>NC_052057.2:1080000-1680000 GCF_903992535.2 Arvicola amphibius | reverse complement strand
GGGCCTCCAGGATGTTGGCTGCTTCTGTCTGTGTGTGGCTGAGAAACGTGTATATACCGGCTGTGACTAGGCCTGAGCAGAAGAGTGAATACCTAGTGTCCAGTGGGGGAGTGTGGATAAGTTACCCCATTGTAGCCATCAGTATTTGGAAAGGAGTGGCTTCCTACCGATATACTGTTTAGCTGTTCACAGAGCGTGTCTCTTCCTAGCACCCAGCCCCCTCTATAATTCTGGAGGATTTCCCCATGTGTATAGTGTTGAAGGTCTCAGTTTGTTCCTTCTTGCCATGGAAGTAGGAAGCATGCGGGGGAAGCAGGATGTGGTGATTCAGTCTCAGTTCATCCCCCGGGACACTGAATATTGCAGGAGAGACAGAAAGCGGTAAGCATAGTTTATAAATTATTGACAGTTATTGAAAGCCTCCAAGAGAGCATTGGGTGTCCAGCAGAGGGATATCAGGCCACAGGGTCAGGCTGCAGGATCACTTCTTCCTGTGGTGACCAGGGTCGGCGCCAGCTCACTGACCTTGTGTTCTGAGTGTTTCCTAGGCCTGTGCTGGGCCTTCCGGCGCCTCTGCCCCACAGGGAATTTACCTTTTACTCAAGTCGAATTGCGTTCTGGAGCGTGGAACCTTCTAAATACAGAGCAAGGAAGGACCTGATAAATGGGCTCAGCTGGACCCAAGGAGCAAGCACGGCAGACTCTTGACTCAGAATGCTTCTCTTCTGGTGGGAGAGGCAGAGAATGAAGAAGTCAGTGCATGTGTGTGTGTGTGCGCGCGCACACACACACACACACACACACACACACACACACACACACACCAGAGGATAGCAAGAGGAGATCTAATTGGAGTGCTGGGTGAAAAGGCTTCTTCCATTCACACATGGTGGTCAAGGAAGACCGCCCCAAGGAGGCAGCGGCGGGCAGAGACCCGGACTGATAAAGCAGCCAGGAGTATCTCAGACAAAGCCAACTCCAAGTTGACAGATCAGGAAGCACAATAAAAGTAAAGTCACTTCTCTTTGCCTTCTAGTTTCCAGGACTCTGCCTGTTTTGATTACTGTGTGTCTGCACCATGGGTGTGTAGGACATTTGGGTCACAAACGTGTGTTTTAAAGGAACCAGCACCTGGCAACCAGCCCATCTTTTGCAGAAGGGGGTGGGGCAGAAGAGAACAAGTTCACACAGAATGAGGTTAGGACCGGGGCCCTAGAGGACAGAGCAGGTCACCTTAGCCACCTCCTGATACCCAATACGAGCATGCAGACATCAGGAGGATTAAGTTCGTGTCTGTAGAAGCCTTAGCACCACAGGTGTAGATGAAGAGTTGGAATTTGGTGGTCACTAATGTGACTGTTCTTATCAATCAATAATCAATTGAAAATCTATATCCTGTGCCCTCTTGGACTTTGCCTATTATTTTCTTGTATTGAGTTTATGAACCACAAGGCAGATATTCATGTTACATTTTTGCCAAGGAACAAATACAGGTCCACCTGCCACTCACCATTGGTTTCTCTTTTTATCTGGTGGCACCCACGAACCTCTGGCTATTTTTCTTGGCACACAAGGGACAAGGTGGTCCCTGGCACTTGTTTATTTTCCTGTGCTTCTCCTTGTCGTCCCCGAATCTCTGGTCATTAAAACCAGGAGTAAGGACGCAGGTGTGAAGGGAACCCTAAGGACCCTGCATCTAAACCCCTTCTTTTCTTCCTTGTCTACCTCCTCCTCCCTTTCCTCTTCTTCTTCCCCTCTCACCATTACCACAACGTTTCCATTCTTCCCCATCCTGCAGTACAACTGTCCTGATTAGTTAAAAACATCTCCCAAAGGAGCCTTAAAGTTAACCCCATGTTGTTTACCTCACATTTGGCCTTAGGTAAAGAAGATCAAGGGAAAACAAACTCCCCATCCATCCTAAAGGCCTTGACGGTATTTGCCTTGGTCGGATGACCCTCAAGTTAACTGACTCTGAAACTGTCCTCTCTCTCTCTCTCTCTCTCTCTCTCTCTCTCTCTCTCTCTCTCTCTCTCTCTCTCTCTCTCTCCAGCAAATCGGTTCTCACGGCTCGGAAGGTGTGGCTCCCACCGTTGGAGTCCCAGGGCAGGCTGGAATGCTTGCTAGTTTGTCTTCTCAGGGTCTTCCCCAATGCTGGTGGTCTTATTTTCTCTTTGGAATAACTTGCACAGCCTTCTCAGGTTGGCTTCTCCATAGTCAGCATTTGCAAATGTTTATACCATTACAACAGAATTTTGGACGGCTCTGTGGGGCAGTAGATGAAAAACTTAAAAAGATTACCTTGACCCAGTAATGCCAACCCTGGGAAATGTTTTTAGAAAATCATCAAAGACACAGCCAAAAGTGTGGGTATAAGAATATTTATTTCAGTTCTGGCTATAATAGTGAAGAAAATACGGGGAAAAATCCACAGGAATTGCTTAAATAATTCATGGCGACATTAAGAAGTCATTCCCCTCACCCCCCTCTGTGTGTGTGTGTTTGTTTGTTTGTGTGTGTGGGTGTGTGTGTGCATGCTTGATGTGTGTGTCCAATTTATGTGCCTGCAACATATACCCAAGATAATCAATGTATAACAAAGAAAGATGTATTTTGGTTCATGGTTTCAGAGGTGTCAAACTATGATTGATTGGGCCTGTTACTTTCCCTGTAGACGGCATATCACAGCCACAGTCAGTGAAGGAGCAAAACCCTTCACCTCATGTTTAGGATGTGGGAAAGAGGGGAAGACAAGGGGACTGGGGCCCTACAATCCTCTTCAAGGGCAAGTGAGCATGGCTGTGGGGCATGGGCCAAAGAAGATGCCTGCAACAGTGTAAGAAGTTCTCAGAGACCACCAGTGCTAGCTGGCATTTTGTCAGTTTGACACAAGCTGTAATCATCTGAAAGGAGGGAACCTCAATGGAGAAAACGCCTTAATAAGATTGACCTATCGCAAGCCTTTGGAGCATTTCCTTGATTAATTATGGATGTGGGAAGACTTAGCTCACTGTGGGTGCCAAGCTTGGGTAGGTGGCCTTTGATGGTATAAGAAAACTGGCTGAGCAAGCCATGAGGAGCAAGTCAGTAAGCAGTGTTCCTCCATAACTTCTGCTTCAGTTCCTGCCTCCAGGTGCCTGCCTTAGCTTCCCGGTATGATAGACTAAAACAGTACATTGAAATAACCCATTTTATCCCCACATTGCTTTTGGTCACGGTATTTTTATTATAGTGATAGAAACCCCAAGATACCTCCATTCAGGTGAGGAATGGATTATTGGCTTCACTGCAGAAGAGAGTATCAGGATGAGCATAGATGAAACAGAGTAGAACAGAGTAGAGAGATTTTAATGCAGATTTAAACACAGGGGAAGGGAAGTGCTCCCAGGAAGGACAGGGCACAACCAAATGGGCTTTTTGTGAGAGGTTCATGCTTAGCTAGTTGGCTTTACAGTTGCCAAAAATATGATTTTGGTGAGTTCTGAAGTTGTGAGGCAAGCAAGCATAGGAAATGGTTTGGCCTAGGACTCTACTGGTTTTAATTGTTCACACCCTCCCTGTCTTGTAACAACATACATGACAGCCTAGTTTGTTTACCTGCACATACTACACACATATACTCACCTCCCAATAAGGCACCTAGCAACTTCAGCACCCCTTTGAACATACGTCAATTGGGCTACATATTCCTCTCTCTGAACAGTTGTTTGAGTTTCTCTGCCACTAAAATGATCAAATTAGCTGGTTTCTATTCAGAAGTATTCATGATGTATCCTGAATGATGGGAATTTAAAGGCTCTGTTCAGCCTAGTTAAGTGAACTCTTAGGGCAGGACCCCTACTTACCCTCTTATGCCTATGCATGCGTAATTAGGGTTGCCTATCGCTAAAATGAGATACATTATGGAAAAAGACATGCACCAAAGGAAAAGAATATATGACTTAATCTATCGATCAAAATGGAGGGCCCCCTAAACCACACACTTTAAGAACGAGTTCTTTCTACCCTTAGATTCCATTAAAAGGAAAAGGACCCCAGGCTGGGACCTGGGGCCCTTGAGTACCTTCACTCATGTGGCCATCACTGTTGACAGGGCTTCCTTCTCTGGTCTGTATTCTGAATCAAGTTCTCTTGTTCCTTTGAGAAATCTGTGTAGCCCTTGCTTTCAGCTGTCTGGGAAAGTGGCTGAGAACCTGGAAACATCCAACCCCACCCTGACCTCGGATCACCGGTGACAGAGATGGGTTGCTAAGGGATTTAAATGGGATCTTGGGTTGTCTCCTGAGTGCACTAGGGTTACAGCTGATACGTCAGCACCCTAAGATGGCTCCAGGAAGTGATGTTTTGACTGTAACTGAAAGTCAATAGTCTTGTTTGTAAGATTCCTTGGACATTTCTGGGAAAGACAGAAGGCCAAAGTCAAAGTCATATATACTATGGCCTTATGTATAGTCTGTTTCCATTTTTACATTTTTATCTGAAAATATCTTTCTATGAGAGAAATACAGTGTCTATGTCAGCAAACGCACAACAGACATTGTGCTGGGATGCTTGATTCTCAGTTGGAGACGGGCTTCAGCCAGATTCCCAGAAGGCTCCATCCTACTCCCCTGTCCCCCAAGTCTTCCCTCTTTCCACTCTGCCTCACACAGGGCAACCATCAGACCTCCCACGTGGCCATACTGTTTCTACCACCTCTCAGTAGAACTGAGCTGAGTCAAAGCTTTTAACACATGGGTCTTTGGGACACATTCCAAATATCTCTCTTGCCACCTTGATTCATTCTCCATCCTCCAGAACTGGCCACCTTTTTTTGCTTTTTCCTGTGGAAGGCCCAGCAAGGAGGCATCAGAAGACAGGGTCTTCATTCTGGCTGCTTTTCCACTTACGGCCATGGATGCCACCAAGCCTCACGGTCCCTCCTCTCTTCGCAAGCCACCATGGGTAACTGCTCCCTCCTAGCTCAGGTTCAGCAATGGGAAGCTTTAGCAGGTTCAGCTTCCGTTCAGCAGCTTCTGTCCCTCAAAGGGTCCTCATGAGGCCAATGGAAAACAAGATGTGTTGGTTGTGGTGGCGCACGCCAGGTAGGATTTGCTGAAGGAAAACAAGATGTGTGTTTTCTACTGGGACTCTACATGATGCAATGCAGGAAAAAAAAAACATGCTTATAATAGAAGGCGAAGTTACAGTATAAGGCTGGAAAGTACAATCTCAGCTTGTACATAAATAAATATATTTAGAAAGAGAAAACATTCATACACAGAGGGGGAAAATAGTATATAGAAACATGGAGGAACCTGTCACTGTGTCACTGCTGCAAGGCTGCAGACTGTTTTTTTTTTTTTATCTCTGCACAACTTTATATTGTCTGTTTTTGTTGTTGTTGCTTGTTGAGACATGGTTTTGCTATGTAGCCAAGACTGGCCTAAAACTTATGACTTTTCTTCTGCTCTGACCTCTCAAGCACTGAGATTCCAGCCTGAGATTGTGCGCATTCTTGGAAATAACTGTGTATCCCCTTTAAAGGGAAAAAAATACATTTAAAAACAAAACTGAAAATGAAATCAGCCATCTGCAAATAATAGATCATAGATTTTGAGTAAATACATGATAATATATTAAGACACATACATATATAAGAAATATATATATATATATATATATATATATATAAGCATATAAAGAAATATAAGTATTTTTGTTACAGGAGGAGGGGGCCGTTTGTTGGTTCCTGGCCGCCCTGGCTAGCTTAGCCCCATAATAACCACACAGAAACTGTATTAATTAAATCACTGCTTGGCCCTTTAGCTCCAGGATCTTATTGGCTAACTCTTACATCTTAATTTAACCCATTTCTAGTCATTTCTATATCGCCACGTGGCAGTGGCTTACCAGGTAAGGTTCCCAGTGTCTGTCTCTGGTGGCTTCATGGTGGTCCTCTGCTACTCCACCCTTCCTTCTCCCAGCGTTCAATTTTGTCTTCCCTGCCTACCTAAGTTCTGCTCTACCAACAGGCCAAGGCAGTTTCTTTATTCATTAGCCAAGGCAGAAGGACCTCCCACATCATATTTCAGTAGGCGTTTTTACTAGGTCTCGGCTCTTATCCATCACATAGTACCCACTGCTGAGATACTTTCCTATGCCTGCCTGGTGCTTAGTATAACTTGTAGGGTTGGAAGCTTTCAGAGACTGCACTTGTCTCAGCTCTGGCCTCATGCTCAGCTGTGCTTGAGGTAGGGTGTGGAGGAGGGAGAAGAGGCCTCAATCCAGCTGAGCAAGCCAGTGAGGGTGTGTATGGATCACTTCATGCTGGTGGACACACTGAGCAATCTAGCTTCCTACTAGCAAAAGTCACATCTCTGTGCTTAGCATCAGTAACTTGCTACAAACATCAAACATAGTGTTTTAATTTGTTAAAACTAGCACTTACACTTATTTAATGTTTATTCGTTTACTTATACAGGTCTGGTAGTTTGAATGTAATTGCCCCACATAAACTCATAGAAAGTGGCACTATGGGAGGTGTGGCCTTGTTAGAGTAGGTGTGGCCTAGTTGGAGGAAGTGTGTCACTGTGGAGGTGGGCTTTGAAGTCTCATATATGCTCAAGCCACAGTCAGTGTGGTAGCCAGTTCATTTCCTGTTGCTTGTGAGTCAAGATGTAAGAACGCTCAGCTCCTTCTCCAGCACCATGTCTGTCTGCATGCTCCCTTGCTTCCCTCTGTGAGAATAATGGACTCAACCGCAGAACCGTAAGTGAACCACCACAATTAAATATTTTCCTTTATAAGAGTTGCCGTGGTTGTGATATTCTGGCTCTTTAAGAGACAAGCCACGCCCACTCCCTTCCTCCTTGCAGCCATTGCCCTACTCTCTTCTCTTCCTGTCCCTCTCTCCAAGAGGCAGCTTCTGCCTCTCTCCCCACTTCTCCGCTTCCCCGGTCTCTCTCTCCTCTTCTCTCTTTCTCTCTTTCTCTCTCTCCCCCTTCTCCCCTTTTGCCTTCCCCTCCATAACCCACCTAATAAAATCTAATTTTACTTTACATGGTGTGTCTATTCATTTCTCTGGCCTGCCTGCCACAGTCACATGGAGCCTGCTGTGTAGTCTCGTGCGCCATTCCTGCGTGGGACCCTGGCAGCTCACAGCAAACCCATCTACATGGTGTACCTATCTGTCTGCCCCTTGCCCACCCGCCACCCACATGGCTAGCCACCGGGACGCCCAGGGGACCAGCCACCTTGGTTTGTGGGGACCTGTAGCAAATCCATAACAGTGGTCATGGTGTTCTTTCATAGCAATAGAAATTCTAAGACAGAGGTGTCTCATTATGTAGGTCTGGCTGGTCTGGAACTTGCTATGAGAGCCAGACTGCCCTCCAACTCAGAGAGATCCACCTGCATCTGTCTTCCAAGTGTGGCATTAAAAGTGTATGATACCACGCCATACTTAAAACAATCTCTCATTCACAGTTTTTCCAATACCCCTAAATAGAGGCAGCCAGCTGGCTACTTACCCACATGAGATAAAAGCAATGCATATATGGACATATATATATATATGTAGGGTGGGTGGAATTTCATGTCAGTAGATCTCTTCTGTCAGGCTTGACTTTGTTCAGATTTCTTTTGTATCTCCTAAATCAGTCTGCTCCTTTATTGGTATTCTGAGAGGATTATTGCGTTTTTAAAAGAAAACACATTCCACAAACATAAGCAGCACTTACTATGCCATGGTTGCCTTGCCAGCTTCAGTTCTGGGGGCCTGCCTTTCAGGCCGCAGGTAGAGCCTGGCAAAGCCCCAGACCGCTGCTTGGCTAATGACAAAAACGATAAGGAACTTTGAACCCTTCTATAGCCATTGCAATGTGCAGGGCTGGTTTCCAAGAACTTCCTGCACCCACTTAATCTTCCAAACCGGTGCTTGGGCTGGGGGGGTTGTCTTCATTGGCTCTACATTGCCGTGACAACACGCTGACCAAACCCAGCTCTGGAGAGTAAAAAGTTTAGTTGACTTCCACACTCCAGTCTCAGTCCATGACTGAGGGAATCAGGGCAGGAACTCAGGCAGGAGGGAAGCAGGAAGCTTGGTAGAGCAGAGTTCCACTGGACTTGTTTTCCTGGTTTACCCAGCCTGCTTTTTTATGCAACCCTGGACCACCTTCAGGGGTGGAACCACTCATAGTAAGTTAAGCCTTTCTACATCAATTAGCAATTAAGAAAATGTCTCATAGGGCT
The DNA here is from genome assembly GCF_903992535.2 of Arvicola amphibius. Taxonomy (NCBI): domain Eukaryota; kingdom Metazoa; phylum Chordata; class Mammalia; order Rodentia; family Cricetidae; genus Arvicola; species Arvicola amphibius. The sequence goes on along the minus strand of NC_052057.2, from coordinate 1,671,768 downwards.
GGAGAGAGATGGTTCAGTGGTCAAGAGCACTAGTTGCTCTTGCAGAGAACCTGAGTTCAGTTTCAAGCACCCTACATGGTGGTTCACAACTGTCTGAAACACCGGTTTGAGAAATCTTTTGCCCAAGGATAGGGGGACGAGGGCATGATGGGAGGGGTCTCTGCAACCACCACAGCCGGCAGAGTAATGATTCACAAGAGGCAAGAAGGAAGTTCTGTTTAACATGACTAAGTAGGCAATGTTGGTTCAAACTTCAGGAGTCTAACCCCAAGTAGTGTATTTTAGGCATGCTTAAGGATAGCATATTTTGGTGAAAACTTCCTGGTGATAATTAATTCAGTCCTGTGTGCACAATAAAACACAAAGTCAGCTATATAAAGATCAGATGCGACAACATCGAAACTTTGTGGAGTATATGTGACACTTTCCATAAGGATGGATTCTATAGATTGACGAGGAAGAGGGAAGCAAGCTCATCGTAAAGGCTTGAGGGAGGATTGTATGGGTTCTCGGCCACACAGATAGCACAAAGGGCAACACGCTATTAACCACGTTTGTTCCCAGTCTTCTAAGCGGATAACAGGTTCTGCATCCTTTCCTTTCAAGGAAGAACCCTGTGTGTTTAACATTCCTGGCTCCTCTCATGCACAAGGACCCCCTTGCCTCCTGCAGAATCCTATGCCCTCTTCTGGCCTCCACAGGGACTAGACATGTACACGGTGCACATAATACTCATATACACAGAATAAGTTTTTTTTTTTTTAAGAAAAAGAAAGGAAAGAAAATGCACCCCAGACATGGTCCCAAGTTGATGGATGGAGGCCATTTCTCAATTGAAGTTCCTACTTCTGGATGACTCTAGCTTGTGTCCAGTTGACAAAAATTAACTGGCAGGGGGGTGTAGCTCAATAATGGGTGTGCCTAGCACACATGAGGTCCTGGGTTCAATCCCCTATACACATAATAGCCTTGTTATTATCCTCATTTTATGTCTAAACTTGTCAAACATAGGAGCGAAAGAACTCACTTGTGGCCACAGGCTCTGTGAGTCAGCAGCAGACAGTTCCAAACCCTGCAGGCTGACACCACAGGCTCCAACTCCCTAGACCTTTCTGGACTCTTCACCAAAGACATTGGGTGGAGTTTTCATGTCTCCAGTCCTATCAACAGTCATGCCCGGAAGCCTAAGTTCACTGGCACTACTTTGGGGTTTATTCCCAGGAGGCGTTGGCATTCCTCATAGATGGGTAACTGGACAGCTGCCCAGCTCCTCTGAACCTAAATCTGGCTTGACTGGGCATCCAAGAGGCCCTGTTCATGGTGTATCATAGAGGCTGCCTCAGCGCTCAGACAGGCTACATGCTGGTGTTCCCTGATCTAGGAGTTCCTGCACACTCTTGCTGTATGTAGGAGAAAATAGTTTCTGAATCACAAGGTATCCTTCGTAATGACCAGGGAGTTAGAAGTTACCCTGCAACCAGACGCCTTGATGCCCCCAACTCTGGAGGCGAGCATGGTCTAATTACCTTCATCTGCAAAGAGCCAGGGCCTGGGAGCAGCCGGCCACAGCAGGACTCTCGAAAAACCTGCTGCAGGTTAAAAAGCAGACCTGCCTTCAATTTATTAAAAGCCTTGGCATTTTTTTCCTCCCACTGAGCATTTTAAAATGCAATTAGACAAAGTGGAATACTAATCAGGCAAAGGGATTCTGGAGTTTTCACGTGGGGCAACCTTTGCTTTTGTGCCTTTCCATTCTGGGGTGTTTCTGTTGTGACATAGGACACACTGGCAGGCCTATTCAGTCCATGACCACATTCCTGAGGACCCAGACGCCCTGTAACCACCCACTGGATTATCATGCCACTCTGTGTTGATGCCAAGGACCCATCCTTCTAGTGCCCTAGTGTATAGACACTGGATCACTTTTCCCCTAAGCGCAAGCTTGGGTATCTGAACTTTTAAACAAGTTCCCTAGGTAACTGTAAGACACAGTGGCATTTTTAAGCCACTTCACAACTGGGAAGCAGATCCATATCCACATTCTATAACACTGAACCCTTGGCCCAATACACAGACTACAGCGTGAAAACCCACAATGCTTCGCTGGACCGCTGGATGCAATTTCACGGGACAAGTTAGGGACTTTGTGGGGTACAGAAGGGAAGGATTGTCCTCCCCACTCCTTAAGTGAGAGATACAGGAAACAGTGCTCCATATGTCAGGAATCTCATCATTTTAATTTTCTTAGTACACAGGGGTTTGGCAGCATGTATAATATACAATGAGAAATGAAGCGGCATCTATAATGGCCTGTCACCACTGACAGAGCCATAACAGGAAGATACGAGCTGATTTAGACAGGGCAAGAGTCTGCCTGTGAGGCTGCTGTCCATGCCACAACTTCTTAAAGGTGGTGGATACTGACGCTTTAGAATTATAGCACCCACATCACATCCCCCCACCCACACACATGCCCACAGAGTGGCAGTCCCTGTGCCCAGCTGAGCCTGCTCTGCTACCTTCATTAAAACAGGCTGTGTTAATCAGTTTTCCATTAGTGTGAGGAAACACCTAGGACAACAACCTAAAAGAGGGAAGAGTTGCTTTGGTTCATGGTTTCAGCCCAAGGCTAGTTACCACCCCTGTTGCTTCTGCTCCTCTGAAGCCCATGGTAGAGGAAAAGGCTTAGCTCAGAAAACAAAGAGAGGAAAGGAAGTGATCAAGGTCCCACAATCCCCTTCAAAGGCACACTTTCTATGACGTAACTTCCTCTTCTCAAGACCTAACTTCCTGTCCCTAGGCACCACCCCTTAGAGGCTTCACAGTCTCCGGATAGTGCTAGAAGCTGGACACCAGACCTTCAATGCACAGGACACTTGGGGCCATTCTAAGTTCAAACTGCAGCTGGGCTAATGTGTTTCACTGTCCTGGGTTTACTAGCAGATCAACGGATTCAGGATTCAAGCACCTGTGAGCCACACTGGGGCAGCAGTTCTCACTCCACCAGCTTCTGCCGTCCTGTCCCCAGCCTTCCTCTATGGTTGAATGTACAGGTAATCAAATACAGTCTTGTTCTTTAAAAAAAAAAAAAAAAACCATTTGAAAAAATTTGCAACAAATTCCTGAACCCAAACAGGGCATTTCATGTTGAAAGAGGAAAACCAGGTTTGGGTACTGGCCAGCCTTATTTCTTCCTTCTTTCCTTTCTCCTTTATCCCCTCCCTGCTTTCCTGTGGTCCAAATTACTGCCCTTCACACGTATGTTGCATCCGATGCAGGGCCGCATTCTCTGCCATTTTTGCAGCAGGCCCCCAGATTCATGGCTCTGTGTTTAACTCATTAAAAATGTAAAGGAAAATCATCACCTAGGCAGCTTGTTTGGATTTCAAAACCTCCTGGTATTTCCCTGTCCCTACGCTCTTCTCCACTGGAAAGCCCATCAATTCACTGTCCCTAGCCTATGCCAAGTCTTGGCCATTTGGGCATGCAAATTAGCCTCCCAAGCTATACAGATATTGCCGCTCATGAATATTGCAAGGCTCATTCAGCCACATACCCCATCCAGCTTTGTCTCAGCTTTCTCATTCACCTGTAGGTGAACGCTTCCAGTTCTCGGCTCTTAGTGCGCTGACCGATCCAACGCACCTGGGATAAGAAGGACCACAGGTCTGACTTCCTGGCTCTCTACGTCCGAGGCCTAGAGGGTTGGAGAGACTGATTAATGATATGACCGTTCATCGAATCATCAACACATGCTCTCTTAATGCTATGTGCACGTGCCAGGCAGTGTGTAGGGTCCACTGGCATGGTGCCCAGTTGCCCAGCTACATGCCCAGGAGCAGACAAAAGGTGCATGAAATTGGTCAGCCTGTGCCATGTGCAATTGCACTTCTCAGCAGAAGGGCCATGGATCCAAGAATGCACAGCTGTGTGGACATTTGAGTTTGCGCACAGTCCAGAAACCATCTCTTCTTGTGATCCTGGAGTCCTCCAGCTCAGACCAAGAGTCCAGTTGCCCTCAGCTTCACTCTCCTCCTGATCATTCCTGCCCCCATGCACACCCTCAGCTGTGGAGATTGATTTTAAGGGCTCTATGACAAGAGTCTTACATAGAATAAAGCCTCCAGAGCCTTGCCTTTGCAGGGAGGATTCATGGCACAAACCACTGTGTTGTTGATACACTGGTATGCTGAAGGACCACCTTCCTCACAGTGGGTGAGGGAGGCACAGAGTAATTGTAGGGACCAGGGGGAGGGCTGGCCAAAGAAACATAGAGGCAGTCTATTCCACGTTATACCAAGACATACACTAAAATCTGAAAATCAAGTTTACCTGGGCATTTATTTTCATTTCTTAGATCTGGCAACCCTACCAAGGAAGTCTACGGTCAATCTAGGAGCACTCCTTCTTTCTGCCACCATGGGTAACTCTCACAGGATTCCAGAAAAGCCCTGTTAGAAACAAAGGAAGTGGACCTTTGGAAAGTGCCTCTTGTTTAGGACCCCCCTCCCTTGGCTAACTGTTATCTTGCAAATTCTCCGTGGAATGAATGTGACAGTGTTCTCTTCACTCATTCCTGTCTCCCCAGAGAAGGAGACCTTTCTCTTCTTTCTTTGGGCAGAATTTCCTGTGCATTCCTTCCCTAGGGCTGCCTTAACTAACCACTACCTCATATGAAGCCGTTTAAAGAACAGAATGCTACTGCCTTCCATGTCTGAGGTTACAGTATGGCTGAAGTTCATCCCTCTGAGGTTGTGCGGGACACACACAACCTAGGTTCTAGGTTTCCCCTTTAGCTTCTGACTGTTCCCTGAGGCTCTCTGGTGGCACTTCTCTTAGAGGAGAATGGCCTCCATCTCTGCCTTCACCTCGATACGCCATTCCCTCTGTGCAGCTCTGTGTCTTGCTTCCTCTTTTTATGAAGACACAAATCACATTAGATAAGGGCCCTGACCCCAGGACCTCATTTTAATTTGATTGCTTCTGTTAAGACTTGGTCTCCAAATGAGGTCCCATTCTGTGCTACTTGGGAGTTAGAACTCCAACGTCTTTATTCCGGGATATGGTTCAATCCATAACAATGTATGCCCCAGTTCCACCTGTACTCAGAATCGCCAGGAAGGTTAAGGAACAGGGTAGGAGCTCCTGCAGCACGGGAGTCAGGGATTTGGTTGTTTATGCCGGCATTGGGGCTGAGGATGATTTAAGGGCTCGGAGTAATGGAAGATAAACTGCTTGTCACTGCCCACCCTGTGTTCCGGAAGATTGCATTTCCGTGTGAGGCTGCCCCAGCCCTGCCCTGCAAACAGCTCTTCCATTATGCTAAGAGCTGGTGGTGAGAGGCGCCATTACTGTTCAGACCTTTGGCCTCCACTGGTTCCCATTCCTTCTGCCCCCGGCACTTCCCAGTGACCTTCCAAGAGGTAACATCAGAGTTATTCTCCCCAGGAGACCTCTGCGATTACTTGCCCATGTCGGGGGGGAAACCCCATGATGTTTTGCAGGAGGGAGGTCAGAAGGAGAAAAAGGGTTGTGGCCTCCACCATCCCCCTCTTCCAATTCTGTATCAGGATAAGTTGTGTGCAATGGGATGGTGGGGGGGGGGGGGAGAAGTGTCTCTTGCCTTTGTCTGCTCTCCCTCCTCCAGGCAGATGCTGGAAGAGCAAGATAAAATTCCTTGTCAACTGGGGCCCTAAATTCTCATTCATTTATTAGGAAATGATCGTTTTCTCCAAGAAGCCGTCTGTCTTGCTCTTCTGGGCACTGTCCATTAGCGAAGAGGGAAAAGATGGCCTTTCTGGCCATGCATTATTATTATTTTTTTTTTTTGGTGCCTCTTCAATGTCTTTATCACCAGGGAGAATTTTTTTTAAGTCTGATTAGGAAATATGACTCTTAAGAACAGCCTGCTCATCTTAGCTGCTTCAGGGCTGACTGGCTTGATAAAGGGGTTGGCATGACGCCCCGATTTGTGGTGCGGTGACTGTGGAGGTAGCTCCGGGAGTTGCTGGGGTGACCATGCTGGCTCTTCCTCCCGGAGCCTCTTTCCTTGGTTTGTAGATGCCCATCCTCTTGCTCTTACACACAGCTTCCCTCTCTCTAGGTCAAATTTCTACTTCTTACGAGGACAGAGTCAGACTAAGGCCCACCCAATGACTCCCTTTAACCTTGGTTCCAAAGGACTCTGTCTCCAGGTACACCTTCCATCTAAGGTCATGGGGTTGGCAATAAATAAGTGGGGACCAATTCACCCCTGAACAGAGCTTCTGTATAGATATCTCAGGTCTCAGTTTGGCTCCCTTCTGAGTAAGGGCCTTGGGGGAGGACTGGAGGTTAGGGATTTGGGTTCACAGAAGTAGGGAGTAGCTCAGGCTCATCCCAGGATCCAGGGAACTGGATAGGGTGATATGGAAAACTCATACCTTGATGGGAGACCACGGAACAGGTAGTAACTTACTTTGACACATCTGGCATGGAACGGGGAGCCCCAGGAACTTCTCTGTGATGGAGAACAGTAGTCAGGGTGGCTAAGATGAGAGGCTCAGGAGTTCAAGGGGGCACTCGCCCTTATTGTTCATAGAGTGTGTGGTCCAGACCCTTGGCTCCCATTCCCTCTGCCATAGAAAATAATGGAAGTATTAAGGTTCACCCATCTCCTAGGTCACCCAGGAACACAGAGATGATTCAACAGGAGATGAACAGCTATGAAAGAAGAGTAGATTATCAGGGAACAAAATCCATGACAAATGCTTGTCATATAGATTCCTTACTTGAAAAATAGGAGGCTCTGAGCTGGACCACCTCTGATGCTTCATTTTTACAAGCTCTCTCCCTCTTCTTCCTTGAGTTCTTTGCCTCTTTTTGCCAGACAAGAGCCGGGCTCTCTGCTCACAGATCTTTGCTGCTATCCTCCCTCTCCGTGCCATCTCAGTGATTATTGGTCTCTGTCTGCCCAGGAAGGTCACTTGTCTTGTGCCACTGTATGAAAAAAACAAGAGTGAACATCTTCCCAGAGCCCTCAGTTTATTAATGTCTTCTTTGTGATTTGTATTGGTTGTAAATATTATATCCATTATAAATAATGATTCAACCTGTCATTCTTTCTCTGATCCTTGGTTACCTAGCCTATAAAACTAGAGAGCTGAATTAAATGATTATTAAAGGTCTCTGCAACTCTCACTCTGATGGATGCCATGAAAATTAAACTCCTATGAGTAGACAGTAGACACTCTTGCCAGACTGAGAAATCTTTAAGAACCTGGAAATGGGAAATATGATTTCCCTTGGAGAGAAAAATTATAAAACCAGCCAGGACCAGAAAAAAAGAAGATATACTCAAAGTCTCATTAAATGGACAGGGTAGATTTCAGACCAGAGCTGTCTGGACCAGACAATCCAGGGGCAGAGTGTCCTCTCAGATAGATGGAGCCCCACAGAGTCAGGAGGAGGATGCTGGGAAAGGCATCTCTAGATCCATCCTGACTGTGATGAGATCGGGATATTAGTAGTTCTGGGGCCCCTTCCCAGTGTGTCTCTCTTACAGACTGGCCATAGGCTGTCATGACTGGATGCCCAAAAGCACAGACAAGATTCACTATATTTAGCAGTCAGTTCGTCTAACATGAACATCAGCCCAGTAAGGAGCTTCAGATACAATTGGAGTGGGCATCCAAGGCACCCACAGTAGCTACCATTTACCTTCTGTTGTATGAGAACTGGGGGCGTCTCTGGAACAGGGAACCCTATGAAAAACACAATGGGAAACTCAGGATAGACACTATCAGCTCTCAGCTCCCAATCAGCTCCGAGTATTTTAACACTTCAATAACAACACTGTTAAGTCATTCAGGTCATTTCTTCTCTCTGATTCCAGCTCACCCAGGCTCCCCTGGTTTGAGTGACATCACCTATATGTGTCTGAAGAAAGCAGCCTGGCTGTGGCCTGGGAGGCAGGGACATCCAGAAGGACCCGGGGGTCAGAGGGAGTGACAGGAAGATGGCACCGTTCTCTAGGGCCCACAGAGTTACTCCGGTCTCTTGGAAGCCTGCTCATCGTGATCAGTGTGAGCTCGCTCCAGTGGAAGAAATGCACTCTGGGCATGCTGACAAAGCCAAGGGCTTCAGTTCAGAGAAAGAAGCCCTCAACACCCTCACAAAAATACTTCTTGGAAGCAGCCAGCCAGTCCTTCGTTCAAACTTAGAATCTGTGGTGCAAGGGAGTCTTCAGTAGTTTTCCACAGGCTCCCTGGCTCAGTCTCCACAGCATGTGGAATTTCAACGATAGGCAGGACAGCATGATGCAGCGATTTCTCTCTCTCTCTCTCTCTCTCTCTCTCTCTCTCTCTCTCTCTCTCCCCTCCCTCCTCTCTCTACCTCCTCTCTCTCTGTCTCTCTCTCCCTCTCCCTCCCCCCTCCCCCTTCCTCAGTCCCTCCCTCCCCTCCCTCCCTCCCTCCGTCCCTCCCTCCTCTCTCTACCTCCTCTCTCTCTCATCTCTCATCTATCTATCTATCTATCTATCTATCTATCTATCTATCTATCTATCATCTATCTATCTGTCATCTATCTATCTATCTATCTATCTATCATCTATCTAATCTCTCTACCTCCCCCCTCTCTCTGTCTCTCTCTACCTCTCCCCTCCCTCCTCTCTCTACCTCCCCTCTTTCTGTCTCTCTCTCCTATCTATCTATCTATCTATCTATCTATCTATCTATCTATCTATCTATCATCTAATCTCTCTCCCTCCCCTCTCTCTTCCTTCTCTCTCTCTCCTTACTCATTCCCTCCCTCCCCTCCCTCCCTCCCTTCTTCCCTCCCTCCGTCCCTCCCTCCTCTCTCTCTCCCCCTTCCCCCTTCCTCAGCCCTCCCCCCCTTCCTCCCTGCCCCACCCCTCTCCCATAGGCACAGTCATGTTTGCCAGGCAGATCTGCATGGACATCTAATTGGTTCCTCGATCATATTATGCTCAAAATGACACCCTTGGTATCTGCCCTTCTCTGTACCCACCCCCTCCAAAGTTCCCTTGTCTCTCGGGCCTAAAACCTTGAAGCACTCTCTTCCTAGATCCCCTCTCCTCTGACTCCTGCTCCCGCCTGTAGCATCCATTCAGGATGCCCTCACTTCCGAGCTGTAAGATCATAAAGCACTTCCAGGTTAGGGGAGGTGGCAGAGGTGGTTTAGTACACACACATCTTTACGGTCTGCTTGCTCTCTTCTGGTCTTTCCCAGTTCCTTCCACACGCATGATCCTCACTGGTTCCATATGTAATTTTGGCAGAAACAGGCAAATGAGGCCCTGTGAGCTTCAGCTCTCCAGCCCTTTTGTCTAGGGTAATCTAAGGCAGATTGGAACCTGATGGGACTGAGGTAGCTTCATTCTGAACCTAGGGGGAAGCACAGAATAGAGTGCTGGTAGACTCCAAGCAGGCCATGTCCCTAACTCCAGGAAAGCAGCAACACCAGCAGGTGAGAGGCTCTGGGCTGGCCTGGAGCCAGCTGTGAGCCCTGCAGCTTGGCTCTCACTTTTTCCATAAGGTATCCGGGACAAATGCCACAGCTGGGTCCAGGAAGAGGCCCCGAATGTTACAGCCCCTTGCTTTTCCTTTACCCTGTCTCAAAACCAAAGGAGAGGCTTTGAGATGTTTAGATGCGTGGGTAAGGTTCTTTGGCGGCTCCTTACATCTCCCTAAGAAGTTTCTGCTCAGCCTCCTCGGCAGGCTGATGCTGGCCACAGACAGGAAGGCACGGACATCCATGAAGGACAGGGCTGAAAGGGGGTGATCCAGATGGAGTGCATCTGAGTCCCCATGCTAGCCTTAGAAGATAAATTACCACAGCTCCTCAGAGGCCACACAGCCAGCCTTGTGAGAAGTGCTCCCAGGCACCACTGTGATGCCTCAGGAGCAGGGTACCAGTGACAGTGATCTTGAGTAAGGATCAGTGGAAGAGTAGAGAGCGCCTGCCTCCCCCGTTCCATGGCTTCATCATTTTCATAACACATATCCCACTGTCCTCCAGAATGAAACCAGTGCCACCATACGTTGTCCTTGTCAGGGAACCAGACAGGATCCAGGGCTCCATTCTGGGCCCAGGAATTTGTTTAGTGGATGACTTAGTATCTTAGTCCAGTCACCTCCATTTTCAAAAACAATTTTAGGTCAGAACAAACATTTCCCATGATTTACAGTTTTAGCTTATTGATGCCCACTGTAGTTCAGGCCTGTCCCAGGCTCTAAGGAGTAGTGCCAAGGAATTAAACAAAATGCACATTACATACAGTATTATGGGAAGAATTCTCTTCTAGCTGGGAGTTCAAGCAAGCAATCACTCAGACATATCAGGATAAAGTCTCTATTTCTCTATTAGCATGCGAAATGACCTCAGTTAAGGCTTAAGAGACACACCCCAACACCAGAAATATTTCATTGCTTATATAGGGTAGAGAGTATTGTCCTAATCTTGTCTATGTAACCATCCTAAGGTGTTCCTACAGCCTTAGCTGAGTTCATTGATGACATCTGTCTCCTACAGATTAGTGGAGCTGGCCTGGCTGCCTGTTTTTCAGGAGAGAAAAGGAAGACAGTGGTCACTCACCTGCTGAAAACCGTATTTGCTTGCAGTGGTACCTAGTCTGCCTGTGACCCTGCTCAGGGCCGCTGGTGGTAGAGTCCACTCAGAGTCGAGAAATAGTATGGACCAGGCAAAGATCTGGCTTAGCTGAAGTGGCATCTCCTCACCCTACCCTATGCCCAGGGGATAAGCTACGGCTGTTCTGAGTCAACGATGGTGGCTACCCTCCTCTGTGCCAGTGACCCCTCCCTGGATTGTGGAATAGCCAGAAACGCACCAAGTGAATCCACAAAGGCTTCCCACCATTGAGGAACAGTTGTACCCTCTGCCTTCCCTCTAGGTTGGCGCTCCAGCAGCCATCTTGGAGCCACGAGATGACAATTCCAAAGATTCAAAATCCATAGCTTGGAGCAACAAAGACACAAAAAGTTGGAATTCTCAGTGGCATTCCACAGGGCTACTCCTGGCTGTTTTTGACTCAAGCGCTCCCCCTGGGTACAAAGCAGCCATTCCTAAGGACACAGCAACACCATACTTAGCACTTGCCAATCCTGTGTCCATTGCTGCCGCTGGAGTCTGTCTCCCAGAACAGTAGACTCTGCCCTGACAGCTGGGGCCTAGGCGCACTCTGTAGTGGGGCTCCCAGCCCCCTGCAGGCACACTGCTATCTGAGGCTGGGCTTCAGCAGCCTCTGGAGGGCGGGTGTATAAATACGAGGGTTTGTGTTTTATAGGATAGTCAATATTTATTTGGCCCGACAGAGCAATGCCCAGGAAGGAGCAGAGAGATCATAAAACGTCTCCAGTATGGAGACCTGAGGTCATGCGGCCTAAAAGGCCTCTCCCTGTTCCGTATGTAAGGCAATGTTCAGCAGAGCTGAGAGTGGAGGACCTGGAGAAGGAGGATTCTAGGTCTCAGCAACGAGGACGGAGTGAAAGTCAACCCAGCCGCAGAGTTCCCAGGGCATCTTTCTGGCAGTCTTGGCCACAGGCGGTTTGTCTCAAAGGCAGGGCAGAAACAATGTCCCTTTGTCTTGTCCCTTAAGCAAGCTCATAGCAGAGTTCATAGTTAGAAAGGCTTTCTCAGCTCTCCGGAGGTGCGTAGGTGCGGGTGACATACGTGCGCATGCATGCAGGTGATGTGTGCCCTTGTCTGATGGGTACACGCATGCAGGTGATGGGTGCTCCTGACCCAGTCTGCTGGAAGGTGCATTTCCTCAGGCACTTGGCTGCTCTTTCATCCCACGCTGTTCCCTGCTGTGTATCATCACCTCTTGCTCTGTGGATTTCGCCTCTCTCTGTTTGAGCCTCTCATCTGGACTGCTGTGTTTCTTCTCATCTCCCCATTTCCCTCTCTCTCTTACCCTGTGTCTCAGTCTGTTCAGATGACTCTAAGCAAATATTTAAAACTGATTGGTTGAGATTTATTGCTGACAGCTCTGGATGCTGAGGAGTCCTGGATCAAAGTCCTGCAGAGCCCATGTTTTGCCAAGGCCTCTTCCTTGCAGAGGGTACTGTCTTACTTTGTCCTTGTAGGGTGCCGGGGCAGCTAGATCTCTGGATTCCTTTTATAAGGGCATCAATACCATTCATGAGGGCTCTGCTCTGATATTTAAGAACTCCCCCAAAGGCCACACTATCATTGGGGTTTGGCATTTGACATAAGTAGTAGAAAAACTCATGCCTCCAAACTGTAATACTCAGTCTCAACATAGCAGTCTTCTTTTTCCTCTGGTCAGGTTGAGCAATTTTCTTCTCTTCAAAACTTTCAGCTGGGCGGTGGTGGCGCACGCCTTTAATCCCAGCACTCGGGAGGCAGAGGCAGGCGGATCTCTGTGAGTTCGAGGCCAGCCTGGTCTACAAGAGCTAGTTCCAGGACAGGCTCTTTAAAAGCTGCAGAGAAACCCTGTCTCGAAAAACAAAAAAAAAAAAACAAAAAAAAAAACAAAAAAAAAAAAAAAAAATTCAAAGCTCTGCCAGGACTGCTGGATCAGGCTCTGAACCCACTGCCCAATACTCAGAGCCCCTCCCCCTCATTTCCAGCCCGACCTTGATTTCTCCCTTGCAGGCCTGTGTGCAAACCTAAGCAAATCCATCAAAGCTCAGCTCAAATGTCTCCTCCCTTCCTTTTAATCTCCAGGCTTCTTTATTGCTTTCCTTGATAAGAGAGCGCTTCCCTGCCTTTGGGTCACTGTAACGGTTTGTATTCACTGCATTGCAATCACCAGAATTCTCTACTTTATGTGTATCCCCCCAGCTTTCACTTCTATAATAGATCAATGATTTTCATCCAGAGCAGGGCATAGCTGGCAATGTTTGCAGACATCCTTGGTTGTCACTGCTGTTGCAGGTGGAGGTCAACCATGCTGCTATCAATCTCCTACAGTGCACAGGGCAGCTCTTAGCTACAAAGAAACAACCAGTCCCAAGCACCAGTGATCCAAGGTCAAGACATCCAAGATTAGGTCTTAATCTTCTAGAATTAGAAACCAAGCTTCCTGTTCTTTCTGTTCTGCACAGTCCATAGCTCTGAAATAGCATCTTCTTCAATCACTCTAAATAAAGGCCTGCGTACAGTATACATCTACAGGTCATGGTTTGAACCCGTGTGTAGATGCCTATTGTCCCGAGTGGTGCCTCATTGACTTAATTAACTATGATTTCCTGTTAGTCTTCACACCTGGTATCCCCGAGGGTGGATGACCCATATAACCCTCCATCCCTGATATTACTCCTTCACTGTGAGACCCATAAAGCAAAGCCCCAGCTCATAGGCTCTGCGATGCTCAGAGAGCCCCTTCACTAAGCTGTGCTGTAGTATATTACATCCTTTGACTTTATAGAGGGGCAACAAAAGTAACGTTCTGTTGCCGTGTCTCTGGCCCGTTTGTGGCTCCCTAGTTAGTAATATTTCACGCCCTCATAACACTGCAAGGTGACCTTGACATCGTCCCTTATTTTGCAAAGAGTTGAGTAAAGCTCCCTTGATCTTCAGCCAAGGATCCACAGGATGAACTCCTACCTAGGTTTAATTCCAGGGACACAGTTTGTCTCTACAGATGAATATGTATTCTTTATACTGTCAGAAAACACAAATCTATGCAATCCAATATGTTTCTCTTTTCCGTTTAGCTGCCAGGAAAGCTAGAGACCAAATTAAATGCCCAAGTGTGAATATCTGCCTCGCTCAGGTGTCTGAGACTGTTTCTTCTGGTTTCATCAGCAAAAGCCTTATCCTTAGATGCCTTCTCCTGCACAAGGCTTTCTTCTCCAAGCTCCCTCAAGTCTTTGGGAAGTTGATGGCATACAAATCATAACCAAAAACAAAAAACAACAAAACTGATATCTTGTTCCTATTGTTTTTTTCCCAGGCATCTTCTGCTGTGGGCCTGCAGAACCAAGGTTCTGGGTGGGGGTGACCTGGCCTGGGACTCTGACTCTGCCATTTGTCATCTGTGTGACCTTGGCTCTGTTTCTTAACCTCTTGAAATCATTATAGCTGCATCACAGGGTTGTTGAAAGGATCAAATGAGAGATGATGCATCGGTGGGCGAAGGCATCTTTTTGTCAGCTCTATACGAGACAGGACGCTTCCCATTCCAGCACCCAGCCTTGACTCTGAAGTCCACAGCTTGACATTGGTCCTGGGGAGAGCCACTTTTGGGTAATTGTCAATGTTCCAGTTCTTGTTTGCCTCCCCCTCTCGAGGTGATGCAACCCATCCGAAGCTGCCCCTCTCTTCTGTGATTCGAACTGCCTAGGTAAGTTACACAAACAGCAGCGACGCTTTCCGTTTTTGTGGGGTAGCACCGCCCGCCTCTGATTGGCTGCTACCGTTGCTATTTTCAGAGTTTGGCACTGGGGTGGCTTCTGCCACTTCGGCTATGGTTGGCCTTGAGGTTTTCCATTGTAAATCTATTGAATATGGGCAAAAAGCCAACTTGCTTTTTCTTTTTGCCCAAGGATGCAATGGATTTAGAAACCGGCGAAGGACTCAGAATGTTCTATATCTTTATCATGAAATGGTTTGCTTTTTATTCAGAAGTCACGAGTCATGAGACGTGAGAGAAAGTCAAAGGAGGAGGACGGTCTTATTTGCAAAGAATCTCAAAGATTTTAGAGTCTCTCATTCCCCTGAGAGAAAGATGGAAAAACAGAGGCTCACAGGGACACACGGGTACACCATCAATTAGAATATCCTGTATCCCAAGGATGGCTTCAGTTTTCACTGAATTGGGCATTTTGACTGCTCCCTGGGTTACTAAAACAAGGTCTCCAAAACCCAGGGATAGTGGCATTCTTATGAATGTATGTATGTTCATGCATTCACATGCATGCACATGATTGTGTGTATAGATTTCACACATGCACTGTGCAGATGGGTATGTATTGCCATGGGCATGCTGTGGAGGCAGAGGACAACCTTGGGTGTGTACTTCCTCACTGTCCTTCTTGGGACAGGATCTCTTTCTTGTTTTGCTGCATTTGCTGGGTCAGCTTGTTCAGGGGCTTCTACTTTCTCTTGTGCTCACCTCTCATGTTCGCACAAAAGTTCTGGGGATACAAATGTGCCTGCAACCATATTTTTGTAGGTTTTGGAGATTTGAACTCAGGTCCTCTAATTTATGAAGGAAGTATTTTATTTTTTTTCCACTGAACTGTCTCTGACAGTATTATTCATCTAGTAAAGAAGGTTATGGTTAAAGTTGGTAAACATATTAGAGCTGGACTGTCCAGTTGGGTTGCTAGCCATGAAAGGCTCTGTCGGTTGAAAATCGAGTTGATGGAAATATGACTTTAAAATGCAGCCCATCTGTCACACTGGCCACCGTTCAAAGGCTCAACAGCCACCAGCAGCTAGAGGCGGGCACACGGGACAGCTCAGAGGTGGCTTCCTTTGCCGCACAAAAGTCTGTTTTACATTGTTGCTCTGGGTCATTTTTCCAACCTGGACAGAGACCCAAGCAAAATAAAGGAATAACTGCAGGTCATCCATTCCTTACAACTCAAGGAAGCATTCTTCGTAGGGGACCGGCACGTGTCTGGGGATCCAGTGGCCTCTCCCAGCCTTGCTATTCTGGCGTGTGCCCAGCTTGCACTCCAAACCTCTCCTACAGCTATAGAGAGCCCTGAGCAGAGTGTGTGTGGATGCTGGGGATGGTGATTCAATGGCAGGGCTGGGCCTGGCGACCTTAAACTGAATGAAGATGACAATACCGCCCTTGAAGCAAGGCAAGATGGCCACGATCTACTTCTGTGCTGGAGGGACCGTGGGTGGCTCATCTGGCTCCATCTTTATATCTGACCGAATCCTGCCTGGGAGAAACGGATGCGCACACACAGGGCGTTAAGTGCTAATGCAGTGCTGAGTTGCCAGGGAGTTTCTGTTTAATGTTTCTTGGATTGCACAGACAGACAAGATGTTCTCATGGTTATCTCTCCTCGTCTCTGGATCCCGAGTCTCCTAACCGACCTTGGCTCCCCTTCATTCTGTTTCTCAGGAGGTTCTGGCTCAGGGGCAGCTCCTTCACTGAAGCTCCAATGTGCTACCTTTGAAGCTCACAACAATCTTTTTTCCTGGTCCCAAAATAGTCCCTCTGAGATTACCCCTGATGACCAGCTTGTTATTATCCCAGGCTCCTGGCTCTGTTCCCCTCGTGCAGATAAGCCTGGTCCACTGAAGGTTATATCTGTCTTTTGCCTCTAGCTGCACATGTTTTCCCCACGTATATTTTTTAATAATAGCATCACCATCACCACCCACTGAGTTCCCAGGAAGCTCCAGAAACTCAGGAGTGCCTTACAGTGTCACCTAGAGCCAACCTACTCCCTTCCTCAGTCACCACCTTGCTCCCAATCGCCACGGTCTCTCACCCGGACCATTGCAAAGACTGCCTGACAGGTCTTTCTTCCGCCCTGCCTCCTGTCTTCTGTTCTCCATAGTGAGGCCAGAAAGATTCTATTAAAATGTGAAATAGGTCATGTTCTTCCCCTGCCTTAGCGTCCTCTCTTCTGACTCAGTAAAAAGCCAAGCTTTTGTGGCAGCCTTTGATACTCTCTGTAATCTGCTCTGCCTGCTGACATCCTTTTAAATCCATTTCTTACCAACTCCCCTGCACTCTCTCCTTTCTGCAACGCAGCCACACTGACCTCAGGGCCTTTGCCCTTGTGTTGTGTATGTGTGTGTGTTGGGGGTATGCATGTGTGTGCACATATGAGTCCACCAGTACTCTCACATGTGTGGGTGTGTGGAGGCTAGAGGTGGATACTGGATATCTTCCTGTCATATTTATTTATTTGTTTGCTTGCTTATTTGTTTGTTTATTTTTAAGGCAGAGTCTCTTACTGAACTTGAAGTTTTCCATTTTCTCTAGGCTGGGCAGTCAGTGAACCCCAGGACCCACCCACTCCCATTTCCAGTTCTAGGGTTATAGCCACTAATGCCAACCACTTCTGATTTTTACTTGTGTACTGGGGATCTGAACAGAGGCCCTCATGATTACACAGTGAGCTCTCTTTACCCACTGAGCCGTTGCTCCAGCCCTGCCCTTGTGTTCTCTCTGCCAGATATTTCCACGGTTTGCCCCTCTGCCTCTTTCAAGTCTATCTTCACTCAGAAGTTGCTACTTCAGAGGTTTCTTTAGTTACCTCATTTTGAAATATATCAATGCATGTGTACACACATAGTGTGTCTACAAAGCAGCATGGGCATACTCACAGTGTGTCCACAGAGCAGCATTAACATCTATTTATTTATCTATTTATTTTAGATTTACTTAATCCTTTTATGCATATGAGTCTTTTGCCTGCATGAACATCTGTGTACTGCACGTGTCCTGGTGTTTTCGGGGGCCATAAGAGACTTCGGATCCTCTAGAACTGGAATCACAGGTTGTGATCTGCCACATGGGTGCTGGGACTCCACCTCAGATCCTCTGCAAGCGCAACAAGTGCTCTTAACCTCAGCCAGCTCTGCAGCTCTTGTTTACTAATTAACATTTCGCCCCAACTAAAAATCCTGGCTCCGTGAGTATAGGGATTTAACTTGCTGGTCAGCTTCCAGGACTGAGCACAATACCCAGCACAGAGTTCAATACACATTTTTTTTTGTATGGGGGGGGGGGGGGGGGGCAAGCAGGGAAAAAGTGAATAATTCTCATAGATCCTTAGATTATAATTCCTGCTTTATTGGTGGGAAAACTGAAGTTTAAGGCCAACCATCCTTGCTTGAGATCACACAGCTGTTCCCCTGATCTCATGTGTGTCACCCAAAACATGCTCCATCCATGACAAAAGCCACCATGCAGCCTAGCATCTGCTGGAGAGTCTTCCAGGGCCACCTCTTACTGTGTGTCCCATAGCCTACATGTATCTTCAGGTGCAAGGCTTCTGAACCTGCCAGCTTTCACCAAATCACATTCCCAAGATCCCTGGCTACCTCCAGAGTTTCTAGAAGGAACAGTGTCTCCTTCTCCCATGAGGGTCATAAAAACTCACCAAAACAGGCTCTCTAGAGCCCCAGAGGTGGACACTATAGACTTGGGGAGGGTAACTGGGTGCTATAATTTGAATTGCTAATATTGTAGGCTCACAGTGTGTATCTGGAGGGTGCAGAACCTTAAAGAAGAGGAGCCTACTGGTTGGGAACAGGCCAATAGAGGCAGGTCTTTCACCTTAGTCACAGAAGCTGCCCCACCATGCCTGCCCTGCCAGGATGGATAGAAATTCCTTGAACCTGCAAACCAAAATACAACCTTCCTCTCATAAATTGTTTCTGTCGGGAGTTTTGGTCACAACATGGCAAAAGTAACTAGTATGTGGGCTAAGGAATCTCTCTACCAGACGAAGCTAGGAGGACCAGTTACACCCCTCACTTTGACTTAAGTTCTAAGTCTTAGGAAGAAGGGGGATAATACCAATGAACAAAGACCGGACTTCTCTGTTGTAATTAGAATGCAGATGTGTGCAGAGGTCAGAAATTGGCACTGGGTATCTTCCTGCAATGCTCCCCGCCTTCTATACTGAGGCAAAATCTCTGGCTAAACCCAGAGCTTGCTGTTTAGCTAGTTTGGCTAGCCAGCTCGCTCCAAGGATTATGTCTCAATCCCTCCTGTGTGCTGGGACTACAGGCAGGCTGCTGCAACTGCCCAGCATTTATGTGTGAAATGGACATTCAAACTCTCATCTTCACACTTGTGGGGCAAAGCACTTTAGCCTCTGAGCCAGCTTCCCAGGATCACCATTGTATCCAGTTTTAATGTTACTGCACGTATTACATTTATTCTACCTTCTAACCCAGTGTTAATGCTTTCTTAATGAACAATACTTATGCAAACATCAAATGTTTCAACTGGTGCTTTGGAATACAATAAGGGACTTATTAACCCAACAATAAAATGCCATGCATGAATGAAAATGGAGCCGCCTGTCTTTGAAAAATTTATTTCCTTTATAGTTTGAGATTATAATTGCATCATTTCCCCCTTCACTTTCGCCCCGCTAAGCCCTCTTGTATCACTCTTTGCCCTCTTTCAAATTCATGATTTCTTTTTTCATTAGTTAATTTTTATTACATACATATAAATACGCACATGCGCATGTACGTGTAGACACACACATATTCTTCCTAAGCCCATGTACAACCTGTTCAGTCTGTATAATGTTACGTACATATATTCAGGGCTGAGAATTTGGTATTGGATACCCAGTTGGGGTGCTCTTCTCGGGGGAAGGCTATTTTTCCTGATTTTAGTATTCCTTAGATGCCTGTTAAGTTGGGGTTGAGGCCCGATAGGCTTTCCCTCACTCACGTGATTGGTTTTGTCTTGTTCAGACCATGTTTAGGCAGTCATGTTGGTGAGATTTACAGATGTCCCAGCATCATCCCTAACTACATTCTAAGCATGTGTTCTTAGACCCACAGGTAACTGCAATCTTCACCTGTCATCAAGAAACTTCACTTTGCCACAGGTGGAAACCATTTCAGAAAACTACAGCCAATCAAAATGCAGAGTTTTGGAGCCCAGTCCCAACTAAAGCATCCATAGCACAAACTCACACCTAAAGTTGAGGGATCATTGCAGAAGAGGGAGTGGGAAGATCGTAAGAGCCGAAGAACAGGAAGTTTGCTGTGAGTCTGTGTCTTCCAGGAGTGCTATGGTAACCACTTCTAAGTGTCCAGACCAGTGGCATAATGTTTCTTACCTTGGTTGTGCAACTGATACTCAGAATTTGTCATAAGGCAAAAATGCCTCTCTGAACCATTTCACACCAAGGCTCCATCTCCTCCTCTCTGAACCGTTACACACCAAGGCTGCATCTCCTCCTCTCTGTACTGTTACACACCAGGGCTGCATCTCCTCCTCTCTGATCCATTACACACCAAGGCCCCATCTCCTCTCTGAACCGTTACACGCCAAGGCCCCATCTCCTCCTCTCTGTACTGTTACACACCAAGGCGGCATCTCCTCCTCCAAACCACACAGCCACTGTTCTCCGTCTGTCTCTCTGAGTTTGGGCAGTATCAGCTTTCACCTCACACACACACACACACACACACACACACCCATACATCTTATTGTGATTGCTCTATTCTACTCAGTGTGGTGTCGTGGAGTGTCACGCAAGTCATAACATTGGCTTCTTTTGAAAATTGATTTCTGTATATGCTTCATTTGATTGTGTTGGGTGTGATGGTGACGGGGGGGGGCTGTTTTTAAAGACGTTTATTTTCTCACGAGCGGTTTGCCTGCATTTATGATATTTCAAAGAACACTTTGTTCACAATGCCCCCTTCAGTGGGGCGTACTACAGACTGATGCTCCCCTATTTAATTATACCCTTTCCACTAGAATAAAATCATTTATTAAAACAGTTAATCGCCCATAAGCAGAGAATGGTATCTAAGTAAGGTGACAGTTTGGTATGTGCTGAAACCATGGTTTCCAGGCTGTCTCTAGGAATCCGGGGTCCTCAGAACCTAGGAGGTTAGGGAAGGGGAGAGAATTCCAGTTCCACCCTCTCCCCTAGCTTTAACCAGGCTAGTTCCGGTTAGCATCTCACACGGCGGGCACTGCATGGTATTTCACTTCAATTTAGAGAAAGGTTGGCCCCATTATTGGAATGTTTGCCTATCAAATGTGGGTTTGCGCCTCTCATCGGCACAGGGTTGTGTTGCACATCCTGACTCCACCGATCAGGTAGGGTCATGTGACTTTCTCTGGCCAATGAGCATATTCTTCCGTGTTGAGTTTAATTACTAATGCAAGACCCTCCTGGACACCTCTTTCTTTCTCCCTCTCCCCCCGCTCCTTTCTTGTGTGTAGGGTGTGTGTGCATGTGTGATATCTGTTTACGTGCTTGTCCAGGCGTGTATGCAGGTGCATGTGTATGCGCATGCGTAGAGGCTAGAAGCTGACGTCAGTGTCTTGCTCCATCACTGCCTACTTTTCTTTGGGCACTGGACTTCTTATTGAACTACTCACTGGCTCAGTTAGGCTGGCCAGCCAACGAACTGTAGGGATCCAGTTATCTCTGCACAGTGCTAGAATTACAGGCACGTGTGGCAACGCCTGGCTTTTTTGTGGGGGCTGGGAATCCAAACTCAAGTCCTCAAGCTCGAAGAGCAAGCATATCACCAATTCAACCATTTCCCCAGACTCCTCTATTTTCTTTTCCCAAGGCTATATTTCTGTAGTGGCCACTCTATCAACCTGGTTGCCAGGGTGACAATAACAAAAACGACAAAGAGCCAGCGTGAAGTAGAGAGAATCCTCTGCTGTCTGAAGCTACTGAGTTTTAGGAACTGATTTGTCTCTGCAGTGTAGCCCAGCCCATCCCAACTGATACACAAAGCCACCAGGTGAGGACTTGGGAGAGCAGTGAGACACCGCCAAGCCTTTCTAATCCTTTATTCTGCCGAAACATTGCCAGAATCAGTTCTACTTTCCACGGCCCCTGTTGGGCTAGGATTTGTGTACTTCTCCCCAGTGCCCCGTGCTTAGCCTCTGGGCTTGCACGGGACCCAGGGACTCTCAGAAGTGAGCTTCCCAGGCGGCTCTGCCGCTGCAGATTGAGCCTGTTCCTGGGGGGGGGGGGAAGTCCTTTGATTGTCAGAGGCTTTCTCATTTGAGCTAGCAATGCTCTGTAATCCTTCTTCCTCTCCTGCTCACCTTTACTGTTTACAGGAGGAAAACAATTACACTCCTTTCCCTCACAGGAAGCCTAGACTAGGTGGGGGGGGGGGAGAGAGAGAGAGAGAGAGAGAGAGAGAGAGAGAGAGAGAGAGAGAGAGAGAGAGAGAGAGAGAGAGAGGCAGCAGCCGGAGGGAAGAGCAGAAAGGAGGAGGCAGAGAAGAGGGTAGCAGCAGATGTAATCACAGGCTTCTAAGTAGGTGCTTATCAAAGGGGGTCCCGATCATCACATCACCAGTCTCAGGGCAGCCTTGTTAAAATGCCATGCTGGCTGTGACCATCATGTGATCCCCAGGCATGCTCAAGTGGACAGACTGCTGTAAACCAACGTGTAACTTCCCTCTTTGAGCTCATGGCATCAAACACATCCTGCATGTAATATTTGACGATACCGTTTATTTCAGTCTGGTCTTCAGTACCCAAACTTTGTGGTAAAAGCCTGCCACTTAATGATCAGCCAACTTCTGAGCTTGCCTTTTCGCTGCTGGAAACTGAGGGTGTCGATATTTCGACGTAGAAAAGAAATGGTAACGCCCAACTTTTATACACTCTTCCTTTACATCCTTTAAAAAAGAAACACACACAAAAAACCTGCCTCTTTCTTAAAGAAGAAGCAAAGAAAAGCTCAATGATTGACGGAGATGAAGTCAGATAGAGAGGATGAGTCAAGTCCTGGGCCCCAGGGTTGCTATAGAAATAAGCGGTGGCAGTGTACACTGATGACCAACATGTCTAACACTTAAAATGCATATCTCACATATTTCTGGCAACTGCCCTGGAGGGAGGAGTGCTTGTTGCTTTATATATCATTAAACTAGGCTCAGACGGGTCAAGTGACTTGCTCCAAACCACTTAGCTGGGCCTGATTTCCATCACCAAGTGGCTGGGTTTCAAAATCCACATTCTCACATGAAGCTATTTTGTCCCTTTGAGGAACTGGGACAGGCAAGGAAGCACACCAGAAAAATGGAGGGGAAACTGAGGCAGTGTGGGAGCTATGTTCAGAAGCATGTGTCTCAGACACTAAATGATAATTTAATTGACATGACTGACTACAGATTATAGTGCAAAAAAAATATGAAAAGACTCAGCCACAGACCAGTGTTTCCTCTGAAGAGGATTTGCCTGTTTGGGGGAGAAAAAAAAAAAACCCTCTTCCAATATGAATTTGATTTCATTCCATAGAAACAGGCCAGAGGAGCTGGCAGAATCCTAGCTGGGTCTTTATTGAACCTGTGTTTGAGGAAATTAAAGCAAGAGGGGACAGCACAATGAAGCTGTGGTGTTTCTGTCACTGGGGCAATATCAAGACTCTATTGCAGCAGGAACACGCATTGTTTCTATATGAGCTGTCAGCAGGCTGGTGGACAAAGACCATCTGCATGGAAACATCTCTGTCCACACGGCATTGCTAGTCATGCTCCTGCAGGAGTGCAGAAGGAAGGAAGCCTGCCAAGAGGGCCGCTCGCTTTGCCCATGGCATTGTCAACAGAAGGCACACATTGTTTCTCCCGTTACTCCCAAGACTTCTGGGTCAAGGGACAAGCGTTGCTTTCTTGTACATACCCAATGCTTTTTAATACTTCTTTATTTACTCTTTAATTTAGCTGAATGTGGAACACTCAATTATGTCTTCATTCTTTCTGGTAAGGTGTCCTCCGATTCTGTGGGAACATCACAGATGCTGCTTCAAAAGATTTGAGACTTTCTGTCATGAGTTCTCTGTCTGTGCTAGGTTGTCACTGGTGGCAAAATGCCCCACAATGGTATGGGTCAGACCTTGATTGTAAAGGTTCGTGCAAGGTGCCTGCCAAGAGCTGCTCTGGGGTAACTGATCACCCCAGTACTGATTTGGTAAAATTGACCTGTATAGTCAAATGACTATAGAGTCCCTGAGACCTTCAAGGCCTGTAGGTTGAATCCCAACTTATAGGCTTCAACACTTGGTGTCTGCAGGGGCTCCTACATCTTTCTGAAGTTCCTGCTGTGGAGAATGTTTAGCCTGAAAAGTAAATCTCTCAGATTCCTCACAATTGTTTACATTGCTTCCTCAGAGCAAGGTAATGGTAATTGGAGACCTCGGCTGTATTGTTTAATGTCCTGAGACTTCTGGTCATTTCACACGAGCCATCAAACACCCACCTAAGCTCTGCAGAAGGAGTTTGCACCTCCAGCACCCAGTTTTCAAGCAATAAGACCCAGGTGAACTTATTCCTTGGGTGTGGCCCAAGCTGCAGAGGGTGTTCCTGGTCTCAATGCTCCCAAGCTTTGTGACTCTCTCCAAAGAAACCTGTAAGTCTCTGAGTGAACTCCCTTGCAGGCTTCCCTTTGCTGCTGAGATGGCCAGCTTTTCTGAAGCCTAGCAGAGGTTTTGAGGCTGAGATGGGCCCAACACAGAGGTTGGCACACTTGGGACTCCACGAGAAGAAAAACAAGAAACCATTCTTACATTCTACCAAACCACCACCATGACTACGAAGCAAACCACGGAGAGCATGAACGCCACAGTGGGTGGAAATATTAGATCCCTCCCGTCCTCTCTGGTCCTAAACTGGGCCTGAACTCAGTGTTCTTCCTAAGCCCAAGCACTCCTGCAGTACAAAAATGTCAATGTGTAGCACCCCGTGAGAGAATGAAGGGCCATGACTAGGAACAGAAGCACGGCTCACCCAGCTGGAAATGTAGGAACAGCACAGAGCAGGGCCACATGGCTCTAAAGTTTAAAGTCTACATGTGCTTTAGTTAATCTGGTCAATGCTCTGCTCCATCAATTCAAACAGAGCACCAAGTGACGAGGTGTGTTAGTAAGGGTTTCTAGTGCTATGATAAAACACTATAGCCAATAGCAGCATTGGGGAGGAAATGGTTCATTTCCTTTCACACTCCCAGGTAACCGTTCATCCCTGAGGGAATTCAGGGCGGGAACTCAAGCAGAGCAGGAACCTGGAAGCAGGAATGGACACGGAGGCCACAGAACACTGCTTGCTGGCTTGTTCTCCAGGGCTTGCTCAGCTTGCTTTCCTATGCAACTCACCCAGGGGTGGTACCAACTCCGGTGGGTTGGGCCCTCTGACGTTAATCATTTATCAGGAAATGCCCCACTGACTTGCCTACAGTTAGTCCAATGGAGACACTTTCTCAATTTCTCAGCCAAGCTTCCTTTTCACAGATAATATTAAGTTGGGACAGCTTGACAAACCACATCAACAGCCGGGACAACTGACTGTCAATTTGTCATACCAAGGCACCGCTATTAAACCATAACCCTTTCTTATTCATTCCCAAGATGTCATGTTAGTATCCATATCACAATATAAAATATCTCAACTTAAAAAAAAGTCCCACAGCCCTTAAAAATTCAGACTTTAAAAATTTGGTCTCTTTAAAATGTCCAAAGTCTCTTTCAAAGTGCAAACCCTTTCTAAAAACATCCAAGGCTTTTTAAAAATCCTCAAATCTCTCTACAAATCTAAAGTCTCTTAACTGTGGGCTCCTATAAAACCACAAACAAGTTACATATTTCTTATTCAAAAAAGGAAGAGGAAGGGCACAGCTGCCATCAGATAAATGCGAAACCAGAGTCTAACAGTGTAAACAGTCCAGTGTTGGACATCCGGGATTCATTCATGATCTTCTAGGCATCAAAGAGTTTGAGCAAGTCCACCTTCGTCATCTCCAGCACACAGAGCCTGTCTTGCAGGCTCAAGTCCGTGCCACTGTACACATGCTGCTGCCCTTGGTAATTGTCCCACGGCACTGGCATCTCCAGAAACGCTGGTGTCCCCACCGTAACTGGGCTGCACCTTCACCAATAGCCTCTCTCGGACTCTCACAGGGCCAAGCCTCAGGTGCTCTTTGTGATGCCTCCTTAACTTCAAAACCAGTTTCGCTTAAGAAGCTCTTGTACATTCCCATGTTCAGCGGCTAGCAGGAAGTGAAGCCTTGGCCCCCTCTGGACCACAACTTATGTGTTCTGACCCTGAGGAAACGCTTCCCAAAATATTTTTGTCCTGATGATGATTGTGACTTCTTAACCACCAGGTGTTTCCCAGCTCCAGCTAACCAACATCGATTGCCCCAGGAGAGCAAAGGTTTTGCTTTAGTGGTTTTGTTCTCTTTGTAATCACAGCCGATTCTCCAGCCCTCACTGATTTGAACCAGAATCTTAACATTGTCTTACGTGGCTCTCATTGCTCTTATCTTCCAAGCTTCTACAGAACAACCCCACTGGGCTCTGAACACTCAACAGCTTTTCAAACCCAAAGTTAGATGCCATCACCATCCTCCAGAAACACAGGATAAGGTCTGTCCCAGGAAATCGCCATGGCCTGGTGCCAATATCTGTCTTAGGGTTTCCAGTGCTGTGATAAAACAAAATGACCAATGGCAGCGTGAGAAGGGAAGAGTTTGCTCAGTGTACAGTTGCAGTCCAGCATGAAGGGAAGTTGGGGCAGGAACTCAAGAACCTGGAGGCAGGAACTGAAGGAGAGGCCACAGAGGAACGCTGCTTACCAGCTTGTTCCCCATGGCGGACAGCCCGATTTCTGATACCATCCTTGACCATCTGTCCAGGGTGTCACTGCTCCAGTGAGCTGGACCCTCCCACATCAATCATTAATAATAACAATAATAATAATAATAATAATAATAAAACAAGCCCTACTGACTTGCCTACAGACCAATCTCATGGAGGCATTTTTTCAATTGAGATTCCTTCTTCCCACAAATGCCTACATTTGTGTCAAGTTGACAAACAAAAACAAAAACAAAATCAGCTAATTATAGCTGTTGGAAAATAGGCCCCTGACCCAAGTAGATGCTGATGTACTAAGAAACTAACACTATGAGGTCTTCAGAAATGTCATAATGTCAGCTATCACGTTTCTAATAATACAGAAATGATATTTGTTCATTGTCAAATAACAGAGAAATAAGTGAAAGAACTGAGAATCACAAGTGGTTCCCCTCCAAGCAAATGTTATCATAGTCTTTACGATTTAAATTTTTTATTCTTTTATAAGCACACAAATATGTGTCTTAAATTTGTTTGTGGGGTTGAGGTGGACAAATGGCTGAACCATTAATAGTGCTTGTTGTCCTTGCAGAGAATCTGAGTTTGGACCCCAGCACTCACAGCTTGTGGCTCACGGCCTCCTATTTCTCCAGCTCCAAGGGATCTAAGCTCTCTTCTGGCTTCCATGGGTTCCCACATCTGTGTGCATGTACTCACATGCCTATACACACAATACACATCAATAAAAATAAATCTTAAAATAAAAAAATTATCCTTCCTTTCCTCTTCTTTCCCCTCCCTCCCTTCCCCCTCCTTCCTTCTTGCCTACCTTTCCCTTCTCCTTTTCCTCTCTCCCATTTTTTTCTTCTTCTATCTCTATTAAGGCAAAATTAAGATCATACTATGCACAGTTTGGCAACCCATATTTTTTCATTTAAAAGCATATTTTTGACATCTTTCTAGATAAATGTCTACAATTTAGTGTTTTGAAATAAATTTCTAGTTTTCTACCAGGATGCAATTTTCTCTTCGGGGTCAAATACCGAATAGTTAACAAACCCATAGCTTTCAGAAAATGCTTTTACATAAGACATTTAAAAAAGAACTATCAAATCTCCTTCATTCCCACCTCCCTTCCAAACAATTGAGAAGTTAAAATTTTCTACAAACAGGAAATTGAGATGACATATTTAAATGTCAGAGAGCTTGCTGAAGGGATGTTTCTGGGAGGAAGTGAAAGGCACACTTTTTTTCACAGAGGCTGCAGTGGGAAAGCTTCTCTCCTCCCCAGGAGCTGCAGGGACCTTCGATGGGACACCCTCCCAGGGGGTTGGCCTGGGGTTTTATTGCAAAAGGCTCCTGAGTTGGTACTGCTAGGGTTTCATGCAAACAGCTGTGCCTCCAGCAGCCGGTCAGCACTGCCTCCCTGAGCAAAGTTCCCTGCAGGTGATAGGGACATCGGACATCACCTCAACCTCATTACACCAGGAAGATGGGACCTGCTGTGGAAGGGAGTTAGAAGACACAGACCACAGTGCCAATAAATGGGCCCGTTTTGCTCTGTGCTATAACACAGAGTCCTCAAGTGACAGCAGGACATGAAAGAGTAGAAGGGACCACCCAGTGCTGTTTCCAGTTCCAGCTCCCTTCTCAAGCCTCACCAACATTTTGGTCAAGGCTAGGCTACTTTGATATCTTTGAAGATGTCCTGTATGGTTACCCAAACGAGCTGCATGCCATGCATCCAAGGTCACTTGTGCTATGCCTTGTCTCTGAAAAACAGCTATTCTGAACAATGTCCGAGAAAGAAGATCATTCCCAGACCCCTGTCAGCCTTCCAGCTGCTCATGTTCCCAATCCTTGCTACTTCTGAGGAACAGTGCCCGGCCTGGGCTTCCATGGAACCTTGGCCCTTATAAAATTCCTTTCTGTGCTGTTAACTCAAGCACCCTTATCCTTGGCAAGGGACGGCTTAATCACAGGAGGCAGAAACCTGATCAAGCTAGCTGATGAAAAGAAATAACAAGTATCAAGATCGAGGGCTACCTTTCAAAATCCAAGGACAAAAATGCATCTGGGTCTTAGGAGGGCATACAATTCATAAAATGTACATTAAAATAGGTTTGATATACGCAACCAAAATCAAATAACAGAATATCAAGAAAACAATAACCAATAGTCATATTATTAGCTTAAGTCATCAAAAAGCCTTATTTTTCTCATGAAATATTCAAAATTAGGCATTTTGTCCATGCCTTTATAAATCCAAGGGTGGATATACATATATAAATGTATATATATATATAATATATATATATATTATATAACTCTGTTTTATAGTCATGGTTGTAAGCTGGCTGCCATCCATCCAAGCATGGCATCCATGTCTCTTTCCTGAAGAATGGTCCTGATGGAAAAGGAATGCTGTGTACATCTAACCTTTTGGAAAGCAACAGCTCTTCCTCATCCACCAAAGTTTAACCTGATTGTCACCTCCAGATGAAAGGATGGGAAGGGTAGGTGCATTGCTGCCTAGAGATTTACATTAGGTGCAAAAGAAATGAAAGACTCTAGGGTCGGGCTCTCTCCTGTAGTCTACCAAAAAAAAGACAAGTCATTAGGCCAGCAGGGTACCTGCCGTGATGAGTACTCTGCCTCTGGATGAACTGAGCCAAGAGCACCAGGATGGAGGACTCCTAGCTGCCATCTTAGCTGAAGATCTTGGTAGCTGACCACTGAAGTTGAGGCTCTTTTCTTCCTCTAGGCCACCGAACTCTTAGCCGCTTCCTGTCTGTATGGAACTGTTCAGTCTTTCTCAGATTTCTCTTTTTCTGTGAGCACAAGCTGAGAAAGAATATCTGTCCTGAAGTCTCTTTATGTCTCAGTCTGTTTGGATGTGAAGTCACTGGCTTACAGCAAGCAACGACTCACTTCTCTTCTAGGGACTGGACGTCCAAGTTCTAGGTACCTGTAGAGGACCACCACATAGTCATACATGGCTGTTTTCTCATGGTGTCTTCATATAGTGGACACACACATGCACACGTACACACACACACACACACACACACACACACCATGCCCTTTTACTAGGTAGAAGACTGTTGGGAAAATCTTTTGGTACACCGTGTAAAGATGTGTCTCTGTTTAACCTCACCTGCCTAAGGCACCTTCTGATTGGTTTAGTAAAAAACTGAATGGCCAATAGCTAGGCAGAAGGGGATAGGTGGGACTTCTGGACAGAGACAGGAACTCTGGGAAAGAATCTGAGGCAGGAGATTTACCAACCAGACACAGAGGAGAAGTAAGCCACATGGCGGAACAAAGATTAATATAAACGGGTTAATTTAAGTTTTAAGAGCTCGTTGAGAATAACCCTAAACTAAGGTCAAGCTTTCATACTTAATAAAGTCTATGTGCCATTATTCAGGAGCTGGTGGTCAAAAGAAAGTTGTGTTACAGAGGCCCTGAGTTCTGTCAAAAAAACTCTTCCAGAGTGAGGGACTTAATATGAGCAGAGCCAGGATCTTCCTGGCGGTTTCCAAACGTCTACGTGGAACTTGGTGAAGGAGACCTGGACCCTGCTTATGTTTACAAAACTTTCAAGTAGGAATTCTTCACCTGAAGCTCAGGGAATGCAGGAACTCATTTGATAGCTGTATCTATAGAAAGCCCCCATCTTTGCCCTGCCGCCGACCAACAGCTACTGAAAAGCATTTCTGTGAGTCACTGGGCCTGCTAGTGTCCCACGGTACGGTTCACAAAGAACGGGGAACTGGGTACTGCAAGAGGCCTTTCCCCTGCCCCAGTGACCAAGCTTTCTCCTCTCCCACGGACATCCTCGGGCCCCTGCAGATCGCGCAGCCCTCCTCATCGCAGCCTTCTGCTTCCGGCACTGCTGGTGCTGAGTACCAGTCCTGGCTCTCAGCTTCTGGAAGAGAGCTGCGTCTCAGCTGAGTGTCCCTGGTCCCTTTGCTAATCCCTCTGCAGCTTCTCTTTCCTAGGCAGAGCTTGGTTCGGTTTGCGGAAGTGGCCCCAGCAAAACTGCCAGAAGCAGGCTACCTCCAAGGTGTCCGGAGGCAGACTCTCTTCTGACCATTCTTCCCCGAACACCTGCTTTGTCCCTCGTCCACAACCAATTTCCGCAAGGCAAATAGCAAGGGGGACATCAATTTCCTGTCAACTGTGGTGGCTCCTGCAGTTCCCAGCCTTTATTCACAGGCAGATAAATGCCCCATCTAAATGGTACTTTTCTCATTTAGTGCCCCGTGAGTGCTGGCTCGGTCACTTGCTTGTTCTCTGGAGCAGAGAGCTTGCCCATACGTGGGAAAGTGCAGCTGCAGGGAGACACATCAAGGCCCCTGGGGAGACACGGAGCACCAACTCACTCCGGGAACAGAAATCAAGGCAGAAATAAGGCTTTTGAAGACGCAAAATGAAGAGCACATTTACAACCTTATCAACGGAGACTGTTCTTTCCTTTCTCGGCCTCCCGGACCCGAATAATCACACAGGAACTATATTAATTACAACACTGCTTGGCCAATGGCTCAGGCATATTCCTATATAGTTCTTAAATCTTAAATTACCCTATTTCTATTATTTTCTATTTTACCATGAGGTTCGTGGTTTGTCGGTCAGGTTCAGGTGTCTTTCACCTTTGGCAACTACATGGCGTCTCTTTGACTCTGCCTACTCTCTCTCTCTATCTCTGTTCAGAATGCTAAACCATTGACCAAAACAGTTTCATTCGTCAGCCAATAAAAGCAAAGCATATACAGAAGGACATCCCGCATCACATCCTTATCTGAATCTAGAGTTAATTTTCGTGACAAACTTTCTTTTTTTCCCTAAAGGGGTGTTTTTCATGTCCACGAATGTAGGCTGAAATCTTCAACTCTGACCTGGGATTTACCTGACCCCCTTTCTGCCTTGGTAGCATTTATATATATATAATTTATACCAAAGCATAGCCATTGTACAAAATAATGAGCTCTACCATAGCATTTTCTCTTATGCATATTACGAATTTTAGTCATACCCATCCCTGTTAACTTCTCTGCACGCCCCCCATTTCCCACCTGTTGGTTCACTCCCTCTTCTGAAATAGCCTCACTTTGCCTTCACGCCATAGATGGATGTGTACACAAATGTGTATATTTGTGTGTGTGTGTGTGTGTGTGTGTGTGTGTGTGTGTGTGTGCACTTGGGTGTGTTTGGAGGCCAGAGACTAACCTCGAGCGCTGTTCCTCAGAAGTTGTCCGCCTGTTTTTGAAAGCCCTGAGACAGGGTCTCTCATGTGCCTGAGTTCACCGGGCAGGCTAGACGAGCCGACCAATCCTCCTGTTGCCACCTTCTCATGGATGAGGTTGCAATTGTGCTTCAATCTGAGGATTGAACCTAGGCTTCTTCTCACACAGCAAGCATCATCCACAGAGCTGTCTCCCCAGCACACATCTTAAAGTCTAGATTTTACAAACGAGACATGTTTGTCTTTCTCAGTTCCTGAGTCTGGCTCATTTGGCTTAGCACGATATCTTTAGCTCTGTCCATTCTCTTTGAGTAATATAATTTTGTTCTTTATGGATGAATAGAGCCCCATTATGTATGTGTGCTGCAGTTTTTCCTACTCTTCTGCCAATGGATATCTAGGCTCATTCCATAAGTCGGTTATCTTGCAGAGTGACATAGTAAATATGGCCACCTGCCCCTTTGCGGTCCTCCTGGCTCACCAGGCACAAGATTCCCCATGGCAGGTCAATAGCTGTGCCTGTAGATGATTCTTCCAGCTGCTCTCTGCACTCTGTTCCAAGGGTGTCATACTTCAGTAACAGAGGATCAGAGAAGCTGAGATGCTTACAGCTTACACAGCTAGGAGAGGGTAACAGCTGGAGTCTTAGGGACCCTCAGTCAGCTGCTCCCCAAAATAGGCCCACTCTTAGGCCCTGACGTGGAACATAGCTTTTCTGAACAGCCAGCCTGGGAGGATCCTGTTCTCCATTGTTCCTCTGGCCTTGGTTAGCTCCACCACATGTCCTTTAGTGTCTTGGCCCCTGGAGGGAATCGACAGCCATGGGAGTGTTCTGAGACTTAATTAACTAATGTCTTTAACATTCGACTGCTTTGGGCAAAAGCGTCTCTGCTACAATATGCTCTGGAAATTCTATGGACAGAGAATTTAGCTTTTCAATTGTATAAGTGCTTTATTAAGAAGGGATGGGGTGGGATGAGGGAGATCTCATTGGCAGCCTGGTGGGGTGGGGGTGGGGCTGGGTATCTGCAGGCAGTGAGAGCACCCCTGCAGGAGTGGAGTGAGGCAGATATTCCCCTGCTTTCTCTCAGGGGGAAGGGGCTCTCAAAGCACCACATGACTGCTGAATGACCTTGATCTAGATGCTTGTTTTCTCAAAGTACAACATTTCTCTGCAGGGCCAGCCGGGTCCCCTGGGATCTGACGTCTTAGCCTCCGTGATAAACAAGGCTAAACAAATTAGGAAAGAAAAAAATTAATTGAATTTTAGAGAGATTGTTTCCCTTATCTTTCTGCTGCTAACAAGGCTGAGACAATTCTGACGCTGTCCTAGGTATTTTCATCCCTTTCTGTCTTTACAAATCTCAGTTGATTCACGGTGCTGGGAGACACCAAGGCAGGAGCTTGCACTGTAGACCACAGACTGAGGCCTCAGCAGAGGGATTAAATTTCTACCTGGCCATGTGACTTAGCCTCATTTCTCAGCAGAATCATGATCTTGTCTCAATGATGAAAAAGATGGGACTTGAGGTCACCAAGGGCAGGGCGAATAAATCACGCATGCGCCAAAGGGCCACACTCAGGCACCCAGAATCCTGCTTGCATTCCCCACAGAGGGAAGCTGAGCAGCCAATTTAGTGTAGAGTGGGCTTGTCTACAGGGCTGAATTTCACCCCACTGGAGTCAAAAGAAAGCTGCTTCAGCTTTTCGAACCGGCAGTGGACAGTCTCATTTGCTTAGAGAGCTTTTGGCAGCCTGTGGTGGTCCTGTCAGTACTGTGGGTTGCTATAGATACACTGGTGGGTCCTACCCAGCCACTGGTCACAAACCCCCCTGGGGGCATGCTGGCCCAGGAACCCAGTTCCCTCAGATTTGGGGTATTGGTATGGGCAGGACTGTGATGACTTTTCTCATTTAGTCACTGACGGGGGGCGGGGGAGAGAAAGAGAGAAACACTCTCGGTTCTTAGGGCCCCATTTAGTACACCTGTCTGTCTGTCAGTCACTCTTAGTGGTACTGGGAGCCAGGACCCAGGAAGAGCAATGAGAAAGAGGATTTAAAATTGTCTTGAAGGAAACCCCAAGAGTGACTGCTGAGGGGTTGACTGTGTGATCCGGGATATTTGCCTAAGACTTGAGGCTGTCTTTTCCAAGGATCAAATTCAGGTCCCCAGGGCTCCTGGAAGAAGAGAAGATTCAGCCAGCCCCTGTATCTTACCACCCATCTCCCCTCTTCATCAAATGGTGTCTGGGAGTTAGAGGAAGGATTTTTCTCTCTCACCTATGTCCCTTTCCCTCTGCCCTGTCTTCTGGAGGGAGCAGGACATTTTTGATGACAGAGAGGGTGGTTTTTGTCTTTTGGGTTTTTTTTTTTTTTTTTTTGGTTTTTCAAGACAGGGTTTCCCTGTGGTTTCTAGAGCCTGTCCTGGAACTAGCTCTTGTAGACCAGGATGGCCTCGAACTCAGAGATCCGCCTGCCTCTGCCTCCCGAGTGCTGGGATTAAAGGCGTGCACCACCACCCGGCTTGTCTTTTGTTTTTAAACAGTACTTTTTGGCTGTGACCGGTCAGAGCAAGCCAAGGAACTTGGAATCCTAGTCCCAATCCTTCAGACTGATCAAAGTTGTAGATGACAGGCCTTAGAGGAACAGATCCTGAGCCCAGGAATCCTATGTGCTCCTGCACACACACACACACACACACACGCATGCACGCATGCACGCACATACCACACAACACACCACACACATACACACACTGTACCACACACCCACACCACACCCACATACCCACACATGCACACACCACACACATACCACACACACACACACCACACACGCACACATGCACATTCACACACACACGCACACACCTACACTACACACCACACACGCACACACTCACACACACGCACACACACCACATACGCCTACACTGCACACCACACACACCACACACACATGCACACACACGCACACCACACACTACACACACATGCGCACACACACACCATATGCCACACACACACCACACACTACACACACGCGCACACATGCATTTGCGTGCACACACACGCACATGCACACACGCACGCACACATCACACCACACACACACCACACACACATGCATGCGCGCACACACACACGCATGCACACGTACACACACACTCCTCCTCTGTCTCTCTGTCTCTGTCTTCTCTGCCCCACATTCTCATCCATCAGAAGCTGCTGCTAAGCCCTGGTTACTCACCCTCTTTAAGTCATTTTAGATTGATTGTGTGGAGCTGGCAGGCAGGATTAGGCCATGCCACTCAGGATTGGCTAGGGAAAACTTGTTGAAAACTCTAAAGACTGTGAGGTCAGGGTCACAAGCTCACACAATCAGCAGAGCTGTGGGCTGGGGCACCCTGAAGTTCCTCGTATCCCCAAGGGGAGGACAGCTATGGCAGTGTGCTAAGTACAGCCCCACTGAGGGATCACTCGGTCATTGTGCCTCTCAGTCCTCTGCACAGCTATGGGAAGTACACCCTCATTTACCTTCTTACTGCTAGGACACACTGGGCTCGCAGAGGTCAGGGGTCTTCCTTGTAACTCTCCTGCTAGTATTTGGCAAAATCAAAAACTGAATCTAAAAGTCCAGTTTCAGAGCCCGGAGACTGTGGTGATATTTTGTTTGTGCTTTAACAAAGCTTGCCTGAAGATCAGAGTGTGAAGACAGCCACACTAGTTAGCCAGAGAGGCCAGGCAGTGGTGGCACACACCTCTAATCCCAGCACTCAGGAAACAGAGACTGAGGGATCTCTGTTGAGTTCAAGGTCATCCTGGTCTACACAAGATTGAATCAGTCTAAAAGAGAAACAGAGCTGAGTGGTGGTGGCTCACACTTTAATCCCAGCACTAGGGAGGTGGAGCCAGGAAGGGATGATAGGACTGGGTGGAGAGAGGAATATAGGGAGGGAGGAGACGGGAGCTTGGGATTCAGGCTGAGGATTCAGGCTGAGGAGTTGTAGAGACAGGATAGCCCATTCCGTCTGAGGATTTCATAGAGATCAGAAGCATTGGCTGGCTGCACTGCTTCCCTGATCTTTCGGCTTTCACCCCCTTAACGTCTGACCACGGGTTCTTATTATTAAGGCCAATTAGAAGTCACGCTACAAGCAGCTGTAAGAAAAGCCCTATGGAAGAGTGGGCAGCAGAAGGAACACTAAGGAAGATATGTGGTACTGAGAAGCACCACGCTCCCACGAGGCCTGAGGCTCACAATGTCCTCGCTGAGCTGCATGAAGACCTTTGCAATGATCTTTTCTATCTCTAACACATAGAGAGGTGGCAACTGGATGGTCACCGAAATCTGGTGTGGTGGCATGTACCTATAACTCCACCTGCACCGGAGAGTGAGGAAGGATTTCTTGAGCCCAGGAGCTTGGTAATCTGAGGTCATCCTATCTGTCAACTGCTGTGACGTGCCAAGTGAACTTGGTTAAGAACAGCGGCTCCACGCGTGGAGTCCTCCAGCGGCTCCACGCGTGGAGGAGCCATCTGAATGGATGATCCAATACAGCTGAGCACAGGAGCGCTATGAAAATATCAATGTCCATGACAGCAGCAGGTGATATCAATATTATAAACGGAGAGGGATATTTACACTTCATAGGGATCATTTGCTTTTACAAAGAGAGTTCTTAACATTCTTAATACTTAAGTGCTTACATTACTTACAGAAAATTAACTGGGAGTGAGGCCAGAGGAACGCATGATTAAGGTGTGCGAGGGAAAATTAGAGGTGAAGATGAGCATCTGAGCCAGTGTATTGATTGTTTCTCAACTCTGTTCCATCCACCATTGCTGGAAGGAAGTGGCAGCGTCCAGTGTTCCTTCTTCATAATCCTTATAAATAAAATCAGATGTCTTCAGACTATTGTTTTGGGGTATAGAGTTATTCCATTTTTGCCTCTCCCCAAAACCTGCTTTAAGAGAGAGAGTCTGTCTAGAAAATTATAGATGGATTGGTTCCCCAGACTTAATTGTCCTCACTTGCACTGGCCCCGATTCCCTATACATCCCTTGGAAGTAGACCCCTGTGCAGGGATCAGAGTAACTGCATAGGAGTCTTCAGCCAGTCCTGCCACCTTGCCTCCCTGTGGTCAGGCTGGAAGAGTCAGCTAAAATCTGATTCCTAGGCATGCCCTTTGCTATAGTAAAGATGGTGTGAGAAATGGGCATTGTGCTGGCTAGTCCTACGCCAATTTAACCTAAGCTAAAGTCACCTGAGAGAACCTCAATTGAGAAAAGGCCTCCATAAGATCTGTCTGTAGGGCATTTTCTTAACTAGTGATTGATGGGTGGGGGGTTATTGTGGGTAGTTCCAGCCATAGTGGTCCTGGATTCTATAAGAAAGCAGGCTGAGCAAGCCAGAGGAAGCAAGCAACACTACTCT
Source organism: Arvicola amphibius (assembly GCF_903992535.2). NCBI lineage: Eukaryota > Metazoa > Chordata > Mammalia > Rodentia > Cricetidae > Arvicola > Arvicola amphibius. Next base: position 1,634,807 of record NC_052057.2, on the reverse strand, counting down.
ATGGCCTCTACATCAGCTCCTGCCTCCAGGTTCCTGGCCTGTTTGAGTTCATGTCCTCACTTCCTACAATAATGAGCATTGCTGTAGAAATATAAGCCAAATAAACCCTTCTCTCCCATACTTGCTTTTCGGTCATGGTGTTTCGTTGCAGTAGTAGAAACCCTAAGACAAGCGTCTTTAGAGGATGTAAGGTAGATATGAAAAATGAATGGAAAATCCATGAAGGTCAGTCCTGGGCTACATGGAATGTGTTGCTAAGAAGGATCCTGGAGTTTCGCTTGCGCACTGCAGAAAGAAGTGCCGTGCTTGATTAGTGATGTCTACCATGGGGAGAAGGGAGAAGGAGGGTGGAGGTGACCTCCCCACCCCATCCCAACCCATGGAAACAATGGCTGAGGATACTAAGAAAGTACGGTCCTCATCAATAAATAGATACACATAGGAAGAGTCAAGCTATGTCTACAAAGTGTCAGCATCATGTCACTACTTCAGAGCCAAACTGATGTTGGATGCAAAGTGAAATTTTAGTTGTCGTGGAAGACTTACAATTAGAAATGTTGATCCAATAGTTATATGGAGACTGTTGAATCTAGTTGCTATAAAGTATGTGGACCCATGAATGATATCTGAGCTTGAGAAAAGAATTCTGGGGTGAAGGATTGGGGAGTCGTGTGCGACCATAATTGTGATTAGTAAGGCTTGATTTAAATAGTTTCATTTTCTTTCTATTGGATTGTGGTGAACACATGTGATTGAGACTTGATGCTAGTAGTACTGATGTAATAAGTAATGGAACTTTGAGGGGACAAACAGAGTGGTGATTCCTGTAGATGGCCAGCAGCCTAAATTATGTGTAGGTACCAGGCTGGAGTGCAGAAAGCTCAGAAGCCCACAGAGAAGACCAGACACAATAAATAGGACTATTCCATAGTGGAGGACTTTTTGGATGATGGGAGTGTGGTGGCCTTGGTAGGTGCCTTCTCCGATAATACCTCGTCATCATTGATATATGGTGAGGGTATCTGTTAATAAGTCTAAAGACAGGAGGGTAAATGAGTTGTAGTAAAATCCTATTACCAAGCCGGAGGTTAGTAGAAGGGCAGAAAAACGCTCCAAAAGAGGTATGCGGCTCATGAAGGTGCTGGATGTTCCTGCTGCTGGTGTGCTGTCTCATGAGAGTGCAGGTCTGTTATGTTCTGGCTTCATGATCGTTGCTTCTTGTGGCTGTTTCCTAAATGAGTGTCCCAATCTTCCTTGTACCCCAACACCGATGGGAAGTGTGATCCTGGAGCTGACAGCTGAAGCGTAGCTCCTCTCTTTGTCCGGAAGCGACCTGCTGTGCAAGGGGCAGCAAGGGGAATCCATGTTCTGCAATGTGACCTTAAAAGTCCCTTTGGAGAGCTCAGCCTGCTTCTCTGGCCTTTCCAACAATGGCACGGGCCCTTTGCCACCTTGCCACATTGCCTTCCACATACACGGAAGAGAGAGGAGCTGGTTCTCTGCAGCCAAGTCCTGACCAGGACAGAGCTCCTGAGAGGCCCGTTAAAAGCCATCCAGAGCTTCCACAGTATGGTGAAGAGGGGCGTGAGGAGAGAAGGGCCACATTAGAAAAGCACTTGGGAGGTAAAATTAGCAGTCCTTGGTAATTAATTGGATGTCAGAGACGGAAAGTAACAGAGAAGTAATTGCTAGGATCAGTCATGTTTCTGTGCAAAGAACGCAGACTGACTATCTGGGGAGCAGCAAGCTTGGGGGGAAGCAAAATGATAAGTTTAGGGGCCCAAAGGTTTCCAAAAAAGGTCGCTCTCTTTTCAAAGGAAAGCAACTAACTTCATAACTGTGTGCTCATTTCTTAATGTCTACCTCTTCCCTGAATCTGTTAAGTCCTGAGCAGACTTATCTGTCTGTTCCTGCCTGGGACGCACAACAGCTCTGTTCTGACAGTCCCCCAGCACAGTGTAGTTTAGGTGCTTGATAGACATTTGCTGAATGTTGAATAAGCAAGTTGGATAATAAAAATTATCATGATCGCTTTCCTCGTTAGCTGGATGAGTGGTCTCTTGAACTGCTGCTGGAGACGGTGATTAAACACTCGGCAAGATTATGTTTTGATGATGATGGTGATGGTGATGGATCAGGGAGAAAATATGTCTCAAGCTGGGAAACGGAGCCAGAGGTGAGCGATTCTCTCAGCATCCCTTCACACAGACAAACTGGCCAGAGTCCCCTAACTTCTATCAGCTGTACTTCGGTTACACATACTCGTCAGGTGACGATCATCTGGTGGTCTGTTAGGAAGTTTGCCCAGGTGTTTTGCAAATGGAATGACTTCTGTTGGTCCATCATATGCATCTACCAATCCCTTTAATCACAGCCAAAGCTGACTAAAGAGCTCCAGGTAATGCATGCCTGCAGCCAGACTGATTCCTTGCAGCTGCTCCAGGGTACCCAAACCTGATCATTACTGGCAACGTAGTGATTAAATTGGGTTGTAATTGGAGCTGACTTTACCTAGCGGGTTTTACCCACTCCTTTTGCACTGTAGGTTTGCTATGCATGGTGTCACCTTCTAAGAATGTGCACAAGGAATAATCCTGAGACTATCAGACCCAGTGCCCATCCTCAAACAAATGCTTACTATGTTCCCTGTGGTGATTGGGATGAGAATGGCCCCTGTAAGTTCTTATGATTGAATACTTGATTCCAAGTTGGTGGACCTGTTAGGAAAGCACTAGCAGGTGTGACCTTGTTGGAGGAGTTGTGCCACTGCTGGGTGGGCTTTGAGGTTTCAAAAGCCCATACCTTTCCCAGTTTGCTCTCTCTGTCTCATGCTTGTGGGTCAGGATGTAAACTCTCAGTTTCTGCTCCAGCACCAAGCCTGCTTGCTGCTATGCTCCCAACATGACTCTCACCATCTGAACCTGTGAGACCCTAAGAAACCCTTCTATGCATTTCCCTGGTTATGGTGTCTTTCCACAGCAATAGAAAACTGACTAACACACTCCCCAACCTTCCTGACATGAATCCCACATGTGCATTTACAATTCAAACAAGCTGACTTACCCAGCTACTATTTAAGAGAACCAAAGGGACAGTAACTTCCAGGGGAATGACAGATCTCAGTACACACGCGACCACATTCCTAGGCCTGGAGGAGTGCTCATATGCTCATATCCAAGTGACACCCCATGAATGTGACAGCCATAAGTATGGATGAGCATAGCCCAACAGGAAAATATCCTCCAAGCCAAATAAAGCACTATCTCCCCTTGATTTAGAGTGCTTATATGTTGGCCCCAAAGTAAACTTAACTTCCTGAACAAACAAAACCTCCGACTTAGTGTTGCAGGCTCAGAGGATTAAAGACAGACCTTCAGCCAAATTACTACCCAGCAGGACAGAGCTGTGTGGGACTTATTTCTTCATCCTGGGGACTGTCCTGAGCAGTGGTCCACCAGCACCCAGTGACCGTGGCCACTGGAAAACTGTTTTCTCAGGTCATCAAGTACCTCTCGGGAGTCCTGACACCCCCCTTCCTAAAAGAAGTGTAATTCCATATTACAGCACAGGATTCCCTGCCACTCCACTGAGCTGTCAACTTAAGGAAAGCATGGCACTAGGAGGACAGGAGTTAGGACATTGAGGACAGCAGGAACCCCATAACTTAGCCAGAAGGTGACATAATAGGAATCTGCCCTATGAACTATTTGCCGGGGTCCACTGCCATTTGTCTCATAAGCAAACAGCAACAGCAACAGGAGATCAACCGTCTCCAACTCTTCCTATCTCTCCAAGCTCAAGGCAAATGGGGAGCCAAAATCAGAGAAAGTTTTTTACAACCAAGAAAGAAAATGTGTGTTGTCGTAGGCAAGAGACACCTGGGGAGTTATCTGCTCTCCTAACCGACCCCATGGATACAGGTTCATCTCGACAATAGGTTCCCTTTTACCCTTCTGGTTGCACGCCCTTTTCCTTGGTGGCCTCTCATTTCGAACTCAACCTTTAGTTCCTGTGGTCCCAAGACGCAGACAAGCAGCAATTCTGGGCCTTGCTGTCTCCACTCACCTGTCAAAAGGCTGGTGGCTGGGACTCTCTTGAATAGATGACCACAAACAAGATAAAAGCATGCAAGTTGATTTTCATGTAAGTTTGACACTGCATTGGAACCTTCAGAAACCAGGGACCCAGGAAAAGGAGAAGAACCTGTGTGTGGTGTCGCCAGCAGGGGTTACAGCATTGTCTCCCATGAAACCGAAAAATCTGCCCACAACCCTGACTCCCTTCAATAGTAACAAGGAGTCTTAAAGCCATTACCCTTCTACCTCTGGCAGCTGATGACAACCCTGTCTCTTTATTTCTGTTGGTGTTTCTCCTGACCATGAATTATGCCATCATTATGGTTTGCCAGCCTTTGTGTGTACAAGTTCTGATAGATTTGGATTTTCTTTTCGGTAGTTCTGAGAATTTAATCCGAGTCCTCATGAAAGCTCCATCTCTGAGCCGCTCCTGAGCCCCCAGGATGTTTCTGTTTTTATATTCGTGTACATTATTGGAAGTAAATGATACAATAGGCTATTATCTCTAAATATGTATTCATGACCTATTCATCTTTTTCCTAAGTTTTTGTCTTTCTAGGCTATATGATTTCTCCGTCAGTTTTTAAATCTAATCCTCCCTCCCTCCCTCCCTCCCTCAAAGTTTTCTGCCTGTGCATGCATGCACATGAGCAGTTCTAGGCCATGTTGCTCCAGGTCACCTGTATTTGTTTTCAAGGAAAAGTCATTCTTTGAAAATGTATTGGTTTTTTTTATTTATGTGTATGTGTGCATGTCTGTGTCATGTGCTGGGTATCTGTGGACACCGGATCCTCTGGCGATAGAGTTACAAGCAGTTGTGGGCTGCCTGAAGTGGGTGCTAGGAACCCAGCCCAGGTCCTTTGCATTAACCATGTGGCTCTTTGAACCATGGAGCCACCTCTCCAACCTGGGCCATCTGGGACCGTCTGTATTCTTATGGATGCTATGGCATGGCTATGATGAACACACTCACACAAACACCAGATTCCCAGAAGTGGGATTCCTGGGTGACTGGAATAATGTCTCCAGCACCTTGGGGGATGTTTGCAGGCTCCCCATGATGGAGGAGGGTCATCTTGTATTCCCAGGGCATTGTGGGAGGATGCCCGCTTCCCACAACCAACTCACACAGCCTGGGGACATGCCTAGGATGTGGGGTGATCTAGGGACTCAGGAGCCCTGTGTCACCGTGTCTTTCCATTTGCATTAGCCTCCTTGCCAGCAAGACCAAGCTCCTTCCCACATATTTAGGGATCATTTACATTTTGCCTTCAATACCAAGTCCTTGGCTCACTCCTTTCTATTAATTTTTTAATGCTCTTTATCTCAGAGATTAATGAGCTGAAAATATTCTAATCTTTTTTCTTTTGTCTTTTTTTGTGATTTTGTAATTCTTTGGCAGAGCTAATAATTAGTGAAGGCATTTATTTAATAAGTAAATATATTGAATTCTACTTATAAATATATTTACTTGGTAAATATGCTGGAAACAGAGTACATTCAATACATAAATGTATTGAATATCTTAAAATGTATTTCATGAGTAAATACAACGAGTGCTCTGCCAGCTGTTGATGATGGGAATGAATAATTTAAGGGTCGTCCCTTGCAGTAGGGGCAGCTATAATTCTAGCTAGGTATGAGGAATAAAAATAGCTCCTGACATTTGAATAGCCCTTTATCACTTATAAATCACTTTCACAGTGATTATTTTCGGTACCACAGATATATTTTTAAAGATCATATTTGTTAGGTTTTGACTTAGCAGTAGGGACAAAAAGCTTACAGTAGTGTTTCCTTAAGCAAAACACAACTTCCCTGTCCTATGGGAGTCTAGTGCTGGTCTCCATGGTGCAGAAACATAAGCTCTTTACATCTGTAGAGATGCCATGGCCCCTGTAGAGATGACTGAGCAGAGGGGCAGGAAGATAAGGAACAAAGGTGCGTGCTTACTGTCCCCTATAGACAGGTCCAGCTGTCACATGACCCGTCCATTGATGCACATAAGCTAGAGCTCGAGTCACATGGCCACATCTAGCCGCAAGGGAGCTTAAGTCACTCAGGGTTGTCATGTGCCCCACCGAAAAGTGGCCGGAAGGATGATCATATAACAGACGGAGGAGAAAGGCTACTAAGCTTCAACCAGAACCATCTGCCAGAAAAATAAACAGAAAAGGTGTCATCATGCACATTATAAAGGGGAAAATGGTACAGTGATCCCAGCCATCTGTGCCCAACTCCCTGACGGTAGGACAACAGGCATGCACCACCATACCTCACCTTCTTTTCATGGGTTCTGTGCTTTGAACTCAGGTCCCATGCTTTAAAAGCAAATATTTTACCAAACAAATTGTACTTTACAACCTACTTTCCATGCGACGAATCAGCCTTTCAAACCAACCTTGCACGTCCGGGATAAACCCCATTTGGCTATGGTGAGTGTTCTCGGTGATGTTCTCTTTCATTCAGTTCGCTGATTTTGTTGAGGATCCTTCCCTCATGGAGTCCATCAGAGATGGTCACCGGTGCCTTATTTCCCAATATCCTTCTCTAGATTTGGTATCAGGGCAAGCCTGGCATCCCAAAATTAGTTTAGAAATGTTTCCTTTTCCATTTTTGGAAGAGTTTGAAAAGCTTAATATTCATTCTTTCAATTTTGGTGAATCCAGCAGTTAAGCCATGAAGTCCAGCTATCTTCTTCATTAGGAGACCTTGTACTGTTCCAATCTCATTTATTATTGTTTGTTCAGGTTTTCTGGTTCTTCTTGATGCAATCTTTGTAAATTAGGTATTTCTCATTATTTGTTTTAGATTATCTGTTTTGTTGACCTAGAATTGTCTATAGTAGTTACGATCCTCCGTGTTTCTGTGGTATTGCAATGCTCTATGTTATAATCGATTGCTTGTTTTTTTCTTTTAAGTTTTATTGTGTAACCATTTTCTTCAAATGGAAACATTTCTTCAGAAAGGGAAAATGGACCTTCCTAAGACTTGGTAAGTAAGGAGAAGTTACAAAACTCAGAAAGTTACACAGAAAGAAGTTCCAGAAGACTGTCCCAGTGAACACTAGCAGAAGAGATTCTGGTGGAATTGGATACAGCTTGGCCAGGGAGTTCCATGAATGCAGCTTTCTTGAGTAACACTCACAATGGGGTCCCCATGCTCCTCAAAGGAACCCTTTGCTCTTGCACTAATGTGTGACTTGGCAAGCCCATTGGTTTACCAAGCTGGTCTTGGGTGATATCACCACAGGCTGAGTCAACATGTGGAATCTACAAATATGAAATGCTCCTCAGCAGAATGAAAGAGAAAAATCTATACACACCCCCTCTCCCTTCTTATAGGTGTGTGTTTGTGTATAAACTTTTAGAAAATTTTGACATCCTTTAGTTCTTCTAAAAAAAAGAAAGAAAGTAACAAGAAAACACTTTGGGTTCCTGGGTAAAGAACACCTTCTGTACAATATGAGAACCTGAATTTAAATCCACAGTAATGATGGAAAGCAGAAAAAAAGGCTTTAAATTGTTCAGGACAATAGGTAGGCTTTTTACTCCCTGCCCCAGAAGAACTCTACGGCTAACTATTACTTTCAAAGCTCTCCTAAGAATTGGAGACCATCCAACCAGAAGTACTGGTTCCCACCATATTGAGATTGTTTGCTTTCTGGTTCTGGTTGGTCCCTGCACATTTGTAAGGGAGTGAGGGATAAGAGTCAGTGTCAGAAGAAACTTGAAGGAAGCGCTAACCAAATTCAAGGACATACTCATTGCCTCCTGGAGGAAGTGGGGAAAGAGAAAAGTTGGGAGGGGGTAATTAACCAGAAACCAAGAAGAAATCCTCACAAATTAAAAATAGTATGTTAGAGAGGCTCATCAGTCAAGAACACTCACTGCTCTTCTGGAGAACCCCAGTTTGAGTCCCAGCATCTAGATAGGGTGACTCACAGCTCCCTGTGTCTTCAGGCTCAAGGGGCCCTGACACTTCTGGCCTCTGTGAACACCTGCATTTATATGCACACACCCACTTGCTGACTCACACATACAAAATTAAAAATAAAACAAATCATTAAAAATTTTGTTTCCAAAATTAGGAGAGCAATAGAAATGATGGAATAAGAAGTTGAGGGGAAATTTTCAGAACACAGAGGGGGCAGAAAATGGAAATGCAGAGGAAGGGAAGAAGCCACAGACAACCATGGCTCTGGCTGTTGGGGGTCCAAAGAGAAAAGAGAAAAAAAACAACAGGAATTCAAACCAAAGAGAATAGGGAAGACAGAAGGCTGGAAGCTTTCAAAACACCAGTCGACCAAGTACTTAGCATGGAACCCCCATCCGATGTACTGTGGAGTTTTAGAACCAGGGCCAGAATATTCTACAAGGTTTGAAAGAGAAGAACTAAGTCCCTGGAAGGAAAGAGAATTCACAACCACACTCCTGTGAAGGAAAACTTTCTTCGAAAGCCCCGAGAAGAGATTGTTTAGAGACTACAATTCTCTATCAAAATAACAAGTATGTAAAGGTAAGCAGATCAGAATTCAGACCCAATAGTGAAGAATGAGTTTATATCTGTGTACAGACTCCAGAGAGAGAAATTTAAACTCCCAGGAAAGGAAAACCTTTCGGATATAGGAGAAAACCTTCTTGATATAGGAGGTGATTAAATTTATCCAGGAAATTCCTGGATACCAGATGTCAACTGATCTAACCGAGATTCGTTTGAATTAAAACAATATCAGCAGTTTACAAGAGCAATACTTTTTAAGAAGACTGGACTCCATTCCTAGGAATAAATGAACATGAGTAAAAGCTGGCTCAGGAGATGAAGGAAAAAAATCATCTACTAACAAGGAAAAAAAGGGAGCAATCAAAAACCAGGAAAAACAAAAGGTTTTGTAACTAGGTCGTAATTGAAATAGAAACGGAAATGTAGCTTTATTTCTAGTACCTGGATGGATAGGAGAAAGACTATGTCTGATACTAACCTCAGTTTGCTTTGAGAGGCACACAGGTCATGACATTGGCACTAGAGAGAAGAAACCCTACTTGCTCTGTAATTAACAATATTTACATAGTTGTCATGTGAGTAAGCATTGTTCTCGGGTTTTCAGTTTTTAGAATCAACCTATAAACAAAGCCAGGGAAATTCACTGCGGTTACAGAGTAGCTAGGACTTGCAGAGAGAGGGGGGAGTAGAGGAAACAGACACCTTGCTCCTCCTCTTGCAAAAAAAGAAGTCAGATGTATCACTGGCTGTCAATAGGGTAGGAACTACAAAGGTTTATCTGTAATTACATCAGCCACAGAGAAAGAAACTAAAATGGCAGAAATTTTGAAAACCTTGGGGGAAGTGGAGAGGTGAATTAGGACTTCCCTGTTGATTGAAGCAGTAGATGATGTCAGCTAAGGTGGGTGATCCTGGCACGGCAGTGTAAACATACCATTTGGAGACGAGAAGCCACAAGAACTGAAAACATCAATAGGCTTCGAGACTGTCATCTGTGGGGAAACAGAATGAGGGCGGGTTTGGGCACAGGGGACAGTTCCTTACCTTATAAAGCCTCGAGTTAGTTATTACTCTAGCCAATTTGAATGTCAGTCGTAGAAAGGCATTTAAGTGCCATGCCATAAACATACCCCAAATGACAAATACATAAGCCATACAGGACAGGGAGTGGGGTAGAAAGAGTGTATTATCTCAATTCACACTAGAGGGTTGTGGCCCATGAAGGGCGGAGCTGAGATTTGAACTCAGCTCATCTAACACTAATCACACGGCTCACAGGGACTTCCTTGGGCAGGATAGTGTAGGTAGGGTGTTCCCATCATGGTCTTGACCTCTGCTCATATTCTCACTCCTTCCACTCTTCATGTGGACCTTGGAAGCTCAGCCCAGTGCTCTGTTGTGGGTCTCTGCCTCTGTTTCCATCAGTTACTGGATGAAGGTTCTATGGTGATATTTAAGATATTCATCAGTCTGACTACAGGAATGAATGGTTCCTCTTAAGGACAAACTTGAATAGTGAACCAGATTGTTTATGAGTTAAAAATGTGTGTGTGTGTGTGTGTGTGTGTGAGAGAGAGAGAGAGAGAGAGAGAGAGAGAGAGAGAGAGAGAGAGAGAGAGAGAGAGAGAGAGAGATGCATTCCAAGAATGCATGAGGAAGTTTTTGAAATAAGGTTTGTTCTCCCGTTTGCTGTCCTGATAAATTTGTTGTCAGGGAGAGGGGATTTGTTTTATTTTAATGTGTCATGGCGTAGGGTTATGACAGCAGCAGTTATTTCTGAAGGCTATTGGTGGGTGTGGCATTACGATAAAGCAAACGGTAGTGAGAAGCAGTGGGGCTCCGGGTCAGTCACGTTGGTTCCGGCCAGTTTGGAGTGGTCACATGATGTCCTGCTGTGGCATCCTATGAAGACCTTTCAGCCCCCAGTCACTGACCCCACAGCCATTTTCTATCAGTGGATAGCAGGGGAGGGTGCACCTGGCCTTTTCTAGCCCTGTGTGAAGCCTGCCTGGGAAACTGGTTTTCCTGAAGATCTCTTCTGAGGACCCTCACGGTTGCCATTAGAAGTGTTCAAAGATGAGGAATGTTCTGGTTAAGGGATTCCCATGCCCTGGAAAGCCAAAGTTTGCACAGTGTGAAATGTTTGTATAAGCAATGTTATTTTTATGTCTGTTTCTCCTGGTAGATTATCAGCTCTGTGAGGAAAAATACTGAAGGGACTTTAGCCAGCCCGGACCTGGCGAACAGGGCTCTGGCAGACTCTGCCTTCTCTCCCAGTCCTTCTGCCTTGCTGAGAAAAAACCCTTAGATTACATTTCTAAAGCTAACCACTAAGATTTATTCCCTTATTTGACCAATCCCTCCCCCTGAGGCTGACTACCAAGGTTTAGCCCTCAAAGTATTGAAGTCCAGCAATCAAAAGCCCCTTTGACTCACCTAATTAACATACCCAATTAAAATTAAACACCTCATCCTAACTTGGGGTTTTCACCTTTACCTTTTAAACTGCCGTTTTCCTATGAGTCTTGTCTGCTCCTCTCTGTCCAGAGGCATCCTTTGTCCCGCCCTCTTCTGGGACAAATATGTCTTACCCCTCTCCCTTGCCCTTTTTCTCCTCTCTCCCTTGTTCCCTTCCCCTTTTTCCTCTGTCTCTTGTCTTTGTCTATAATTCCCTGCCTTTTATCCCTCTGGGGCAAACAAATCTCATTTGTGCTGAGAACTTAGCCTTGGGGATCCCGAGCCGTTACTTTTCCTTTCAAGTATAGCCTCGGGTTTTCTCAGAAGTAATAACCCTAACTCCAGCTAGAATGCTTCACATACCCTAAAACTTCAAACCAATGAATGAGCCCGTGGAGATAGGATAGGAAATTATCCAAAGATGGTGGCAGTAAGATGCCCCATGAAACAGCCTCTAGTAACCTTCCTAACGCTACAGTCACCGTAGAGGCAGGCCACTCCTCTCCATCAGGGTGGGAGTCAAGTGGAAGTCAGAAGGCAACTTGCAAGGGTCCCTTCTCTCCTTCCACCATGTGGGGCCCGGGGATCACATTCAGGTCAGTCAGGCTTGGCGAGCGCCTTTCCCTGGTGAGTTATCTTGCTCGGCAGTCCTTTTTACGGTTTGGACATTTTAAAGACAGGACTTTGCTATGTTGCCCAAGCTGACCTCAAACTCATGCTGTTCCTGCCTCAGCCTCCTGAGTGCTGGGATTACAGGCATGCTCCACCAAGCCTGGCTTTGGTGTTTATCTTCCCAGCAGTTAAAAGTTTGAAGGTCAAATCTGACTTGTGTTATAATGTCACCAGCTTTACACGTTCTGATCTGGACTTTGCAGGAAGCCACAGCTGTGCAGCTTGAGGAAAGGGGTCTGAATCAATGTCTCAAAGTCTACACAGCTAGATAACAGGCACAATTACTATCACTAGCTTCTAAAAATTCATGTCATCTGGGGTGCCAGATACTCAAAACAGCAGCCTTTGGCACTTCTTAAAATGGCCTTTCGATACCTAGATGTTAGTATGAGTTTTCACAGTGCACAGCTCTATTGGACTTATGCCCAGCTGTATGTGGGACAGTCGCTTGTGTTCATTGGTGCTACAAAAGTGTGCCCAAGAAGATGAGCTGTCAAAGTAAAAGCCCATTTTGGTGATGAAAGGAACTTTGTATCTTTGGCCCTAGCATAAAATTCTCAAAACAACTCCATGAATCTGGGCTGGGAGGGGAAAAGTCATCATGCAGGAAAAACATTGTGAGAAGCAATCTAACACATAAACTTCTTAATGCTTCAAAATGAAGCTGAAATTAAATGCCACTGCTTTAGAGGTGACTAATGCACAGCCTGGTCAAACCCAAAGCTTTTTAGTGTATAAGACTTTACAAATGAATCTATTCCATCACCAGGCAAAGCGTAACCAGACCGCGTCTAGATGGGCTGTCTAATTTCCGCTCAGGTCTCTGTTAAGTAAATACATTGCTGTATACTGGCTAGGAATCTTGCTCCATTAAAGGAGCAGAAAGGTGGTTTTGGTTTTCAGAGGAGAGCTTTGGGGGATGAAAAAGTCATGAAAAGAGCAAGGACCTGTTATATAACCGAAACCCAGAAAGGCCAAGAGACTCGGGAAGAGGCGTGTCAGCTCACTGCAAATATAGAGGCGGTGTCAGACCAGTGGCTTCCATCATCATTGTCGGTGTCTCAGGGACTAGGAATGGCACACAGCTTATCAAGTAGATGCTCGGTGCCCGTGATGACCAACAACAGGTCCTCTACTCAGGGACCACTTTCCGGAGCATCTTTTATACCGATACTTTCTCAGAATAACCTAAAACTGCAGACTTAGTCCTCTGGGGTTCAGGATGGTGTCAATTGTAAACAAGAAATTGCTGAAAAGAGAGGCATCCACTTGAGGCAGCCCTCACCTCGCTCCGTGTGTCACAGCTATTTCCCAAACCTGAGAGGGAGCTGTACTATTTATGGAACAGCAACCACTAGATGCAACCACTAGAAAGAACTGGCCAGGGTGCTGTGGAGAAACACACAGAACTTAGCAGGCATGGTGTCTTCCACAGAGGTGAAAACCAGCATGCTTCCATCTCTTTTCCACTGTGGCTGAGGTTCTTTATTTCCAAAGATCCGCTTTGGGCATTTGGCAGCTGCCGAGTTGACCTGCAAATCCGTTCCATACCATTTCACAGTTCCTAAAAATGACTGTATCCAGTTCCCCCACACAGGTGAGAGGGAAATGTTTATAAGCAGAGCAGAGCTCTGTAAGAAAAGGTTGAGCGAAATGAGTAGGAAGGACTGGAGAAAGCAGACATCCATCAGAGGCCGTTAGAGGCTGCCGTTCCTCAGCTGCAAGTGTGTTACAATCCTACACGAGACCCTCCACCGACTGTGGGACACATGGCTCCCTACCCTTTCAAGCTGCTACTGCCTCATGAGGAGTATGTGAGAACTCTGACTCCACCATTGATGAGCTCCAACTCCAGCCTCTGAAGAAATACTACGACCACATTTTATATCTCTCCAAAAAAAATCATTTTTTTGAGAACAAAATCTCCTTTTCTTTGATTGTTAAAAGCAATATCTGGATACCTGGAACATCTTTTCTCATATCACCTAATTTGGTGCACTGGAAAAAAGGCCAAGAAAGAGAGCAGTGTGAATGGGGGGTGGGGTGGGGGAGTCCTGCAGCTTTCTTGATATGGCCTGCAAGGGAAGCATCCACCAGAGAAGACCCCTAAGACACAGTTCGAGTCAAGAGAAAGTCTTTATTAGCCAGCTAACGACTACCCCCGGCCTTCGGGATCCTAGTGTAGCCCTGGACTTCTCTTGGGGAGAACTTTGAAGCACAAAACCCGCATCCTGGATTGACATCCCTCAGCTAGGAAGAACTGTTAACCAGAAGCAGAACTGCAGACACCAAAATATCAAGGTTGTAGTACTTTAAGAACTTTCCCAGCCTGTGGGTGAGGATGGATTGGGTCTTTGTTCTTGTGCTGGTAGGTGTTGCTGTCTACGTGCTGGGTTCCAGGGCCTGAACAGGACTTTATCATCGCACCCGTGGTGCTAAGGTCTGGGGGCCTGTTACATCTACCTTGATGATGCAGGGGAGTTGGGGTCCTCCATTGGGGCGCCTTAGTCTCATCAATAAAAGAATTTAGGAATTGACTCAAATAGAAACTCAGGGAATTTTATTAGAATTTGAAAAAAAAAAAAAACCCAGGGCAGGCAACCTGTAGAAACCTCAGCAACTGCCTGGAGGAAGAGAAAGGAGGAGAGAAGGAAAAAGGCATTGGTGTTTTAAATTGTTGTGGCCAGGCACAAGGTAGATAAGCAACCACATGATGGGGAGGAAGACTTTAAAGAAAGAGCAAGGAAGTCCAAAATGTTGTTGTTGGTGGTGAGGGGGGCAAAGTGTTAGGGAAAATGTGTTTAAGAAGACATGGAAGAAAAGGGAAAGTTAGGGTTTTCTGAATAATTCCATAAACCGTTCAGAAACGAGGGAAGGCTTGTAACCCACATGGCTGTGGTCCATAAGCTACTGAAGCCCTGCAAGTGGCTTCACTCAACATGGGGATTCTGGGAAGTAAAGTACAGTCTTTCATTAAAGACAATTATTCTGACTCCCTCTTCAGTCTGTTTTAAGGTGAACCCTATTCTTAGGGGCAGTCCCTTGGCCAAGTGAAGAACCAGGCTCAGCTGGAATGTTAGGTCTTCACTGAGGCCAAAGGTCCTCTTTTCTCAACTTCTTGATAAAGAAATCTTTTACCCTAGGACCTCCCTCCCCAAAGGTAACCCTAAAGTCATTTAGGAATCAGAGCAGAGCCCCAAAACATTTTGGCATCTCGGTCCTCTGACAAGGAGAGCCTGATAAGAGGCCCAAAGACTTCTCTGGTTTCGGCTCAGAAAGTGGTTCCTTTTCTTTGGTCCCCACACCCCATCCCAACCAGCTTCCTAGCCAATTCCTACCTCCTGTTACCATCATTACTTCTCTTTGCTTGTGCCAGAAGCTATTAGATAGGACATTTTACACACCAGGGACCGTTCATTTTACAGAACCTTTCTCTAATCTCTCCCGTATTGCAGATTTCAAAATAAACATGTTCAGAAACATAGCCCAGGGTCCCAGCTAACAGAGTGGGAAAGCTCCTAAGCCCTCCTTTTGTATTACTGAGGGAAGAGCTGCTCACAGGCAAGAGCCATGATTACACCTACCAGGAAGCACTCCCACACACCTTGAGGAGGAAACAATGTACCCCGGATTTAAGGGGAAGCCTGATGCTCCTTGCTACTTGAAGAGTCCCTGCTTCTAGCCTGGTGGGTGTACGGAGGGCAGGACCCTTTCAGGCAGAGCTCAGCACAGCCACGAGAGCCTCTGCAAGTCCACTCTGAACCTTGCTGTGGAATTACAATATGCTCTGTTTCATGTCCCCTAAATTGTTTGCAGCAGGCAGCTGTGCTAGACTCTCACAGGGGATCCTGAGATTCCAGACAGGGAAGGGGCTGGGAAGAATACAATTCACATACGCAGAACATTTGAGGAATTTAGGGGCTAAAAAGAGACGCTTCTGGATGGGATGGCTAAGATTCCTGGACCTTCAAAGGGGTCAGGAACTAGCTCAGCTCTGTCGAGGCACCGGGAACAGACCCTTTCACAGGTATCTGGTTCATCCAGCCCATCAGCTGTGCGCACATTTTATCCCAACATCCCCCGGGAACTGGGTACCAACTGCCACTAACTACAGGTGAGAGGAATTTGTCTCAAGTTTCTCAGCTTTGCTAACCCATGATTCAAATAAACCCAGGCTCTTTGACCCAAGTGTGTATGATTTTAACAATGATGGTATGTGGCTCCACACGAATAAATTAATTCTGAAGCTAATGAGAACACCAGGGCGTGGTTTTTCTGCATCTCATACCCTACCCATCAATGTTTGGGCCATCAGAATAGCTAGCTGAGTGTGTCACCTCTAAGGGAGAATACACAAAACAGGACTTGGATTTGAACCAGTTACATGAATTAATTCCTGTCCTGGGGGTCTGACAGCGACATAAACCAATGAGTCCACAATCCCATGATGAAATTATATCGTTAAAGCCCTTGGCAGCTCAGTTATTATTTTAAGTAAAATATATGCATGGCTTCTGAGAGTTTCTCTCCTCCAGCAAACAAGGCGGGGGGAAAAATATTAGTAATGGCTAGGGTCTCTGCAGTCATTCCGGTATTTATGTGACTTTATTGATAGGACAGTTGCGGGCTTGGAAGTGGGAGGGTAAATAGTCTCTGGTGGGAAACAATGCACTGACCGACTGCTCGGCCATGCAAATGAGGGAACTCTCAAACCAGCAACCTCCAATCACAGCATGGGGCAGGCACACCGACATTCCTGGCAAGTCTCTCCCCAAAAGAGAGCCTGGCGCGTTCCATGGAGTCTTCTCAGAGCCCACATCAAAGACTGTGTCAGTCTCTGTATTTGGGACTTCTCCTTTGCAGCCCTTGTCCTAACGCGGAGTGGGGTCAGCCAGGGCAAATAACAAAACATTTTCTCCAAAACGCCATAGTTGGAATTCCCTCCTGGGCTTGGGCTCCTCCCACCACCCCGCACACACAATTCCCAGCCCTACAGTCTTCTGGGCCCTTGCCTGGTAGGTCCCCACCCTTCCACCTGCTGCTCACCGCACTGCCCAGCCCAGGCATGAAAGAACTTTCCTCTGCAGAGAGGGACTGAGCCTGCGACACGCCCTGGCTATCTATAGAACATCCCTCTGGGGGTTCTGCTGACAAGTCACTCCTTGGGCTTTATTATGTCACAGGAACCCTGGCTGGAATGCTGAGGATTAAATTCCAAGCCCTTCCCATCGACTGGGCCCCTAGGAAGGGAGCCAGGAAGGGAATTACCATCTGGGCTCTCCGGCGCCGCCTACTGAACATTTTTGCCTCTTGGTTTAAGACCTGCCTGGGTTCAGAGGACCCCCCCCCCCTCCTAAAGGTGTTTGTGCTTGTCATCCCAGGGATGCCTTTGAATGGTAAGAACGCAGATCTAGCATTCAGATCGACTGTAATTACTGTCTCTCTTTGTGAATTCGGGCAAGCCACTAATCCCATCGGGCCTGATTTCCTTACCCAAATAATACTTGACCTACCAGAGAGAGGAAGTCCCAGAACTAGATCAAAGCAAGAAAATCGCCAAGTTTCTTAAACAGACTGCCCTGCATTCTGTTCTCACCTATGATGCAGTGAGTGCTACACAGGTCTGCAGCGAAGATGCAAAGACTAGAGTCGTTTCTAACGAACAGAGGTCACCTATTATTGTACTAACAATCTTGCCAAAGAACTGCCTTTGAATGTTATTTTGACATCCCAAAGCTGTTTGAGCATATGCTTTGAAAACACCATGAGAGTTGGCAACATGTGTTTTTTTTTAAAAGATTTCATTTAATGGTGCTAGGGACTGACCCCAGGGTCTTGTGTATTCTATTTAGATATTCTACCACTCAGCTACAGCCCAGCCCTGTGGGTAACACACACTGTACATTTCTAAATAGCCATTTTACTACAGACTTTGCTGTTGTCTTTCCTTCCTTCCTCCCTCCCTCCCTCCCTCCCTCCCTCCTTCCCTCCTCCTCTTCTTCCTTCTTTCCTTCCTCCCTCCCTCCTTCCCTTCTCCTCTTCTTCCTTCCTTCCTTCCTTCCTTCCTTCCTTCCTTCCTCACTTCCTCTCTCCCTCCCTCCTCCCCTTCTTCCTTTTTTTCCTTTTTTTCTTTCTTTCTGACAGTGTGGAGACTAAATTCAGCTTCTTTTGTTACATTCCAGACCTGGCTGAATTTTTTTTCGTTTGTCTGATTTCAGAAGCAGCCCTGGGAAGCAAGTATCTCTCTCTCTCTCTCGTGTGTGTGTGTGTGTGTGTGTGTGTGTGTGTGTTCTTTAGGGGTTAACCTCTTGAGTTCTAGTGACTTGCTTGAGCCCAGGCAAAGAGCTGTGAGTGACTGAATAAGCCATGTGCCTTCTTCTCTGTCAGGATTCTTAAAATTTTATTTTGACTTTTTTATGTATATGGATGTCTTGCCTGCATGTATGTCTGTGTACCATATTTATGCATTATCCTCTGAAGCCAAAATCCCTGGAACTGAGGGTTCTTATCTGCCATGTGGATGCTGGGAATCGAACCCAGGTCCTCTGGAAAAGCAACAATTCCTCTTACAGATGAGCCATCTCTCCAACCCTGGATTCAGTCTTTGTGTCCTTGACCTCCCTGAACCTGCCGTGGACATACCTGTCTGTTTCATGAGAAGAGACGCCTAGGGGAAAGCATCATGCACGCTGTCACAATCCCTTCTGGATCTTTCTACAAGAAGATGATTTGAAGGAGAAACTGAGGAGTCATGTCCACTGGGAGCCTGAACCTCCCTGAGGCCATCCTGCTTCCCAGACAAAGAGCTGAGATTCTTGGGTACGGAACACATTGGATGTAAGCCAAGAGCCCAAGGAGGTTCTGGTCGTCAGGAAAAGGCCACTCGTGCCGTGACAAGTTAGAGGCTCAGAATGTGTTAGGTCCCCCTGAGGCCTTTCAGTGAGCATGTATGTATGTTTACAGTCACACAGCCTTTCCCTCTGTCTGTCGTCTGTCTGTCTGCCCCTCCCACCTCTCCCTCTCCCTCTACCTGCCTCTCTTTCTCTCTCTCTCTCTCTCTCTCTCTCTCTCTCTCTCTCTCTCTCTCACACACACACACACACACACACACACACACACACACACGCATGCGCTATATTCTCTCTCCTTTCTCATAACATGACATCACTAGTTTTCTGCCTTAGCCTAGTATATGAAACGTGTAAACAAATAATAAATTACATCTGTGCCAATGGGGCATAGAAGCAGTAACTGTAAAATACGGCCCCGGGGAGAGGAAGCTTCCAGAGACTGTGCCAGAACACCTCAATGTCATTGCCAACGGCATTATTTCATGACCCCAGGAAGCTGGCGGGGTTGTCATTTCTGGAAGACCAACTTTGTCTTTTCCTTTTTTCTTAAACACCCAATTTCTCTTCCTTTAAACAATGTGAACATTTCCTCATGGAAGTATTTCAAAAGCAGATTCCCTCTGTTTGCGCCAAGGAGAAAAGGCTCTCGTGGGATGTAGGAATTCCTGACCATGGGATTTTAAGAACTGCAGCTTTGATGAAATGGACCACCACACACTTTTCTCTGAAGGCCTCTAGCAGGTCCAGACCTGGTCTCAGGTGAAATAAAACCCTTCTAATGCCCATGATTCTCACACAGGCCCTAGGCATGGCTCTCACATAGGCCTCAGTCTGAGAAGTAACACTACATACAGACTGCAGCCATTGGTCTCCACTTCACGTGGGGGAGAAATCAACTCCTGAGGGTGCCACTCCTGAACAGTTCACCAGGAATAAAGAATTAAAATTTTGAAGTTTGTGCTTTACACCATCTTTCCAAAATGAGTTTCCTACTAAAACTTGGAGTTTATGTAAAGTAGAACACAGTGACTTCGTTCTCATGGAAGCAGTTTCACTCAAAGATTTTTGTTTTCTTTTCTGTTTGTCTATTAATTTAATTCCTGTGGCGGGAGAGATGACCCTGCAGTCAAGAGCACTTGCTAATCTCGTAGGGGATCTGTGTTCTCACCTGGCAGCTCACAGCTGTAACTCTCGTCCCAGGGGTTCTCCTGTCCTCTTCCGACCTCCTCAGCACCTCCGCGGTGTACATGCACACAACTAAAAGCATGCTGGTGCTGAGTCCTATCTGTGGGCTTCTGTGTTTGCCTCTCCAGTGCTTGCTCACCAGAGGAACAGGGAACCACATGCAGAAAGCTCAGGCAGCCATCACCCTCCCTAGGGGGAGCACTGAAATTCAGAGGTGAGCTTTCTCTGGCACCTGGAGAGAGCTGGTAGTCTCTGTGAGGAAGGTGGGTTGGACCAAGGAGGAATCACTGGGGTTGAGAGATGAAGAGAGGGGACTCTTTAGGAGAAGGGTGGCTCAACCCAAACACAAGGAGCAGCAAAGTGGAGGTAGCCAGAGATGCTTCAGGAAGATACAGGCAAACAGAAGGATAGATAGAAGCCATGGCAGAGCATGGAGTGGAAAGGCTGTTGTTGATCGGTTTGTGGAAAAAAACCAAAGCGACCCAGACACTGGAGAACTTACAGAGTGACCCCAAAACACTCAGCTTCCACGGGCAGGGCACAGGGATGTCTCCAGCAGGAGGGAGATGCTGGAGGAAATTAGGACCTTTCAGAATGGCTTTGATGACCCCAGGCCCAGCAGCTGCCAAGACCAGCCTGGCAGCACAAAGCGAACAAACCCCAGGAACAACAAAAGTGGCGCTCGCCTCGGAAGACCCTGGTGAGAACTGGGCTCTGGTGGAGCTGGGCTGCATCAGGGGCTCACACTGCCACACATCAGTAACACGCCAGACGCTGTGCCCAGCCCTCACCATACATCTGCCCGTTCATCCTCACAGTGGCCTCCAAGGCAGAGAACTCGTTCACACAGAACCAATGAGGACAGATTGGTGTGGGCAGTCCAGCAAGGCATGGGAGATGACTCTTAGGTGACATTTAAGCTCAGGTCTACAGTCCTGACTACAGATGAACCCCTGTGCTGATGACCAGACCCACTCATCCTTGATTGCTTGTGGTATCAGTCGCTAATCTGCACCTTTAGAATGCATTGGATGTGTGTTCTTCCCATGAGCAAGCCTACGTAGTCCCTCTGCGAGGTTCTCTGATTCTCATTTTGGATATGGGAACACAGAGAGGCTGAATGACCATGTAAGCCACACAGTAAGACTAGCAAAAGGCTGGATACTGGGTAGACTATGTCATTCCACCTCCTCTCTGTGGGCACCCATGTGATTGAGGCCCTTCACCTCACCCTCTTCCCGGTGGAGAAGTGCGTCCACTGATGTTCCCTAGGAACACAAGGCCAAACGTGGCAGGGCAGGGCGACGCTGTGACCTTCAGTTCTATCTAGGAGCACTGGAGGCACCTCTGGTCCTGGGGGGAGGCCACTGGAGGCCCTGTAGGGCCCTTGGTTAGGGGGATCTGGGATGTCCGAGTGTTAGCGTGCAGTTCATGAATCAGTGAGACGACTCATCCAACTACCCGGGTGTCTGAGACATTTCTTATTTTTAATTAAAAGCTCCCCGTGCCAGGTCAGCAGGGATCACAGGCAGGCGGCGGTGAGTCGAGCAGAAAATCTCCGTCCTCGGGGAGGATCTGCAGGTAGCACTTGGCCTGCTGAACCCTGCAGTGTTTGGTTCTGCTTCCTTCAGTGACCGCACGGGAAGACGATCACAGCACCAAGGTGTCATGAGAACTATAGATGGATAAATAACACCCTGGCTGAGACCAGAGCCGGCTGAGACCGGAACCAGCTGAGATCAGAGCCGGCTGAGCCTACATTTAGAGAAAGTCACTACCCTGGGAGGAAGCTAATGGGACAAGCATTCGTCGGGGCGTGAGGAGAAGCCAGTGTGGCCTCAGGCCCTCCCGGATGGCTGTCACCGCCGGTTCATAGGTCATTTCTCTGCAGCGGTCACAGCTTCTGGGAATGACAATGGAGTTAGCAGCCCATCACGGGTGGAAGGGATCCATCTCTGAGGTCACGGCTTCCCGCCTGACCACGACACTTTGCAAACGAGGCACGAGGTTCCTCAGAGGTGAGGTCACCCAGTCTGAGAGTTCCTGGGTGTTTCTTTGAGGAATATTTATAAAAAATCAAGCTGGTCATCTAAGAGGAATGCAGGCGAAGGAGCAGCCACAGCCAAGTTTGGTGAAGTCAACCATGTTCCAGATACTAGTCATGTTCCTCCTACAGACATGACCTCAGGCAGTCCTGATGATACTCTGATGAGATTAGATCAACAGAGCTGGCCTCACAGGGAGGGTGCCGGAGCCTGCAGAAGCGAGGTGGGAGGACTGAGGTCACGTTGGAACTAGTAGAGTTGGTCTCAACTCCCATCTTCATGGCCTTCTAACAAGGCACGGAAGTACGGAAAAATGGTAAAAATAAGCCAGAGCCTACCTCACAGGATATTATCTTAGCATTAAGAAAATCATTGTAAACCCGATGTCAGAATACAGCAAAGGTGTTTAATGAAAATGTCGTGCTTAGAGCTTAAAATGTGCAATAAAAAGAAGGAAGCGGACAGCTTAAGCACTAACAGGTGCGGGATACCATGAGGGATTGCCATTTTTTCGCTTTTTCCTGTTTGAATTTTCTGCAGGGTGGTAGAGGGGCCTTTTGTAACAAACAAGTGGATGCAATTATTTTTCTTTAAAGTCCTATCAGTACATTTTTAAATCAATAAGAAAAAGGCTGGAATGAATGTGTGGCATATTTCCTTTTCCCGGGCAATAAGAACTAATAAGACATTGGTCTGCAGTGGGAGATAGGGGTTGGCTCCCCAAAACTGTACCTAACCCAAGATGCAACAAAAATGAAATCTAAAGAGTTTGAGCTTGGAAGCCACCCCAGATTTTTAGCTCATACCTTCCAGTCTATTAATAAAAGGAGGTAATCTTGCTATGTTTAGCAGGGTAGTGATTAGTTGCTCATTCTTTCTAATGCCCGTCAATGAGTTCCAGCCAACACAGGCTCACTCATGGCACATGGAGTTGCTGGAAGGCTCCCTACTGTCTGTCCATTCACCTTCCATGTGAGCAATCTAAGACACAGAGAGCTAACGTCATTTGCCCCAAGACTCATGAATATTAATAGTTAAATGTCAAATGTAAACTTGTAACTTCTAAATCTCTTGGGTTCTGGTACCAATATCAGCATTCAGGGCCCAGCACTCCCTCTCTTAGGTGAGTTAAGCCTTCAGTGTTGAAAAGCCATTATGTTTGTAGAGTGAGGACAGGGGAGTTAGCTCGGAGAAACGGCACCCATAAGATTCTATGTACCAAAGCCGGGCAGTGGTGGTGCACGCCTTTAATCCCAGCACTCGGGAGGCAGAGGCAGGCGGATCTCTGTGAGTTCGAGACCAGCCTGGTCTACAAGAGAGAAACCCTGTCTCGAAAAACCAAAAAAAAAAAAAAAAAAAAAAAAAAAAAAAAAAAAAAATTCTATGTACCAAGTACTACATACGCTAAAGCTCTTGTGCCTTAAATTAACGCTTTTCTATTACTTTACTTTTTGTCTTGCGGCTTCATTACCTCATCTCCGTATTGTCCATCCTGTTTCCTCTTTGTCTGGCTGGCGACTCCCAGTCCAGCTGCTCCAGATGAATGTGCTGCCATCTTGGAAGAGTGACATCGACCCTTCTTCTTCCCAGAGTCCTCTGTGCCCTGAAAATCCTGCCTAGCTATTGGCCGTGTAGCTTTTTATTAAACCAGTCTGAATGACACAGTGTATAAAAGGATTATTCTACAACAATAAAGAAAAGAGATGCATTTATCCCACAGTTCTAGAAGTTCATTGACTCAGCTCTGGTAACTATCTCGTGGCAATGGGATCACAATGAGGGGAGCAGGTATGAGCAGGAGATTGCAGATTGAGGCCAGGAACCAAAAAACCACGTAGGGGCCAGTAACGGCTAGGTCCCACCTCTTGAAGATCCTACCACCTCTTAGTATAACTATGCTGAGCCAACTTCCCTCTCACACTTACTCCCGAGGAGCGCACGCTGCATCTGTCTAAGCTGACAGACAAGCATTACTTTTAAATACAGTCAGTTCAAGTGCAGACTAGGAAGCTGTGCTCAGCGCTTACCGAACAAATACATCTCAGGTCTCAGACCTGTGTAAGATGTGACAGGGTTAGGATGTGGAATTCTTCTCCCGTGCAGTGTCTGACCTCAAAAGCATCAAAACAGCCCAGGATGCTTTGCCTTTGGACCAGGAGGTTCTAAGGAGGAGTAAGCAGTGCTATTTCTGTAGCTCCATCAGGTCAGAGCACACATTGCTGTGACTGTGTTTTCCAGCGTTCTAAAATGATTTGTATTTTCCAATGCACTGTCCATCAAAGTGAGCCTGAAGCCCCTCCCACTGAGTTGTACCATTGTTAAAAGATCCTTGGGTCTGGAGAGATGAATCTGTAGGTGAGCGCTTCCTGTTCTCACAGAGAAACCAGAGACAGTTCTCAGCACCCACATGGCAGGTCACAGCATCCGTAACTAGTTCCAGGGGATCCCGTCCCTCCTTTGGACTCTGCAGATACCACATATGTGGGTGCATATACATACATGTAGGCAAACATTCATATACATAAACTATATATTAGGAGGGAGAGAGAGGTACTGGCTGAACTCAAGGTACACCGTCCAAGTCATCCAGTGAGCAGAACCAGGGACACGGTATCAAAAGGAGGGGAAAAGAAAGGAAAAGGGAGGGGAGTAATAGGAAGACTGAAAGGTGAGCTTTGAGTCAGTTCATCTGCATCAGAGCCTTGGCCTGACCTGTCTCTGGCTGCATGACTCGGGCAAGTGCTGCTACCATTCTCTGGTGTAATTTTAAAGCCACTGGAATGATGTGCTGGTATCTCCCTTCCAGAGCGATTAGATTAGCGGTAACACACGTGAGCCGCCAGCTCAGGGTCTGGCATCTCATAATACCCAATGTGAAGTAACTGCCATGTCTGTTTAAGCTCACTGGAGGTTTGTATAACATTTGGCCTGTCTCTGCTGGAAATTAAGCGGAGGACTTCCAACAGGAAGAAGTAATTTCTTAAAGTACAATCAGCCACCAGCAGAGCCATACTTACAGAGTTCCTACCATGGACACTCAACAGCTCAGGACTTGAGGGAGCTCCATGCTGCTTGCTTTTTTTTTTTTTTTCAACAACGATGAAAGAAACAAAAATGGAAATAATAAAAGAGTAATAAGCGTGCTTATTCTTTAAAGCACCAAGGCGAGGGCTCTGTAGAGGGAGAAAATGAAATCACAACTTGTTTTCAGCTGAAAGCAAACTTTACATGAACAAGCTAGCTGGCTGTCATTCAGAGCTGACCAGCTAAGCAGGGCATCGTCGTTAATGTAGTCCAAGCTGCTATAACAAAACTCCAAAACCTCAGAAGCTTACCATGTTTCCTTGGCAGTCACATTAGGTCCAGCAGGCTAGGTATACACAGGGCAGGCAAAGAAGCCTCTACTCTATGGAGTCATTCGGGTCCTAAGCCTTTGTCGTCTTCAGCATGTGACTTCTAGTGCTACCTGGTATCAACATCTCATCTGAAAAGGAGGTTATAACAAGGGAGACAGGGCTGAACATGGCAAGGTTTTCGGGAGTTAGACTTGAAAGGCCAAGTCTTATTCCTATATTTACCCTTCATGAAGTAAAATTTAGTCATGGTTAGTTGCAAAGACGGCTGGCGGCAGCGGGGCGGGGGAGATATCTCTCTGCTTGCTCAGAAGGACATGCAAGTGTAAGGCCAGAGCTGTAACTTGTCTCTACTACCCAGAGCACCTGCAGATTCCAGAGCAGACCCAAAGTCTATCTACTGAGCTTGTCTCCATCCCTACAGGTAAACCTAGGCTTACGGCTCCCAGGTTCATGGAGCCACAGGCAAGATTCTCATGACACGGTGATAAAAAACATCAGAATAAAAAGCAAGGGGGAAATGACAACAAGGGTCCAAAACAGAAAAATAAGGTTTACACAGAAGTTAAAAAATAGCTCCATCACACAAGACTTAGGGTAAGGCCACCGCATCCACAGAACTATGTGGGCAGATTCTGCTGTGTTTTGACAGAGCTACGTTTAAGCCGGACCTCCTGTCTGTGCAAAGCAAGGGCGTTTAGGGAATTGTTTTGGTGCTATGATTCCTGGATATTGTGACTTGAGATAATATCCCAAAGAAATACCATTTATACTGATTTATTTTGTGGTAGCACTCAGATCTTAATGCATCCAACCCCAAGACACAACTCCATCAGCATCAGAACCACATAACCTACACCCTCTGCCCACCCACTGTCCCATGGGCCGTTCATGTGGGCTTGCTGGTGCTGGGCTCAAAGGAAGTTCAGGCCCAAGCTTCCAGTTCCAAGCAGTGTGACCTGCCATATCCCTCCTGCAAAACCTCTGCTTTTGGGGCTGGCAAGACGGCTCAGTGAGAAGGAGTGTTTGCTGTGCACTCATGAGGACCCAAGGATACTATGTAAAACTCTTGAGTGAAGCCCTACTCAAGTTTCACTTCCTGCAACCCGAGAGACGTCTGGCTGGACAGCCAGCCTAGGTAAAACCTGGTGAGCTTCAGGTTAAGTGAGAGACTCTGCCTCAAAGGAATACAGTGGAGAGTGACAGAACAGGACACTGACAGTCTCCTCTGAATGTTCAAACACCTGTGGGTATAAGTATACCATCCATATCACACACATACACACACATACACACACACACTATGATGATCTTTATTTTATTCTAGCTATTTATAAAGAAATGCATTTGGGAAGGACTCTCCAAATTTAGGCAAGCCGTGTAGAAGCCATTGTCATTCCTAAGCTCTCAGTGCCTATAGGTTTTAGCCTTCCACTAACAGTGATTTTTCTGCTAGAGGCCAGGGAACTTCATCTCTGCTTTGCTTATCCAACAACTGCAGACTGAAACTTCCCTCTTCCCAAAATTTTCATTGTTCCACCTCTACTTCCTGCCTGACTAATGGCCAATCTGCATTTATTTAAAATACAAGTGACAGGGTACAGACCGTTGTCCCATAGCACATGTTCTAGGAAAACCAGTGCCCTCGTTAGAACTCTCCTCTGTTTCTGTGTGGATCCCATGACCACACTCTCCAGATCAGACAGCCACACATGCCAACGCACTTCCTCTCTTGGCCCCACTTTTTGCTGAAATATCAGCTGCTCACAAAGGCTCCCCTGATCAGCCTACCCACACCAGCACCCCTGTCACCCTTTGTCCTGGACCTGGTCACCACCACCTGCTGTGGATGCTGGTTGCCAGGCTGCCCTTCCTGGAATATGCTTCTACATTTGGCTGACTCCTCCCCAGCACCCAGAGCAAAGCTTGGAACACAGTAAGAGCTCACTAAATCATGGAAGGACCTCTCTTTCCCCCCTTTCCTCCTCCAGGACTTTGAGGAAAGGATATCTGATTTATGTCTCCTTTCCTTCCCTCCTGATGCCCTTGCTCGGACCCCAGAACTCCACACAAAGCCCCGACAACCTTCTCCCAGACCACTGGCTCCCTCTCCCCCAGTCTCCCATAACTCCCTGGGACCGGCTCGCTGCTTCTTCACGCTCCACACGGTGTCTTCTGCGGCCTCTCCTCTCCTGCACCTTCTATTTCAGGCTCCTGCTGTTGCTTTAGTCTACCGGGCTCCCCGCCTCTTGCGCCTTTGTACACAGAGCCCCTCTAATTGGAGAGCCCGGCGACTCTCACTGACGCATCTTCCGAGATTCTGAGCCTTTTCTCGAATGAGGTTCCCCATCTTCTCACTCCTTCAGGCTCATCTCGGGCACCTTATTGGTATTGCTCTACTCTATCCATTCAATCAGACGCCACAGCTCCTTAACGGCAGAGTGTGTGGCCAGCTCATTGGGCCCAGCATGCGACCTGCTACATTTGGGCAGCAGATAAATATTTCTTTGATGAATGATCACTTTCCCTACCCTAGGTTGCCCAATTTTCACTTGTTTGTTTTGTTTTATAGCAGATTTCAAATTCTTCCAATTTTCAGGGCCTGTGAGGTGCTACCAATGAGATGTGGCTGTGTTTACAATTCATCGTAGGGACTTTTTTCAAATATAGAGTCCCAGGTCCCAAAATGTCTGAATAATTTTTTTTTAGCAATTTTTATATTTTTTTAAAGAACTGGCATATAATTAACAGATAAGATTTACTTTCAAGTGTACAATTCGGTGGATTTTTAAATTTTAGTATTTTGATGTTTTAACCAATACCATGAAATTCAAAAACATTCTCACCCTATAATAAGCCCATATTCATTAATTGCACTCACTACTTTTGTCCTCCAACCATTGCAAACAACCCAACTACTTTCTCATCTTTACTCATTTGTCTACTCTGAGAGTTTTCTATCAAGAGTCTTATAATACGCAGCCTTTGTGCCTGGCTTCTATTGCTTAACAGAGTGTTTTCAAGGCTGATCTTTGTGGCAGCCAGGATCAGTCCTTCAAGTGCTGGATGGCTGAACAGGGTGTTTGTATGCGTGTGAGAGAGAAAGCACTTAATTGATTTGGTCCTTTCATGGACGTTGGGGTTGTCTCCGTTTTCAGCTACTGTGAATATGGTGGTGTGTACACTTGTGTGTAAGTTTTTCCATCTTGCATGGTGGGTGCTCACTGGTGTATACTCAAGACAATGGAATTGCTACACCATGTATAGCCCTGCTTTACTCTCTACAGAACTGCCAGAACAGATTTCCACAACAGCTAAAAGGTTTTCTGCTTTCCAGGGATGCATGAGAGTCCTGCTTTCCTGAGTTTCTCCTAACACTTATTATAGCTTGTCGCTTTTCTTCGTTGTCTGTGCATGGTTGATATTTCCTAGGTATTTGGTGTAACTGAGCTGTTGGTCCGATTCCTGAGAGATATCCCAATGACAAGCGTCCTTTCTGGATATGTCTGTGAGGGTGTTTCTGGAAGAGGCTGACTGGGGCAGGGGCTCCGTCCACTTGGTTAGGAGCCAGCTGGGCATAGGGAAGGTGAATCTACTTTGTCTTTTGGAATTGGGACACGCACCCTCTTCTGTACTTGCATAGCACTTCAAGATTTCCAGCCTTTGGATTCCAGTACTGGTAACCCCCCCTTCCCTTCATGGTTCTCAGGATGGTAACCCCCTCTCCCCTTCATGGTTCTCAGGATGGTAACCCCCTCTTCCCTTCATGGTTCTCAGGTGGTAACCCCTCTCCCCTTCATGGTTCTCAGGATGGTAACCCTCTCTCCCCTTCATGGTTCTCAGGTGGTAACCCCTCTCCCCTTCATCGTTCTCAGGTGGTAACCCCTCTCCCCTTCATCGTTCTCAGGACTCATAACCCCCATACCCCTTTATGGTTCTCAGGACTGGTGACCGCCACTCCCCTTTATGATTCTCAGGCCTTTGGACTTTGACTGAGATATGCCACTGTCTTCTCTGATGCTCCAGCACAGATAGATCATGGGACTTCTCAGGCTCCACAATCACCTAAACTGCTTCCTATAATAACTATTCTCTCATCTGTACATCAGTCCATCCTGCTGTGTTTTCCTGAAAAGTCAATACTAACATAACAAGTTACATTGAGCATCTTCATGTGATTATTGATCTGTTTAAATGCTGTTCTCATTTCTTATTCAAGTTGTTGAGTTGTAAGAGCTCTTTACATATTCTAAATGTGACTTACCAGAAACATAATTTGCGAAAACTTTCCCCAAGTTTGTAGTCTTTTACTCTCTTGACCTTTTCTTTTGGTGTTCAAGAGCTTTTTTTTTTTTTTAAAAATTATTATTATTTTGACCAGGCCCAAAATTGTCTAGCTTTACTTGGCTTGTTGAACATTTGATGTCATATTTAAACGTCATTGTGGAATCTGGAGTCATAACAGTATATGCCTGTTTTATTGTGAGTTTTATAGTGTAGTTACTACATTTAGTTCAACCCATTTTGAATTTAGCTTTATCTTCAGTGTGAGGCATACACATCCCTTTGCACGGTCATGATCATTTTGTCTTACCACTATCCCACCTGATAGTCTTGTCTCTCTGTACGAAAGGAGCTGACTGTAAACATAAACGGCTACTTTCGTCTCTCCATTTCTAGTCCATAAATCTCTATGTCCATTCTCATGCCAGTATGGTGCCAGCAGCTGAAGACTCACACCTGGAAAAGTCCCGGGCTGAACTACAGTTACTGTAAACAAGGGCAACTCCAGAGCAGTGGTCCAACGACAACTCAAAATCACAATCTCCACAAGGTAACGAATAAAAATTTCTTGGGTCAGCAGGATGGCTCAGCAGGTAGAGGATCTCGCAGCCATGCCTAATGACCTTAGTTCAGTTCCTGGAACTCACATGTTGGAAAGAGGAAACCAATAGCTACAAGTTGTTCTCTCTCTCCACCTGTACGCCACCTGTCCCAGCAAACAAATAGATATAACTCGAACAATTGTTTTGAAAGTCTTGACCTTCAGGTCTTCCAAGCTCCTCTCCTCTACTTTGGCTTCGATTCTGTAAGGTGGTCCTGAGGCTCAAAACAACTGTGTGGCCACTCATGATTATCCCAGATGAGATGGGAACTGCTAGCCAAGTGATCATTTAAAGTTCTCTGAACATAAACGATCTATCATGTCGAGACAGGGAAAAACAGAACAAAAAATTTGGCAGCAAAAATCTTAACTGAGCATTCTCTGTGTATCTGATGACCAAAAGGAACATCTCTATGAAAAAGCCAAAGAGGGTTCTGTAAAAAACAACAGAAAAAGTCGGGCAGTGGTGGTGTATGCCTTTAATCCCAGCATTCGGGAGGCAGAGGCAGGTGGGTTTCTGTGAGTTCGAGGCCAGCCTGGTCTACAAGAGCTAGCTCCAGGACAACTAGCGCTGTTACACAGAGAAACCCTGCCCCCCCAAAAAACAACAAAAACAAACAATCAAACAAACAACAACAAAACTCAACAACAGAAAAGGAAGGACACACGTGTCTCTGTGGTGTCCTTACCGGGGAGAGGCTAGCACACATAATCATGTTTATGGAGATGCGGGCTCTGGTCCAAGGCCAAGCTCAGTGCCCTGCTCCAAGTTCCCACAGTCACGTCCTCTGCATCCGTCTCCTTAGTAGCCTCTGGGTCTTTCTCTTTTCTGTCTGGATCCCCAAACGCTCACCACAGTGTCTCCCATATTTCAGGTGTTCGACTAAATGCTAAATGCAATGAGACATTGCCTATGTTTAGCCAAACGCATAGGTCAGATAGCAGGCTTTATGTAAAAGTGTTAGGTGTGTGGAGCTTTGAAAACGGCCGAGCGGGAATTGAGTGAGGGATGTAAAAGATCACGGAAAAGCAAGTCATTATTTTTGAACCGTGGTGATCATCTCTGCGTCCACCTACCTGCCTACCAATTTGTTAGGGTCCCAGCGGGAAACAGATGGTTCGCCAGAATTAAATGAAGAAACAGTTTACAGAGGAATGAGCAGATTTCAGAGGCCATGAAATGAAGCCTCCGGGACTAGCAATGTGAGGTGCCCTGTCCTCAAGCCTGAAGGAAAAGGGACAAAGCAAGATGGTCGGAACTTAGAGTTTGGAAATTGGAGAGGGCTTGTAACCATGGCCATAGGATGGGCCAAAGGAGACACCGGATTCTTCTGGAAGGAGCACACACATCCAGATGAACAGAAAAACGTGAGCAAGTTCAAAAGTAACCTGTATGGGGAAAAAATATGAAATAAATCAAAATCAGTTAAAGCATCTTTGTCTGTGGGTTGTCTGGACTTCATGGTTTTTGTTTGAAATGTGCTTTCATTGATTCAGCCATAAAATGCTTATTTAGCCTTTATATTCCTGTCACTGAGCATAGATAGAAGGGTGGATAAGACATCTTTACTGCTTTCAGGAAGGTAACGGCGCAGAGTGGTGAACAGGTAATTAATTACCAGCACGAAAGTCCAATGCGGGTGTGATAATCAATCTTTATTATCAGCTCTGTTAGATGGAGGTCTGTCTAGGGGATCAATGAAACACTCTGAGAGTGTCTTTGTGGGTGTCTCCATGGCTTACGTAGACCTCTGTTCTAAACAATGGATCCAAAACTTGAGGCTACATGGAGGTGGTGGAGCTGGGGGGGGGGGCAGTTGGAAGAAGTTGGTATGTGCACTAGAAGGTATTTTCCTCACTACAGCCCAGAACTAATGAATGCAGGAAATATGGATGAAACCTCTGAAATGAGGAGCCCAAATAAATCATTTCTCTTTTAAGTTACAGCTTCCATGAAGTTTCAGGAACTGAAAGATGCCCAAACCACAGACTATATACTGAGAAATACCTCGTCAGTGAGCAGGATACAGGATGTAGGGTGTCTTAGAGGTCATGAAGGACGCAGCAAACAGGCCAAGACAGGGCTGCCCAAACCCTCTGGAGCTCACATCATGCCATAGCATGCTCCAGATACCAGATATGGAACTGTAGGATTTCATGTTTGTCCTGCTGGGTTTTGGTCTGTTCCTCTATTCCGTGCCTTTGGAAAATACATTCAATCCATCTTCAAGAGTCTCCAAAGTTGTAATAGTCCCAGCATCACTTAAAAGTCTAAAGTCAAAGTCCCCTTTGTGACCAAAGGCAAACTCTTAGCTATGATCCCTTGTAAAAACTTTAAAAGCAAATTATGTACTTTCAAGACGCAATGGTATAGGTGAACATTGTATTCCAAATGACACAGGATAAAGGTGAAGTCTGGGTAGCTTGGCAACAGAAAGGGCTGTCTCCAACCGGAGGCTAGAATCTCAATGTCAAGATCTCAGCAGGGATGATTCTTTGTGAGGTTTGGGAAGCAAGGTATGACCAGACCCACTCTACCCTAATGGTGTCTGTTGGCAGTTTTTGGTGTTCTAAGTTTGTAGAGCATCACCCCAACTCCACCTTATCTTACATGTGATTCTCCCTATGCATGGTTTTATATGAAAAATTTTATAGGAGTACCGGTCATATTGGATTAGTACCCCACCTTATTCCTGTATAGCTCTATAATGATCCTATTTTCAAATAAAGCCTCACCCAGGGGTTCTGTGAATTAGGAGTTGAATGGATCAGTTTTAGGTACAAAATTCAACCTGTAATGGTAGAGCTAGGAACATTCACAAAAGTGATGTCACAAGATAAAGAAGAGTGAGCCATGTGAAGAGATAAGTAGGCAGAGGAGAAGTTCCTTCCCCCAAGCCTGAGATAGATGAGAGACAGCACAGGTTCATCAGATGCCTCTGGATCAGGAAGCTCACAACGCTTAGCATCTGTGGTCCAGAGGACTTTGTGTCAATTGGATGATGTGTTAGATCAGGAAACAGAGTGGTGGAGAGAGGAAGGCATTAAGAAGGATCCTAAGAGTCATATATGAGAGATAATTGAGAAGACATAGTGATTGAGTGGGAAGAAGCTGGGATAACAACCTCCCTAATCTCATAGGGAAGCCACGGTGCCCTTGGTGGGGAGGGAATAACATCACAGAGGCATGACAATTGTCCCCATGTCAATTTGGAAATGCCCAGTGGTGCCCATGGGAGAGCTAAGCTAGAAGGAACTGGGACTCACATGTCCCAACAGAGAGGAGATGCTACAAGGAGCATGCATAGTGGAACAAGACCAGCAATGAGTCAGAACAATATCACGGGAAACAGCAGCATGCATGTTGCAGGTGGGGGAAGAAGGGGCCATTTCAGACCAATAGTGGGGAGTAGAGAACACAGCACATGAAATTTAAAGGACCAGAAAGCTTCAAAAAATGTATCAGTTCTCTTTCTTGTTCATTGCTGTGACCAAATTGCTGACAAAACGCAACATAAATGAGGTAAGGCTTACTTTGGTTGGCAGTTTTAAAGTGTAGTCCAGCATGGCGTGGGTGGTGTGGTTGACCGGCTGCTCACACCTCACAAGAACAGGACAGAAAGGGAAACAGTCCAGCAACAAATGGCAAGTCCTGAGCCTCAGTGCCCCACTTCTCCCATTCTGATCCCTTCTAAATGTTCTACAAACTCCTCACCAAGAGCTGGGAACCAAATATTCAAATACAGAAGACTGTGGGGGGGGGGGGCTTTCCTCATTCAAACAATGATATTCCACTTCAGCCACAATAAGCGCATGGCCATCTCATGATGCCAAATGCATTTGGTCCAACTTCAAGCATCCCTGTAGTCCTATAGATCCAACACTGCTCCAAAGTCCAAAGTCAGGAGCCTCCTCTGAAACCCAATAAAGCTAACATCAAACCTTGAAGCTGCCATCAAGCAGTTTGGGCTCTTGGTGGTATCCTCTAGATGCCTACAGGCTTGGGTGTAACCCTGCACCTCCAGCTCTGCAGCCTGAGGCACAGCACAGTCTCTTAGGACAGTTCAACTCCATTCTTGCCGCTATCCTTGGCAATGCACCTCCAACATCTCAAGGTTACTAATGCAGTGTAGGCTCCTTCACGGCTCCATGCAAAGGCATCCCAGGGACTCCAGTCCACCTAGAAATTGCCTAGCTTGTGAAAACTTTCTAGATCCTTGGTGCAGGCCTTCATGACCCCTCACTCCTGCATTTGAATGTCTTCGAAAGCAGCACCATAGGAATGGTGCCAGGTTCGGCTGGTAGCCTGAGATGTAGCCTGGTCCCCCGACAATCTGTGTGACTTCTTGGCTGAACCTGGGAAAACATTTCCATGCTAAAACCTAGGAAGACAATTCCCGTTGCAGCCATTTTCCAACAAGGCACTCTTGGCCCTACTTTCTCAGATGTTCTTCTTTCAAATGGATTGGCATTGCTCTCCTCCGGAGCATTCAATCCTTCCTCATGAGCGTGCATGTGTGTGTGGGGGAGGACCCCTAAGATCCATTTTCTGGTACCCTAGGGCAAAGTCCAAAGCTTCCTCTGAAAAGCACTTATTCAGTGCTGTTCTGGGTTAGAGAGACCTAGGCTTGCACTTAATGCTAATGCAGACTTATAAGTAGCCAAAGTGCTGAGAGTAAGCGACCGTCAAGTGCTCAGCACACGTAGAACATCCACTTCACCCATCCCAAGACTCAGAGAACATTGTGGGAGAAGAGGTGGACAGAATGTTAGAGCTGGAGTTTGGGAAGGAGTGTTTGAAATGCTATCTTCTGGCTAGGACATGGCTATTACATCTATGATCCATATCTACAGTGGAGACCGGCAGAAGACTGGGCCTACCAATATCCCCTGGTGGGTAGGGGATGATCTCATGAGGCCTCGCCCCTCTGTGGGAAGCTATAGGCAGTGGCTACAGTGGAAGGAGGGAGAGTCATTTCCCTCACTGGTGTCACCACTGATAAGTATGCCATGCTCTGGTCAGTAAGCCCCAGCCATGCTCATGCAAGCAACCCTATGAAATGGGAAACTGTCAATAAAGGACACGAGAATGGAAAGGGGTCTTACTAGGGAAAGAGGGTTTTTGGGCGAGTCGGGGGGGGGGGGCGTCAAGAGAGAACAGTGGGGATATGGACGAGTACTAGATAGACATTCGTGAAGTTAGGAAGGAATATCTTTAAAAACGCTTGATCTGTTTGCCAACTATCTGCATCTATCCTGTCCTCAAAAGTTTTGAGTTCTTATCCTCATCAAACTGCATATGTTCATACCTTTATGTTCTGTTTTTCCTTTCGCTATAAATCTAGCCAGCTGCCGTGAGCAGCCGCCATACCGCGGTCTGAACGTTGTGCTGCCCTTAAAATCTCCCTGCCAAGCACTTTATTCCACTACTTTTGAATTCAGCCTTACTCAAATTATCAGGAAACAGAGAGACAACAGCCAGATTCCTTGCTAAGACAGAATGGCCTGTAGTCCAGGTCCTGATAGAATCCTCATTCTCCTCTGCAACCTCACGAGACTGATCTTTACTCTGTACATGAATGTCTGTGTTCCAGTCTTCCGGCTCCCACGAGAGTGCCTGGTGAGCAGTTCTTATAGCTGGACGCCACACCACCTAGTTCTAAACTCTTGCATATTCTTCCTGTGAACCTCCCAAAGAACAGTGAGCCACAAGGCAGGCGTATCACAGCAGCCCGAGTTCTGATACCAACTTTCTGGATGACGTTTATTGTCATGGTGATAAACTATCTGAGAGAAGGAAGTACTGTGTGATGTTTCATTCTTTTCTGCTTTTGAAGATCCCACCACCCAGCTCCCAAATAAATCACACACAGAGGCTTATTCTTAGTTATGAATGCCCGGTCTTAGCTTGGCTTTTTCTTGGCAGCTTTTCTTAAGTTATCCTGACTACTTTTTGCCTCTGGACTTTTTATCTGTCTCTATTTCTGTGTACCTTTCTTTACTTCTTTCTCTGTGGCTTGCTGTGTAGCTGGGTGACTGGACCCTGATGTCCTCCTCTCCTTGCTCTCTTCTTTCTCCTCCTCTTACTCAGTTCTCCTACTCTCTGCCTGCCAGCCCCACCTATCCTTGCTCCTGCCTTGCTATTGGCCCTTCAGCTCTTAATTAAGACCATCAGGCAAAGAATCACAGCTTCACAGAGTTAAACAAATGCACCATAAACAAAAGCAACACATCTTAAAATAATATTCCCTAACCAAGGGAGGAAGGTTCTATTTTGCCTCATGGTTTGAGGGGATAACGTCTATCGTGGTGGGGAAGGCAGCTCCACAGTGGCAGGAACATGTGGCTGGAATTTCTCACTTCCTCATGTCCTGGCAACAGTAAGCAGAGAGAGCTCAGAAAGACAGACCTTGCAGTAAGACCTCAAGCCTCTGTGATCTCCGTCCTCCAGTTAGGTACCCCTTTCTGGAGGTTCCACGAAGTTCTAAAACAGCACCGCCAGATGAAGACTGAGCATCCAAACACCTGAGCCCATGGAGAACGTTTGCATCCAAACTCTAACAGAGGCGATTCATATTTCCAAATGCTACTTCATCTTAGTAAGATGAAGACTGAAATCTCAATGCATTGTCACGGGAGTTGTTGGTTGGTGCAGTATTAACGGTTTTGTGCATTGGTGGCTGATTATCTCATGCACATAGAAAAGCTGATTAGAAAGAACTGTTTGGACATGCAAGCAGAAGTTGGAAGGCAAGTGCAGAGAGGTTTAACTAGAGACAGTGGTGTAAAATCCAAGCCTGTGGACAGCTGACAGGAGAAGGGAAACCCTTTCCTAAGAACAAGAGAGGATACGGCTCAGAGGTAGAGTACTTGCCACTCATCCTCAAGGCCCTGGGTTCAATCTCCAGCAATGAAAACTCCAAAAAGTAGCCAGGTACGATGACGCACGCCTTTAATCCCAGCACCTGAGAGGCAGAGGCAGGAGGATCTTGATGATTTTTAGACCAGCCTGGCCTACATATTGGGTTTCGGTCTGTTTGAAATAATGAGTTCTAGGCCAGCTAGGTACACATAGTGAGACCTGTCTCAACACAAACAAGCAAAACATCAGGCAGAGGGGTGGCCGCCTGATTGTGTCAGGCGGAGTCAAGGGATAAAAGGTCACACCTCTGAGACTGAAAGTGAGGATGTGTGTGGATAAGGAAATGTTTGTATGTGGAGAAAGCTGAGAGAACTGGACCCAGCGGCCTTGAGGGTAGACTCAAGTGCCTCTGGGTGGGAGAGATAGAAACGTAAGTCGGAGCCTTAAGGGAGTATCAGCGAATGGCTTTCTGCAGGCAGGCCAACAAGAGACAGATGGTACTGAAGACCCAGGTGAGGTCAGAGGCCATGAACCTGCGGCAGCCTGGACAATACACAGAAGAACTCAGCCTCGGTTGTGCAGAAAGGACAAAAGTAAATCTAACACATGTGCGCCCAGTTGGGCTTTGCTTAGTCAACAGCGGTTCTCAACCTATGGGCCATGACCCCTTGGGTAGCCAAAAGACCCTTTCACGGGAGCCGCCCAAGACATATTTACATTATGATTCATAATAGCAAAACTACAGTTATGAAGTAGCAACTGTTATTCTTTTGGTCTCTTGGAGTCATCCTGAATCTTCTCTTCCCTCTCTCTCTTCTCACTGCCCCCCTTTTGCGTGTGCACACTCATCCCCCCCCTCTCTCTCTCTCTCTCTTTCTCCCTCTCTCCTTTAATAAAGCTTTATGTCTATTTTCCGTGTCTGTGCCGTTCACCCGCCGCTGCACGGCCTGTTCACCCGCTGCCCTGGTCACACGTGTTCCGCAGGTCTCTGCGCAGCTACGCGCAGATGCCCAGCTACAAAGTCTTTAAGAACAAAAGCAACAAAACTAGATTTATGGTTGGGGGTCATCACTGAAATTACCTTGCATAAGTGAGAAGGAAACATGGAACATGCAACAAAGCTGCTTAGGAGTTTATTAGACAGGGGGCGTGCACAGGTCTGGGAAGTCAGCGTGCAGAGAGAGGGAGGAAGATGGCATGTCCAGCTTTTAAAAGCTGCCTAGCACATGCACACAGGGGGTTGACGTGGCTACGTCATACGCAGATGATGGGGCTCATGCATGCGCGCAAGGGCTTAGATGAGTCATATGTGGATCACACAAGACCCTTTAACATCCCCCGGGGCCATTAGGCACTTCTGCCTGAGGGCTTGTCTGTACCTGCATGACCCCTAGTACTGGGAACTATCAGCCTTAATGTGGCTGAAATCATTACAATCACAGCATGAAGAGCTGTATTAAAGGTTTACTGCCTTAAGAAGGTTGAGAACCACTGACTTAGTGAGCGTTAGGGGAGCTGTTGAACCACTACTTCAGGAAAGAGAACAAAGGAAGGGAAACGGGAGAGCTAGGAGGGGTCTGGGGCCAGGAGGAGGCGTGAAGGTGACCAGAATGGACCCCTTGCTCTGCTTCCAATGTTACTAAGAGTGGGTTCCAAGTGAACCCCAACCTTGACTTGACAATAGCTATGCTACTTTGCATACTACTTGAAGAAAAACACAAGAGTTGCTCTACAGGGGCTTGGGGATCATACATTTTGGTCACTAATGACTACAGGGATGGCCGCTGTTGTGAGAATAGAGGAGAGGCCATCACATTTCTCCTATCTTCATCAGAACCCAGCGATCAATGTCGGGCCTTTGTTAAGACAGACTCTCTCCCGGTTAGCAGCCTGTTTCCACGAATAATGAAGCCTGATTTGCAGGCAGAGGCTGTGGGTAGAAGGCAGCATACACAGGACACCCCGAGAGTTCCAGCTGTATTTCCTGAGCTGGCTGAGTGGCTGATCAATGGTAAGGAATGCCTCAGTGGTCCAGATGCATCGTCCCACGCCGAGCGCCCAGAGACCGGAGTTCTGATATGCAAAGTGAGCCTGAGACTCCTGTCAAATCCACAAACAGGATGTTGGCTGTGCAGCAAATGGGGGGCCTGCAAGCTGTTGGCAGCCAAATGTTGGGCTGCCAGAGCCAGGTCCAGACACAGTATGGGCACTGCCCCAAGAGCTCGGTGGCAATCTGTATTCCACGGCACACTCTCAGCCGTGCTGCTGACCCTCTAGCCAGGCCAGCAAGCGAGCCCCATGCCCAGGATGCAGACATGCTGTTGTGGCACTGTACACAGGCCCCTTTGTTCGGAAATACCCCATGCATGAGAGGAAGCCGCGCGCCTTGGTTTTCCTCTCCAGGCCTGGAAAGAAAGGCATCCTGGTGGAGTTGTCTACCCACCAGCAGCAGGGGTGGGCTCGGAGGGTCTTGTTGAGAGCGGCTTGGCTGACTCACATCTTAAAATGGAGCTTGAAGGGGCTTGGCAGGAAGTGTGGCAAAACCTCACTTGGGTGTCTTAAAGGCCTGTGTGGGGCTGGCTGGAGTCCCTGGCAGCCCTGCTTATTAGATGTATTGAGAAAGTGCCACAGCAAAGGCACTGTTGGTCCTGAGGCTTTGGTGCAATCCTTTCTGTAACAAAGGGCCTCTTGCTCTAGGTACTGAGAGAGCTGAAGAGCAGGACAGAGTCAGTGAGAAGCCCGGGACCCACTGAGTAATTGTCATTTTCATCTTTCATAGCTGTGCCACTGGCTCTGGAGTGGCCTTCCATCAGCTGAAGAACACTCGTGTCCAATTC
This sequence comes from Arvicola amphibius, assembly GCF_903992535.2. Lineage (NCBI taxonomy): Eukaryota > Metazoa > Chordata > Mammalia > Rodentia > Cricetidae > Arvicola > Arvicola amphibius. The sequence continues at coordinate 1,595,081 of NC_052057.2, read as the reverse complement.
AGGGCCTTCTCTCAGACTCCAGCTGCACCATCTGAAAATTGAGACATGGTATGTGTGAGGTGGTTCACAGGAAGATGGGTCATCTCCTTCACAGTCCTCATAACGCAGACCAGTGGACTCCATTCCAGCCATAGAAGGGATTTTTTTCCCCCTAGAGAAATGAATTCCTTGTTTGTTGAGTGTTGGAAAGAGTGGAAGAGAAAGCTATTGAGTGCTCTGAAAATTTGCTCCATGACCAAACAAGTCTTGCTGTCCATTGCTTTGCAGCTTTCCAGCAAGAGCCGAGCTAAAAAGGGGTGTCCCTGTGCTCCATCTCTGGGGGCCTTTGCTACTGACCAGAAAGAAGTTAGGACACTGGTCAGAGAGGTGGCAGGCCAGAAAGCTGAAGCCTTCTGCTAAGGAGTCATCGCTTTCTCCTCCATCATGAGGTGCCTCCCAGAGGAAAATGAGTCCTGCAATGACCCAGGTGTGATTCTTTTCCTATCAATCTATACCTAGTAAAGCAGGATCCGAGCTGGAAGATGACTTGATTGCTTGCTTGCGGGAGTCTGTGTGTGGTATTGTAGGATCCAGCCATGACAAACTCAGTAGAGGCCTGAGTCTCAGTAGTTTACCCTGAGGCAATACCTGGTTCTGATAAAGATCACTAACTGAGACTACACACCCAGGAACAGATTGTCCAAAGAACTTCCTAACATTCTAACCATTGTAGATAGGATCACCTGCCAGCACACACCCTGCTAATGCAACTTTTCTGGTTTTTGCCTTTAAATAGAGCCCTCTCGAAAGGTAGGGCACCTCCTCTTGCCACTGCTGTGCTAGTTGCTTTGACGAGGTCCCTGCCGGCTTGTATTGTGCACACGATATACCTTGCTCTTGCATTTCGGTGAGTTGGTCTCCCTGGTGGTCTTTTGGGGTCCTCAGGGACTGGGCGTGACATTTAAGCATTCGTTTTGGATCCCCAGAGGCCCCCATTGGGACCCCCCAACCCCAATGGTTCATTCTGTTCAAACACCGCATATCTATTTGTGTTTGAAGTCTTGTCTGTCTTACTTCCATTTTTGTTGGCTCTGATCTCAGAATCTGAATTTGAATCTGAACAGGTTAATTTGCTCTGGCAAATGCACTAAAGGGCTGACCTGGAGGAATCGGGAGACATCCCCTCTCCTCATCTAGAGGGGGGTCTCTCATCTGAGACCATCCCATCAGGGCCCCAGTAGGGCCCCATCTGTAACTCTGAATCTGAAGTGTCTGGGGATCAGGTAGCCTTAATGAACGGCTCCCATCCCATCCGAAGTCCCTGCCAGCTTGTACTGTGCGCATAATAAACCTTGCTCTTGCATTTCTGTGAGTCGGTCTCCCTGTTGGTCTTTTGGAGTCCTCATGAACTGGGCATAACAATATGTGCACACTTACGCAGGTAGGTATACTCACTGCTGAGTGGCAGAAGCTGGAGGAAGACATTTGCTGTCCTCTCACATTTTCTGCCTTAGTCCCTTGAAGCAAGGTCTTTTCCATGAGTCTGGAGTTAGACTTGCAGCCAGCAAGTCCCAGAATTCTTTCTATCTCTACCCCAACAATGCTGGAGTTATAGGTATCCTTGTGACTATACCAGTTTTTTGCTTGTTTTTTTTCCCCTGGGGATTTGAACTCAGGTCCTCATGTTTGAGCAGCAAGAATGCTTTCTTGATGAGCCATCTCCCTAGCCCCCTAGCTGGTTACTAATGTGTGAGTATGGGTTTGTTCCTGGGCCTGGGAGGAAACATTTCTTTGTGTTTTTGTTTTATCTGCTGTTTTTCTTGATCTTTATTTCATTGTTAATCGTCTAATAGATGTCTGATTTGATCCTTACAATAATCCCAGGAAATAAGGGACTTGATCTCCATTTTACAAATAAAGAAACTGAGGCCAGGGATCACCGTCCCAAGGTTAACGGAGTCTGCGAGCTCAGGATGTCTGATAGACTGTCTTGGTTCTTTTCACCCCAGAGCTCTTCCTTCACCCTTTCCTTCTGGCCAGCAGCCCTCCCGCCTCAGTGGGGGACCCTGGGTTGATTCTTTTGAAGGGGTCGGGGTGAGTTTCAGAGCCAGTACAGTTCCTCTCCATTGCCTGTCTCATTGTTTTTCAGGTCTAAGCTAGAAAAAAGTAGAAAACAGTGACAAGAATGTTCTGTTGCCTTCCAAGGAGCCCACCCACTGGCCGTTGTCTGGAAGTCCCTTGAAGAGGTGCATTCCCTTCACTCTGCAGGTACAAATTAAAAGCCCAATCCCTTCACTCTGCAGGTACAAATTAAAAGCCCAAGATGCAAATGCCTGGAAACCTTGACACACCAAGAATAAGCTCTATTCAAGTTCAAATGATAATAGAATATTCCTTCCTACTTGTCCTGAGAAAGCAGAAATAAAACCTGCCAATATTAGGTAGACTTTGTGTTTCACAACAGTTTAACCAAAATCTCTTTAATTCTAATTATATTTATTTATTATATTTTATTTTATTTAGTTATTTGAGTATCTACTATGCTCAGCAACGGTGTTGGGTTCAGGGATGAAGTACTGCCAAAACAGATGCAGTACTTTTCCTCTTGGGGCCGAGACTGGCTGAAGATACTGTAGTTTAGACCCTGGATGCTCCAAAGGCCTGTGCGTTAAGGCTTAGACTCCTGCGTGTAGCACTTGCTGGAGGTGGTGGGACCTCTAAGAATCGGAGCCTCCGTGGGAAGAAGTTAGATTACTAGGAGCATGCCCTTCAAGAGGATACTGGTACCCCAGCCCTTTTCTTTTGCCCTTGTTGCTTGGCAACAATGAGATACTCAGCCCTCCTATCCTGCCACAGGCCCAAAGTCATAGGTTAAGCAATCATGGATTGAAACTTTTTAAGTTGTGAGCCAGAGTAAATGGATTGTTTCAGGTAGTTCTCATGACAGGTATGGAAAATCTCAAAATAAAATCAAAATACTTTTCAAAGTATTTTACCAAAAGGCACAGGTTATCGAACAGGCATGGATCTCCCCTACATGTGATTGTTCATCTTCATTGTCAGTTTGACTAGATTTAGAGTCACCTAGGAGAAACACATACCTGGGAGGTTTAACTGAAGAGAGAAAAGCCACCTAGTGTGCGGCACCACTGCATGGACTGGGCTCGCGCACTGAGGAGACAATGGTCAGACAGCAACAGCATCCCCTTCTCTCTGCGTCCTAAGGACACACTGAGGCCAACTGTGTCATGCTCCTGGTAGCATGCCTTCCCTACCTCCCCAGCTGTGATCCCAAGGGAACTCTTCCTCCCTTAAATTGCCTTGTTTGTCTGGTATTTTGTCACAACACTGACGAAAGTAACAAACCCCTTTTGTGCAAGCATTTCTTCACCTACCACAGAGGTCACTGCTTACATCCCCGTAACAAGGGAAAAGCACAATGCACAAATGTCACACCACACCAGAGCCTTCAGAAACGAGGCCTCGAAGATCTAGAGACAACTGACATTTGTGTTCAGTCTGATGAAAGAATGGCTAGTTTGGGGAAACAAGAAGAGAGTGACCAGTACCCACAGACTACGGAAGACCCAGCAGGGCTTGTTGAGACTCAGGTGTGGGACAGACTCTCATTATTTACAGACCTTCAAGGTAGAAGGCGGATGCTCAGAGAATGACCTTTGAAGGTCTTAGGCCTTGCTTTGTGGCAAGACGTTCTAGTTTCTGTGACCCACTTGAGGAGGGGAGGAGAAAATAGAGGTATTACATAGCGATCCTCGTGGAGGGTAGGGGGCAAAAGAGAACTTATTCTTCTGACCTTCTGATCCCTCCAGTTCCAAGCGCTCAGGCTGCCATACTTCGTGATGTCTTTCTGAGGCTCCAGTACCAGGAAGAGAGAATGGCGTGTCCAAAGAGCTGGGAATAAGTGTGACCACGAGGAAGGCCTGGAGATTCCAAAAGGAGTGATTATGAGGAGGCCCGCAGCTGTAGGTGGGAACAGTGGGCGGGGCATATTGAGAACGACCCAGGAAACCTACAGGGGTTTGAAACCACACTTTAAAGGGCAATGTGATGATATGAAGGAGTTTGAGGCCAGCTTGGGCTACATGAGAGACTGTCTCCAAAACAAAAACAAGGCAATGAATTCTGTGGTAAGGGAAGGAAGGATGGGGACAACCACGACTTCCCATGGTTTTCCAGAAATGCAGCAATGGATGCTGAAGAAGCAGAGGATGGAAGGTGAGAGAATCCAGAGAGACTGTGAGCCTATGGCATAAAACTGAGGAGATCTGGTGATGGAGGGGTAGGGATGAGGGAGAGGAGAATGGAAACATGACTTCTGGTTCCTCTCGTTTACTTGAATGACCAAGGAGAATGGCCACGGTTCAAGAAGGGACTCTAGAGAAGGTACAGATTGGAGGGAAAAAAGTTTAGGGTATGCTGAGATTCAAATCTGTATGAATATGGAGACAATAGACATTTTCCCCCTCGATGGATAAAATTGTTTTTTCTGACCTAGCAGCAGGGCCATGTCAACACCCAGCTCACCCTGGCTAAGTCTTTCCTCATCCCACAAAACACAATGCTTAGACCGAAACAGAAACAAATGCTCCACTGGCACCGAATGGTCCTCCCTTGTGCATTCTTCACTTCCTGGCAGAAGCATCAGGGGAGAAAATCAGTGGCTGCCATTTGTGCGTAGAAGACGCTCTTGCTCCTCGCTGTGGTGCTGAGCCTTGCTCCTTGCTGCAGTGGTGAGCCTTGCTCCCCAGCAGCTGTGGCAGCCACAGGTGGGAGCTGAGAGCCCAGAGCAGGGGGTGGGGATGCACAGACACCCACCTCAGGCACCAGCCAAGCTGTGGCTCTGCCTGTCAGCCTGGCTAATGGGATGATTGGCTGCTATTGACACAGCTTCATCTCTCAGAAGGCAAATAAAGCTGAGCCACTGTGCAGGAGGCAATCGCAGGGGAAAGACCCATTTCGAGATCCCGGAGCTCTCAGCAGTTCATATTTTTTCTAAATCCTTTCATTGATTATATTGTTTTTAAAAAGAAAGAGAGTAAAAACAAGATCTTCACGGTAGCTGTACTATGTCTGCTCTGATCCCCCGCCCCACTTCCTAGCAAGTTTTTAGTCAATAGGAAACTGCGTTTCCCGAGCCACTCTCAGCTTTGCAGAAGGCTTGCCAAGCACTTTTCCCAAAGTCCCACCACACCGAGATGTCTGTGCTTCAGGCCAGTCGGCTTCCACAGGAGCATAGCAGGCTTCCCTCCCTGAACGAAGCAGGGCTGATGGCCCGTACCTTTTGCTGCTGAGTCTCTCCTCCTCCCCTGACGGGGATCCCCTCTGTCTCCTTCACATCCTTCTTAATGACAAATACAAAAGCCACAGTTAGCAATGACTGGAAGACCTCGGAAGAGAAATAATAACGGTTTGTTCTTACAATAAGAGTGAATGCCTGGCCTCTGGTTCTCCAGACCTGCAGAGGCTGGGTGGGATTAGAGGGGTCATGGTGCCAGGTGGGTGGTGGAGGTCAAGGGCAGTCAAGCTAAGACTATTTCACCAAATGGACCTCTACTCTGCATGGCACTAGCCAAGAAGAAGAGCTGGGGGCTTAAGAGGTGGGCTGACCAGCCCCAGAGACTCCCTAAGAAGACTGCAAAGGGAAGCACGCACAGGAAGGAGGGGAAGGGCACATCCTCCAGGCTGAAGGCTGTGTCCTAACCACTCACTCGCCAAGTCTCCAGCCAAAGAGAGCTACTGTATGTTCCTTCTGATTGTGCGATTCAGAGATGAGGCTCCACACTTTACACGGCAGGGGCAGGGTTTTACCGGCCTTGAAACGTGAAAGGCAGGGAGTCGACCTCTCTTCCTAAGACTGAAAAGCCCCATGGCAACCGTGCCCGCCATGGACCCGCTTGATGAAGCCTGTACCATCACCTCTGAAAACAATGGAGGGGGAAAGAGAAGAGTGAGCCTGTACAAGGAGGGACCCGAGGATAGAGAAGAGGCGGTAGCTGGGACAAGTGATCAAGATGGAACATAAGGTCCGTTTCCTGGCACATGGAATGACATCATCTTCTTTCTATAGCTTCCAGAAGAGGAGGAAAACCACAGAGACAGGCCTGGGTGGGTGTGAAAAGCAAGGAGTTGACGCGGAGTGTGGCAGGGACCCAGAAAGAAAAGACAGGCGGGAGGGTGTTGGCTTCTGTGTGTAATGCCTCCGGAACCCCCAGGGAGCACTGAGGGAGAAAGAAAGAAGGTAGAGCTCAGAGCGCCAGGGTCCCCATTTCTGGGACCAAGTTCTCAGAAGATACACTGGTGTTAAAGGAGAGAAAAGATAAAGTGGTGGGGGGAGGTCAGCCAGCACCCAGACGTTTCTGGTGAGACAGGGACGTTGAGAAGATGCTTGGCCTTAAAGACTGTGTGTCCTTGGGTGAGGAGAGTAGAGAATATAATGACCCATGCCCATTTCCTGAGACAAGGACAATGCTGGCCACCATCCTAGGGGGTATCAGAGACCCCTTAAAATGATCCACAGTCTTCTTCCCTGTCTGGTCAAAGGGTGACAGCACGTACACAATTTCCTTCCCAAATCAGGCCTTCGAGATGACAAGTTGCCAAGGCAGTCATTTGGTAGGGCAGAGCCTGGTGTCCCTCTGTGGGCTGAGGAAGCCCACTGGCTCTTCCTTGGGTGCCCACATACAGGAATTCCTGGACTAAGGAAGAGATTCCCTCTCTTTCACCCTCAAGACGACACCAAAGAAGGCATGGGCCTGTTCTTTGGTGTCCGTTTAAATAGCCTGTTAGGGGTTAGATCTCTGAAAGCCAGTAACATTGTTATAGAGTGATCTGTGTGTGCAGCGATTGCCTTCACGCTCCTCTCTTATGCCTCAGAATTGCGGCTGTTGAGCAACCCAGGCTAAGGACGAATTAAAGTTCTCAGTCCGTGAAGAGCCCTGCTTAGGGCTTTTATTCAGAAATTCTCCTCCCATTCTGTACAGAAATCTGAACAGGAGCCTGAAAGGAGCCTCTGACGTCATTATTCTTATTAGAAACACGGTTCAAACTTGCGCCCCATGTAGCCACCAAGGGTTTTCGGCTCTGTCTGTCCAGGATGCCTCCACAATATCTATCCAGCATTTATTCCTGGCCACAGCCATAAAATCCTCCACACCCTGTGTTTACCCTCATCACCCCTCCCACCGAGATTATTTTGAGAAGAAGAAAACCAGCAAGCAGTTCTTAAGGTTGCCACTCCCCCTCTCACAGTCTGTTCATCTCGATCTGCCCCAAGCAGTGCTGTGGGCAGAGGCTCCCCTGAAGTTTCATGGTGCCCAGCAGTCTCCCAGCTGCTGGTGCAATAAGGGCACAGTTTCTCCTTAAGGCTCTCCCAGGGTTTGAGGGCTCAACTCTCGATGCTTTGGTCAGGAGCCCACACTGTCCCATATAGCCAGTTATCTCTTATATAGATGTACGGTGGGGGGGATTAGCTCCAGCTCCGTCCACCTGGTGATCTCTTCACCTGCAAAGATCTCTCCCATTCACTGGCCTTCTCTCTTCCCAGAGCCCTCATCCTGCCCTCCTGTAGAGCTGGGAGAGCTGTGGTTGACAGAGCTGACCAGGGGGAGGTCTAGGGCATTCCTGAGATATAGGAAACCCTGCTTGAGGGTGTGGGTCATTCCAAAGGAAAGGCAATATTGCATTCTGCCTTCCTGCGCCTCCTCTCCCCACAAGGTTCTCTTACACCAACCCAGCAGTGGCTTTGCCAATTCAAAACCACCTGTTCTCTCTTGTCTTTGTCCTATATGATGACCATTCCAGATTTTCTCCATCTCTTGTGCCTTGAAAGGAAAGCAGGCTTATTTATCCTTTTATGACTCTGAGTATTTAACGGCTAAAGAGCCACACCGTGTAATAAAAGGAAGCGCACTGGTTACCGGCTTATTGCTGTGACCAAATACTTGAGGGATTTTCTGGGTCTATGTATCTCCTCATAATGTGGCCATATTAAATAAATCCCCTTTTCTGCTCTATGTTATTAGCTGGCCTCTTTTTTTATTGGCTTATGGAGGGCAGATGACTGGGCCTGACTTGGGAAACAGGTTGTGACCCCCCCCCCCCCAAGTTCAATAACACTGCTTAGTCACCAAATTTGGAAAATCTGGGACTCTGGATGGGAACTTTGTATTCATCAAAAATTCAAGCAAGCTCTGCCTTTAGGACCAGAACCATTGCAGTATTATAGATCAATTAACCAAACAACCAACATTTGCCAGAAGACCTTGGGAACTCAGCATCAAGTACAATGATGAATGATGGGCAACTTTACACACACACACACACACACACACACACACACACACAGAGAGAGAGAGAGAGAGAGAGAGAGAGAGAGAGAGAGAGAGAGAGAGAGAGAGAGAGAGAGAGAGAGAGAGAGAGGCTTATCCACTGTGGGGTTGAAGGAAACTCAGAGAGCATACACCCATTCATGGATGATGAGCCAAGGTTGAGGACTCCACATGGCCTTAAGCCACCAAACAAGGCAGAGCTCCTGCTGGGCTTGTCCACCCCACCTCACCTTCCTTTTGTTGCCCTAGTTCTGAGCATCCTCCTGGGAACTCCCTTGTCTCTACCCCCCTCCCTTTTCCCTCTCCCACAAAGCCAGTGCAGCTATCTTGGCTGCTCACTTGCAGGCAAGCTGATCAGAGTCCGCAGGAAGGCGTAGCAGCCTCAGGACCTTCATTCTCCTGCAATGATACTTAGGTTGTTTGCAGTCTGGGTGTTTGTACCACACATCCCACGTTCCGCAGCTTTCCCTTCTGTAAAACTATTGATTCTTTGTCTGGGCAGCCGACAGGCAGTTTTGATGTGGGGATCTGTTGTGGTTTGCACAGGAAGGAGATATTGGTGGGAGGATTTACAGCTGTTTGAAGAATTCTACTGCTCTGGCAATCGTTAGGGAGGCGACTGCTGAGTCGTTTCCCTGGCTGAAGGCAGCTTCCCTGAACTCTGTCTCTCCCAGAGAAGGAGAGAGAGGGAACTGAAGTGTTTCCAAATAAAGATCTGAGTAATGAGATTGGATCTGAAGGGATTTGTCGTTAAACACTAAGAATTTCCAGATGCAGTCCCGCACATTTTGCTCCTTCCAGGCAGGGGGGCAGCTCTGGTATAGGAGGCAGAAAGAAAGGACACAGGGAGACCTGTTTACCGTCCCCTTCCCCGACACATTTCCCTTCTACATTCTTCTGCTATTTGAGAGTTCCCGCATTCTGTTTGCAGCAACTTTCAGCAAGCGAACAGTGCTTTCTGGGAACCTCAGCTTCCTTCTGTGGCTCTGCAACACTACAGTCAGGATTGTAACGTGTGCCACTGTGTTTAATAGGACTATTAAACTACGGCGCAGCGCATTTAGCCAGTTACGGCACCACTGCAGACAGAGCAAAGATGTGCTCTCAGGAAAGGACTATTTCCCTTAATGGGAAGAGGCTGTGATTGACTAAGCATCCCCGCAAAGCAAGTCAAGAATACGGTAGCGAGGGGAGAGGACAGGTAGTGCCTTGGTCTAGGAGACGCGAACACTTTTCTCAGAGCCCACACCCTCGCCCTTCAGCGCAGCAAGCAGGGAAATCCCGGCCCAACGCCGGTCAGCTGCGTCGTTGAAATCCCTTTGCCAGCCTGTGAATTTCAAGGTCACTTGGCGCTCCAGGCCCTGTCTCGCTGGTCTCAAAGTTGGAGGGCTTTGAGACTGTGGTCATTTGTCTTAGTATATATGCAGGGTGGGAGGGAGCCAGGGGGCTTGGAGCTTCTGTTTTCATGGTGGTTCCTTTTGTCTCAGCAACAAGCAAGGCAGGGATTTCAACACTGTTCGCCGTTGCAGAGAACCTCTTCCTAACAAAGAGAAAAGTACAGGGAGTCTCATGGGCTGTGATAGCAGAAAGAGACCCTGTCCAGTCACTGTGCTCCGGGCAGGTTGTTTTCCACCTGCACTCTTCTGCCGCAGAAAAATCTCTCTGAGAACCGGAACCTTCCAAGTCTCACCCACACGAGAGCTCTGAAAAGCATTTCCAAAAAAAAAAAGAAAAAGAAAAAGAAAAAAAGAAAAAAAATCCACCCTAACTCAGCCTTTTTCCGAGGGTTCTTCCCCATTCTATAGCAACATTTAAAATAAACTCAGTTGCCAATGGGAGAAAGAGGATTGCTCCCCCAATCACATTCTCTATGCAAACCCAGGCCCTCAGGAAGCAGGAAGAAATGGAAAGCAAGGGAAATAACCCCCAAATCAGAGCACAACAAGACTTTCCCAACTGCTGAAACAGTCTGCTCATTCAGCTTTGCAAGTAATCGCTTTTTTACTCACCCAGTGACATTTTATTCTAGGTGAGCAGGCAGGAATGTTAATTCCATCCATGCTCTTTCCCAGGGATTGACTTGAGGAAAGGGGCTCCCTTTCTCTCCTCTTAAATGAAGGCCTGGTGAGGAGGGCGGGCAGGCCAGGCCAGCAGGTAAGATTTGAAATGGAGCCGGTATGATCCTGTCCTCTCTGCTACGGTGGAGCCTGGATTCTCACACCATTTTGTCTTCTAGGGACCTGGGACCATAGCTACATGAAGTCAACCTTAAAAAAAAAAAAAAAAGAAAAGTGTATTTTTTGTTTGTTTGTTTGTTTTTGTTCTTTTAAAGATTCGAGTATTCAGAGCAGGAGATGTAGCTCGGTGGCTGGGCACATTGGCGTCGAATGAGCAAAACCCAGGGTTCAATTCCTATTACTACACTAAAAAATTAAAAAAGGAAGTACATCTCTAAACTCTTTCAAAATATATTCTCTGTCTGAAAACACATATTTTAGAGAGATATTTTACATATATCATGGCGAATCAATGACCTGGGAAAGTAAAATATAAAGGAAACGACCCTGCCATTCACTTTCTCTCTGATTCCTCCCTGCCGTTATAATTTGAGAAGCCCCATCTTTATCTGTAGAGAAAGGAGACAGAAACATACCTTCCCACCTCAGTCTTATGCTACTACAAATGGGCTTAGTGGGTCTGGGTACCGCCTTCACAGTCAACTGAGTGCTGGCAGCCATCAGTGAGCAGTAGTTCACAGAGAGACGCTGGGAGATGAGCAAAGGCCAGAGGCCAGACGGGACTCAAGGGGAAACCGAGGCTGAACATGAATTTCTTTGCACAGTTTTACGGCAGCTATTTCTTCACTCCCACTTCCCATTAACAAAAAGATTGTAGGCAGCAAAGACAACATTGATAGCCAAGATGAGGAGTTGCCTTAAGAGCCTCTAGTGTCCTGAATTCTCTCCATCCATTCCCTCGCTTACTCAGCAAAAACGATGCATAGCTGTGCTTGCGTCTCATGGCAGATGGCATTAGGAACCCAATTCCTCACCCTCCTCTACCCATGTTCTCTACCATGGAACTTGGCGCTGTCTCCCTGCTGAATGGAGTTCCCACTTCTGGAGGCGATGTGGCCACACCTCCTCCTCCTCGGATGAGTAAGTGATTAATACAGCACAGCTAGGTTGTTTCACTTCCTCTGGCCTTCCTGCCATCATCGTGAAAAGGACAGGCTCCAGCTAGCCCTCAGTCCTAAGAAGAGCAGCAGGAATCCGTTGGGCACAGCTTTCCTGGCTACCTGGCCCAGCGGAAGCACTGGTGCATGAGCCAAGCCAGCAGACATCAGCGAAGCTCCACCTGGATCAGACCTAAGAAGGGCAAGCATTGATGGTGGCCAGCTACAACCACTTCACAGTTCCTAAGATGCTGTAGTTTGACACAGTCATGGCTGGTACAGACACCTCCAGTCTTCCAGGCATGGCTAGGATGCCAGGGAAGCTTTGCACGGCTCACTTTCCATTAGGGTCCTTTACAGTTTACACGTGTGCCTCACCCACATAGCTCTTTTTGTGGCCGGTTTTGAGATGGGTCCCCTACACCATCAGAAGGCTAGTTAGCATGCTGATGGCAGTGGCCTCACAATAGCTAGAACTGGATCTCAAACCTGGGCCTTTGAATTCCAAGTCTTAGGCTTTTCTCCGACCCATAGGAACCTCCACCAGCGTTTGAAGTCAGCGCTTCTGGCTGGACTTGCAGATGGCCCTGCATTTGGTGGAAGGTGTTTGAAAAGGGACCCAACGAGGACAGCTCGATGACCAAGAAGACAAAGAGAAAGAACTGTCGTTTTTACCCCCCCCCCCCCCCGAAATGGTTCCCCTTTTGCAATTAAACCGATCTCTGTTTACAAGTATTTAGGACGGTTCTAGAAATTGCATTTTGAAATTATGCGAACTGAGAGAGAAGACAGCCCACACAGAGAGTGATTTCTCTCGTGGGTAATTGGCTGCTGGTTCTGGCTCCAATGATGCCTTCCTTTTAGAGTATAATTAGTGATTTCAAAGGAAACTGTTAGAGATGGCTGAAGTCTGCAAAGAAAGGCTTTCGGAGCTCCTCCTATCAGGGGTGCTTTTGAAACACACGCTGACAAAACACTCTTTGTTCTTTCTGAATGACCTTTCCAGCCACTTTCTGAAGTCCTGGTTTCCAAAACCCAGAAAGAGCAATTCCAGGTCAGCAGAGTCTAAACGCCTCTCCCTTACGCTCAAGGTCACCTCATCATCAAGATGGCTGCTTCAGACTGAGCCTCTACATCCGCATTATCAGAGTGAAGGAAAGGCTGCCTTCTCCCAGCTGAGTTAGCAAATTTTGGGGGAGATTTGTACAAAGTTTCCCCATACAGCTCTTGACTTATAACCCATTGGCTTATAACCCCGTCTGTGCCATCCTCAGAAAGCACAGTGGACTCTCCTTGTCTCCATCCAAATCACAGGTAGCATCTTTAACAGTGAGTCAGAAGGCAGAGCTCCTCTCTGTCCAAGGCCTGAGCATGATGCTCACGAGCTCACCAGATGGGGCGTGTTCACGACCACTAATTCAAGAGCTCTAGGAAGGCAGCAAGCCTGAGCAAACACTAGCAAGAGAAAATGTAACTGGAAGAACGATAAAACTTGATCTTTGGTCTAAGAAAAATTGCCGATCTCTGGTTTTGTTTACATGAGGAACCTAGAATAGTCAAAGAGAATGAAAGAGGGTGCAGGTTGCCAGGATTATTGTTTGGTAGTGCAACAGCTTTATAAGTCTCCACCAAAGGCCACGTGTTAATGGTGTGGTCCCAGTGTGGTGTTCATGGAAGGTGGTGAAACCTTTGCAAAAAGTCTCTGGGTGTATACCCTTGAGGATGGGGGATAATAGGACCCTATCCTTTCTATGTCTCTGCCTGTGTGCCCACTTCCCCTTTCCAGTTTCCATGGGGTGAGCCGTGTCCTTTGATGCAGACTTCCTACCGTGTGTTGCCTCACAACAGATCCAAAGCAACAAGGCCAAGGGCCATGGCTGCACTTGTGAGCCAAAGGAAACCTTTCTCCCTTAGAAATCGATTATCTCAGTTACTTTGTCACAGGTACAGAAAGCTAAAAAGGCAGGCATTGGTACCGGGCTTGAGTTTTACAAGGTGAAAAGCGCCAGAGATAGCTGCACGGTGTGCTGGCATTAGTTCCACAAGGACATGGATGCACTTAACACCACTAGGCTACCCACACAAAGTGGATCTGACAGCCAATGTCAGCTTATGTGTATCCTCTGGTAGAAAGCATGGAAATAAAATCACTATATAATGCAGGTGGAGAGGGATTTAACCTCCGTGTGTTAACAGGAAGATGCAGCTACCAAAAGCATTTGGATCTGGTCCTTGGCAGGAGGGAAAATGGAAGCAAATGGAGTTTGCTTGTATGCTTTGAGGGGCCCCTAACAAGGGTCCTGGCAAGTAAATGCCACCATTTTCTGAACCCATGCAGTTAGCAATGACATGTCTCCGTTCTTTGCTCGGCCTGCTTGTCCACTCCAAAGGCAGGGCCATCAGGGCTAGAAACTTGAGCAACTTTAAAGCCCCGTGTGGCCCAGCCAACCTGTCCTGAAGCGCCAACTGTGTGGATCAACTTTTGGGGATAGAACCTTCTAATTGACTTGGGGCACATTGCACTAGCATGGGACCTCAATAGTGTCCTTTGGGACATTCAGGAAATGGAGTCACATGCCAACATATGCCCAAAAGATTTTCCCCAACTGATTAGTTCAGTGTTTTTTGTCTCAATGTTCATGTTAGGGTCAACTGAGAACTCTTAACAATGCCAAAGCCTGGTCCCCAGCAAGGTCAGTTAAACAAGAACACCCTGGGGGACACCTGGCATATTGTTGAAATAACAGACAAGATTATCTTGAGCAGCAGGGTTGGGTGACCTGAGAGGCCCTTGTGAAGGGCTGGAGGAGGCTTTGGCCTGTTCGGGAGTTCCCTCAGGCATGGTGCTCAGTAATTTTATCCCTAACAAAACAGGCCTTCCCTCTGCCCCATTTCTGGTTTAAGGGAAAAAGCACTTAATTTTCTAAGGTTGGGGATCCCAGAAGAACAAAGGAACATAGACACTGGAGACACCTACCCAACCCAGGCTCCTACCCAACCCAGGCTCTTTATTCTTCCCGGGATGCTGACTGACTTCTCTACTTCCGGTCCACTCTGAGCATCCCCCCCACCCCACCTTTCTTTCTTCATTGTGGCTGAAAGCATCCTCTCGTTACCAGCTCTCTTCGCTCAACTACTGTGTCATGTCCACTGTCATGAATCATTCACCGATGTCGAGCAAGCGAGCCTGACTCTGTCTTTCATAATTGCCTGTATGTACAACACACCTGGGACTGTCCTCTTTGTTATGGTAAACTGTGGCAGTCTGCACAGCTGTGTCTGATTGGCTACACACAGCAAATCATGAAAGAGGTTTGGCTGAGCCTAAGGCCATGTCTTAGCCCTCAGTGTTCATTGCTCAGAGGCCCTTGTGCTACAAGCGTGGTTCTCGGTCTGTGGGACTTGCTGGGAGGGGGTGGAAGTTCCAGGAAGTAGGACCCAGTGGGAGGAAGTTAGGTCATGAAGGATAGTGACCTCTATTAGCTGTTTTCAGGAACACTGTGGGTCTTTTGTTTGTTTGTTTGTTTAATACCCTCAGTTGTTTCCTGTTCTCCTTCCTCTCTGTTACCTGGCCAGCGGTCAACCCACCCCAACAGGGAGTCTTGAAGAACACACGACATAAACAGACTCAAGTCTGAGACAAGGTAGGGCCCTCCTGGAGCCAAGAGCCTTCTTTCTTTTTTTTTTTTTTTTTTTTTTTTTTTTTTTTTTTTTTTTCCTCATGGTTTATTTTTTTTTATATTTAAAAATTTCCATCTCCTTCCCTCCTCCTCCCCCCCTCCCTCCCCTCCTTCTCCCCTTTCTCTCCCCTCCTTCTCCCCCTTCCCTCCCCTCCCCTCCACCCATACCTCCCCTCCCTCCCTCTCAAGGCCAAGGAGCCATCAGGGAAGAGCCTTCTTTCAACCAATGAAAACAGCACATGGCGATTTTCCACTACAATATGCCTCACAGGGGACACGCCATCGTAGGGGATATTGGGACTGCATTCCCTTCTGTTTTCCTACCTGCTTCCGGGCTACCAAGGGGCAAAGAGGCATCGGACGCACTCCTGCCATGATATACTGAGTCCTGCAAGTGCAAAGTAACATAGCCAAGTAGCCACTGATGGAAGGCCCTGAATCCATGAGCTGTGGGAACTAGTTTTCCCTCTATGTGCATTTTCCCAGGAATCTTTTTCATGGCGACATGAAGTAAGCTAACATGCTGGGGAATCTATAGTATTATTACAACACTGCTTATTTGAGTCCGGTTTGCCCACCGGTTCTGCAGTATGGTATAAAACATTAGGGAGGAATCTTTCTTAGGTTACTATAATTTTATATAGTTCCCTGTGTTTGGGGGAGGTAGAGGAGAAGGCTTCATTTTGTTACTTATTTTTACCCCCAGAAAGAAAGGAAGGTGAGGAAATTCATTCTCCTTTTATACCCCCGGGAAGGAGTAGCTTTCCCACCCATAGACTCTGGAATCCCTTCCTTCTCCACAGCGTGGAAGAAGCTGCTGCAGCAGAGAAGGGAAGAGCATATAGACAGGGAGCCAGGAAGAAAGAGGTTGATAGAGAACGCAAGTTGAGCGTAAGGTTTTCTGCCAATGAAACAAGAGGTATGCTTGGATCTCTGGTAGATGATAATGCCACCGGACACCCAGCAGAAGTCCCAAGGGAGGAGCCTCAAGAGCAGACTAGGATAAGCACCACCATGTTGTCATTTGTTCACCAAGGAGGGGATATTTCAAGTTGATATTAAACTTCCTAGATTTGATATGCCTAGAGCTAAGTTTGAGTAAGCACTAGAAATATATACATACATATATATGTATGTATATATATACATACATACACACACACACACACACACACACAAGTAAGGTGTTATAGGGTAGAGACAATCCCCTGTGTTGCTTAGATTTGGAGACTCTGGGAGACAGGTTTAGGAAAGGTCCTCATAGAGACCTCATGATTGATTCCTGGTGACTTTATATGAAAAGGCAGAAACTATTGAGTGATTAGTGCATGCCTGCCTTCCCTGTCTTGCTCTGTGTAATATAGCATATTGCCTTGGGACTCATTCAGCAATAAGTCTACCTCCAGATGCAAGCCCTCAGCCTCTAGCCTCAGTACTGTGAGACAGAACAAACCTCCTTGCTCTATAAAATCACCAAGCTTCTGGTTGGTCATTATAGTAATGTTAAAACAGACCAGTACAGTCTCACTGTCGAGGTTCAGAGCCCAGGAAAGAGGCACTGATTCAGGCCGTCTCCACGGCAGGGTTTACTCATGTGTGGCTTGCTGCATGCTAGGTTGTTACCTCTTGTGGTTTAAATGAAACCTTCCCATCTTCTTTCTTGGGCATTTGAACATTTGGTCTCCAGTTGGCGATACTGTGCTTTGCTCACGTGTTTCTGTCAACAGACCATCTTAAGCTGCTGAACATTCCCTGAGGGCAGGCATTTTTCTGAAAGAAAATGCATGGTATGCAGGAGGGAGGTTGGGAAGCCTGTTGTGGGGTCCATAAGCCGTTCAACCAGTCCATCTCCCCATCTCCCCTTCACCGGATATCATCTGTGAGAGGACTTTTTCTCCTCCTTGCTGAAAGTATTTTTAGGAGAATTAGGAGATTAAACGAATAGCATCTGATTGGGAGAAATGAAGCCTGCTGCTAAAATTGGACTGACCTACATTTTGTGGGGGGCTGAGTGCTTTCGTCTCCATATTCCTTTAAGAGTTTACTCTTGGTTCGTTATTTCTCCAGAAGGATTATGATAAAGATTAGTTATGTTTGGAGGCAGAAGCAGTCAAACCAATGTTTGGTATCTGTGTATAAGATAGGGAGAAATAGGGAGGTACAGGAGACCGCCGAGACCAGAGTCAGATGGTATTTGAATTCCCCTTGGGGGTGTTTAGATGATATTACCCAATTCAAGCGCTGAATGTGTTAGTCTTTATGCCCTGGACTGACCCTTTTGTAGTCAAAGCCTCAAAGAAAGCAACCAGACTTATTTAAGGCTTGGAATTTTGAAACTGAGAGCAGCCCCCGGTGTGCTCCTTGGATTGTTGATTAGATTTATCCGGAAACACTTTCTGATGAGAGAGAGAGAGAGAGAGAGAGAGAGAGAGAGAGAGAGAGAGAGAGAGAGAGAGAGAGATCTGCAGAGGATGTTTTAAAGTTCCTGGCCCTGCAAGGACTTGAGGCCTCAGTGATGGGTCTCCCTTTGTCCTAGGTACTCAGAGAGAATCAACACTCTGGAGAGATCCTCCAATCTTTCTCTCTATGATGATATATTGGTTTTCCCAGAAGTGTCCTCCAATTTCCAAATTCCTCACCTCTGCCTTCCAGCGTGCAAGGTAAAATCCTTCTGCTAAGTCCTTTCCTTTTTCTTGTGGTTACTTCTGGGAATGAGCAGATCTAACTTCCGCCTGGTGGTCCTCAGTATCTCTCCTCTCAGTCTCACCCCATTCTAGCCCAGGGAGAAGCCTAGCTACTACCTCCCTTCGGAGAAGGCAGATGGCCAGAGGGAGGGGAAGAGTACAGAGGAGCAGCTGTCCCCCGGGAAGGCACAGGGACACTGGATCTGAGATGCAGTGAGACCTGCCTGCCTTTGCATTTAAGGCCATGAGGAGTCACAGACTTCCAGAGAGGGCAGTAGGGTGACAGAAAGAGTCTCAGGTACCTGGACATCAGCCATGGAGTACTCCGTTTCCTGGGTGAAATTCTGTGGGCAGAGCAGTCAGATTAATAGATACATCTACTGGCATACGTTTGACCTGAGTCAGGTGGTCGTCAGCAATGCAGTAAAAAGAGGGGTTAGTTGGAGGAAGGATTAACCGGAGGCTGTGACAGAATTTCAGGTGGCTTGAGATGGAGATTGCATTGACATGTGAGGTCTACAGCTCTGACTGGACTCTCAGCACACGAAGTTAAGATCAATAACTAATGGCTTGAGCTTGCAGTGTCTGTACCCCACTCTCAGCCATCAGAAAACTGCCAAGAAGACATAATAGGGATTCATGGGTAGAATACATACAATGCTGGGGATATTTGCTATGCCAGCCTGCTCCCCTTCAATATGAAGATCTTCCAAAGCAAGGAGGGGAAGCCAAAAACCATGAAAGAAAGCATCAATAGATCTTATCATACAAAACACAGAAACTTTTACACAGAAGAGAAACTACAAGCAAAATTCAAAACAAATGGTAAACTAATAATATTTATAATCTATATAGCAAGCAGTTAAAATTCTACATTTATAAAGGAAAGAGATTAAAAATTAAGGGAAGACCCAAAGGATTAATTTATAGATGAAGATATTTAAATGCAGACATTTATGATGTAGGATTCCCCTCTGTATGCTGTGAATACCATTGGTGAATAAAGAAACTGCCTTGGCCTGTTGATAGGGCAGAACTTAGGTAGGTGGGGAAAACTAAACTGAATGCTGGGAGAAAGAAGGCAGAGTAAGAAGAAGCCATGTAGCCCTGCTGGAGACAGACACTCAGAACTTTACCTGGTAAGCCACAGCCTCGTGGCGATACACAGATTACTAGAGATGAGTTAAATTAAGATATAAGAGTTAGCCAATTAGAAGCTAGAGCTAATGGGCCAAGCAGTAATTTAATTAATATGGTTTCTGTGTGATTATTTCTGGGCTGAGCTGCTGAGCAACCAAGAACCAACAAGAAGCCTTCTTCTAACACATTCAAGGACTACAAACATCCCTAGCCAAATGAAAACAAAGCCTCATTTTCTACAACTTATATTGAGAAAATGAAGATCAACAATGCCTAATGTCTAGTCATAAACCGCTGTGGAATTATAAACCAATGGAATCACTTGGGAAATTGAATAGTTGCTAATTAAATTTAAAACACATATGATTTTTGATCCAGAAAATTTACTTCTGAGAATTTATGCCCCAGAAAAGTCACACAAACAGGTCCAATGTTTACTGACTCGATACAATTGTGAAAGTCTAAGGGCAACACAAATATTAATTAATAGTAGAATGATTGCTAATTCATTCTGGTTGTGGTACACTCTATAATACTTTATCACCAATTAAAAAGAATAATATTACAGCTTTGCGCTGATATGGAACAAGGCCCATAATATGTTATTAAACTTTAGAAAAGGCATTTATACCATAGGAGGTAATCCTATTTTAATCTTTACTATAAACTATATAATAGTCTGGCTCTATACATAAGCATCTATAAATGTCTACTTCCTATCAGGACAGTCGAAGTTTTGGAAAACTGTATGTCTACCTACTAAGAGTTTCACCCATGATTCTGGATCATCACCTTTCAAAAACAGTTTTCACCGTGTCATTGAAAAATCTCAATTTTTATATGCTATTTGGAATCTGAAAACAGAAAACGACTTTCTTTCAGAGCCTCTTCCAACCTAGCTGTAATATAAAATTTATACATGTTATTATAATACGTGCTCCCTTGACCCAGTTTTGATGTACAGATGAACTGCTGGTCAATTCTCCTTTTTGAGCAGAAAATTAAGTCTACACGCAACCACTCCCTCAGCTTGCTCTCGTACTCCAGAGTTCCCATACAGTCACCCCAATTCCCCCAGAACTAAGTACAAGCCCCAGAGTCTGCTGAAACCACTCCAATTGATCCCTCCTAACCTGCCTATCCAAGATCCCTTTCCTGGCCACCACAGTTAAAGACATTTGCGCACAGTTGGTTCCTCTTTATGTTTTGGGACAGCTTCAACATCCTGCTACTTGTTCCTGAATGGTGTGTTAGGCTCTTCCCAAGGGACTGCGGGTATAACCAACTATAAACTACTTTCCAAGTTCTGCAGCCCTGTCAATTTGAATCCAGCCTCCCCACACCCCCTGCAAGGTAACACTTGCGACACATGCTTGACGCTGCTTTCACGGTGCGTCTCATGGAGGCAGTCCTTGTTGGAGCAGTCTCTTTGAGTGCTGCCCCACACTGCCGGACGTTGTCTGCCTTGGCTTGTACTGTTGAGCTTTGCGTGGATTCCCACTCTCTCCCCTCAAGAGCCTGCACCTGGAGCATCTTTGGCCACTCTTCTTGGCTTACAGATTTTACTTGCCCATCTGGCCTGTCATCTCAGCGGAGTGGCCATTGGCTAAGGACCCGCTGCCTGGCCCAGGGCTCATCAAATAAAGCTCAGCTTTATGGGCAGTGATCTAGCAAGCACGACCATCCAGCACAGAGGCAAAGCCAGAATCTGAGAGTGTCCGTTTAGGAGCGGGTTGAGGGTGGGGTCAGAAACCAGGCAGATAGGAAACCCAGCAAAGCAGCAAGCTCTCGGGAAACCCACGCTGTGAGCTGGAATGGGAGTGAGAATGGACGATGCAGGCAGTTAGGAGCCAGATGAACTCGCTGGAAGGCAAAGCGAGGTAGAGACCAAAACTGAGAAATGGTGGTCAAAGTGCAGTGATCAAAAGAAGTGGTGCTGGGCCGGGCGGTGGTGGTGCACGCCTTTAATCCCAGCACTCGGGAGGCAGAGGCTGGCGGATCTCTGTGAGTTCGAGGCCAGCCTGGTCTACAAGAGCTAGTTCCAGGACAGGCTCCAAAGCTACAGAGAAACCCTGTCTCGAAAAAAAAAAAAAAAAAAAAAAAAAAAAAAAAGAAGAAGTGGTGCTGGCAAGAAAGAGCAGAGAGAGATGCCCAAACGCTGACCGCAAATCCTGCGAATCCCGGCTAGCTGTGCGGTAAGTGAGCCCTGGGACTACCGCCCTCAAAAGTGCTACCCTGCATGCTTTATTTGTTTGTTTCCCAAACAATCTTACCATGTAGCTGAGACTGACCTCAAACTTGTCATCTTCCAGCCTCAACTTCCTTGATGCTAGGATTATAGGCACGGGCTGCCATGCCCAGCGCTGGGTATAAGGTAAGTGTTGTGACTGCTGGAAGAGACTCTGCTATCTCCTTATGTGTTGTGGTCTGGACCATCACTCCAGCACCCGGGACATACTTTCACACCCATCCTCATCTTCTCTTTCATTTCCATTCGTACTCTAAGGTGAATCCCTTGCAACCACTGTGTTTCTCTAAGTGAAACTTCCTCTAAGTCACATACTATATTCCCTGGAAATCTGACTGCACTTTACGCTTCCTACAGAAAGTAAGTAGATGCTGCTGAGTCCTGCTGTGCTGTGAGATTGCCCCCATGCACAGGTTAAGTCTGCATAACTTTTCTCTAGTTGAACCTTTTCAGTTAATTGAAGTGGCACGGTGTGATTCAAAGCATGGAAGGTTTGTCCCCACACAAGCCTCAAGCATGGACCCCTTAATACAGCCCAGTTTCTTCATCTGAAAAATAGACACAACGGTGCCCATCATGCCAGCCTCCTGGGTGTTCTCTAGACTCCAGGTTCCCATGTGTTCTGATATCCAGATATCATGACCTGGATAACCACAAACCTGATATCCAGGTCAGAGGGTGGTAAACTAGAAGACGCCCGGAACCATAGGCAGAAGCCTCTTATTTATGAGTTTATGCTCTGACCTTCCTAAGTTCTGTTGAGTAAAGGAGCTGGGGACATGGCGGCTGTCATGGTTATCCATGCGGCCATAGATGGGTAAAGAACTGGGGTAGTTCTGATCCATGGTTGGGTCCAATTCTGTGCCTTTTACTTCTCTTGTGGCAATCTTGGCTTCCGCAGACTCTTGAGTTCTATGTCATCTCTAATGGTCCATTTTGAGAGTCCACCTGATTGAATTGAGAGACAGCCGGGGGATTAGTGAAACACAGGCCTGGGGATATCTGTGAGGCATTTCCAGACACAGTCAGGTCCCCATGGTTCTGACCTCATGCCCGGGTTAAGCCTTTGATGGATTCACGATGTGACAGCATTGCTTGGAGGTAAGAAAGGCAGAAGATAAGTGACCGGTTGACCTACTTCTCCTGAAGGCAAGTCATTGGGAATTCCCTTGCCTAAGTTTCTTCTTGTGTGCTCTTCTCTACTCTCTGGACATGGTGTGTTTTTACCATGTCTTCTCGGACATGATGAGCTTACACCTTCGATATGGCAAGATAAATAAAATTTTCTTTCCTTTAAGTTGTTCTCAGGTATTTTGGCCACAGAAACACAAAAGTAAACCATTTAACAGCCTGCCTGCCCTTTATCTACCTAATTATCAATGTCCTCTCATCCCTGCCTGGGGCTGAGCTATTAAGAGCAGCAAGAGCTGTGTCCAAAATCTCGAGCCAAGACAAGAACTCCCAAAGCCACCTCTGTTCCATCCCCTGTGGTTCACCAATTCCCCAGAAATCCCGCACGATTTCTGTTATTGGCAGACACGGGGCTCCCCTATAGCACACCACTTTCCCACAACTAGCATTTGTAGACAGGAAAAAATGGTGCCACACAGTGCAAACTGGGCTTTTATGTGGCTTCCAGGCAGGAGACTGCTGCAAAATGCCACACACCTCCTTATCAATGCTCGCTTGCTGGGACCGCTATTCACGTTACACACTGTATATCTCGGAATTTTCCATGACGTGGTGGGGAGTCGCGTTGCTTGCTCCCGGAATTATGCAGAAAGCCATTCTTTTCCTCCAGCAGAAAATCGTGTGCACTCCAGAGCTCTTTTGACTCCCAGAAAGCCATGGGGTGGGCTTTCCATGAAGGACAGAAAGAATGAATGGACGTCAACTATGTTAACCATCCCTCCCTAGAAGGGTGAGAGCTCCCTGCCCAAACCCAAATGCGACAGCCTCTCTGAGGCAGCAAGTATTTAAACACCCAAGGTTGACTTCAGTTCCTTTAGCCTGATGGCTCTATAGGCAGTAGCTGGGAGAGTAGCAACCATTAGCTACCTTTTCTATTTTTCCAATTAAGATAATTAAGCCAATATAATGCTCTTGAAAAGACAAGAAAGGCAGACCAGAAGAATGGAACCTTGTGTTTGTCAACACCCAGCTCCAGAAGCCACTGAAGCTGTGTGAGTACTTGGGTCCCAGCACAGGGACAGAATCAGATACTTTCCCCACTGTGGGAGGAAGAGCAAAGCCTATGGCTTTCCACTTAGTCTGTCTTGATTATCTAGCTACTTGGGGAGCATCTGAGAGGTTCCCAGGGCTCTCGGCTGCTTTCGGGCCTCTGATACCTTATCAGTGGATGTTTGGAGTGATTCAGCTCCTAATTTATCAGGCTGCCACTACAGCGCCAAGTTCATTCTGTAGGTAAGTGATTCTGCCCTTCTTTTCTCTATAAGTATGCAGGGTGTGATAGGAAGGAGAAGGGGGGTAGAAAACAAGGAGAAGGGGAGGGAGAGGGAGAGGAGCAACACTTAAAAGGGACCCTCTGAAATAACAACAAAGCTTGGCAGTGTCTGCAGGAAAAGACTCCCACCTCCAGCCCTCTGCTTTGGTGGCTTCCAGCTTCTGCTACTCAGGGTGTTAATGTTTTGGTCCCCAGACTAGGTTTGGTAGTTGACAGGCAGGCAGCTGCTGCCCATGGGTCTTTGGTAGTTTTCCCCTCTCTCTATTTTATCTCTAAAAGCTCTGCTGTCAGTCTGCAGTATGTGGCTTTTGGTCCTGGCATTCAAAGAATCACTTCCAGCTCAGCCTCTTTGCTTATCTGGCTTTGGTAAGTTAACCGTAGATCACACACTCGGCATCCTTCCCTGGGACGCTCTAACTCTGCCATTCTGTTTCAAGTGGCTCTGCTCAAGTCACAACCCTGGGGATAAAGCTGAGGGGACCTTACAGTCAAGACCTTACGTCCTTCTCTTGTACCTCTTCTGATATGCTTCTGAACAAGCTGTGGGGAGCTTTGTCCATAGAATGATCGTAAACAAGACTCAAGATTCTTATTACGGAACTCAGGAGCAGGCTATGATTCCTGTTTCCCAGTCTCTCCACACACTTCGGAAACCACAACTTAAGACATTGGAATACTTCATTCCCTTCCTAGACCAGCACCTCCCACGAAATGCCATCTTAGACCTTCATCTATGCATCTTATCTTTAAAGAGCCTTCAGCCGCTGACTGTCTCCTGGTCTATTGCCTCCTTAAACACCAACATTAGCTAGACAGCACAAGTGTGGTTGGGCTCCTCCCCATGCTCCTCAAAGGTGCACATTAAAACTGTGTAAATGGTACAAAAAGAAAATGAAAACTCTGTCTCCTCCATGCCCTTCATCTCACTCCTAAAGCAAAGAACTGCATTATGGCTGCTCTAATACACACAACAACTTGCTTAATTCTCTAGTTCTAGATTCATCTGCTATTTTCTGCTATTGTCCCCAGTCTGGGCCAACCCTTATGTTGCAAAAAATTTAGAAAAGCTGGAGATATTGCTACTTTACTTGTAGGTAAATTTTGTCTCTCAGAGTCCCGTCCCTTGTACAAGGGCCACCTTTATGATGCACTATTTCTTCTGAACCAGTGGAAGTTGGAGTTGGGATTCACATGGGAACTGGGCTTGCTGAGGACTGACAAGGGCAGGACAGTGATCCAGAGAGTCTCATTGTCAGTGAGTGCTTGGGAATAGAGAGCCCAGTGAAGCCAGCCTTCCTTAGCAAATGTGCATTGCTATCTCCTACACACTGGGCTAGCTGAGATCAAAGGGACAAGGGCTGTGAATAAACATCAGATTAAACTTCCCTTCCACAGTCTCCACGCAGGCCCTGATGTTTGTCCACAGTAGACTACTTGGCATATTGGCTGCCCTTCCCCCACTCGATTGCCAACCAGCCAAGGGCAGTGCTGGCTCACAGGTACCACAAATCATCAGGATTCCATGAAATGAGACAAGGTCCAGCTGTCAGATGAGAGGACGCATGTCTGGCCCATCTCCCTACTCCCCTTGTGTTGTATGAGGTTGCTTGTTTGTTTCCCGGCCGCCCGGCAGCTCAGACCCAAAATAACCACACAGAAACTGAATTAATAAAATTACTGCTTGGCCTATTAGCTCTAACTTCTCCATGGCTAGCTCTTACATCTTAATTTAACTCATTTCTATTATTCTGTGTGTCGCCACAAGGCTGTGGCTTACCAGGTAAAGTTCTGGCATCTGTCTCCAGTGAGGCTCCATGGCTTCTCCCAACTCCACTTTCTTTTTACCAGTGTTCAGTTTAGTTTTCCCTGCCTAGTTCTGCTCTACCCTATCACAGGTTCAAAACAGCCTCTTTATTAACCAATGGTACTCAGAGCATACAGAGGGGAATCCCACATCACCCTTGCATCTGCCTATAGACCTTTTCCTTTTATTACCTTCTCATACCCACCATACTATGCATGACATCTTGGCACAGGATACTTCCTTACTGCTTGTTTCTTACCTATCTTAAGGCTTCAACTTGAAGTTATCTACTGGTTCTTCCTGTAGACCTCTGTAGTCAAAGACAGTAGTAACTACACAAGGAAAGATACTTGAGCTTAAAGACACTCAGTAGCCACTGTGAGTAGAGGCCACTGTTTTAGACAGTGGGGCTAGGGAAAGGTTTGTCCAGGTTAGTTTCATGTATGATTGGCGCAAGCTAAAATCATTTAGGAAGAGGGGCTCTCAGTTAAGAAAATGCCTCCATAAGATCGGGCTGTAGTCAAGCTTGGAGGGCATTTCTTAATTAGTAAGAGATGTGGGAGGGTCCAGCCCACTGTAGATAGTGCCAGTTCTAAATTGGTGGCCTGCCATTTATGAGAAAGCAGTCTAAGACATGAAGAGCAAACCAGTAAGCAGCACTCTGTCATGGCTTCTACATGAAATAACCACACAGAAACTGTATTAATTAAATTACTGCTTGGCCTATTAGCTCTAACCCTGACTTGAGTTCCTGCTTTCCCCGAGTGCCTGTCCTGACTTCCCTTGGTGATGGACTGATGGAAATGTAAACCCTTGTCTACCCAAGTTGCTTTTGGTCACAGTGCTTTACTACAGCAACAGAAACCATAACTAAGTCAGGGTTCCATCATCATTGTAAGTTCTGTTCTAGACTTTTATTCTGGTCATCTTCTGTTTCAAGGTTCTACTCCAACCCAATAACAAATTCTCATTCTAGACTACCATATATAAAATGTTCTCGTAATTTATTTTTTTGCCTAAACTTACTGTCTAGATGGGTCTGTGTTCATTTCTGTATAAATAAAACTCATTTAATAGTTTCTTCATACCATGAGACTAGCTCTCCAAAATTGTGCCCTTCTGCCAAAATACTAATGCATACATGATCATTTGATTTTGGTGTGCAGTTCAGAAGGTTTTGCATACTAACCTTGGTGGTCAGAACTGGCGGATAAAGACATGATTTGTGGGTCAAAAACTAGGGCTCAGATCTAAAGATCTGCACGTTGAGAGACAGAAGCGGCCAGAGTTCAACAAGTACAGCTTCTAGATTTGAGCAGACCAGCCAACACAGCTAATGAGGGTCACTTGCACATGTGTGTGATGCCAGAATATGTGCAGAGATTGTCCCAGGAGTGGAATGTGGGGCATTGGAGGAAGAGGAAAGAACATTCACAGTATCATCAAAGTTAAAATAAGCACATTCCAGAAAAAATTGACTCTAGAAAGAAATTATCACAAGTAAATCTCATTCCTCTTTTGCTTTCCAGAGGGGAATTACTGAGTTGCCATTAACAGAGAGTTAAAGCAAGCAAATGGGTATGTGCATGTGTGTTTTAGATAGAAAACAAACTCAAGAAACTTCCTTTTTATTAATCAATGCCCATGTTGAAAATAATACATTGTTCTACTCAGAATGAAAGCAGTGATAGGCATCTAGAAGGGGATCAATAGCATTTTCTGATTAATTGAAAATAAATCACAAAATAAAAATACAAATTAGAGATGTGTGCCTCTGCTGACGGTTCTCTCCCCGGACTAATGAGTTGTTTATTTCCCTGGCACCGGCTTCTTCCTAGGAATAGTTAGCACAGAATGGTGCTCGCTGAGGCTGGGCAAATGCTAATCAATGTTACAGATTATGTCCCCAAGTGATGACAGTTACAGAGACAAGAGAACCAAACTTGCTTCATCTTTAATGGGTCATGGATGAACCTAGCTGTCCCTTAAGTGAGGATCTACGCTTAGTGCTTCAGCAAGGGGAGGAGAGCAGGTCCACGCTTGCCACACTCTGGGCAAGTCATGGGTCTGAGCTACCGTGAAAGAGGTGTTTACTGATAAGGGATTTCAAAACAAGGCACTTACACTGGATGTAGATGGCACAGAAGGGTCCCATTGCCAGTAGTAGCGACTGTAATGAACATCCCTTGCTTTCCTTGCAAGCATCCAATTCTCCTGATGAAAGTTGCCCACAGATTTCTCTGAGCAAAGGGATGCGCAGTAGCCATAGCAAAGACATCCCACAGTGCTGTCTGAGCAAGGCAGAAGGTTGTCTTTAGTATAATGGAACCAGAACCAACAGATAGACTCTGTTTCATATAGCCACACAGGGATCTGGGCAAGCAGTCTGCACTGCCGTCCTCAACATGTGGCTTCTACAATGGCCCTAGCATTGCTGTTTCTATCCAGCCAGAGGAAGGGGACATGGACGAGGGCTTACTTTGTAGGCTGACAAATGGCTACGTATCACTTGGACTCCTATCCGGTTGGCAAGAACATCCTTTTCTGGCTCCACTTGGCAGCAAGGGAGCCTGGAACTTGTAGTTTATAGCTGGGTCCCAGTGTTGAAGCGATATTCAAATCAGGAAGTAGAAGAATAAACTAAGGGTCTTTTCCCTCAAATAGCTTGTCTCAAAATGTGGGTCAAAGATTGAAGAGGACCAAAGCTGAAATAACCCATCGGTGACCTCCTGAAGAAGTCCTCCTCTGTCTAGAAATGCCTCTCCCTTGTTTGGGTCTACCCTAGTTTGCCTAATTTTTCCTTTTTCAGAAATTGGACAAAAGCCTAAGCATACTTATACAGACGCTTTGGGCATTCTTACTCTTTCTCTGAGACCCCCCCACATCCCATGCCTCCTACCCTGCATGTCTATCAGGCAGTTGCTATAACCAAGCATGTGGGCTTTCATTGACCCATGCTGGCTAGTTTTATGCCAACTTGACACAGGCTAGAAACATCTGAGAGATTAAAAACCTCAACTGAGCAAATGTTTCCATACAATCGGGCTGTAGGTAAGCCTGTAGAACATTTTTCTTAATTAGTGATCGCTGTGGGAGGGCCCTGCCCACTGTGGGTGGTGCCATCCCTAGGCTCAAGGTCCTGGGTGATTGATGTGGGAGGCCCTCACCTTTCTAAGTGGAGCCTGGGATGGTCTTACAGAACCTCTGGTCTAGTGGTCCTGTGTCCTATAAGAAAGGAAGCTGAGCAAGTCATGGAGAACGTGTTGGTAAACAGCTCCCCTCCATGACCTCTGCAGCAATTCCTGCCTCCAGGTTCCTGACCTGCTTGAGTTCCTGTTCTGACTTCCTTCAGTGATGAACAGCAATGCTGAAGAGTAAGCCAAAAACAACACCCTTTCCTCTTCAAGTTGCTTTTGGTCATAATATTCTGGCACAGCGACAGACCTCTACCTAGAACAGGCTTTTCTACTCTTTTCTATTTCTCCTGGCAACTTTACCTGCCCTTTTTTTTTTCAAACTCAAATAAAATTGTCTTTGAGCTTCCTTCCCAGTCTATCTCAAAATTCTATTATTATTGAGACTAAGAACCCAAAAGGAAACCCCAGTTTCCCCAGCAGCAGTTTCCGTCGTTTGGGGGCCCACGGTAAAAAAGGGAGAATGTGATGGTGGCCAGGAGGCAAAAGGAGAGAGGAGGGGCTGAAGATACTATAGTCCCTTCAAGGTCATGCCCCTGATGACCCGATTTCCTTCCACTGGGCTCCACAACTATCCAGGAAGCAAATAAAACCGTACTGCCTTTGCCCAGTCTCTTCATATCTGTCTTGACTTCCAGCCAGCAAAACTCCTGACATCCATCACTCTTCCCTCTCAGTGACTTCATGTGAGCTGGAAACTCCAGGGTGGCCCAGCCAGCTCCTGCAAGGTCCAGTAAGCAGTAACCATTTGATCCTTCCCCGGGCATTCACTTTGAGCTGGCCTTGGTTTTACATCTGCAATATGTAAACTAATTAGCATTGCATCTCACAAGTGGGTTATGCCTGGGTCGTAATCTGAATGTAACTCGGCGGCCTTCACAATTTTTCCGGCTATAGGCGTAATTGTGGTGACAAGCAGGAATCTGCACATTAGCAGTGATCAGTGTACAGCCATATGATGAACCCAAATGAGAATTCTGTTCCCCTCTGGGATATTGTTACAGACAACCAATACCAGGCATATATTCAAAAACCAGATGCCTTTTAAGGTCGCCCCCTTCCCTCATTGTAATGCAAATTGCCTGAATCAAGGCATCTAAAAAGTGCCTGAGAGGTGCATGGGAGAGCATCTTAAATAAGTAACAAGTCAAAATCCAGGACATTCCTTAATTAATTGGGAGATATAACAAAATAAAACAAGGCTTCAGCCAATGGAAACTTGCTGACACCAGGCAGTCTTGAAATACCCTCCAGTAACATGAGAAACTCCCTCTTGCTACTTCTGTAAATTCCTTGAGGAGTGCTCCCTCCCCCCTTCCCCCCAGCACTCCCCAGAACACCAATTCCCCCAGCACTCCCCAGAACACCAATTTTCCTTGAGGTGTGGACGGAGGGAAGGAGAGGTGGGGACTGGAAGGAGCCGCCATCTACAAAGGCTTTTGCTAATTGGCAGAGGACAAGGATCAGGTTTGAAACTGCCTTGGATGCAAACTACGTTGGATGCAGTGGACCCTTGTACTTAATAATAGCCTAACAGGTTTCAACCTATAGATACGTGATGGAGAGACGGCATGAAAAATTCAGTGAGCACGAGGTCCTGAACCCACATTTTCTCTCATAACAAGGAAAGCCCAGGGCCTCAGGTACCAAGTTACAAACCAATCAGGGCTTCGGGTTTCTTTCGGAGCTGTGTTACTAAGTGCTGTGTAGGTGTGAAAAGCCTTATTACCATGTAATTTTGTTGGAAGCAGACTTCCAAGTACCTGCTTTACTTTATATTCACATACACACAAAAAAGATCAAAATGTATTTTATTTCTTAACAATAGCCAATTTGGCGATAATTACTGTAAAATACAAAAAAAATTTTAAGTCATAGCGCCCAAGTGAAGCCCTATGTTGTTCCCCTTTGTACACGGATATCTTCTTATTTATTGCCTTTCCAATAATGAACTTTGAGATAAACAACAGAGAAAGTAATTTGTTTTTTGACAATGCTGAACCTTTGAATAGAGAAAATCACACAGTTGAACACAGAGCTCAGTCCTGTGTGGTAAAGTGGTATCCATGGCAACCAATAGATTTTTATGCTAAGTCTGGCCTTTAAAAACATTTCACGTTTACCACTGAGAAAAAGATGGCCTTGATTTAAAAATGATACAACAAGTACCCCAGATGGGCATGCTTTCTGCTCTGGGCTGCAAACTCAATTAGGAGGCACCCTCCTCACCCTCCTCGGCTCCGCATCAATAGCGTTTGTATCATCGTTGACGTACGTGGTGGCCCCGCTGAAAAGGAAAAGGTTGGACGGTCCGTGTTCTGCTGCAGGGGGCCAAGGCAGTTTGTTTTTCCACTTGTTCTTCTTGGATTTAACACCAGGAGCAGAAAAAGTGGGGAGTAAAAATAGCATGTTGGCCTCTTATCTGAGTCTGTGATCATGGTGACCATGAAAATATTATGCCCTGCGTATCTCGGGAACGGCTCTGACCGCATTCGCTTATTATAACTTGAAATAATGGATGAAGAAATACCTACCGCACCCACTGCTGACTGAGCACCCTGAATTAGTGCCTGTGCACATTTGGAAAGTTGGGTATCAAAAAACGGAATGAACTCGTGGCCAAGGGAAGACATCTTACTGTCGTATTAATAGTATGTTTCAACAAAAAGAGAAAGGAGGAGCCGGATATAAAGAATGAATGAGAGGGAGAGACAGACAGACAGACAGACATGTGGGAGAGAGACAGAGACAGAGGAAGACAGAGAGGGAGAGAGGGAGGGAGGGAGGGAGGGAGGGAGGGAGAGAGAGAGAGAGAGAGAGAGAGAGAGAGAGAGAGAGAGAGAGAGACTCTTGAACGCAGCATCAAAAGAAGAAGACGAAGTAACTCTCCTTGAAAGGCATTCTCTTTCCCTGCTGTTTTTCAATTCTTGCTTTGTTTGTATCTAAGGCTAGCCCTGAACTAGTCTTTAGCCCAGGCTAGTCTTCTACTCAGAGCAACCTCCTGCTCTAACCTTCCAATTGTCCTGCTTGGTTTTCAGTTTTTTCAAATCTTTTTTTTCCAAGGGAGTGAATTTTATTCCTTTTGCGTGGTAGGCTTGTCCTTTAGGCCTCAAAGCAGTGCCTCACAAAGAGTCAGCCAGACCTGTGTTCTGCTGCTGCTGCTGGTGGTCACCTCTGCTGCAAAGTTTTCACAACTGAATAAGGGTGTGGACTAAATTACGTCCTGAAATTTAGATCTGGAAGCAGTGACCTTAGCACTTCGGAAGCTGGCTGGAGATGAGACTTTGGAGCGCTAACCACGCTGAAATGAGATCAGCAGGGTGGGCCATCCTCCCGTCTTACTGGGGGCCATAGATAAGAAGGGTGACCAGATTCGGGAGGAGACCCAGCGATGTGTGCACGGAGGGAAGACAGCACAGGAACACATGAAGGAAGCAGAAAGCAGCACTTCCAAGCCAACCAAGGAGTCCTCAGGAGAAGACAGGCTTGGTGAGGCCTTGATCTTGGATTTCCAGCCTCCATCATGACAAGAAGATACATTTCTGTTGTTTAAACTTCCCCAACTGTAGAGTTCTTTTAAAGTAGCCCGAGGAAACTAATGCCATTTGAGTGCGGGTGGAGTGGCTTCTAGAGGGTAGATCCAACAGTCTGCTCAGCAGAGGGGTCAAGGTTAGGGAAACAAAGCACTTGGCTGTGTGCGTGGGCGTGCGTGTGGGCGTGCGTGCGTGCAAGCGTGCGTGCATGTGTGTGTGTGTGTGACAGAGAGAGAGAGAGAGAGAGAGAGAGAGAGAGAGAGAGAGAGAGAGAGAGAGAGAGGGGAGGAAAGGAGGGAGGGAGGGAGGGAGGGCCAGGGAGGGAGGGATGGGTGGAGGGAGGGAGTTAGGGGACATTTGGGGGAGGCTCTGAGTAGAATGGAACTGGGGGTCAACCTCAGGCTGCCCCTCTTCTCTCTGGGACTCATCCTTTCTGTTTGTCAACAGCCAAGATGGAACAATGTTTTTGCCTCCTCTGAGGAATGAAGAACATCGTACACAGAGAATGCACAGAGAAAAGCTGGCCTGCCTTCCAGACAGTCAAATACCTGAGAGCCTTTGGACCCAGGATAACGGGGATTCTGGAGAGGAATGGGGCATGGTCTGCATTCTCCTTCTCTAGTCCCAGGCTCTGCCAGATGGTTAGGCCTCGGGCCCAGGACCACACATCAGCCACCTGCCCAGAGGCATGAGTCATCCATCTTTCTAAGATAATTTTCCTCCTTCAGCCCAGAGAGTGAGCTCTGGGCTATCTTTGGCCAGGGAAAGAATGTTGACGGTTTCACACACGGAAACATAAATCACTCTCTTTAGGCCTTGTTAACTTTTGCTTATAAAGTGCTTTAATGTAGAACTGTCAGGACCCCGTGAAAGAATGGGCAATGACAGGTTTAGGATTAAAATCTTCTCGGGTAGTTAGGATGGTGAGTTAGGTTATAAATTGCTTTTAAAGAGCTGAGGCGGGAACTATGAGCTTCCCATGCCTACTCCAAATGACACCAAGGAGGCAGCCCGGATGAGTGCATGTTAGTAATTCATCTTAATTATTTGTCAGCAAAGCCATCTTAATAAGGGATGTCTTTCATTTTGATTAAAATGACCCTTGGTAATCTCCAAAGGGCCTTGTCTGAGAAGCTTCATGGAAAGGAAAAAGCGGAATCTTTGGTTTTGGGATTTTATGCCTCACGCAAGGAGGATGGAATCAGTTAAAAAATATATCAATGCCCAGAAATAACTTAGCTGTCCAGTGGCATAAGTGCATCAGTCAGTCTCTGGTGACCCTATTTGCTATACTGCCAAGATATCAACGGGCTCATCATTTCTCTCACAAGGTATTATCACAACTCAGAGCTGGCCTCAGGGTTAGCAGCTGACTGACAGGGGGCAGGGCTTGAGGAAAAAGCCAGAGCCAATCATTGCACACCATGCACAAAGCAGGGACTGCATGGCCGGGCTTTATGCAATAAGGAATTCCACCGCTCAGTAGCCTTCTGCACCCAGGGGAAATGTACTGGGGGATTCTGGGTAAGAATCAGGCTGAGCGATGGGTAGGGAAGAGGAGCAGTCTAGAATGAGGGCCGGGAGACCATGATGTTGTCCCTGATGACCAGGACTTTTAATTGCTTGGGGGAAGACACAGGGCCAAAACGAGCATTGTGGTCAACGTTCTTAAGAGGCCAGGTCATGAAAATCTATTAATTGCTTATTTATTTCCTTACTAATGAACAAAGAGTTATTGTACACCTGAATGGGTCATACTAATCCAGTACCTGGGAGACTTCCATGAACAAAACCAACAAAAGTTTATCTCTCAGTGGAGCTTGAGTTCTAAGGAAGTCAATGGCGGCACAAAAGCCTTGTCTATCAGGTGTGAAGGAGGCCACTTAAATGGTTTGCTTTTCGAAACCAGAGCTTCTAGGAAGCAGGGGAATCTGGGAAAATGCTCGCCAGGAAACAAGCTGGAGAGCCTGACCCCTGCAGAGGCCCGTCCACCCACCCTGCTGGGTGGAGATGTCGTTCTGCAGCTTGGAGAAGCTCTATAATTCAATAACAATTTTATAAGATGTTTCTGATTTTTAAATATGTAACTATAGTTACAGGGCTTCAGAGAACCATCTGCTAGACTTTAATTTGTGTCTTAGGACTGAGAGGATTGTAGATCATGGACTAACACATTCAGGAACATTCTTTCCTCCATATCCGCAGCTTTAAAACGATATCATATGTACCAGCATCGACTTACTTTCCCGTTCTGTCCTTGAATTTCTCTCCCACGTTTTCTCCTTGATGGACAGGAAGAAAACAACCGCACTAGTATGACATGCGATGTTTTCAGTGTGCTGTAAAGCTTGCAGCTATGAAGTGATCTGAAATACTTTCCCATAGCAATTGTATTTCTCTTTGTGATGGGGGGGAGGTCTTGGTATATAGCAAAGGCTGGCCTTGAACTCTCAACCTTCCTGATTCAGACATACAAGTAGCTGAAATAACAGGCATACATCACCACAATGGTGCCAAGGAGTTTTTTTGCTTGTTTGTTTTTAAATCAGTCTTTTCCTTTCTACAATTTATAGGACTATTTTTATGCAATCTAAGATGTCATTAACATATCCGAAAGGGAGGGATGTGTGGAATGAACACCAAAGCCCACAGGTGGAACGGTGTTTCAATCCACCACCCTCAGGAAATAGATTAGCAGTTGTGTTTCTCATCATCAAATCTCTCATTCAGCCAAGTTGGTTGAGTCAACCCTAAAGCTCCAAAATCAGCGCAGGGGAAGGAAACACATAAGCACGGAAAGACATAACTGTGTGATTCTATAAAATGTGTATGTCAAGGTGCTGGGTGCAAAAGTAGAAACGGTTACTGCTACCTCACACGTGTTTCTCAGAGGAAGGGGCATCTGCATTTCCTCTGGGACTTCTTAGCAACTTGGAAGGTCCTGTGAAAAAGTCATAGGGGAAAGAAAGGGTATGGAACATTCTGGCAACTGCAGAGTATTAACAAATATGAAAGAGCAGTGAACCATGAAGCAGAGCTACTGGACAGAGTCTAATGGCGGCGTGGCTTTTCAACTACACAGGGATTTAGACTAGCTCTTGAAGGGAGGGCACTGTGTCAGTTGGCATTCTGTTACTATTTCACAAACAAGAAATTATCAACTTATCAAGAGAAAACACTTATTTCAGATCATAGTTTAGCTGGTTTCAATCAAGGATTGTCTGCATTACTTTGGGGCTGTTGCCAGGAAACATCATGATTTAAAAAAATGCATGTCAGATCAAAAACAAGCTAAGGAGGAAAGGAGAGAAGAGAAGAAAGGAGTGTCCCCATACTGGTGATTCAATGATCTTAAGACTTCCCTTCCCTCAAGGCTCTCCCACTTCCCACCAGTGCCATGCTGGGGACCAAGGCTTTGCCACATGGGCCTTTGAAAAACACTCAGGGTGCAATCTACAGCTGTCACTTGCTGCTGATTCTATCCACACTCCCTCCCTCCCCTCTGAAATACTGGGGCTTTAGAGTTGCCCGGGGCACATCATGTGCCCATCTGAAGCTCAGTCTCATCTTTAGGTTTGTGAATTCACCTAAAAAAAAAAAAAAAAAAAGGAAGAGCCTTGCAGGGAAAGGGAGTCAAGTGAGACATTTGGTCTAAGTTAGAAACTTGAGATCCACAGTCTAGGAAAGCAGACCAGGGCCTGTCTGCCTTCAGAGGTTGGAAGCTCCTGGACTGTAGGGCCAGGAACCCAGACCATAACTCTTAGTGAAATCCCCAAACTGTGACATGCAAAACTTGTCATCCCAAAGCTAAAAGGGGGTAAGGACGCTGACTCCAACTAAATATACTCTAGGAGTTTGGGTTTTGTTTCAATCTAATTCTCTGTGTTCCTTGCTACTTTAGCGAAAGAACATGTAGAAAAATAATACCCAGGAAATATTTCCTTTAGATCTTGCCTACACTACATTTAGATACGATGAGATGGCATTCTGCCTTATTTAACAAGCCTGGAGCAGGAGAGGAAATGAGTTGAGATGACTGGAGAATTCTGATGCCTTTTCTTTAAATGGTCCTCATTTGTTTTATAGTCTGGATGGGATGAAATTTAGCAAATCCAACTTGCCTTTCACCGTGGAGAAGATTGGAATCTGTTGACTGAACATTTCCACTTGGACTCTTGCGGCTTTGCTTCAACCGTCCATCAACTGCAGTGGGTGCTTAAAGTTTTCCTTCAATGGACGTTTGCTGACTTCCTGCTAGGAGTGTTTTAACTAGCTAACACTTCTTTGGAGAAAGAAGGAAAAGACCCCTGTCAATTCTCCTGATTCCGTCCCAGGCTCTGTCATTGCTTTGATTTGTAGGTGGGACAAAAGCACTTAACCTTTGTGTCTCCAAAAGCAAGTGATGAATTCTGCCCCATTTGCACTATTTGTGAACAGATGGGAGCATGCATGATTAATTGCTCTGCTCCCTCATTTTTTGACCACAGTTCCTGCCTCATGAGCGGGCTACTGTGGAGGGACATGCTGTGGTGGGCAGAGCCTCAAGGAAGGTGATCCTTGACACCAGTAATGGTCATGAGAAAGGGGAGCAAAGTGACTTGTCCTCTGAGCAGATGCCAAAGTCCCCTATGACGGCGGGCATGAATGGTGAACACTGTCTATTTGTGTCCTGGAAGAGGCCAATGGGAAGTCAACGAGGACAATGGGACTCATCCAAGTCTAACAGAATCTGATCTTTATTTTGCCTAGAAAAGCAACTGATAATAACTAAATTGGTGCAGAACCAAATGGTAGGTCAGATCTTTGATAAATTCTGGGAGATTAAATCAGCTAAGTGCTGTTGACACTTGGCTACTAAACCTATCGGCGGTTCTTGGACCTGGCAAAAGAGCCAGTCGTCAAATCTTTCTGCAGTTGAGACAAGCAATACAGTCCAGAAATGGCTGAGTCTGTGCTCCACTCTCTGAAGATCCATGTGTCCTGCCCTCAAACCTTTCGCATGGCAGCCAAAGGCACATCTTTGTCTTAGGTGGACTAAAATGTGGGCCATAGGTCTAAATTCCCCTGTGCCTCTGAACCCCCATGAAGTCACAGGGAGATTTTAGGGCTTTCTTTCCAGTAGGATTTTCTAAAATGTATCCCTTGGCTGTTCTTCAAATTAGAATTCTTCTGTCAACTAAATTTGAGAAATTCTATAAGAAGTTATTCCCGGAGTGCTGGCAATATCATAATGAGGGAGCCATCCAACGTCTGGATTCTTCTGGATCATGGCAGGCTGAAGGGCCAGAGAAAAGACAGACTAGACAATGTGAGTTCTCACAGGTCTTGATAGAGGTTTGGCTTTTATCTCTAATCGTCTGTGTGAGTCAGATTTCCATCACTGTGCCAAAATTACCAAGATAATTCACTTACAAAGAGAAAGGTTCCTTTTGTCTCACAGTCTCGGAGGGTCCAGTCTGTGATTGGTCAGTCCAATTGCTTTGGGCCTGTGGCAAGCAGCAATATGGAGAGAAAACATATGGCAGATAGAATGAGACCTCTTACTGGTTAGGACATGAGAGAGAGGGGAAGGGACTAGAGCTCCGTAATCCCGTTTACAAACATAATCCCACTGACCTAAAACGGCTCAGGAGACCCCACTTCTCCAAGAGTTGGCTACCTCCAAAATAGAATTATCCTGAAGACAAACCCTTAACACCAGGGCCTAAGGGAGTCACTCAACAAATATATCTTGAACTGCGTAGTTGGCGACTCTAAGTAGCTATTATCTAGTGCATACTGGAGTGTACATGGTCTCGGGAACTTCTGGGGAAAAGGGTGCCAAGCTCTGTTTTCTATCCCAGATTATTTAACGTCAAATACCTGTTGACATATCAGGAGACACAAATTTGAACTTTATAGGATTCCTTTGCGTGTTCCAAAGTCTCCACAGTTATATGGTTTTCTGACCACATCCATGCTTCTCCCCACCCCTCTTTTTGATTCACAACACTTCATTGTTTTACTGGAATCAGTGTATTTCTTCTTACATGTTAGGTTATTCAAACTGCTACAATTAATAAACCTAAAGAGTATATTCGTTTACTGTCTCAAAAAACCAACTTATTTCTTTTCCTCTCTCTGAAAAATAAAGGCATGAAAATTGAAATTCTTTATGTAAGAGGAAAATAGATTTTGACTGCTTTTTGCATTTTAAAAATAATTTAAAATGTTAATCCATTTATTAATTAATCTTCAATAATGTTCAAGCTTAATTTTTTCTCGATGTAACTATGGTGCAGGGCAATGAGTTAGCAAGCATCCCTTCTCTCAATAGTCATCCAGGAACCCAGGCTGATGGAAACCTTGTTATTTTCCGTATGTGTTTTCCCGTGTTGCTTTGGGACTCATCCTCACTCTACTTAGACAGGAGAGGAAAAGAGAGTGAAGAATTCCACGATGCTCCTGGTGGTAGGGTGGGAGAAATCCAGTGCTTTTGCTTGCCCTTGGGATTTAAGGAAAATTAACCACATGGCTCCAGCTATGTACAAGAAGGTTAGGCAAAATGGTCTGGGTGTATAATAACTCCCAGTGACACCCTCTTCCATGGAAGGCTATATGAGTTCTGAGGACAATTACTTATTTCTCTGACATGCCTCTATACTTCTAGATTTTTAAAGAAAAAAATTACTTATTTTTTGTCAACCTCATATATCTGTCATGACGCTGGTCTAGATTACATGTGCAGTAAATGTTGAATTACACAGAAATACAACTACTAAAGCCCATGGGTCTTTGGGAAGAGTTGAGACCACCACCAGCAAACAACAAGGCAGCTGTTCTGGTATCTCAGTGCGAGGGAGACAGATATTTGCAATATGAGTGGTCAGGACTGAAGTTTAAATTTGCCCCATGATTTATCTAAAGGAGGCCTCAGGCAAAGCAGAGGTGGACTTACTGACAGGGATGAGGTTTTCTAGGGGGCTTGTCTGCAGATGAGGAAAGTCCCTTCTGTAGCTCTTCACTGTGGTTTTGGCCTAGGGCCTTCAGAGGCCACCAGATTCCGCCAGACATTTTCTGGGTCATAAATCACACTGCCCAGAGATGAGCACTAAATCAATAGAACTTCTAATTTTTGGAAAAGTGGGAGGTGTTTGTATGACCCCGCTGAGGGAAGGGAAACCATTGTTGACTTATCCTGATTCTGAGTCAGACTTAGAGGCCTCTGGGCTCCCTGGAAATCCTTCCTGCTCAGGTGATGCCAGAGAAAATAGCTGAACTCAGCGTTCCCAGGATATCTGAATTCTCTGTATTATTTTGTTCTGACTCTGGTTTGTTCTGTGATTGGAACTGAAGACTGAGGTTTGCAGTGGCTTCTTATTACACTGCTTGTGTTCTCTCTTTCGAGCAGGAATGGGGACAGCATTTATCACATGTGCGCACGCGCACACACACACACACACACACACACACACCATGTGATCCTCAAACCTATTCAGATAAACACAGCATTTGTGTTTTTGTATGATTCAGAAAATTTGAATCCTTAAATGCTTATCACCTCAATGATATGCTTTTAAGGCAAAAAAAAAAAAAAAAAAAAAAGAAAGAAAAGAAACAAAACCCAAAAACCTTCTGAGCAGAAACGGCACTGTGTTCAATGCCGTAAGCCTCCCCGCCTCGCCCGTTTGTCTCTCAATCCAGCAGCAGCTGAATGCTGTAGGTTGGTTTCTCTACAAGGCAACAGTGTGTTTTTGCTTTTCTACAGAGCCGTGTAGGGAGAGGCACCAGCGGCAAATCTTTCAGACCCACGGTCTGTGGAGACAGTCCAGCAGATTTCAACAGGGCTGGATATAAAAACTGCCCTTCACGGACCAGGGAGAGTTAAATGGGAGAAAGATAAAAATATATGACATAAATGATCAAAGCAATAAAACTCACTGCTCAATTAGCTAGCTGGAGAGGCAGAGGGTGAGGGGGCTGGTGGCTGAGAGTGTCCATTTGCTCTACAGGGACCCCGCTCCTTTCTTTGTGACCTTCTCGACTCAGCTCTGGAACTCAGGTTGGTTGGTAATTTTGTAGGAGGTCCATCTACCCACCCAGCCAGCCAGCCCCCTTTCTCATTACTCTAAAACATTAGTTAAATTAAGCATATTCATCATAGTATGCAAATTGGGCCTCTGTTTGATGATGACACTTAGAATGGACAGCAGTGTGTCTAACCATTGACGATAATTTACTGTTCTTCCTTTCCCTAACACACCCTTAGAAGCTGCACAAGCAGAAAAATAGCATAAAGTCCATTTGACAATTAGAACCCTATATGAATATATATGCATATGTGTGTATGTATGCATGCATGCATATTTATAGGTTTAGCAAGCAATACACAAGTCTTGACATTAGGCGTTTCTGACAGCTCCTCTGGCCTGACGCTGGAGGGTGTTCTAGGAAATCCAGAACTAGGGCAAAATTAGATGTGCCCCAGAAAATGTGGTCGGTCATCGAGAAAGAGCAATTGCTATTTGGGGGAACTGGTGTATGCTAATAACCCCATTCAAATTTTTTCCAGTCTGATCTAAATTACCCCTAGGACTTCTAAGGTCTAGATACCTAATGAGAACAATTATTTCTAGAGTTCAATTAAATTGAATTAAAGAAATATTTCATTTGTTTTTATTTGGAATTTTTTTCCATTATGAAAGTAATATAGCCACATTATACTGAATATGAAAAATATATTGTGAGAACAAGGGTCCCGTAATTCCCTGCCTTAAGGAGACGCAGGCTTCTGCCTGGACTGGATGTAGCAATAGTATTTTTCTTACCGTTTGCGTGTGCCTGTGTTATCAGCAGGTGAGCACACATCCCCATTTGCTTAAGACATTCCCAGGTCACATCTGTTTCCCTGCACGGTAATTAATAGCGCCCTCTTACCCTAAAAGGGAATCCCTGTTTGGATGAAAATTTAAAAGTTCACCCTAATTATTGCTATTATCTTCAATGTGTAATTTACTTGAGGGAAAAAAAATATTTTAACCTAACATTCCACCTTAGGTGGATTAATTTGGTTAAAACTAAATGACAGAACGCATTAATACACTGAGCGGTTGCAACGGCCACACCATGCAACGAGGGCCTGCAGCTATATCAGTGAGTGAGGTTCACCTTGTCCACTTTTGTTTAGGTGGATGTCCACTCAGCCTTCAGGGGACACCATGTACGACCCATGACTCTGGGTTGTCTGGCTTTTAGTTTAAATAAAGAATCATTGTCTGTACAAATCAGAATGGTTGGTGAACTTGAATTATCATCCTCGTTTGTGAATAGAAGATAGCGAAGATAACGAGATGTTCATTAGAGTACTCACTTCAATCTTCTTACGGCTCTGTCTGAGTCTCGTCTCTCACCCCGGGGCTTAGCGTTGTGTCTGGAACAGGACTGGTGATGAATGAGGCCCTGCATTCCAAGGTAGCATGGCTTCACGATAGAGAATGACACATACGTTGTCTTCGCAGGGCCGATGGTGCAGCGGAGGAAGCAGATGTCAAACGTGGGACTGCAGAGATAATGATTTACTTAGGCTATACTATGGGGAGTGTCTTCAGAGACAAGCACAGGAGGTCAAGGGAGCATCCAGAGGGACTAAACTAACCTGGAAAAGTGAAGGAAGATGTTTTGGGAGTCTTACAGCAAGAGCAATAAGAGTTAGCAGGCAAAGGGAGAGCATGAGGGAAGTCAGTCAGGAGAGAGGCACTGCAGCCAAGAGTCTTGCTCTCTGTCAGTTGTTTTGTGTAGCAACACAAAAACAGAATACCTGAGACTGAGGGATTTATAAAGAACAGAAGTTGATTTTGTTCAGACTTGTAGAGGCCAGGAAGACCAAGAACTTGGCATTGATGCCCGGTGAGGGCCTTGGGGCCTTGTCTCCTGTGCTGGAAGGCAGAGAAGGTACACATTGTAGGGCTGGACTTGCCTTTGCAACAAACCAGCTCTCAAGATGTCAACTTATTCCCATGGAAGAAAATCCATCTCAGAGTGAGGAGAGTGTGTTGCCTGCTTACCTCCTCCTGCACCCAACTTTCCAACACTGTTGCAAAGGGGCTTAGAGGTCTAAGACACAAACTACAGCAGCCTCATGATGCTGAGTTTACCTTCCTGTAGTACATGCTCTTGGTGGCTCAGCAGGGGCTGCTCCACACATTCCAGGTGACCTTGAGAACTGGCTGTATTAGCTCTCATCTGCTGCATAGCCACACCGTTTGGAAATGGCAGAGGATAGGTGCCCTTCCACCCCACCTTCAGTCTGGCCAAGTAGGTGTGGTTCAAGCCAAAGACTGGCCAGAGAAGCAGGCACATGCAATGTTAGCAGACTCCAGGACATGTACGGTATCAGGCTTCATCCAGACTTGAGCAATGCGTGTTTTGTTTTTACTTTTTTTTTTTTTTTTTTTTTTGCTTTCTCCTGAGGCATCTCCTGGGATGATTCCTTCACAGCCGTTTACTTGTGTGTCTCACCTTCAGATTGAAGCTGTGAGTCCTATGTGGATGGCTACTCTAAATGACGCTGTGGACTTACATGATGTAGGCTCTGTATACAAACTGTGCCCTGCAGGAGTACTGACCTAGGATTCCCACAGTGCTGGCATGTGGAACATACTGAGACAATCCTCCATGTACCTGGGTATCTTGTTTTGTGCAAGAATTTAACTGTACCATTTACAAAGTATATATATATATATACATATACATACATATATACATATACATATATGTGTGTGTGTGTCTGTGTGTCTGTGTGTGTCTGTGTGTGTGTCTGTGTGTGTCTGTGTGTCTGTGTCTGTGTGTGTGTGTGTGTGTCTCTGTGTGTGAAGGAGTTAAGAACAATCCTATCCCATGCCTCATGGTCTACATGTAGAAAGAAGCTGGGACCAGATGGGTGTCCTGACCTGCTGAATCTTACTCATGAGTGTTGCTAGGACTCAGAACTGTGGCTTCTGTCACCATGTTCTTTACCCCTGTATCTTAACTCATCCACTGTTGGTGGTGACCCTGTAAAACCAATGTATAGGATCCAATTGGCCTGCTGCGGTATGTTTTAGTGGGTGATGAGTTAGCTTTCAGAGGACAAACACATCGCCCGTGTAAGTGCACTTGTCAAAGAGCTGTTTTCTTTCCTCTAAACCAATGGAGATGTGCAGGCTTCTTTCTACTTCTGAGATTCCCCGTCCCCTTCTGAAGTACAAAAATAAAAATGTAGAAATTCTTTTTAGTTGTTGTGTAAGAAATTCAAAGGGGAAAGATATAATATGGCTGGGCACTCTTACACATTGGGAATTAAAGAAGTCCTTGAGATCCAAAGCCTTCCTAAATCATCTGCAGAAAGGGGCCAAGCGACTTCAGGAAATGTGTCCCACCGAGCTTCTCCTGCTGTGGAGCGCTGAGCGAGGGGCAACATTATGAGGGAGCCCCTGGCCCTGGAACTCCACAGGCAGCACAGAAGACGCTTCGGCATTTGTGTGATGGCCTCCCGATTTTCTTTTCTTGTCTCCAGGCGCACAAAACAGG
The DNA here is from genome assembly GCF_903992535.2 of Arvicola amphibius. Lineage (NCBI taxonomy): Eukaryota > Metazoa > Chordata > Mammalia > Rodentia > Cricetidae > Arvicola > Arvicola amphibius. The sequence continues at coordinate 1,551,285 of NC_052057.2, read as the reverse complement.
ACTTTCATTTCTGGAGAGTTAATTTCCGACAGCGGCTTAGTCTCCATCTGAAGTCGCAATCCTCTTTGGAGAAGCAATTGGTTATTGTGTAAAGGATTTCAGAGTTCCATGCTAAGGATTATGGCTCTATTTGGCGTGAAGAAGCAGTGTCAGGAGAACTCCTCAGTACCAATACTCAGTTTTGATGGAAGTGTTCCTAGCGGAGATAAGCGAGAGAAGGCCAGGGACACGCGTGACGCTGTCCCAGGCGGGGACTGCTAATGAGAACTTTTTCCAGATCTGCTCTTTGCCTTCCACCAGTTGAGCCTGTCGCACATTCCTGCACGGCATCCTGGGATACCAGGTTGTCACACTTGGGACTGAGTTTTCCTGAGTTTAGGAGACTCTATATTTCCATTGTTTTTCCCACATCATCCTTGCCTGGTCTGCCTCAGAGGACCAAAGGCAGAACGAATGAACAAGATGCCTCACAGAAACCACTGCATTTCTGAAAAGATGTTTTCCTATCAACACCGACTAGGGGAAGTTTGTGGCACAGTGTCTCTGTGATCCTCTGGTCAGGATTTTGTCTAAATGCTTGTGGGAACATGATGGAAACCCTGGAAACATTTGTTTAGGAACCCTGGCCCAGGAGGCAAAGAAGGAGGAATAGCAAGCATTTCATAGTATTGGCCATCCGCTGCCTTCAATACTGTTCAGTTTTTTTCTGTGAGCTATTTGTTGATAGGGCTCATCTCTGTGTTGCTATCTTTGCTACCTTCTTTTGTTTGGCTCCCTGAGTCAACTCACTCCACATAGAAATACATTAGGGACCCATAAAGAGTTCTCCCTTTCTTCTGGGTCACCAGCTAAACATTGTGTGTATGCTCTATATGAGAGTTTATATGCAGGTGCACACGCATATGTGAAGGCCAGAGAGCAACCTTGGGAGTCCTTCCTTATGTGTGAGACAGGGTTTCTTATTGTCTTGAAACTCACCAAGTAGGTTAGACTGGCAAACTTTCCGGGATCTATTTGCCTCTGTCTCTCTACTACTGAGATTACAAGCACACACCTCCACGTGCAGTTAGCTTGTTTGATTTTAACATGGGTTCTGGGTGTCAAGCTTAGGTCCACATGCATGTAAGGTACAAAGTTTACCAACTCAGTTATCTCTCTGGGCCCTGAACATTATTTTGATCAGGTTTAGAAATAAACTCTTCTGCAAAAGAATGCCAACTTCCAGCAGAGCAGGAAATGTTGAGAAGTGATCCAGAGGGCTGAAGGTGAAGCTCACGGGCCCATGCATGGTGAAGCAGAGTTGGTAAGACTGAGGAGCAGGCACATCACGGGGCACTCAGTGAAAAGGTCTGTATGTTTTGAATCTGCATTAAAGTGAACTTCCAGCCACCGTGTGCTCTTATCAGCTACGATTCATCATTTTTCCAAGTCAGTAGTGAGTTCTCCTACTTATCCACAGGCTCAAGTGGCCATATTCTTCTTTCTCGGTGACAAGGGATGCTCTTAATGATGGCACCGTGAAATCCTCAAGTGCCTGCAGAATCATCAAGCATTAGATAATACTTACTACCAGGTTTAGGATTAAATATATATGGTTCTCTTATAATTTGGTGCAAAATCGATGACTCTTGATATACAGATGGGTCTAGGTTAGATAAAATACTGGCCAACAATTCTATCACCCCGTTGTCAAATACAGAACAAAAAGCAGCAGCTGTCATTCTGAGACAGGACCCAGGGGAGTGATTTGAAAGAAAATCAGAAGAGGAGCTGGAACTTTGATTTTTAAATAGAAACTTTCACAATGCGCGGCAGCCATTCCTCCCAGTCTTAAGGCCACACAGACATGTGTAAATTTGTGGCCTTTTCCGAGCACCAAGATGTGGCCAGTGTTAAGCAGTGAGGTTTGACATTTGTATACAGGCTTAGATCACAGCTCTAACCATATGAAGCCCATGATCACTACACTTATCCAACCCAAAGGGAAGTACAATCCGCTCCCCTTCTCTGAAGCACACAGCCCTAGCTAGTCCTCTCCCTAAGAATCCTCCTCACACTGGCCTGGGGGAGGTTTCGATGCAGCTGTGACTCTTGGGTCTGGGAGGACCCGCCAGGAGACCCTTACCTTCAAAGTACTAGGCAGCTGTGCAAATGCCACTGTTGTTTGGGATAACAGCGTACGTCCCACGGCATTCAGTTCACACAGAATGTGACCTAGTACGCAGACTCCCGTGTTAGCCAGCCCACGCAATCGTTTAGATTCCCTTTGTACTACTTTCCAGTTGTTCTCTTGCTCTGGTCAAGCCTCTGTATCCTCATCAATATAACAGGGGTAACGCTACCAAATGCATCTACCTTCGGACTTGCTGTGGACTGAATGGGGTGATGGCTGTCTGTTTCTGGCGTAGTGCCAGGCACAAAGTAAGACCTCAGCTAAGAGGGACTCTTGCTTTCCTCTACCATTGTATACACCATATACACGTTCAGGCTCCCTCCATCCTTCCTGATTTAATAACTCCAATCATTTTCTCACTCATTATTGCAATGGCAATCATCACGGCAATTACTATTTGCTCACGACACTCCACATTATTATAATTATTATTTTTATTCTGCTCTCACAAATGTCATTAATAAGTACCAACCGTTCGTTGTCATTAACAATTACCAATTGCATGACATCCCGCCCTAATTTCCAGTATAACTGAGAGGTATTTTTATTAGTACTAAGGGCCAGTCGTGAGTGAAGGATAAAACTTCACCGAACCCAAATAAACTTTTCCGAACTATTCACAGCAAGTTTGTTTCTGCCTTGAGTTAAATACAACAGCTGAACAAATTTAATGCCTGACCTAAAACATTGGGAAGGATTGTCTTCTGAACGGAACTGTCTCATGGCCTCAAGGAATGTGTGCAGCCATGTGCACTGAACAGGATGTGCCAACTACTGGCCTGTGAGGTAATAGTCTACAAGAAAAATAATTGTTGATTTGCTCTGAAGCTCCAAGGGTACAGACGGAGGCTGCTTATTTGTTTCCCGGCTGCCCAGACTCAAATAATACCCCCCCCCCAAAAAAAACATATTAATTGCATCACTTCTTGGCCTATTAGCTCTGGCTTCTTATTGGTTAGCTCTTACATTTCCAATTAACCAATTTCTATTATTCTGTGTATCATCACCACAAGGCTGTGGCTTGCCAGATAAAGTTTCAGCATTTGTCTCCTTTGGCAGTTACATGGTATCTCTTTGACTCTACCTACTTTCTTTCTATATCTCTGTTCGGATTTCAAGCCATAGGCCCAAAGCAGGTTCTTTATTAACCAATGGTAATAACACCTGTTCACAGCATACAGAGGGGAATCCCACATCACAAGGGAGACCAGCTCTCTTTAGCAAACTTTCCATAATGAGCTCATGAGTATGTAGATTAGGTAAGTGAAATCTCATCAGTGTCCTCTCTGCTACGATAACAAAACAGCTGAGGTAACCAACTTATAATGAAGAAAGGTTTGGGGTGATGGTTTCAGAGGATTCAGTCCATGGCTGCTTGGCCCCAGTTTTTCTGTGGGCTGTGGTGAAACAGAACATCATGACAGGAGTGCATATTACAAGAGACTCTTCTCACAGTGGCCAGGTAGAAGAGATGTGGATGGAGGAAAGAGGAGAGAGAGAGAGAGAGAGAGAGAGAGAGAGAGAGAGAGAGAGAGAGACCCCAATGTCCACTTCAAAGTCATACCTGCAATAGCCTAACTTTCTTTGTCTAGACCCATCTTCTAAAAGTCCCACCAGTTCCCAAGAGCAAGTGACCAAGTCCTTAAGGCATGGATTTTGAGGGACATTCTAGAACCAAAGTATAGCACTAAATTTAGCCAAAATTAAATACAATATATGGAACAGAAGTTAGACTATGATTTTAAATGAGAAAGTAAATGGCCACAGGTCAGGACTACAGTCACACTATGTAATTCAGGTCTTCGGAGTGACACATGAGATATTAGTGGCCAACCTGCCGCCATGTTGGGTCTGGCCTTCTATTTGTGTTTCTCTCTCGCCACTAGACTGAAGAGACCTGGGCTACAAAACATCCTGGAGATGACACAGGGAATTTGGGACAGGCAGCATGGCCAGCTACCCTCTCCTTATCTCTGTGACAGTGTGTGCTCGAGCTAGCTAACTGGGCCTGCTTGCACAAAGGCAGCTGGGCCTGATCTGGAAGACAATTTCTGCTTAGTCATTTCTATACATTCTTGATATGTCCCTTAGAATCAGCCTGCAGGAACTGCTGAAGAGTGTACACACACACACACACACACACACACACACACACTCCACAAGGCTACAGACTTCTCCCAGGCAGGAACTAAGTGGGTGTCTCTAGCACTTCCCACAGGACATAATGAGCAGATGGAACCCATAAAGATGCCTGAATGCCAATGAAGTTGTGCAGACATATTTAGAAGTAAGACGAAAGAGTGAGGGAAGGTGAAGGACCAGAGGAGACACAGCTCTCCTAGTTCCTATGAACCACGCTCGGGTCACCTGGAAATGTCACTACCCTCTTCCTGTTTTGATTCCTGTGTGGTTGAGAGATGTTCCTCCAACCAAACAGAATTCTGCCTTTGTTGGTCAAAAATATTCAAATAGAGACAGTTTAGGATTTGGCTTGGCTAATAGTGGGCAGATGGGTTAAAAAAAAAAAACAATTTCATAGAGATGAGAGTTTAAATTCTGACCTCTGCTTGGAACCCAGGTGACCTGTGTGGCTCTTTACGTCTCAGGCTTCCATTCCTGAGTAGAATGATACAGTTGTAAGGGTAACACACTGAGCTCTTGGGTGTGTACCCTTGAGACTGGAGCCTCTCAGCCCTGCTCCATCCCTTTCCCTTTGCCTCCAGTGTCCTGAAAGTCAGTGGTGCCCTCCTTGTCAGTCTCTACCTCCCTCAGCATTGTGTGTATGCTGTTTGCAATTTTAGAACAAGATTGAAATAGAAGCTTGAAAACAAGGCATTCTTTTTTACTTTTTAAATCAGATATTTAAATACACTGTGGAAAGCAATTTTGGGGGTATTTAATTATTCACACTAATGGTTTATTGTAATGAGATTTTAAAAACCATTATGATGGGCAAAGGGCTGAGGCTTAAAATATTTTCATTTACAGATATGTTCTGCTTTAATGAAACCCAATATGCAAAAAAAAATCTAAAATTAGGTAAATTGGAGGCTTTATCTGGGCTCATATTGTTTACTTTACAAAGGGGGTGTTTTGCCGCTCAAAAGCGCTTACCCCAGTGTTCCTTTAAACCGTGCGAGGCCTATGGCGCCTTTGGAACATGACTTCAACGATTTCCATGCTAGTCTCACACAGGTGTTTTCCGGAGAACAAGGTTCACCTGAGGAGAGCGTTGAGCATCTGCTGGATGGAGCTGACTCTGAACCGCCAGAGCAGTGGAAGCAGGGGTGGGGAGGGTGGGAAGGAGAGCAGAGATTGTGAGTGGCATCCTCAGCAGAAGGGAAGAAAGACTCAACAGAGGCTGTGAGGGCTCCTATCTGATCTAGATGTGAAGGCATCTGTCAAATGCGCCATTCTATCTCTTTAGTGTAACCCGAGTGCTGCTCGGCGATTAAGGTAATGGAATCCGCATCAGGAGCCGTGTTTCTCTTTCCGTCTCTTCCTGCTTCCAGTTGGATATTTCTGACATGTTCGCTCTAAGGACAGCGTCCCACTTATAAAGCAATTACTACTATCTCGGGGGAACGCCGTAAAACCATGTTAATGTTTTTAATAGCCTGTGAACTCTTCAGACTAACATTTAGCATTGTTGCCCTACTCAGCTTGTGAATTGATTGACAGGAAGCCCTGTATGCGTGCGTGCGTGCATGCTTGCATGTGTGTGTATGTGTGTGCGCTCGTGCACGCAGGTGCAAGCAGGGGCAGAATGCAGGTGCATGTGAAGAGTGGAGGTCAATGTTGGGTGCCTTCCTCAAACACCCCCCTTTTGTTTCTGTCAGGGTCTTTCATTTAAGCTGGAGCTCACTGATTCAGACAGCTATAGGAACCCTCGGGTCTCTGCTTCTACAGTGCCAGGATTACAGGTTCCCACAGCCATACTTGGCTTTTGTCTTTTACGTGGGCACTGGGGATCAAACTCGGACCCTCAGGCTTTCATGGCCAGAGCTTCACCAAGTGAGCCGCTTCCCCAGCCTTTCAAGGCTCATCTTTGTCTTCAGCTTTCCTAATAAAGTAAGCACAGAACTGAGGGAGAGGAAGGCACGCCCATGTGTTGGTTGGCTTTCCGTTACTGTAACAAACTAGGAGAAAAATAAGCACAAAGGGCCTGTTTTAAATCATGTTTTCAGAGATACATGTGTGGTTGGTCCCTGCTGCTTTGGGGTCCATGGCAAGGCGGTAGTGTATTAAGGCAGGATCTTATGGTGTGGTAACAAAGTTACTTATGTAACGGCTGCCAGGAAGCGAAAGAGACACAGGAGGGGCAGCCCTGTATTTCTTTGAAGGGAATACTCCCCACCCCATACAAACACACAATGTCCCAACTTTTTCCTGTAAGGCTGACCTAAGAAAGGCTCCAGTACTTCCCAATAGCACCATGAGCCAAAGATGGAGCTTTTATCCCATAGGCCTATTGGGAACATTTAAGATCCATATTATATTACCTAAATAGTACACAGAACTTTACCAAAGGATTTATTAAATAAAACTTTAGAATCTACTAATTGGACAGCAAATTGTCACTAATGCTGTGGAATCAGCAATTTTATTCAAGAGAATTTGTTAAATCTGTCTCAGCACATCAGGGTCCGTTTGCATAGTTCATGAGAAGATAGAAATATCCTTATTATACAGCAATGATCAAAATCCTGAGTGCATCTCACAGTCCAAGTTGTGAGAGCTGGGAAGTGAGTTTGTTGGCTTTATGTCCACGGTCTTTGAAAGTAAATGTTAATTCTAAAATTGTAGTAGAACCAGGTCCTTGGATATAATTAGTGAAGGCATAAGTGCTTTCCATATCTGTCCTAGTTGGTGCTCTATTTCTATGATAAAAACACTGACCAAAAGCAACTTGGGGAGGTGTGGTGGTTTGAAAGTATTTGGATCCCATAAAATCATAGGAAGTGTCACTATTAAGAGGTGTGACCTTATTGGAGGAGACTGGATAACACACACCTTTAACCTGATCTCCAGGCTGGAGGGCACACCTTTAATCTGGGCCACATCTTCTGTTGGAAGTGTGTCACTGTGGGGGCGGGTTTTGAGGTCTTTTTCTCAAGTGTCACTCAGTGTGACAGTCAGTTGACTTCCTGTTGCCTGCAGGATCTAGGACACATGGCTATTTCCCCAGAACCTTGACTGCCTGCAAGCCACCGTGCTCCCCAACCTCTGAACTGTAAGAAAGCCACTACAATAAAACGTTTTCTTCATAAGAGTTACCATGGTCATGGTGTCTCTTCACAGCAATAAAAACCCAAACTAAGGCAGGAGGAAGGGTTTATTTCAACTTATAACACACGGCCCATTGTGAGGTCAAGGCAGGAGCTGAAGCAAAGCGTGTGAAGGAATGCTGCTGACCAACTTGTTCTTCGTGACTTCCTCAGCCTGTTTCTTATCCCTCCTAGGACCACCTGCCCAGAGGGGTCATTGCCTTCCCACATCAATCACTAATCAAGAAAATGCCTCAGTCTGATAAAGGCATCTTCTCAATGGAGAGCCCCTCTTCCCAGATGACCCTGGCTTGTGTCAAGTTGACAAAACCAAAAAACAAACAAACAAAAACCAAAAACCACCTACCCAGCACACCAGCCCAGTGTCCATGGAGGGAAAGAATGTGATGTTTAAACATGGATGGACGTGGCAGGCATGTATTCAAAGAGGAAAAGAGAAGAATGCAGTGAGTGGAAGCTAAGCTAAGGCTTAAGGGTTACATAGTTACAACCCTCGTTCCTTTTGTCGAGCCAATTCATTCATGTGTTTCTGCTTTCTGAATTAACACAGCCCCAGCCCCATGAGAACCTGGAGTAGTCCCTGGGACAACTCCATATGCTCAGCAACTCTTAGTGAGCTGGTCTTAGCAGATGTGGCCTGTTACCTTGTGCACAGGTCACATGGTCCATAATGAAGGCTAAGCAGAGAATATAGCTAGGCACTTTGCCAGGAACACCAGCGGTTGACTCATAGCTGACGGCAATGGGCAGGTCACTGGCACGGCACCCAGCTAAGGACGGCTACTAATTTACGTCAGAATCCTTGGGCAATGTATGGCTTATAGGATTTCAGCTGCAGAGGGAAGGGATGTTCGCACTCCAGTGGGGAAAGAAACACAAGATGCAGCCCTGAGCCTTGAGGCAGAATCCCTCAAGCTTGGTGTCAAGGCCTGTTAGGAGCTCAGGTCAGGCCAGGCTGAAAGACGTGAGCCACTGTTCCTAGCTGTGTGAAGGCTGGAAGTGGGACCATGAGGTCGAGGTGGCAAGAATATAGTTTCCCAGGTGGTAAAATTAGCCAGATAGGCAGGTTTTAAACCCTGTGACCCGCTGACCCTATCATGTACCTATCAGAAGGGGAGCGATGAAGATTTACTTCAAGGCTTCCTGAGCATTCCATTAATGCTGGTCTCAAAAATAGTCAAAAATCGATCCTGCACTGTTTCCTTTAATGAAGAAGGCCTTTGCCCCTCTGTGTGAGGAAGACAGGAGTAAATTGCCAGTCAAGTTAGATGACTGGAAGAGAGTGTTGTGGAGGAGTCATTTACAAAGGGGTGGGGTTGGGAGTGCTCGCCTAGCGTGTATGAGGCCCTGGGTTCCATCTCCAAAACCATGGAAAACAACAAAACCAAACAACAACCAAAAAACCCCCACAAAGGTGTGGGCAGGATTGAGGAAAAACGAAGGGATTGGCAAGGTACTCTGTCGAGCTCTAGCGGACCGCCCCGCCTCCTGGGGCAGAAAGGGTATTGTGTGGAGATCAATTTCCACTGTTGTCTCCATAAGGAGATTGCTGTGATGATGTTGATGAAGCATCATAATTAAGGTAACTTATAAAAGGAAGTATCTAATTGGGGGCTTGCTTATTGTTTCAGAGGGTTAGTTCATGAGCATCACGGTACCAAGCATGGCAGCCGGTAGGCATGTCACTGGAGCATTAGCTGAGAACTACACCCTGGTTGGCAGTTAGGAAGCTGAGCCTGTCAGGGGCTTCTGAAACCTCAAAGCCCACCCCAAAGACACACCTCCTCCAACAAGACCCCGCCCCCAATCCTTTCCAAACAGTTCCACTGACTGGGGACCTAGCATTCAAACAAATATGAGCCAATGGGAGGCATTCTTATTCAAACCACTAGAGGCGATGAAAGGAAGGAAGAGGGGGCATATACACCACAAACCCACCGTCTCCCCTCTCACCCATCTCCTACCACCTTGTGATGGCTAAAGACAATCCAAAGCCAAAAGTCAGGTAGGTGAGCAGAACAATATGGAAGAGTAGAGAGTGAGCTAGGAGGGTCGAGGAGAAGGCAGTCTGCCTGGCTCCAGTGGAAATCTGTAATAAGATATGATGACACAGAGACCTCACGGAACAAGCAAAAGTCTGCATTTGGGGAGACGGCCAAGATCGGCTCCAAGTGACTTCTTGCTGTGTTTAATATCGGTTCACATGTCTATAGTCACTGATAGGCAGGAGGGCAGAAACTGGGCTCTCATCTTTGGCTTTACCCCAGCACAGAATCTGGCACATAGCCTGCCCAGTAGCCATTCACTGACTGATTGGCTAAATGAATAAGAAAGAGAAGAAAGTATTACATCCTGGTAAATTTAATTTTCTTGTCAAGTGAATTTTTATCCAAAAAGAAAAAACAATCACAGAAAACCCCTTTGATCTTCTTCCTCTTTCAATGACTGAAAACCCTTTCTAAAGTATAACATTGGCTGTTGCAGCCATTCAAAAAGGATTATGCTAAGCTTGGAGGAATATGTCTTTGATGACTGTGAATTGAGCAGCACTCAGGGCTGTCAATCTAAACTGGAAGTGTGGGCAACAGGGCCAACTTGCAAGGCACCAAAGACACAAATAAACAAACACATTGGAGTCACCATAGCCGATCACACTGGCAGTTTATCCTGCCAAGAATTCCCTTCAAGGCTAAATGTTCTATATTTTCCCCTAAGTGTAAGCACTGCAGTTAATTTAGGATTGGGGTTAGAGACCAAGGAATAGAGATTCTACTTCCATTGAAGACCCTTTTTTTGTCACTGATTTTATTTTAACTACTTTTCTGGAACTTTCCCAATTTTCCAAAATGACGTGACTATCTTCGTTGCGTTAAGTATTCAGAATCTATTTCTTATTGCTCTTGCAAAGATCACCTAACTCTCTCATCTGTCTAGCAGGGCTTGGCTAGGCCATTTCATCTTTCATACCAGAAGAAACCTGTAGGATATCCCTTTACATTGTGTTAATATATGTCCCCGTGATTGGTTTAATAAAGAAGCTAACTGGCCAATAGCTGGGCAGGATAAGGTTAGGTGGGAGAACCAGACTAAGGACACTGGGAAGAAGGGCAGAGTCAGAGGAGTCACCAGTGAGACATGGAGAGGAAACAGAATATGCATGATGAAAGAGAGGTAATGGCACACAACAGAATATAAATTAATACAAATGGACTAATTTAAGTTGTAAGAGCTAGTTAATACTAAGCCTGATCTATCGCCAAGCATTTATAATTAATATTTAGTCTCCATGTTGGTTGTTTGGGAACTGGTGGGAAGGAAAGAAAAGTCTGCCTACAGAAACCATTGCAATTTTCTCAAACTTTCCCTATAATCTGAGTTCCATTTGAAGGTTACATTTGAAGCTCTTTAATAAACTCCTTCAGACCTGGTAGAATAATCCTGAAATCCTAAGGGTCACTCATCTGCCTCCCCTGGAGTGGCCTGTTAATAATTTTGTCATAAGTCTGCCTCCAACAGAGAACTCTGACTCCCACGACCAACAAGAGGATTGCAGCCCCACATGTAAGTATACTTAAGTATGTCCCTCATCCTCTCCTTCCTTCCCCAACCCCATTCCTGAGCTTTTTGCCTTGCACTGCTATTTTTCCAGTTTATCTTTGAAACCTATGAATGACCTTGGCGGCTCACCTGAGAATACCCATCTTAGTTTAGTCCCTAACATATTTAGAAGTGGGAAATCATGTTTTAATACAAGCATGAAGTTTAGGCTCAAAACAAATGCCGAGTCATACTACATACCAGAAAAATGCATTTAACAGAACCACAGAAAGATTATCAGCTACAGATAAGCAAAAGTACTTTCTGATCTTTTAAAAATATGCTAATAGTGTTTTGTTCTGTATAGTGTGTGTATGTGTTTTCAATAAAATGGAAGAATATGTCTATTTTTTCCTTAAGACACTAGGATTTGAGCTCAGGGCCTAGCATGAGCTTGCAAGCTCTCTACCACCAACCTGTATCACCGTAGCCTTCCTGCCGCTTTTGATATCAAGATAAGGCTTCACTAAGTTGTCCAGGTTGGCCTTGAATTTGCAGTGGCACCAGGCTTACAGACAGGACCAGGCCCAGTAAACAACCCTGCAATCTTTTTCTCTCAAATAAATAATGTCAGAGATGTTTTTCCATATTGTTAATCTTTCATGTTATTAAAAATGACTGCATAATATTCCAGTTTGGCTGTGTTTATAACTTGTTCAACAAATGTCTTATTCATCTCTGAGGCTCTGATGGTTACTGTTATGCCTGAATACACACCAATATAAAGAAATAGCTCTAGGAGAATTACTAGATCAAGGAGTGCACATAATACTGTGGCTACATGAATGAAGTCTGGAGTCTGATCTATTGGGAGATTGAGAATTAGGATCAGAAGAAAATATGGAGAAGATGTGGCTCTTTGGGGGGATTGACAAAAACATCATTGGTGACAGAGACCATAGCGTCTTCAGAGAGGGGTGTGAGGAAGCTTTGACAGCAACAGCAGCTCCTGGAAGAATGGAGTCCAGGGTCCATGCTGCCCTTCAGAATGCTGGTCAGTCTCCGCAGTTAATGGAAAACTGTCTCTCTCAAGTGGACAACTCCACTCTTCTCCAGAAAGTTCTTGTGTGTTCCATCAGCGAAAGATTTCTATGCTGTAAAACAGGTGGCAAGTTCAGAATCTTACCTGATGGACAGAAGGAGGGGAGGAAAGGAAGAAAACATGGAAAGGGGGAGGATTTGCTATAAGAAGTTAGTTTTATGTTTGTTGGGTTTTTGAGATTTTCGCTTTTGTTTTGTTTGTTTTTTGTTTCTGCTGTTGCTTTTTTTTTTTTTTGATAAGGATTGTAGATCTCACGGGGCTCTGTGGACTCCATCACTGTGGATCCCATGGATCTCTGTGGACTCCATCACTGTGGATCCCATGGATATCTGTGGACTCCATCACTGTGGATCCTATGGATCTCTGTGGACTCCATCATTGTGGATCCCATGGATATCTATGGACTCCATCACTGTGGATCTCATGGGCTCTGCAGATTACATCACTGTGGATCCCATGGATCTCTGTGGACTCCATCACTGTGGATCTCATGGGCTCTGCAGATTACATCACTGTGGATCCCATGGATCTCTGTGGACTCCATCACTGTGGATCTCATGAGCTCTGTGGACTCCATCACTGTGGATCCCATGGATCTCTGTGGACTCCATCACTGGATCTCATGGGCTCTGCAGATTACATCACTGTGGATCCCATGGACTCTGTGGATTCCATCACTGTGGATCCCATGGATCTCTGCAGAGCCCATCACTGTGGATCCCATGGATCTCTGCAGAGCCCATCATTGCGGTCCCTTCGGTCATCATCCAATGACCCTTGAAATATTGATGGAAAACATCTATATGGACATGTTTGTCTCCACTGTGACTAGCCAAGCCAGGGTGTTGTCCCAGTTGCTTTGACACAGCACTGAAATAGCAGTTCACATAAAGATAGAAGGCTGAGCATTTCCAGCACAGTCCACAAATGGGCTAGGGGAGGGATTCTGAGACTGTATCCAATGATGCCATTTCAATTATAACTGTAGGAAATTAACAGTAGAGGGTATCAACCACTGTCTTAAATAACTATGGAATGTACTTCATTTCTATGGCACAGTAAGCGTGCCCGGAGCGAACATGCTCTGGACATTCACAGTGGAAGCATGAAAGTCATGATTTGGGGAACCACCCTGAAGACTTCCTGGAAAAGGAGCCCTGGAAATACTCCATCCTCTTCCGCTCCACAGCAGGGGGTGCGGAGTTCCTAAACACTGACCCTTCCAATCCTGATCCCTCTCTCAGGTACTCAGCTGGCCCTCCCAGAAACAACTGGGGGAATATTAGCATCCTTGGTAAGCAACTGTATCAATGCTGTAGAAATGCATTTCTATGAAGTCCCATCAAGTGAGCACACCATGTCACTTCAAGGGCTAGGTCCTAACAAGACCTGAGTTAAGGATCTTTGGCTTCTGTGCTTTCTGAGTGCCTGTTCTTGCATGGACCTGGGCAAGATCATAAACCCTACTTACAACACTGTCACATGGGATGGAGGGCTGTGTCAGCTGACAGCAGAGACTGGCAGGAGCCTGGAAAAGTACAATAATATTCGAAGTTGCCTCAGTCTTATTTTTATTTGTGCTAATTTGCATGACTGGTGAATGCCAAAAGAAGATATTTTTCTTTCTCCTCGGAATAGCTTCATTTTAAAATATCATTCTTTACAGAGTGCCCAAATATCGCCGTGGTGAATAATGAAGCAGATGGAAAGTGGGAAGGGCGGGGCAAGTTCAAAATGCTTCACACGAGTCACTTAATTTTTCAGCTTTCCAGCCTCCCTCTCTTTTGCTCATCCGAGGGCGCCATGCCCTCCATCCATCCTGCGGAGATGCCGCCGCCAGAGAGCCCCCACCAAACTCCATCGACCTCCTACACACAGCCTATTTGAAGGGCGCGGGTGCGCGTGCGCGCGCGCTCGGCAGCTGCCCTCAGCAGGTTCAGCGTGACTCATTCTATGAGCGAGGGAAAGCTTCCAGGCTGTGGGACTTGGCTACTTGCAACTCTGCCGGAAGCATCCATCACTTTGCAGAGACAGAGAAAAACAATCCAATGTCTCATCGGATCATAGACGCTTAGGAACTGGAGCTGCAAGGAGTTCTTTACCCATTTTTAGCAGGCGATATCAGGAAGCCACTGGCAGCTAAATATTTGACTGATTTGGGTGCACAGCTTTGTTTTTAGGAGACTAGAGTGTATCTGTCTGGTTCCCAGAATGGCAGGCGCCATAGTGCGGAGCTCCACTGTTATTTCCCAGCCCTAGTGCATGGCTGTCTCTCCCTCCTCTACCCAAACCCTCATCGCCCTCTCAGGTCCTTGCAACATGTCAGCTGTTCTTCCAGGAAGCCTCGCCCGCCCGTGTACCAGTTCATCTCGCCACTAAACAATTTAGAGATTAATAATGTAGCAACAGGAGAGAGATTAAAAAGCCATCTGGTGAACAAGCCCAAGCTCAGCTTAAAATACCTACAGCACCAGAAAGGGATGAGTACACAAAGAGCAAGGGCTGGGGCGTCAGGGCGTTCTCAACTCAGCATCTAAATCTGCTACTTCCTAGCTGTGTCCATTTGTGTGGGTCACTTAACTCTTCCTGCAGTTCAGGGACTGATAATCATCCTCCTGCCAAAGGGCTTTAGAAATGAGTTTATTGTCATTGGAAATAGCCTAATGCAAATGGCATAAGCATATTGATCCTGCAGCAGGATTGACCATCGTCCATCCTAGAGGAACACCACTGACTTTGTGCTGGGCAATACTCTTCACATCTGACTATAGAGGTCGGTGAATGCCCGGGTCTAGACAAAAAGGCTCACTGTCTCTGACCCTCATGGGCTCTGGGTGTTCAAACTCACAACATCAAAGTACATTCATTCATTCAACCAAGAGACACATGTGCTTTATGTACTGGCTGCTCATCTTGGAGCTGGCAAGCATCCTTACCTCCCACCCCCAGGAGTAGCAGAGGAAACAGGTGGCAGAGTAGAGACTTAGGGAGGTCAGGACTGAGCTAATCTCCCAGTGATGTGATGGCAGGAAGGTCCACCTAAGAAGATGATGGCTGAGCAAAGAGCAGAGGAAATGAGAAAGCAGACAGTGAGGGACAGTGGTGACTTCATAACACCCCCTCTTCTTCCCACAGCCCTGAGCATCGGGACAATGGGAATTCACCCCAAGTCCTACAGAGCAGGACTTGGTAGTCAGAGAGTGATGTTGGGGTGTCTGCCAAAAGGGCAGAGAGATCACTCTTTGGAGCGGGGTCATTTGTCTCTCAACAGCTCTGGCTACGTGTGGGAAGCCACAGGTGGTGGCTGTGAGGATAATGAACACTGGCCACCTTCAGGAGGAATGCACCTCTTCAGTAGCACCCTGCTGGGAACCCAAGAACCCCAGTGCAGCTCTGAAACTCAGGCTCCTTTGAGTCTGCTTGCTGGCGCTCCTTCCTGTTCTCACCTGCCCCCACCCCCATAGGTGGTCCAGAGAGCATCGTTAAGGAAAATTGCTCAGTGTTTGTATTCATCAGGTTTATCTTATTAAAGATAAACTGAAGACAGAAACTAATTCTTACACTCAAATTGCCCACAACAATTTCCTTAGGGCTAAGAAATAATAATCACCTACAGTTGCTGAATCTTTGCCACAAACCATGGCACCAGGTACTTCTAGGCACCAACTCTTTAGGTTGTTCAGGCCTGCTACTCAGTGAGGTGGAACTTTTATTTCCAAATGAGATGTAGAGGCACAGAGAGCATAGACACTTCATTTGAGGTCACGTGGTAAAAGTCTTTAGAGAAGTTGATCTCGACCTGTGATCACAACCTGCTTGGGGTAGAATGCCCCTTTCACATGGGTCACATATCAGATATTTTCATTATGATTCATAATAGTACAATTACAGTTATGAATTAGCAATGAAAATTATTTTACGGTTAGGGTCGCCACAACGTGAGGAATTATATTAAAGAGTCGCAGCGGTAGGAAGACTGAGAACCACTGGTCTAGACGGATAATGGACAGCTGCAAACTGAACCGTGAATTCCTGAGTTTCATCTTCTGAAGCCCTGGTCCCCAGGACCTCAGAATTGGGGCTGTAGTTGGTGGCAGGGCTTTTAAAGAGGTGGCCTGATCCAGGGACCAGCATCCTTACAAGAAGGTTGAATACAAACAGGCGTGTGAGGAAGATGTAGTGACATAGAAAGACGGGTCACCTCTAAAACCAAAGTTCTCCTCAGAAGGAGTCATCCTGGCTGGCATCTGGATCCCAGACCACAGCTTCAGGACCATGAAGCAATCGGTTTCTGTTGCTTCTACCTCCCAAGTCTGTGGTATTTTGCTACAGCAGCCCTAGAAAATGAACTTAGAGAGCTAATGAAAGCTGAAGGATGACCTGGGAAAGAGCTTCCTTTCCATCCCAACCATGGCTCCTAGGGCAGTGTGAGGAGGGCTCATCCAGTTCCTGTGGATCAGTGCCCAGTTGATGAAATGTCCAGGGCTTCCTCAGGGTCACCTCACCAAGAGGCAAAGCTTCATTAGAGTTTAAAAGAAAAACAACTGGGCAGGCAAACCAGAAACAGAGGCTGCTGCCTGGTGAAAGGAGATGAAGAAGAGGAAGAAAGGCAAGCCATTTGAGCTAAACCATTGGGTTCAGAAGTGGGAGTCAGTTGCGTGGTGGACAGACAGTCACATGGTGGAGAGGCAGCCACGTGGTGGACAGGCAGCCACGTGGTAGACAAGCAGTCACATGGTGGACAGGCAGCCACGTGGTGGACAGGCGGCCACGTGGTAGACAGGCAGTCACATGGTGGACAGGCAGCCACGTAGTGGACAGGCAGTCTCATGGTGGACAGGCAGCCACGTGGTGGACAGGCAGCCACATGTTGGAACAGGAAGGCTTCAGAGAAAGAGTGAGAAAACGCAACGTGTTAAAGAGGGACATGCCCAAGTTCAAGCCAGCATCAGAAAAGAAGAAGGAAATAGTTACACCAATCTGACCGAGTCTGTGCTCAGAAAGGCAGGGAGACCAGGTTTCTGGGAAGAAAAGGGGATGTTATCTCATTAAAGGGATAGTTACTCTACTCATCTCTGAATGGATGTTAGGTCTCTACTGGGACCACAGAGCCCATGGTCTTGTCCAGAAGGACAGTGCTCTCCCTTAATGAGCCTTCCATGTTAGCGCAGCAGTGAGAATACAAAGGTGACCAGGAGAACAATGCATGTCTGCACGACAATCCTGAAAACACAGCTAGGCCTCTAACTACACAGGATCCGTATCCATAGATTCAACCGGACATGGGTGGCAAGCAATTTTTAAATGACAATTGTGTTGAGCATGCATGGACTATTTTTCTTCTTATCACCATTCCATAAACAATACAATAGAATAACTGTGTCTAGCACTCACATTACACTGGGAATTATTAGTGTTCTGGAGGTAGTTCAGATGTATGGAGGATATGTAATATATGCCATTTTATACAAAGGACGTGAGTAGCCAAGCCAGCTAAGGTCCTGAAGTCAACCCCTGAGGAAATGACTGTAATTTTAAATTTGACTTTAAGCAACCATTCAGACATAGGTGCACTGGGATGAGAGCTGAGAAGGCCAGGACTACAATGCTGCGGAATCAGAAGTTAATGCAAGTCAACCCAGCGAGAGTGGTCAGCAAGAGCTTTCAAGTCCAGTACAGGGAAGAGCTCAGCAAGCCCGAGATCTATATGTATGTGTATGCACACACAGACACACACATACACACACACACACACACACACACACACACACAGAGAGAGAGAGAGAGGGGGGGGGGAGAGAGGGGGAAGAAAGGGAGGAAAGAGTTTTTGTCTCTACACACACACACACACACACACACACACACACACACACACTGCTGCACAATGAGAGGGGGAAAGTATAGATCAAAAACATTTTACCCTCATGCATTTATGAGCCAACTTCAAAAGGTCCCATCACACTCAGGTCAGAGGAATCCATCCGGTTTCCCGTATTCCAGCTGCTGTACTTGGCCCTCGCTCCCCTCCCTCCTTTCCAAAAGAATACGAGCAATAGCTAAATGGCTTTTGCTAACAGTATCTCCAAAAATATGACTGGTAGCCTAATGCTCTACCTGGCTCAAGATCTGTTAAGAGAATTTTGCTCTTAAATCCAATGCTCAGAAAGGCTTTGTTTCTCTTCCAATGAGAGGACGAGAAGTATAAAATTCATCAGACTTAGTGTAGCGGTCACGAGGTTTCCCGTTCACCGTTGCCACTAGGAGGCCTGGCACGATTAAGATCAATAGTTGCACCAGTGTTGGTTTTGTTTGTTTAGTCCTGATTTTCTATTCCTAATCACTTGTGATTCCCTTGAATTTATTTTGCTGAGCATTCTGGGGGAAAGGAGTAACACAATGTAAGTGAGTCTTACCTGCCTCTGGACCAATTTCCCAAACTAAAATCCTAACTAATCCCTGTCCTTGGTGGTTGCTGCATTCTCTCAGCCACTCTGACATAACATCGACATAGCCCACTTCAGCCCCCACTGACAATCTGAGAATAACTTGAGCTTGGTATATATGATTTATCTGTTGCTATTTTAAAACTCCCCCCCCCCCAAACCTAGCAATTCCAACAACAAGCATTTCCTGTGGCTACCCTAGTTTCCATGTTTAGGGATCCCAGGAGCTGCTGAGCTGAGTAACCCTACGGGGAGACTCTGATGTCTCTGGTGAGGTTGCAGGCAAGATGCTGTCCAGGGTCACAGACAGCTGAAGGATCAGGGTAGGCCCACGGGTCAGGCATTGCCGCACGAGCCTCTCTATAAGGCTGTTGGAGAGTTTCATGAGAGAGTAGCTGAATTCCCACTAAGAAAATGGAGAGAGAGAGAGAGAGAGAGAGAGAGAGAGAGAGAGAGAGAGAGAGAGAGAGAGAGAGAGAGAAAGAGAGAGAGAGAGCACAATGGCCATGCCTTTCATGACCAAGACTAGAGAGCCACACTGCAACATTTCTGCTATCTGTGTATTAGAGTTGAGTGCTGGGGGAGGAGGAGGTCTGCCTTGCAAAGGGATGGGGCACCAAAGGACTTAAAATGAATAGAAACCACCACTCAGTGTGAAGTTTTCTTCCATTTTCTGAAGTCCTGAGGTAGCTGGAGCACAGCTGGGTACTCAGCACGTCTTTGCCCAGACGCAAAGCAGGGTAGAAAAAAAAAAGCAGAGGAGTCAGCATTTGCCAATTGGGAAATCAATTTCCCAATTGATGGACACACATAAGGAAAGCATCTGCAACCGCCTGGTGCCTCCGCATTCCACACACAGTGGGGACTTTGAAGACAGCACCTTGGATTCAGAAACCACTGGGATGTTTTTCTCACAGTTCTGGAGGCTGGGAAGTCTGTGGTCAAAGACTTTTGGTGCCAGAATGGTTGGCATTTCACGGGGGGTCAGTTTTTAATACGCGGCGATTTCCTGCGACCCTTTCAAGAGAGATTCAGATTCACAGGGCAAGCTTAGCTTTTGTAGCAGCTGATCTCAACTGTCCGTTTACTAAGTGTAGAATCTCACCTGGAGATGGGCCTCTGAGCATGTGGGTGAGAGGGCATCTTAACTGAAGCGGGAAGGTCTGTCCACTGTGGGTGGCACGATGCCCTGGGCTGGGATCCTACACTGCATGGAAAGGAGAAAGTCGCAGAGCACAGACATTCATCTCTGCTCCCAGGCTGCAGAAGTGACCGGCTGCCTCCAGCTCCTGCTGCCATTTTGTTACCAAGGTAGGTTATACCCTTGGACTGTGAAGTAGGGTGAGCCATTTCCCTCTTCTGTAGCTTTTCTCAGAGTATTCTTTAGTTTTAGGTTAATTCATTTTATGTATATCAATACTTTGTTCACATATATGTCTGTGCACCACATCTGTGTCTGGTGCCTGCAGAAGTCAGAACAGGGCATTGGGTTGATTGGAACTGGAGTTGTGCACAGGCATGAGCTGCCATATAGATGCTGGGAATTGAACCCAGGTCCTCTGGGAGAGCAGCCAGTGCTCTTAACAACTGTCCCGGTCTCTCCAGCCCCTTGGCAGAGCATTTTATCACAATAAAAGGAAACTTAACTAAGACAGTCCTCGCACCTCATCCCTTCCCAAAGGTCCCACCCCTAGTGCCATTATCTTGGGTGTCAGTTTCAACAGAGAAATTTTGTGGGTGTGTTGGTCACTTTTGTCTTGCTGTGACAAATGTGTAAAGGAAGGATGTCGTTTGTCTCACAGTGTGGCCTCATGGCAAAGGGATGGTGGCGGCAGAGTTAGGGTCCATGGTCAAGAAGCAGAGAAAGAGCAGGAAGAGGGACTGGGCTACAAAGCCTAACGGTGCACACACACACACACACACAACCTCCCCAAGCCTCCACTTCTTCTAGCCAAGTTCTACCTCCTCAACGTGACCAGTTTTTCAAAACAGCCCTACCAGCTGGGGCCAAATGTTCAGACACATGAGCCTGTAGGGGGCATATCAACTCAAACTGCAGTCGTGGGAAATGCAGATATTCGACCTTATGTGGGGAAGGCACAGCTCAGAGTGGGAATAAAAGAAAGGACCAATTTTTCAAAGAGAAGGGGAACAGTGCTCCTGGCCAACCCCAACGATCATCTCCTCTTGAGACAGAATTGAAGACTAAGAAATCCATACATCACTCTGTTTTCTAGATCCTTCTTGCTAGATCCCAGGTGACTCTAAGAGTCCATGTGAGAGATAAGAGCTGAATCCATCACTGGAGAGATTGGGGTGCTGGCAAATGGGAAATGAGAACGCCCTCCAGATGATTACAGACCCACACCAGTGGTCAGGAGAGTGGGTCGCCTGGGGCAGGGATGCCTCACTCCCCACTTCTCCCTTCTCTTCATCTGGAGAGCGCCCTTCCTTCTGTTATTCCCCTAATGATTCCCTCCCAGGGCAAACAGCCAGAGTGCTGAGGGCAACTCTCAAGGGAGTGAGCTTCTCTCCTCCAGAAAGCAATCTCCGTGCTTGCAAAAACACCATAAAATACTCCAATACACACCAGCTAAGTAACCAGATCTGTGAGGTGTCTAACACTCCTGTCATGTGGGAATTAACTAGCCAGAAAAAAATGAACCAGCCAACAAGTATCTTATGGAATAAAGCATGCAGCTTGGAGCCCTATATATTTTTTCTTTATTAAGAAACTTAGATGCCTAAATGTGCTCATTCAATATAATTTAAGTTCACCTGGGGCTCTCATTCCCCTGGTCACACACCACATCTATATTCTGATCTACAGTCCCTATATTCTGATGCCACTGTCCCTTTTGGACTGAGTTCTGCATCTTCCCAGGCACATAAAAAGTCCCTGGGCTTGCTATTTTATGATCACCTGTCAAAGGGTCTTTTTTTTCCTACAGTTGAGTGGCCTGGCAGAAGGGACTTAAGGTGTATTCCTGAGGTAGTCACCACTGCATTGGGAGCATACGTCTTGGCTGCCACCCTTAACTGGTCCAGAGTTACGGCCTGGTGCAATCTGTCATCCCTAGGTTGGGGTTTCCCTGCAGGCAGCAAACACTCAGGAGGGAAAGGCTAAGACAGATGAGAAGGAGGTGCTGCTACCATGCTAATGTATTGCTTCAATAGCAGCAGCTCATCTCTGCAGAGAACAGCAGCTTGAGGTAAGATCCAAGGAGTAAGCACTGCATAATGGGACAGGAGAAGGGATAACAATGTGGAAGCCATTACAGCATTCCTGTCAGAGGTGACGATGTCTGTCAGAATTCACACTGTGGTTACAGAAACAGAGACCAGAGAGCTAGAGGAATATCAGTGGCATGGGAGTCTGCAGAGTCCATGTGGATGAGCGCCGGGGATTACAGACGTCTCTTGGGTTCCCACCCAGAGGAAGGAAATGGGGGTTGCAAAACCTGTTGGGCGCTCGCTCCATCACCATGGAGATTGGAAGCAGATGGGGACCACAGTTTAGGAAATGGGATGACCAAACCAATAAGGCTCCAGCGAACAAGGGGATGAGATTTATCGTGGCCCCACGCTGCTGGGTGCTGACATTTCCTACAGGGTGGACAGGAGCAAGCCATGTTTACAGCAAGCTTGCTCTCAGCTTGAGGTTTGATCAGCTAGGTCTGTCTGGAGGGTCACAGAACTGAGGACAGGAAATTCGAAAGCTCCAGACCATGTGTTAAAATTTCGGGAGGGCTCTAGCTGATTCTTGAAAACCGCTCCTATGTTACAGAGTCTTCAGTTAATCCACACAGTATGATTTCTCCCATCTGTGACCCAAGAAAGAAAAGCAGCATTCCTGATGTTGGTGCTGCTGGATGTTTTGTGGCCAAAATCAGATGGCTTTGCAAACAGCACTATCCAAAAGAGTGCGAAGCAGGCTTCCAGTTAAGACCAGCCAGGTGGGTTCCTCAGATGGGTTTTAAAAAGATTCACCCTGGCTTGGCCGCTTGGCTCCTACTGTTAGGTTGGTGCCTGGTCCTATGACTGTGCTTCTTAAAGCCAAAGGGACTTTATTCTATTATTTTTTTAAGCAGCCTCCTCCAGCTCCAAGCTCTGTTGTGGTTCTATTTAGATTTCAGCATTCCTACCCCTCCCTCCCTGTCCCTGCCTCCCTCCAGTCACAGGTGCCATAAAGTGACAAGAAATGTTTGAATCCATCCCAGCATACCCTGTAGGTCATTTCCTCGAGTACTGAGCTGGTTTTGTAAGCACTCCAATTACCTGGAGAGCCCATGTGCCCCGAGGCATATGGGCCAGCTGAGAGTCCAGTCCCCATCCACACCGCAGGGTACCTGACATGTCAGGGTGGAAGACACTCCTGCCTGTGCTCCTGCAGCGTGGGGCAGGGGAGGGGAGCGAGACCTTATCTCAACTCTGCTGACAGCCCCGGGGCTTGGCTTCCTTTTTTAAAAAGCTGCCTCTGCTCCAGCACACATGCTTCCATCCCCAATGAGATTTCAAACCCTTGGCATTTGCTTTAAAGGTGAGCCTGCTTTGAAGACTGGTGGGAATCTCAATCACGTTCCTATTCACAGTCAAGGAGGGAGTAGAAACTAAAAATACCAGCCTTTCGGATTTCTCTTTCTCTTCTGAAGCACCAAGGAGAGCCTCACCAAGTCCTCTAAGGGAGTCAGAGAGAATGTCTGGCTCCCCTGCACCCGCGCTGACTCCCTGTGGCAGGGTCCGGTCCAGATGCCCAGGGCCTCTCAAGGGGCGCTGCCGCAGGATTCCAAGGCCGTGTTCCCCAACACGTAAAATGAAGTCTCCTTGGCGCAGCACATATTTACCAGGCAAGGCGATTTGGCTGTGGAAAAAGTCTCAGAGACACCAGGACGTTCAGAGTATTGAGAGCCAAATTAGCTGACAGGTATTATCCACTCTGTGTGCGGCCTCGACACCGAGGGGTTCTCGAGTTATTAGCAGGCCATTGAGACCAGAGAGCGCTTCATGTCACACTCTCCTGCCTCTGCCCAGGCTGCGCTGATGGTGCGGGCAGGTGGATATGGTGTTGGGAGGTGTTTTTCTTAAAAAACTACCAGGAGCACTGATACTGGCTTACCATTGATGACATCCCGGTCAGTCTGTCTTTTCTAAAAGAAGAAATGTTCCTTTAAAAGGCGGGGGTGGGATCCTTTGAAATCTGTCTGCCTGTTTGTTGTTGTTGTTTGTTTGTTTGTTTTTTGTTTTTTGTTTGTTTTTTGGTTTTTTTTCTTCTTCTTCTTTCTGTCTTTTGGAATCAGATTTAAATTAAATTAAGTGATGACTCACTCTGCCAGTGCCTCATGGAAACAGAGATACCTTAAGAAGGCCAGAAGTATGGACCGAGAGGTTGCGTACAAACTGTCCTCCCAATCTGTGAGCTTCCCTCTGTCAGGAGAAAGGCAGCTGGCAAAATTCCGATCTTTCTTGCCTATTAAGGTCAGGCTGACCCTTGGCAATGTAGGCAGGCATTCTGATTGGCAGGCTGTCTAGCCATCCCTGGCCAAGGTAGTAGCCATTTGGTAGGACCATATCGAAACTAACTAATAAAGCTAATGAACAGGAAGCTTAATTAACTGATTAACCACCCAACAGTGGAGGAATTGCTAAAAGGTCACTTCAGGACCAGTCGGTCCTTTGACATCTGGTTTCAGCTCAAAGACCAAGTAAGAAAAATATTTACCAAGTAAAACTGAACAAAAAGAAAAATTGCGGAAGATCACAGGCACCATGGTAACACTCCGTTCCCAGTGCCTCGTGCCTCCAGAAGACAAGCGATAATGATGACAATTTCTAGAAAATTGTATTAGATAATGCTTGCCACCGAGGCTTAAGCGCCTCAGCCATTGTTCCCTCGTGTTAAACTTATTTATTCCTTTCATTTGAAATCCCAGGGAGATAAACTCATCCAGAAGAAAACAAGTGGCTTTTGGGATAAATCACGGAAGAGATTTGCCAGTGCAGCAGGCATGACACCTGGTGACAGAGAAGTGACGGTCTTAGTGTGTATCACCCGCCCTTCCTCGCTCCCTGGACCCACCTGGGCCCATCCCAAAGCTCCTCCTGATGGTATGCTGGCCATGATGGAAAGATGGAGGTCTGAGACCATGACCAGTGGAGATTTAATGACCAACTCTGATAGTCGCTGGCTCTGTGTCTTGAACGGGTGCCTTGACTACACTGGGCTTAACTTGCAGTGTCTTAAGAAATAAAGGTAGTAAGACCTGAGTTATTTACACGTTCCCAGCATGAAGCCTGGGCCCCATAAATCATATTATCAATGTAAGTGGACTGTTTACACAACAGGGAGCAAGGGGGCTGCTCCCTCGCTAAGCTCTTACTGTATACTCGTTTATGAAGCTCTTCTTTTGTACCAGGACGCTGGATCACTTTGACACAATGACCCCTTTGGCAGCCAAGTATTCAACAATGGCCATCTCCAAAGGGGTCATTATAATGATTGGAGAGGGCCGGATTTCAAGCTAGGAACTCGTTAATAACATGTCTGACTCCATCAAAGCTGTTCTCAGGTTGCTACAAGTTGTGATTCTCAAACTCTTTGGAACTGGTACACTTCCACTGTCTTAGGAATGTACTGATGAACCTGTATTCGTGTCCTATTTGTGCTGAAGTAAATCATTGTAAATGCAGTAAAATGTCATAGCGCAAGACACCTGGCTGTCTTAGTGGCCAGAAATACAAAATAGGTCCCACTGGGCTCAGGTCAAGGTGCCAGCACGATTGACTCTAACAGAAGTCTGGTTGTCTGCTTTGTTCAGCTTTTAGAGGCCACCTGTGCCGCTTGACTTGTGGTCCATTCCTCACGTCACTGTGGCTTTGGTCCCCAGCCTTGCATCTACTTATTCTGTTTTGCTTGCTTCTCTCTGTCCCTTTGTGAGAAACAAGATGAACGAGGAACAAGATCCCATCTGATGAATTCAGGGTTATTGCTTCTTCTAAGGGTCCTTAGCTCAACCACATCTATGTAGTTTCTAGAGGTTCGGGTATGGACAGTTTTGGAGAGTCAGTCTTTGCTTCCATTAAAGGATGCAACAGGGGCTGCCTCACACTCTTGCTGCTGCAGAGCCATTCTGCAAAGGTGGGCTGAGCACTATGAAACCGTGAGCCCAAATAAATCCTTCCTCCCTCAAGCCGTGTCTGTCGGTACATGCTCACAATAGTGAGGAAAGTAACGGATAGAATGACAGTGTACATCATAAGTGGGAAGTCACAACTAGGAACTCATAATTGTCATGATAAATTATATTGGTCTGTTCTGAACAGCCTTCCCTGACGTGGATTTATAATACCATCAGACTGGTCATTTGGAAAATGTTGGCTCATTAGAAGGCAGACCAATCCTACATCCACATGTTTCATGAGACAATAAAACATACTAATTAGTGTCACAATAAGATTATCAGCAAAGCCTTACATACTGAGAAACAGCCAGTAAATATTCAAACATTCTAATAGCTGCTTGATTTCACAAAAGATGCCTTTAGCAGCAAACCCTGCTAGCTGATTTCTTTGAAGGTATGGCTTTGCTTATCACTATGGAAAAATGACTTCTAAATACTTATCTCAAGTAAAGATGATTCTGTGGGAGGGAGTAGCAAGTTTAGTTTGTCACTCAAACAATTGCGCAAATGTTATTTCCCAAGGCAACCACCACAATGTGTCCTCTAATATCAGGGCTTTATCATATATCATATTTTGTCATGTAATATTAAAAATAAAGTGACTGCTACTTGTTTTTGCTTCATCAAGAACATTTATATGTGGAAATGATTTGGTTTTCCAGTGTTTCTGTGTTTGGTTTACTGTGAATCCTTCTAATGAGAAAGAGGATGATCCCAGAAGGACTGGCTGCCCATACTGTGGCTGGCAAGGCAGTCTTTACCTGTGAGTGCCTTTGCACCATGCTGGCAAATACCAGTGTGATGATGACCCTTTGAAACTCATGATTTTCCTGGGAGCTTAAAATTTCTTTCATATGAAAGACTAAATATGTGTCTTAGTTAGGGTTTCAATGGCTGTGAAGAGACACCCATGACCATGGCAACACTTACAAGGAAAACATTATATTGGGGTGGCTTGCTTACAGTTTCAGAGGTTCAGTCCATTATCATCAGGATGAGGAGCATGGCAGCACGCAGACATACATGGTGCTGGAGGAGAAGCTGAGAGTCCTACATCCTGCAGTCGACAGGAAGTTGACTGAGACACTGGGCGGTATCCTGAGCATAGGAAACCTCAGAGCCCGCCCCCACAGAGACACAATTCCTTAACAAGGCCATACCTACTCCACCAAAGCCACACCTCCTAACAATGCCACTCCATATTATGGGGGCCAATAATAAACAACCACCGCAGTATTTTTCTGAATAACTTCATAGCAAACTTTGTTAGTGTTTGTAAAAGTGATTGTGTGTATGGGAAGAGGAGCACCGAGAGGGCAGCGACAGAGAGCGTCCTCCCTTTCTTTCTAGTTTATTCTTTGAGCACGGTTTCTGGCTCAAGCCTCTCCCCAACTTGGCATTGTCAGGCTTAGCCACTCTGATAAACATGTAGTACTTATTAAAGTGATTTGAATATAGAAAATACACAGGCAAATGCAAGCCTTGATTAACAGTGCCTCTATTTTATATAATCTCGGGATCTGTAAATGTAGCTTGCATACAATTTCTCATCATTAAATCAGCTGTACTTTCCAAGGATTTGGGGTTATTTTTGGATTTTTTTTAATAAGACTCTGATGGGATTTTTATTTATTCAATTTTTTAAAGTTCTGATGACTAACCTGCAAAAATAGTATCTTTCTATCCTTCTTTCCAAATTCTCTATATTATTTTGTATCGATATTTATATCTAGTCAAACAGACAAGCCCTTGAAGAAACTTAAAAATTAGAAGGCCATTTGACTACTGTGTCCCAACGACACTGACAGGTCCTGTCGACATTTGTTGGGTCCATACATCATTAGATCAGTTCTTATTTTCAGTGCAACAGCAACTCCAGCTAGAGGATTTAGAACTTGAGATAACTGGAGGCAGAATTGTAGACAGTCTTCCCACAGCCACGTCTTAAATAGGACTAATCTACACAATGCAATCTATCTCACAGCCATTCCCAGAACCACCCTGAGTCTCCTGCCAGCGGGCTTCGCTAACTCTGATTACTCGTGAGAAAAAAATAGAACATTAAGTAGAGAAGACCAGTATGATGTCTGAAAATAGGCACTAATTAGATATGCTTTTAAAAAAAGACAAAGGCTTAGATCCTTGTTTTTTCTTCTCAATGTTAATTTATTGTTAACTGCATATTGTTAATAAACCGTTTTCACTGGTGTTAATGAGTTGACAATTTATAAAACTCCTTTAGATAGGTTATCTCACTAAATTGAGTTGGAATATTTATTTCAGAATTTTTTTTAAAAGAAAGAAAACAAAAAAACTGGGAGGTCAGAAAAGCTAAGTGATTCATCCGATTACCCTCTATTAGCTTTTATTGCTGTGTAACAGATTGCCACAGACTCAGTGACTTAAGCAACGTGTATTTAGTATATGCCACGTGCACAGGCCAGGAGTCCAGGCACACTTGGTTAAGCCCTCCACTCTGAAATCAAGGTCCTGGTAAGAGTTGCAGACTCACGTCAGGCTTGGGGTTCTTTTCCAAAGTCATGTCGTGGTTGCAGAATGGAGCTCCTTGAAGTAGTTCCTTAGAGCTGGAACTGCCAGGCTTCCTGCTGTTGTCAGCTGGGTTCAGTCTCAGCTCCCAGATGTCCTCCTGGGGACCCAGTCACTTGACCACATGGCAGCCTACTTCTAAGGCAGCAGGGAAACCTCTCTCCAGCTAGCGGGTGATGGTGTCTTTTTTTCTGCACTGCATGTAACAGCAGTGACTATCCTAACATCTGTCAGTCAGCTTTCCATTGCAATGCCATCATAAGGAAAGAGGTTGATTTTGTCACAGAGTCTCAGAAGTTTCAGCCCACAACCCTGACCCTCATCTCCTTGGGCCTGTGGCCAGACAGAGTACCATGGTGGAAACATGCTGCCACTCAAGATCACTCCTATCATGGCAGCTGGAAAACAGAAGACAGAAGAAGGGAATGAGCCAGGATTCCATATCCCATTGAGCCAACAATCTCAATATCCCTGTCAAGAGCACACTCCCAATGTCCTCTCTTCCTTCCTCTAGGTCACACCTCCCAAGGGTTCTGTTGCCTCCCAGGAGTGTCAAGGGCTGGCAACCAAGTCTTTTACATGTGGGCATTTAAGAGCCAAGCCCATAATTTAACAGCTTTGCCTTTTAACACAAATTAATTATTGGAGTCACTGTCCAACATGTCAACATATACCAAACACTCCCAAAAGGATGGTTCATGGCACTTGTACCAAGGAATGAGAATCTTAGTGTCATATTAGAACAATGCCCTCCCCAGATAGCAAGTTATGACTGTCATAACTGTCATATTTCAGACCCAGATGAGTCAACGGCTTTCCTTATAAGCTAGAGGGATGGGCCATCAAAGCCTGAGCACCAGTATGTCACTCCAAGTGACATCCATCTCTCTTTGGATACCCTTTGCCCATGGAAGGCACGACTGAAGTGTATTCACAAGGACCGGGATTAAGTCGTGGACAAGGGCTGGCCCTGTCTAAAGTGGTCACAAATGCATCCTGGTGACAGGAACTAGAACTGCTGATGGGAACTTTCCCTGGGTGGCCAACAGCGCTTACTCATCGTGTTCACAGATATGGCAGGCCTGCTGGCATGTGGCTGGCAGCTCCCTCTGTGGAACCACTGTCTTCGCTTCTTCTCATAGGCTTCCCACTAACCCAGAACCAACATTACCTCCGGCCTCCAGCCCCCTGGTGTCTACTGTTTGTTTAACATTTGTTTCCATGGCCAACAAATGGTCATCTTATGACATCCTCCTACCACAGGGGACTCTGCTGGGGAGGTCACCAGTAACTATACTAACTGCTTCCACAGCCTGTCTTGTACCATGGTTTGGCCTTGTGGCTCAGCAGTCTCTGATGGAGATCACCTGATGGGGTTTTCTCCTTGTCCATCCTGAGAATTTTCTCACACTGTTCTTCTGTGATTTCTTTCTTCTTGATTCCTGTAGTTGGGGATGAGGAGAGAACTTTGGGGGTGATGAAGGACAGATGGAGGGAACATGGAAGGCAATCTGTTCCTTCAACCCGAGTCCTTTCCCAGAGCACTCACCTGAGAAAGACCTGGTGGTCTACAATGTGATGTCTACTTGGCACATCTAATTTCATTGCTGCATCCACTCCTGCTTCCTGGCTGAGTGCAGCGCTTACAACAGAGTGCAAAGCTGGTCAGAGGCTGAACCAGTGCCTGGGAATCGAACCACTATGTAATCATTTTCTTCTGGTGACCTCATAGAGTCCCATCATGGTAAACACTGAGCATTCTGAATCCTTGGGTATTGGCACCAGATATTCTGGGTCTTGGTCATTGATACCCTTGATATGACATTGAAATTTTTGGTCAGTGTAAGCACTGGGAAGTCATTTTCTTATTTAGGGGCTGGCCAAAAGAGATGAGAAAATTGGTGCCAGCACATAGCCAGCCAAGAGCCCTGGTGACAACGTAGAATCTTTCAGTTTATAACAATGTGACAGTAGATTAATTATATCAATAGTGAAATGATTGCTCTGACATTGTGGCTAACAAAAGACCAGATAAACACACGCACACACACACACACACACACACACACACACACACACACACACAGAGAGAGAGAGAGAGAGAGAGAGAGAGAGAGAGAGAGAGAGAGAGAGAGAGAGAGAGAGAGAGAGAGAGAGAGAGAGAGAGATCAAACAACACACTTAGATGCTGGTACCACTGTTCTCATTCTTGTGATAGATAAGACACCAAATTCATCAGTAGAGGGACACGTGCAGAACCCTAAGTGGTAAAGCAAGCTTTGAATCCAGGTCCTCTTTCCCCTCTCTTGACAGACATTTCACCAACTGATGTCCACACTTCAGGGTTCCATTACCACTGGGCCAGCTGCCTTCTCCATCAAGAGGAGCAACAGAGTCACTGTTAGGCCATATGGTACCTTTCCATGAGTCAGAACAAGGTATTCCTTCATCAAAACATTGGGGTGTTCTCTGCCAAAAAATGCTGGCAGATAAATAAACATATACATCTCCCACATCTTTAATCCATCTGGCGGTACTCCTTAGGTGGTTCAATGCCCAATCTCATAGTTCCGTGAAGCAACCCCTGGGGAAGAAGCACAAACTGTCTTGTATGATCTAATTCAGTGTTAATAGGATTGGTCAGTACTGTTGTGTCTTGAGCCCAGAAGCTTGCTCTCTTATAGGAGTTTGATAGTTCTATGTCTCTACTGTAATGGAAGATAGCTTCCAGATGATTCAGAAAGAGAAGCGGGCTTCTGTTTTCTCCAGTTTCCCATTCCTTTGTGAGCTCTGAAAACCCAGGGGTGGTTAATCACAACATGTAGCTGACCCCACTTTTCCCCAGGGCCATGACAAACCACGGAGATGACAAACCTCAGGCCAGTGTGCAGGGAACCTACCAGACCTGTGGAATTGAGTACAGCAGAGCAGGTAACCCAGCAAGACCATCCCATAATGTTCTCTCCATCCCGAGACCACCCGGTAGCTCTGTTTGTCCTGAAAACTGCAAATGGGGAGGGATATGGAGGGAGGAAGGCTCGCTGAAGCATCCTTGAAATGACTCACGGGGTATTTGTTCTCCAAGGTAGTGTCTGAGGCGGGAGTGCTAGAACGCTAATATGGCATCCAGGGAGCTCGGAAGGACTGGGAGGTGTGGCTCCCTGCTGCTGCTGTGGCTGCTGCCTGTGTCAGTAATGAGCAGGACTTCTGATTTTTATTCCAGGCGTATGGAATTTTTCTGCCTTCGGAAGGAATGGTTTTCAAGCAAAAGGAATTACTAAAGTTAATGCTAACATCATTTGGAAGAAGGATTTCAGTCTCCGAAGCCTGGAAGGTCACCAGTGGTCCATGGTTCCTTCATCTCTAAGAACCTCTGTTTCCTCATCTTCAGAGGGGAACGCAGTCAGAGTGACCACAGGGTTGTAATAAAAACCAAATTGGTGAAGGGCGGGGAGACACAGAGCATTTGTCTAGGGGTCTGGCATCTAGTACCTACATAATAATAAAGAACAATATTAATACTATGTCTAACTTTTCCCTGAGAGACGTGACAGTACTCCCTAGTCTTGGACCATGCAGCAGTTTCTCCTACACTCAGCATTTGGACCCTGAAAGAAATGCTGCAGGAATGCAAAACCTCAGTGAAGAATTAATTCTGCAAGGGGCATAAATTTGTGTGCACAATCATGCTGCCAGCCTCACCTCTGCCCTCCAGTCCTCCTGGTGTGGATTGCGGCAGCAATTTTAGCAGAGCCCAGTCTCCTGAGCCGAGGAGATAAGACAGTCCAATAAGAAGAGGCATTTAGCCGAATACTCTTATTATTAAGCTGCATGGTTCTCTTTGGATCCTGGTCCAGCTGCTCCTACTGCTTCTGCATCTCTGCTGTCAAACCTAGATCTAGAATGGGCCATGGAGAAGAGGACCAGAGAGTCTGGGTACAGCCATGGACAGAGTAGCCTGAATGTATTCTTGCTTGCATCCCCTTAATGACTTCTCTTTGAGACAGGATTTCTCTTTGTAACAGCCCTGGCTGTCCTGGAACTCTCTCTGTAGACCAGGCTAGCCTTGAACTCACAGAGAATCACCTACCTCTGTCTCCCAAGTGCTGGGTTAAAGGCATGTGCAGTCACCACCCAGCTTAGAGAGAACATTTTGTTTGTTTGTTTTGGATTTTGATTCTCCAAATTCATCCAAAGATCTGGGATGGAACCTGGCTTCCCATGTGTAGAAAGGACACATTCTACAACTGAGCAACACCCTTGTCCAGTAGAAATTTTCAAAGCCAGGAAAAGAGGACGAGGCAGTGAGTGAAGACGACTGGGATTTGAAAGATCCAGAGCTTTTCCAGGTTGACTGTGCAGATTGAGTGGCGCACACCGAAACAGCCATCCATGAGCGGTCCCCAGAGGGGCTAACATCCCTCTCCTTTGACACAAGTCAGAGGAGTGCACAGCTGTGCTGTCCCCAGTCACCTTTCATCTCCCCAAGGACTCTGAACAGAGTCGGAAGTCCAGCTTGAGACCACACAGGGCTGAATATCTCAGAGGGACTCCGGAAGCAGAGGAAATTAACAATTTTGTTCCTTTGAATTCTGTTTCCCTACTTGCCACTTGTCACCTTGGGGATTACGTGCTGTGGAAGGTAGAGGGTTACGGACTGTGTCTTGGGAAAGTACAGGTCTGTCCTCCTGACAGGGGGGCCATAGTGAAACTCCATTTTTTCCTTAAATAGTAGTCTAGTGCCCAGATTCATGAGCTTTTTCTTTATTATTATATTGACTAATTAAGTTTTGTGTGTGCACGTGGCACAATTTGCAAGTGAGGTCAGAGGACAATTTGCAGCAACTGCTTCCTCTCCTTCCTACTATGTGGGTTGCAGGGATGGAATCCAAGTTGTCAGACTTGGTGGCAAGTGTCCTTATCCACTGAGCCAGGTCGTCGGTCCTCAGATTCTTAAACTGTGGGTCATGACCTCACACAAGGTTGTGCAACTCGAAGTGTGTGTCATGACAAATTTGAAAGAGTAAAGGGCTCTGACCACACAGATTTTAAAATTAATTTAAAATCAAACCTGATCTGAGTCTGGGATGTCTCTGGCAGGAGCTTGCTCTTGCTCCATTATATGACTTCACTGCGGCCTTGGTTCTCAACACACCACACACACATTTCGCCCTGAAAGTGCCACAAGGACACAAATGTCATCTGAAACCTGCATTGTTTGTCATGAGTTAGTGCTTTACCGTATATACAATGTTCTGTGCCTTCCAGAAGACATGCCTTAGCATGCAAGCATCGAATCAGTAGAACTTTGGATTGCATTGGGTTCAAACATTTGATTTTCAAAATTGCTGTTTGAGTTGCTGCCTTCTGTTTAATATTTTTAATTATTGAGTACATTTGGGCTTGGGAAGACTTCCCCAGGAACTTCTGAAAAGGCCCTAAACATGTACCTACCATTTTACACTATGTATTCATGCAAAGCACTGTTTTCGGCATTTTTGATCATAACATCAAAATATGATCAATTCTGAAAATCAGTGTTGAAGATTTTCTTCATTCCACACTAACAATATCCAGCCAAGGTTAATTCTTATGTAAAAAACAAAAACGTGAATTCATATCTGGAGCATGCAAATTTACTTCAATCTCCAATAAACTCTAAGATACGTGTATACCAAAAAATTGTGTTGTGTGTATGTGTGCTCA
Source organism: Arvicola amphibius (assembly GCF_903992535.2). NCBI lineage: Eukaryota > Metazoa > Chordata > Mammalia > Rodentia > Cricetidae > Arvicola > Arvicola amphibius. Next base: position 1,517,311 of record NC_052057.2, on the reverse strand, counting down.
CCTGTGTGCCTAAGTAGAAGCCTGTGTGCACACATACATGTGCCTGTGTCTAGAAGTCAGAGATCAATCGCAGCTGAGGTTCCACAGGTGCTTTCCACATTTATTTTTTTGAGATAAGGTCTCTCACTGACCTGCTGGGACTCATCGAGCCTCCAGCATCCATCTCCTCCTCCCCAGGGCTATGATTACAAACACGTGCCACCACATCCAGGTTTTTTTTTCTTTTAAATGGCTTCTCAGGATCAAACACAGGTCCTCTGATTTGTAAGGCAAACACTTTACTAAGAGTTCTCTCTCTCCAAGACACCCAAAGGATTATTTTAACATAAATTTCGTTATGACTTATTAGTGGCAAATGTCTGATATATGTGCCTATTTTATGTCTTTGTATACCCTAAGTCGTATAAGAACTTCTCAGGCACAAAGGGTCCATACAAGTGGAGATGTCTATGAAGTCCTAGTTGAGCAGATACAATTAGATTTAAATTCAGGGCAGAGAAGTGAAAATTTGCTGTTGGAAAGTCAGGGCTGAGCCAAATAGCTGTCCTGACTGATGTCAAGAAGGGGTGGCTATGTTTCCCTAAGAGACCACCTTTCTCTGTGAGGAGGCGGACTTAGCAAGGAACTACCTGCTGTCTGTTGGTCATTAGCAGCCAAAATGGTGGCAGACATACCCTAAACTACCATGACCTTGTTGAATGACCTTCAAGACAAGAGAGGGACTTCACATCTTCCAGACCATGAAGCAGACAAGAGAAGAAAGCTCTGCCCTGGTTCCAGAATAAGTAATAATACTGTATACTGCTCCTGACGCCATCGCCTACCCGGCCTATAATAGCATAATATGGCCCAACTCTTCAAGGGTGGGGATAAAAAGAGTTATCTGATGTCTGGGTAAACGGTGATTTTTGTTTCTTTGTGCTTCACCTTGGTTTGCCTTTTGCTTCTGCCTCCTTCTTTGGTGGTCTGCTCTGGAGGTTCAGACTGAAAGGGTGGTGTGAAGGGTCTCCCAGAACCGCTGGAGGGAAGGGAAAGCAAGGGTGCTTGCAAGGGTGCTTCAGCGTAGGCTTGTTTTCTCATGCAGCCTGTGGAAGCTGGATCGTGGGCTACTGAAGCAGAGACGTGCGGCTTAATGGCACTGAATAGAAGCCGAGGGTGGGTGCCGGAGTGATGGAAACGAGAAGGAAGAGGGAGGTTGCTAGGCAACTTCCCAGGGCAGAGGAGAGAAGTCTTGGGGGAGGAGGTACCTTCAAGGGCGCCACTTTTTGCAGTGGGTGGCTACATGTGGTGGAACAAACAGACCCAAGAGAGGTTGGTCACACCTAGCTGGCAGTTCTAGAGATGCTTCTTGCAATAATAAACAGTCAGGAGGAGGACAGGGTACCAAGACCCAGGAGTGTGGCAAACGGCCTGAGCAGCAGCTGGGATGTAAAACAAAAAGCCCAAACTGTTTATTCTACAACTTGTACCATGGAGAACAGAGCGGTCCAGCTGGCGGAGGCTAGGAGCTGTGGTTGAAAAACACATTCACTAAGTGCAAAGTAGGTACCATGCTTTGGGGTACCTCCTGGGAGGGAAAGAGAATCACAAAATCCTTACCCTAGTCAGCCCCTCACCAAGCCTTGCCAAGGAGAAAACCCCAAGGAGTGTGAATTGCTGGGTGGTTGTAGCTGCAGAGTAGAAACAATGCCTTGCAGGTAAGACTTGACCAGTGTACGGGGCAGGCAGGGCTGTGGCTCTGGAGTAATGGTGGCCTTATGGGATGCGGGTGATAATGGTACCCGCGTCAGAGGGGTTGCTATGAGAACTAAATGAATTCACAGCTATAAGGTGTGAAGCATAACATCCAGCAAATGCTGAGGTTTGCTCAGTAATTTCTAAAGAGAAACCAAGGAAGGAGGTGAAGAGCTCAGTCCTGAGTGGGGCATGAGACTCGCTCCGTCCACACGCATCTTATAAATGCAGCTGCAGCTATAAAAGGCCTGGAGGTTGGGAGCCAACTGCTTGCCCCAGTCTGCCACACGTAGGTTCTTTGCTCATCCTAACAGAGAGTGCATACCATTGAAGGAGACCTTCTCTTAGGAAGAGGCCATGCCTTAAAGCTCAGATACACAGGTCGGAGTAGAAGCATATCTGAAAAAAATACAACTATCAATTCCCTCCTCCTGCTTCCTTGTTTTCCTTTGCTGTCACCTGGAATGAGGAAGAAGGGGTGTGTGTTACGGTACATGTCATTTTCCGTCCAGAGTCTGTCCTGATCATGTCTGCTCAATCCCTTTCTCTTTCCTTCCCATCTACAAAGCCTCAAGATTGCTTCTCAGTCTCCCTAGAATGGTTCCGATGTCCTTATTGCTCCTGCGTGCATACTGGAAGTTCAGCATTTCCAGCCGTTTTGGCCAGACAAAAGCGCTGCTGATTGAACAAACATAACTTTAGACCTGAAGATAGACACACAGTGTCTCAGTCCTTCCCATATGTGACGTGCTGAGGCCTAGACAAGAGTATCCTAAAGGCCCATATGTGTGCTGAAAGTCTTAGCCTCCTGCCTGTTACATTATTAGTTGACAGAATCTTGAGGAACTACTGCGTACTTGGAGGAAATAAGGTCTTTGTAGGTGCCTTTGAAGGGCCCTGGTCCTGCCCTTGACCTCTCTTCTTCCCAGTTGCCATGCTGTGGGCAGCCTCCCTCACCACATGCTCCACCCATGACATGCTGTCTGACCACATGTTCCAGAATGAGGACGCATCATCATGGATGGAAGCCTCCAAAGAAGTGAGCCAAAATACACCTTTCCCCATTTAGGTTCATTTACTTTGGCATTTGTTAAAGCAACAGAAACTTGATTGGCAGACAATAGGGTGATATCTGGCCACGGCAGCTGACACACAGAGGCAACTCTGGCTTTATGGCACAAACCCTTGCTGAGAAGGAGACAGGAAGAAAAAGCTGCCACAGTAGCAGAGGGGAGACCTGAAAATGCATTTCTTTTATGACAAAGGCCGCCTTGCCACACACACTGTTCTCCTCCCAGCAGACCTCCAAGGACTACCTACACAGAAGAGAAAGGCATATGGCTGAGATCACCTTCCACCCTTAGGATGTGGCCAGAAGGGGAAGGCTCTTAAATTAGGAAGGCCTCCATTGTCTGCCCCAACACAGGCTTTCTGGCCAATCCAGATAAAGTCCGAGAGTCACTCGCTTGCTTGATACCACATCTGAGGGCATCTAACTGGGGACAGGAAGAGAGGGCCCTTTCAATGTCTCCTTCCCGTGACAAGCCATCATCTCTGTGTCTAAGTACTGGGACATCTTTGGGGGAGGGAGTGAACGCCGCCATCACTCGCTAGGTGAGGACTCTTCAGGCCCCATGTGGCTGGTCGGCAATCCCCATCCGCCTCCATCTGTTGTGCTGGCCTTACGCCTGCTTGCGAGTGCACTGGACCCCTGACCTTAGGCACACATCCAAGGCCACACGGGCTTAGATGGCCAGTCTGAGTCATGCTGAAGGTGCCATCTGTCCTGCAGAAAGACTGCCCCTCTTGTCGGTCCAAAGGCACTGGTTCCATATTTTAATCACAGCTGGTTGCTGCTATTTGCTGAACAGAAATACATGAACAGTCAGCAAAAGGAGGCTTCTATGTAGTTCAGGGGCAGCTTCAGATTTCCGCTGGACATTTCAAACACTGGAGGCTCGCCTGCAGAAACAGGGACCCTAAACTCATAATCAATGAAATTAGAAAATCACCCAAGAATAAAGAATGATAAGGAAAACAGAAAAATATTTCAGTAATTGGCAGAATAACTCAGTAATATTTTTCCTAATCTGCTACAGTTTACAGGGCAAATGTTGCCCAGTGGCCTATGTTGTTAAGATCTAGTCTCTAGCCTGAGGCAATGGGGAAAGGGTGGAGCCTTTAAGAGATGGGGCCTGGTAGAAGGTAGTCAGGCTTTAGGGGACATGCCCTTGAAGGGGCATTTGGACTCTGGCCTTCTCCCATCTCTCTTTGTTTTTGAGGTGTCACATGGTGAGCTGCTCCCTCCATCCCAAGTGCAGACAGTGGGTCAACCTCCGTCCACAACTATGAGCCAGAGTTGCCCTTTCCTCTTTTAAAGTTGACTCTCTGGGGCAGGAGGGGGAGGGGGAGGGTTGTCACAATAAAGAAAAACTGCACGATGCAAAAATCAAAACTTGAAGAAAGGCTCTTAAGGTTTTTCAGAGGATGAGTTGAATGAAGGTTCACACTTTCCACCCTACACCATCTCAGAACACACCCAGGCTTCTCACAGAGGGGGTCCTTGCAGGTATCCAGGCGGGGAAGCAAGCCGTCGAAGAGATGAGAATGAAAACCTGGTTCAGACTGACTTCGTCAACCGGGATCCGACTTTGGGGAGTCTAATGCCAGAAGGTTTATTGTAGGTACATTGAAACACAACAGAATTTGGAAAAGGTTTTCCAGGCAACAATTATTCCAGTTTCAGTTGTCCAATAAAGCTTAAAGTGTGCCTACATAGAAACTCCTTACATATGGCCATGAGGGTAGTTCTGTGTAGAATCCGGTGTGGTCTCTGACCAATAGCGTAGAGGTCAGTGGGTCATACAGTGTGTGGGACATGTCCCCTAAGGTAGGGTAATGGCTAGGGAGGGGAGAGTCAAGGACAATCATTCTGGAGAATTTGGGTGAGGTCTGCCTCCACAGACAGCAAAATGGTTACCAGATAATTAACAAAATCCACTTCCATACACCTGGGCAGGAAAGCAAGCATTTTATCTCCTCCACTGAGAAGAGGTCCCTCTCTGTGTGTTTCAAATTCCTGGTTTCCTTAGTGATCAGTGGGCGTAAGGACTTTTGTGGCCCCAACAGCAAAGTCCAGCAGTTCATGTCATAAAGAGAAGGGACTAGCCCCAGACATAACACCATTGATTTTTAAGTCTTGGCAGTGAAAAGGTTAAAGGGAATGCCTCTGTCCCAAAGGCCTCTGGGTAGAACTGGAAGCAATTACTAACAAAGCTAGCTCCAAGGCAATCCTTAAGCTTGTATTTGCTCCCTAAGTTTATTGGACACGGTCAGTTGCTCCTTCAAGCTCCAGTGGCCTTGGTCCTTTCTACCTCAGTGACATCTCAGACTGTTTTTAAAGTCTCTCTCTCTCCCATGTGTTCCAGCACACCAGATACTGACAGCTACAAGCTGGATCATTCCAGCATCTTATCCACCTCCTGGCATTTAATTCTTGAGTATTTGTTTAAAGCTTCTCCATTCTCTCACTTGAGTTTGCCTTACAGTGGAAACTTACCTGGGGGCACGTGTAGGGGAAGATGGGGCCTGAGCATTTTTTTCTGCAGAAAGGCTACTTCCTTCAAACATTCCCTTCAGCTCACTGCAGGTTTGAGCCCACAGCAGAAAGGAGGAGAAGCAAACATTGCAGAGAACTGCACGACTGTGCTTTGTCTAGTAAATCTGTTTCCTATGCCTGGATTTACATTGCATGGGAGTGGATGACTAGCACACAGAGATCCTACCTCGTGACCCACAGTTAGGATATGGCAAAGTGAGGGTTTGAATCTAGGACGTCTAACTCTGAAGTCCCCGTCTAGGAGAGTCTTGTTTCTGACTTGAACAACGCCTTTTCATAATGCTCTTATGACAACCATGCATCCAGTGACCGCTGGCCCACAGCTGGTACTGTTTTACCATCCCAGTAAACCCTTTGTCCAGTGCTCTGTCAGATTCCTTATACTTCGGTCTCGGAAGAACATAGTCCTGAGTCCTCAGCTTTTTGTCAAGCCTTTTCCTACACTAACACTGCTCAGCTGTTCGGCTAAGTTCCAGCCATTAGATTTTTGGACAGGTGTGAGAAACCAGCTTCCAGAAACTCCAAAATATCCCGGAGACTCATGGCCAGTCTCTGAGAGGTCCCCTTAAAGTCATTCTCACTTGGCTTTGTAAGAAATGTGCCAGTGTCTGAGAGTGTTCTCCAAGGAAATTCTGCCCCTGTGAGGGTTTTCAGAATTTCTTAAATATCCCAAAGTGAGCTCAAGGCTAAAGACTATCAATTTTGCTTTAGGTGTCTTGGTTAATGTTTGATGGGAGATCTGGAATCCACTGTTCCCTGCCTTTGGGTCCTTGGCCAAAACTCAAAAGTCAGAAAGAATAAAGCCCACGGTTAATATCTCCTTACACACAGAGAAGGCAGGGCTTTCCCAAGCAAAACCCTGATGTAAAACAGCTGCTTCCTCCATAGAAAGAAAAGCAAAGGTAGACCCGAAGGGGACAATAAAAGACTGAGAAACAAAAGGGCAAAGCAAAAAGGAGAGGGAGAGAGAGGACCATCACAGACATGGCTGGCACGACACACAGGACTCTTGGTATCACATATAACTATTTATGAAGTTCTTTGTGAAACCGCCTAAAAACTACTGCTAAAGAAAAACATTATTGCTGCTATTTTGCAATGAAGGAAACTCAGCCTAAGGCCAACTTTTACAGGTGCTCTAACGTAGGTAACTAAGAAAAATGAAAGTTAGGTAGGCAGTTATGGTATCCATATCAGTAACCTCAGCACTCAAGAGGTTGAGGCAGGAGGATGATCAGCTCAAATCCACTCTGGAACCTGTCCCAGACAAGCGTCCCAAAATTAAATTTGAAAATCCACTTGAGGACCAAGATTTATACATTCATGCATACATGCCCAAATACGAATATATACGGAAAGGGAAGAGACTCTAGTGCTGCACTCCCCTGTGGGGCATCTAGAAGTTTTGCATTAGGCTCCACCCCTTCAAGTTTCTACCATCTCTCGATAGCTCCAGGCTTTGGAGAGACACTTGCCATTCAAACTTTAGCATGTCTATTTCATGATTAGCAAACTTGGGAAGCATCCTGACTTGCACCAAGGATTTTATCCTCCCTTGCTTCTCCCCATCTGTCTGGTAACTTGTTCTTCAACGCTATTCCCCTTTATTTTTTCTGTTCTGAGAACCTCTCAACCCCAACCTTCCACCTCTCTGCTTTCCCACCTCACATCGGGGTTTGTAGTTTTAACTGTGGTCATTGTGCTGGTGACCCCCAAGCTCCATCTCTAGTCCATATGTCTCGACTACCCAACCCACTTGGTACCTCATGGGTTGGTGTCCAAGGATGAGCAGCAACAGATCCGCCTGGAAACTTTCTTCCCATGGTCCTCTTCGCTTCAAGTTCTCTCCTCTAGCTGTTCCAAACAACAGTCACGGAAGCCTCTTTGATCTTGTCTCTTCTGTGCCCTGCCTCTCCAGGCGTGATGGTGATCTTTTTGGTGTTCTGCTATCAGAGAGCATCCATTAGTCAGCCATTTCTCATGCTCCACCTCCACCTTTGGAGGCAGGTCCCCAGGCTCTCTCACTTGAACACCACTTGGCTCTAGACTCCTTAATGTCTTCTCCATACAGAAATTCAAAGTGAGCCTTCTGAATGTCATTTGGGTCGTACGGAACATCTGCCAAAACTGTCCCTGTCTACCACCTGTTCACGGTACCTGCAGTACAACTTCCTCCTGCAGCTTGCAACCCTGCATGAGCTGGCCACCAGCAGCTTGCCTACTGTCCTCTCCTTCCACCCTCCTTCACCTTCACACCCCACCCCTGTCCTAGCCTCCCCCGCCTCCACCCCTTGAACACGCTGGGTGTGCTTTCATTAGACCATGCTTGATCTTGTTCTTTCTGCCCCAAATGTTCACCCTTCAGACTGCTTCTGACCTATGTTTAAATATCATTTTGAGGAGTTCCCTCCCCTGTCTCTGCGTATTATTTACTTCATCTGCAGCATCCCCAATTCTCGTGGTTTCTCCTATTTCCAGAATCCTTGCCTACTCTTCCACTCCAGTTGACACAGAACATTGACTCCATGGGAACTCCCACCAGGGTTATGTAGACACAACCTGGCAGTGCCTTCCTACATGGCATACCATATGCCTCCTGCCTCACACCTCAGGCGTCTCTACATGTGCCAAGTAGCGGATGCCACAGGATATGCCTGATGCCCACACAGGGACAGCCCACAGTTTTGAAGCTAATACCCTGAGGGGAGTAGGAGTCTGCAAATTCCTCCCTTGTATAGAGTGTCCAAAGGCACCTCGGCTCTTGTGGCCAATCAGGAAACAGTTCTGTGGAGTGTGGAGGTCATTTGCACTTGGACTCCCCAGCAGGAGCCATCAGAGGACACACCTGGTGCTCCTTCTCCAGCCTGTCTGCCTCCCTTTGGTTGTCCTTTGCTCTCGCATCCCTGAAAGAGAAAAGCACATATGCTCTAGTTTGTTTGACTTTTTTTTAAATTAATTTTAAGAGATAGTTTCCAGTAGCCCAACCTGTCCTCAAACTCATTATGCAGGCAAGGTTGACCTTGAACTTCTGATCCTTCTGCCTTCCACCTCACAAGTAGTTGGGTTCAGGTGTGCTGGAACTGAAAGGCAGGGTCTCCTGCCTGATAGGCAAGAACTCCACCAAGTGAGCTACATCCACAGTCTCATAAGCTCTAGCTTTAAGCAATGTGTTCTGAAAATACACACACACACACACACACACACACTTCCTATCACATCTCTTTTTTATTTTCCCTCTCTGCTTATCAGCACATGGGACACCACATATATTTATTGATTCGTTTTGTTGTCTCCCTGCCTCTTCACTCCAATATAATTTTCATGAGTTCTCTTCTATTGAGTTTACTATTGTACCCTACGCATCTAAAATATAGGAAGTACTCAATAAACATTTGTTGAAGGAATGAATAGGTGTGAAAAGGAGCTTGTCTGGGAAAAGCTACACAAATCCATGGTCTTTACAGCTGCTCACTTGGGGGAAGGAGCTCTCTGAAGACGGGTAGAGCCTCAGGCAGGGCTAATGAGGGAGCCTGGTGGGGAAGAACCACTCAGAAGCAGGTTGGTCACTCCCTAGAGGTGAGGGAGGTGTAGGGGCTCTGCAAATATGCACCCACTTTCACCAAAGTCTTACCATGCGCTGCTCTGAATAAAAGAGCCTCACATATCTTGAAAGGAACAGGTTACTTTCCCAAATCTTTAGTATTTCATCTACACTGCTTTACGTTTGGGGTTAAAATATACTTTGACTTTAGGTAACATTTTTGTTTCTATTGGAAAATAAACCCTAGTCAAGTCTAAAGTATTCTAGTTATTTTTTTTTTTTACCCAGAAAATTACCTTTCACAGGAAGAAAATGCTAAAACCGTATCAAATGTTCCGCGGACTCAAGTGTGACACAAATAAATTCCGAATGGGAGAACCAACTCTGAGCATCACCCCCGTAGGATTAGGAGTGATCCCGCCTCCCCATCCCCTGCCAAGGCAAACACAGGTATCTCTGTGATCAGTTTGGAAATCAGCCATATCAGGAGGCTTTGACAGCAGTTAAGCAGTATATTTATTGGAAATACAGAGTGCCTGTGAAATAGCTAATGTTACTTGTCTACTGGAAACAAGATCAATAGAGAATAATAGCAAGTTGTGAGGGACTTTGAGTTTGGAGAACCCTATTTTATCTCAAGTACAGTGTACTGAACAAGGAGGGTCTGTGATGAGAGACACAGCCAACTTCAGAAGAACATACAGACACCGTACATCTTGAGGAAATCAGTCACCATGCCATTTCTTAAGGGCAACATGGAGAAACGAAGCCCTTCTTCATGTGACCAGTGTGACAACCGATGTGCAGTTACATATTTTACATATGACACACTTCGGTGCAAAACTACATATTTTACATATGACATACTTCCGGTGCACAACTACATATTTTACATATGACATACTTCCGGTGCATAACTGTTGGATAAACGCAAGATATTATTGGCAAACTTGCAATAGTCACCCAAAGTGAAGCACCATCTAAAAAATGATCACGTAGCCGGGCGGTGGTGGCGCACGCCTTTAATCCCAGCACTCGGGAGGCAGAGGCAGGCGGATCTCTGTGAGTTCGAGACCAGCCTGGTCTACAAGAGCTAGTTCCAGGACAGGCTCCAAAGCTACAGAGAAACCCTGTCTCGAAAAACAAAAACAAAAAAACAAAAAAAAAAAAAATAAAATAAAATAAAAAATGATCACGTGTAAGAAAAGGTAAACGTATCTGTTATCAGGCAGGAAGGACTAGGGCTCAGTCAATCCCATGGAGAAGCTAAGTCAGTGAGCAGGGTCGGGAGAGTCTCTGACGCTGCCCCCTTGGATGCCGGTAGATAGGATGAGGACTCAGGGAGTATCTGGCTCGTGTCAAATCCGAGTGAGAACCGCTGGTCCAAAATCGCCAAGCATTTCACTGCTGTTCTATCGTGACAGCAGAGATCCGGGGTCAGCCGAGAGGCCCATCAACAGATGGATGCCGAAACTTGGTTCATTGTACATGGAATTTCACTCAGCCATAGAGTTCACTCAGCCATAGAGGAGGATGAGATCCTGATGTTTTCGGGAAATGGATGAATCTGGATATCACTGTTAGGCAGAATAAACCGGACTCAGAAACAGCAAATACCTCTTATTTCCTCTCCTATTTGGAAACTATAACTCTCTATACACATGTGTGTGTATATATAACAATAAATATGTATTTATGACCTGAAAGCAGAAAGGCAGTCTGAGAAGGGAGAAAGGTCTAAAGGGTGAGAGGAGGGGCAGCAAGAGAAGATGATGGAGGAGAGTGGGGGAGTGAACAAGAACCAAGTCTAGGGACGTGTATGTGTGCCAATGTCACCTTGAACTCACTACTTCATATGCTAACTAAAATCATTACAGGATCATTTTTGGAAGGCAGATCTGAGATTACAAAGGTGCAGAAGTTCCTGGGACTGCTGGGTATGTTCGGTGTCTTGATTGTGGTGCTAGTCTCACGGATGTTTATGCACACCCAAAACCTTTCCAAGTGCAGACTGGCAAGATGACTCAGTAGATTAAATTTTATGACTTTAACTCAATCCCTGGAACTTACGTGGTGGAAGGAAAGGTCCATCCCCTACAAGCTGTCTTCTGACCTCCGCACGAATGCTGTGGCACACACACACACACACACACACACACACACACAGAGAGAGAGAGAGAGAGAGAGAGAGAGAGAGAGAGAGAGAGAGGCACATGTGCGTGCGTGCAAGCATAATGGTGGAGCAGAGGCAACAGGCAGGAGACGTGTGGCTGGATAAGAGACAGACAGAGAGCTGAGGGCCTACATCTTGAGTCATAAGCAGGAGCTAGAGAGACCTAATTCAAATAGTTTAAGTCCTTTGAAAACTTAAAGCCCCAGTGATGTATTTCCTCCAGCAATGCCACACTTCCCAGTGCTCTCCAAAGAGCCACCAGCTTGCCACCAGGTATCCAAATGCCCATGACTATTGAGGGCCATCTCCTTCACCCACCACTCAAGGCAACGCAGAAAGCACACAAACAAACTGTGGGATCCTCAAGGCCCTGATTCCAAGCAACAACTGTCTATCAAGGTCTTAGCTTTTTAAACCTTCTCAAGGTATTCTCCCTTAAGTCCACTCCAACCTCTTTTCCTTCTTCTAAACTCTATGGCACCAGAAATTGTGTCCATTTTATAGGCTACCTGGGGTCCACATTGTTCTTCTGCATTGTTTGTTAAAGGATTCAGCCAGCCCAATTAATAATACTCAACAAACTAATCGAAAATAAGATACAGATTAGGCCGTGTGGAAACCAAGGCAGGATTTTTACCACTGATGTTGAAGTAGCTGAACTCAACTGTCACAGGCAGCTAGGTCTCCTTCCCATACTGCTGGTTCTGCCCTGACAATCACACAGAGGAACAAAGAGGATTTTTTTTTTCCTGTGGTTGACTATCTCCTGAGATAAAGGAGAGGTGTGTTGGGGACTGTGGACCCCCAGACCCTGAATTTCCTGTAAACAACTTGTTTTCTAGCTTGCAGCTGCTCTGAGCAAAACAGCTTGTTTTCTTGTGTTTGCAGCTACTCTGAGCACGAGACAAGGGAGTGGTTTCTGGTGGCTGCAGCTGAAAGATCCCGAGAACTGGGGTGTGGGCAGAGTCCTATATAAGTTGCCCCTGAACACAATAAAGGGGGCAGTCTTATTTTAAGAATGACCCGTGTCTCTGTCTGTGTGTCTTTGTGTGTTTAACTCTTCGGGCTCTTGCCCAAGTCTCGCAAATCATCCTTAGTGTCTGTGGTGCACTACAGGCTTTAGTACCGTAATACACATAGTAGCGCAGACAGAACAGAGGGGGAAACACAGTCAGTGAGGTAAAGTTCCCCACGACTTCCTATCCATAGCATGTTCCTCCTCTTTTCTCAGGAGGGCAAGACCAACAGTGTAATATAGACTCCCTCCACATTGGACAGAGAGCAGAAAGGAAGTCCTCCTGTCAATCACACCCCTGCCAACATCCAAGCTTAGCCTTGGACACCCGAGCCATCTCTCCAGTCACGTACCTATGTTCTTATTCCTCCTTTGGACATTTTCTCCAGTGCCTGGCATTGTGCTGAGAAAATGAAAGATACAGTAAGAGAGTGGGTGGATGAATGAGGAAAGAGTATTTCAGGACAAGAATGCGATGGGGGAGGGAAGGAAGGGGAGGTGATGGAGATGAAAACATCAGTGGCTAGGGCTGTGGCTCTGACGGCAGGTGATCTGAGTTCAGATCCTATTCAGCCCCGGTTATTCTTTCAGAGAAAGGCACTTAAACTCTCCCTGTCGGTACTCAGTCCAGTTGTGAGCCTTGAGTGTGTTCAGGCCCATAAAGGGGCTAAAACAGTGCTGACCGACCAGGGCCTGCAGCTCGGTCTCATCCGGTTTCTGGCTTTAGAAACTAGAATGTATCAGCAGCAGCCATGCCCACGCGGAGATGATGGTTTGCTGCCTGCAGCATCCTCTGCAACAGCATCCTCGCCCCTCTGCAGTGGAGGAAGAGATGCGGCCTGAGGCATCTTCCACCTCTGCTTTGGAGACAAAGAAGCTAATGCTTACTGCAGACCCAAAAGTTCCATTCTTTATTTGGGGACTGTGTGTGTGTGTGTCTGTGTGTGTGTGTGTGTGTGTGTGTGTGTGTCCATGCACATATGGGTGGATGGGCATATGTGTGCATGTGGAGACTGGAGGTCATCACCAAATTCTCCTTTAATCATTCTCTATCTTATTTCCTTTTAAAAAACCTGTTTTTCATCCTGTCCTCAGTTTCCTTTCCGTCCTGTCCTCACATTCCCTGCCCCCTGCCCATCCACTCCTCCTCCGTTTCTGTTCAGGAAGGGGCAGGCCTCCCATGGGTATCAACAAAGCATGGCATACCAAGTTGGTAAGACTAAGCACCTCCCCTTGTATTAAGGCTGGGCAAGGCAATCCAGTGAGGAATAGGTTCCCGAGAGCCAGCCAAAGCACTGGACAGTCCCTCTCCCCATTGTTAGGAGTCCCACAAATGGACCAAGCTACACAACTGTCACAAATATGTATAGGGTTTAGGTCAGTCCCATGCAGGTTCCCTGGTTGTTGGTTCAGACTCTATGAGTTCCTATGAGCCACCTTGGTTGTTTCTGTGGGTTTTCTTGTGATGTCCTTGACCCCTCTCGCTCCTACATCCATTTTATGTCTTGAGACAAGGTCTCTCACTGTGTGTGGAACTCTCTCATTTAGCTAGACTGGCTGGCCAGAAAACCCTGGGGATCCTCCCTCCTCAGCCTCCCTAGTGCTGACATCACGGGGACTCATCACTACCCTTGATTTCTATTGTGGGTGCTGGGGATCTGAACTCAGGCCCTCATGTATTTGTGGCAAGTACTTTACCGATTAAGCAGCCTCGAAAGCTCCATTCTTCAATTCTAAAAGGGAGACTAAGGCTGTGTGCCCTTTCTCTTTAAAGCAGATCTAAATTTTTACAATTTAACTTCAGGAGCCCTCCCTCCACTTTGCGTGACACTGACTCTGCTTCTGGTTCTTTACACTGGTAGCTTAGGTTCTCCAAGTTAGAGCTGAGTTATTCATTGCTTGCATGTGCTGCCTCGAACAAAATTAACACCCGGGGGCTGCATGCTCAGTGCAGATATTCACCCCCACACACACTACAAACCCTAGAGACAAAGCACTAGAAACCACTGGACTTTGATCCTAGAGCAGTGACAGGTGGATCTTTGTGCCCCTATCCCGCCTCATTACCTCTTTATTTTCTCCTCAACTGCAGAGGTAGTGGCAGCCCTGCCCTCCCAGAAGAGCCTGCACCTACAAAGACATTTATTTAGCTTCCTCTGGGGCCCTTGGCCTCCCCTGAGAGGCTTAGAAGTCCATAATGAGCTATCCCCTCCCAGCAAGCTTGAGTGTGGAGACAGGTGCTGCCCCTCACATTCCATGGCAGGTGTTCCAGAGAATTCCTACCATGCCTCTTGGGCAGCCACATTGGCTCCTGATCCTCAACACTACTGGTCATTCTCATGGAGAATCTGTCAACTCATCAAAGCTGGTCCTTGGCCCTTTTACCCAAAAACCCTTCACACTAACTGAGCCCAATGGCCCTGGGAACCTCCCAGGTCCCTGCCCCCTCCTCCAAAGGAGGTTGGATGGCCACAAAGTCCTTTAACTCAAGCACTGATTCCTATTTGAGGTCAAGGAACCCTCATTGCTATAAATTCCATGCAACAGGGTTAGCAGCTGGCTTGAGTGTTGACTTGCTCTTAGGGCAGATGGCTGACCCCACCACCTGCGAAAGCCTCCACAGGAGCTTGGCTTCTCTCCCTCACTGACTTCCTCTGGTCTCAATCCTCAGTTTCGAGGGGAAAAAAACTTCAGCAAGCTCTGAGAAGCCTGAGTTTCCCCAAGTCCCCTTGGAGTTCAAAGATGAAGTCAATGTTTGCCTCCAAGATAGAATTCATTAGCTGCCATTGCCAGCCGTGGGTGTTTTTTTCTTGGCAGACACAGACTCCCCAGAACCTCCACAGGTCGCAGGGTCAACAGCTTAACATGCAGGATCTACAAATGCCGGTGGTTTCCCCGCTCAGAACTGCCAGGTACAGTTGAGCTGCTTCTTCCAGCTCAGTGGTCTGGCTCCCCATAAGGGACCATGCTGAAAAGTACCTGCCACATTCTGCAGATGAATCCTGGGTCCCATCCGGCAGACTGCAAACCTAAGACAGAGCTGGAAACCCAAATATCTCTCCTGGGTGTCTGGCACACTCCGTATCCAGCTTGACTTGAAAGAAGGGCTTTTCATTCTTTCTGATTTTTCTTCATTTCCTTTTTCTTTATGGCGTTTGTATTCCTATAAGACCCAATAAGTAGATACGTATTTGTAAAGTAATGGGTAAAGATGATTACTGGGTTTTTAAAATGTGATTTCTGAAGTTCCCATTTTTATTTAACTCAGCAATGACAGTTACACTGACAGCCACACTTATTCATGGTCTCGATAAATCGTCTTTGCCTAATACTGCATTCAGCACTATTTGCAAAGTAGCATCCTTGGATGACTTCTGCCACCACGTTCAGGGCCTTTGCTACCCAACCTCCTCAGGGACTGCCAACATCTTAGCAACGTCGGCTCTTCGTTACAGGATTCCATCTGGGGCAGATAGATGTCTCAGAGCTGGCACAGGAGGCCGCCTTTCTCGGATAAATGGCCCCCAAAATGACAGGTTCATCCTGGGCTGACTGTTGCAGCACACGTCCTGGGAACAGACTCACTCCAATCAGAGAGAGGCCATTGAACGGGCCTTTTTAATTACACCCCTCCCCACCTCACTTATTAAGATATTTGGCACACGCTGACGGTGGAAATTTTCCTGCATGGTTCTTTTGGGAGCTACCTAGATGACTTTGGCAGAAAAGTGACATATAAATAACATTTAGGATTATTATTATTATCAGACTAGGCTCTCATCCTGTGTAACTGGGGATTCTAATGCTCCAACTTGCTTGTTATAAATACTGTACCCGTCATCCCTTCATACAGCAGGGATGTGGTAGAGGGGCTGTGTGAGGTACAGATCTGTTCATTGAAGCTGGTCTGAGAATCGTCCTGCATGTATAAAACACATCACGATAAATAATTCTCTCCTTTTAGGCAATCCGCTCACCCTCTACGTCTCCAGGGATATAAGCAGCAGGCAGACTTCACACCCATTTTAACAATGGAAAACAGACAGGAATTATGGGTGAGACTATAGAACAAGTGACAGTAGCCGGGTACCAGGGTGAGATCACAGGACTCATCCCAGAAAGGCTGGTCTCCAACCAGAGACAGACAGTGGGGATGTTCAAATACTTTCAGAGCTTGAGAGAAGAGCTTCCCCTTAGGATCAGGTACCCGGTCCCAAGTTGACCGTTGTGCTTTTGGCCAGTCTCTGAGTCAGTGCCGTGTTCCACCCTCCACACCGGGGTGGTGATGAGGCACTCACAGAAAGGCCCTGCTCTCGGGAAGCTCGACCCTGATGTTACATAAACAAATGAGCAAACGTACAAACTAATGCCAGAGACAAGGTTCAAAGCAAATACACATAAAGTCAACACTACAAAGAATGGCGGTGGGTCAGCACAGAGACACTTCCATTGGGCTCGGGAGCAAACCGACGTGGGAGGCCACGGGAAAAGGTCTGCCATTCTGTTAGCTTCAGTGGCCATTGGACAGGGCAGAAGGGGCTGCAGGCTGCTCCATATAGCCACCCTCCCCCTCGGTTTAGAGCAAAGCCTTCTGAGTTTCATGCCCACATGGTTAGAGCCTTCTTGGCATGTATGTGTGGTCATATGCCTAAGGTTTTGTCAACTAATAAGCTGCGGGCAGAAGAGATCAGTTCTGCTCTTAATAAGATCTGCCACATGTTTCCTTGTTTCTGCTTCCCCCGTTGTACTCGCTGCGATGACAATACAGCTAGAGAGTCAGCCTGGAGCCCCAACAGCATGAAGCAACCCTGGGGTATGGTAAGCGACAACACAGAATTTGTTATGAAATACTCATTTCCCTTTGCTTGAGCCATTGTATTGTTTTTAGAGTTTTGGTTGTTGTTGTTGTTGTTGTTGTTATGGTAGCTTAGGCTGCATCCTAATACAGAATGTTTTAATCAGGAGCACTTTAAATGTCAATGAGATTAATCCACCTGCCATGTAGATCCAGATGGAAAAATAACAGGTTGCAAGTACAGGAAGAGACTACCCAGGAACCTAGTGCAATTATCCAAAGACATTGATGGCTTAGGATAGTGTTATGATCTGATTACAAAATGTCCCCCACAGGCTCATCTTGCAAGCACTTCAGCGGGTGACCTTATTATGGAGTGGTGGAAACTTTGAGAGGTGGAGCCTAGTTGAAGGAAGTTGGTCACTAGAGATATGTCCTTCGAGATATCTCGTCCTGGTTTCTCCTATATTCCCCTTTTCTCTGAGTCTTGTCTATAAGAACGTCTTCTATCCCAGGCTTCAACAGCTGTGATGTTCTGCCCACATACATAAAAGCAAGCAGCTATGAGCTAAACCCTCTGAAACCATGAGCCCTTCCTAAGCTGTCCTCTCGTGTACTTTGGTCACAGTGACAAGATGAAAATGGGCTCGGGCAGTCGCTCTGCACATAATGACAGGTTATAGCGATTTGGAGGCCCATTTTTGGAAGCAGAAGCAAAAAATATTTGAGGATGAACTGGATGTCTGGGTGGAGGGTTCAGTGAAGAGAAGTCAAAGCAATGGGTAGGATCCTTCAGTGATTTCTCCAGACCCTCTTAGGTATCTGAGGAGACCTTAGGCATCTCTGGCATAGGAACCTCTCATTCTCTGAGGTAACAACTGCCACAACTGTCAGCCTAATAGTTTTCTCTACAGATACCACCCTCATGTGCCAGATTTAAGTTGGAATTTTGTTTATAACAGAAACCAATCCCTGCTGGTTTAAAACATAAAAACATTTTTTGGGGAAGGATGATGATGTTGATCATAGAAGTTGGGTATAGCCAGAATTTTTAAAAAGGATGAGAAATAAGGACTAGAAAAATGATAGGAACTAATCAAATGTTCTTAGCTCTTTATCCCCAAGCAGACAATTTCTATTCCTACACAAATGACCAAGGATGGCTGTCTCCAGCTTCTGAATCTATATATCTTTCCACAAGCAAAATGTGCAAATCCAAATAGATACGTGCCCACCTTAGACTCCTGGGGGGGTGGTATGAGAATTTAACTAGTTCTGGCAAGGAAAGAGTGCCTCACCTGTCCACACACACTAGAACAAGTCACCGAGAAGCCTCCATGTGAGCCAGGCAGCACCTCCCACCCTATAGGTGTTATAACACAGCTCAGACTGAGTACAATTTGTGTCAAGTTCATGAAGACACAGCACTCCATGGCCCAATAGTTCTTTCCATGCTCTACTTCAGAGCTAACCAGAAGCTAACCAGATGCCATCCCCAGCTGATAAATATCTTTCTTATCTTTAAAAAATTCTTGAGCAGAAGGTTTCATTGATTTCCTGGGGACTCCTTGCAGGGACTCACAAACACTTTCAAGTTGTTTATCTCCCCCATGCTCTCCACAGCACATGACAGCTGCTTACTCGTCCTGCAATGGTTTCCCTGTTGGGGAGCTGGGCCGGAGTGGGTGTGGAATCCTACAGACAAATTACACAAGTGTGAACCCGAGTCTCACAAATTTATCTGAAGTCTTGAATCTTAGATTTGTTGTTCTAAAAACTTCTACTCTGCAAATAAGTGAGCCGAGCTTCCAATTAGTCCAATGTCCCTCTTCCCCTTACCTACCCTCAAATACTCATTCTTTATTCCCATCCAGGGCTCCCTCTCCCTACTTCTCAGAATGAAGTTTTAAAATTGAGCTATAAGAATGGATATAGCAGCTCTTTATCTGTCAGAGAAAGATTAGCTGAGGATAGTTATGGGCCCCAGGCAAAGATAGGAATGCAGCCTGCCTCTTAAAGGCTTGATTGGGAAGGTTTTATTGTTATTATAAAGATGCTCTTTCCTTTAAAAGTTTACAGCTAGGTTTTTTTCTTCTTTTAGTCACAGAAGGTCATGTACTTTTTTTATTAGATACTTCTCAGTTTTGAGGCTGAGATTTACTTAATAACACATATAGTTGAGCAATGAGGATGATGGGAACTGAGCAGGACCTTGATGAAGAGCTTTGCCGAGTCCTGAACATTATGAACCATGAGCCTCTGGGTGATGTGTCAGGTCACAACCTTCCGCCACAGACCAAGCCCACAGTAGGAGTGGAGATGTATGGTTTTCACATGCCAAGGCGCTCAAAGAATGACCTTTTGATTTGCTTTATATCTTGTGTTTCTTTCAACATTTTTATTATACAACTAATAATTATGATACCACATGTAAGAGGTATTCTAAAATACAATCTTATTATTTTATGTATTTTAAATTTCATGCTCATGCCATTTATAACCAATTATCGTCATTTCTTACTGTCACTAAACTGATCAGTGCTTTATATTTTTATGTTTTAAATTGTGGTATTAATACACATGTAACATTAAATTTACCAGTTTAACTTTTAAGTGTACAATCCAGTGACATTTGGCATATTACATAGTATGTGTGGCAATTATCTATTTCCAGAGATTTCATCCCAAACAAAGGTGCTATGCCCATGTAACAATTACTCCCCACGCTTGCTCCTTTCCCCTGGGTAACTCCTGGTATCCTCTATCCCAGTTTCTGTCTCTTGGAGTTTGACCTATTTAAGCTACTGCATGTAAATAAAATGCCCAGTATTTATTTTACTGTCTTAATAAGGTGTCATACCCCATCCCTTCAGCCCCTTGACTACCAGACCCCTCAAATCTTATGCAAGAGGCCTGTGGTCATCCATTACAGCCAGTGGTCTTCCCATTGGAAGGTCTACTGTCTGCACATTATTTGCTGAGTGCATGGAAAACCTGCAAGCCAACCATTCCTTTCCTTCACCTCCTACTTAAGAAAGCAAGGCTCCTTCAGGTGGTACCATGCAGTTGGGCAGCAGCAAGCCAGGAATTCACTAAGGTCATCCAAATACCTTGCTGTTTATGCCATTCCTCCAGCTCTGCCAAAGAAATGCTATCCATCTGCCAGCCTCTCAGTGTCACAGAGCTGTCCTCTAGATCCTTGCTGAGGATTAAAACCATCCTCGTTATCCAATCTACACTCAAAACTTTAGGTTGGGGGAAACACATCCCTGTCGACGGTATGGGCACTTTCTCCAGAGGTAACACGGCTCAGTAATGCAGCAGCCAGCTCGGCCTCTGAAACTGGAGTGGTCTGAATGAAAATGTTCCCTATAGAAACGTTCAATACTTTTTTCCTGTCACTAGCTGATAAGTGTTTTTATAGTTTTCCTATTTTTTTTAATTGTAGTATTGACATACATGTAACATTAGTGCCATTTGGATGCTTGGACCCTATTTGGTGGTGCGATTGCTGGAGGCTTAGTTGGAGGAAGTGTGTCACTGGAGGAGGTGGTTTTGAAAGTTTAAAGGTACATGGCATTTTGAGTTCTCTCTCTCTCTCTCTCTCTCTCTTCTCCTCTTCCTCCTCTTCCTCCTCCTCTTCCTCCTTCTCCTCCTCCTCCTCCTCCTCCTCCTTCTTCTGCTTCAAGATGTGAGTTTCTTTTGCCATCTGTCTCTGTCATGGACTCTAACCCCCTGGAACCATAAGGCCAAATAAACTCTCTTTTCTCTAAGTTGTCCCGGCCATGTGTTTTATCACAGCAGTAGGAAAATAACAGATACAACTGAATGTTCTTATCCAAGTGACTTATCCTTTGTGATGCCATTTCTAATATGAAACGTGGGGGCGGGGTGATAATGCTGATGTCAGTCTTACTGATGACTTCTTCTGATACTCAAATAAATTGATTTGCCCAGTATACTTAGAGCAGTACCCAGAGCTTAGAAAACATTAGGTACATGATGTTGGTAAGACTATAACACTTGTTTGTAGTGAATCAATCCCTACATCTCTTTGGTTTTAGAGTCATTGTTGAAAGCTACATATCTATCATGTACCAATTTATCTGTTAGAACACTTTCTGATTCAAGTAAACAAAGTGATAGTTCAATCTGGCTTAAACTCGACTTTAAAACACCTTAAAAACTTTAAAATAGTTTAAGTCCATGGGTGAAGTGGCTTCCAAAGTCAGTAGAGAAGGATGCCATCTGTAATCTGCTTCTTTCTGTTAGCTCTATTCTGCCACCTGGGCACCAACCTCCTGTGAAGCCTATGGGATGAGATGTCTTCCAATATGACCATGGCTTTGTGCTTTCTCTTGAAATATGGAAAGAGGGAAGGAATAAGCAAGGCCATTTATCTAATGGTTGCCCACTTAAGGTCTCCTTCCCCTTTTGAATCATGAACAAGACCAAAGGAGCCTTATGGCGTAGGTGGAGGCTGCTCATTCATTCCCGGTCACCCAAGACCTGAATAATCACACAGAAAGTATATTAATTTCAACATCATTTCTTGGCCTATTAGCTTAGTCTTTTTATTAACTAGCTCTTACATCTTAAATTTATTTATTGATAAGGCTCTGGCTGGTGACTCCCGTCTTCCTTCTTCGGTGACTACATAGCATCTCTCTGATTTCTCTTACATCTTGAATTAACCCATTTCTATTAAACTATATATCATCCCAGGCTGTGGCTTACTGGTGCAGGCATATTACTCTTTCAGCAGCTACATGGTGTCTCTCTGACTCTGCCTTCTTTCCTTCTCTATCTGCTTGGAATTCCTGCCTTACCCTATTCTGCCCTGATGTAGACCAAAGGAGCTTTATTCATTAACCAATAAAAGCAACACATACACAGAAGGACTTCCCACACAACCATGGGAACTTGGGCCAAATCTACAGCCTCAAGTCTCTTTGCCTCCAAGATGCAACACACAGAATTGGCAGACAATTTCAGAAGTATTACATTCTCCAGATTAACAACACTCTATGGAGATATTCTAAATGTCAACAAAGACAAAGCCAGATTTTCAAGAAGTTATATGTGTGAATCTCTCTCTCCCTCCCTCCCTCCCTCCCTCCCTCCCTCCCTCTCTCTTATGGTGTGTGTGTGTGTGTGTGTGTGTGTATGTGAGAGAGAGAGAGAGAGAGAGAGAGAGAGAGAGAGAGAGAGAGAGAGAGAGAGCGAGCAGGGATGGTACCCAGAAGTTTGCACATAGTAGGTAAGAAGTGAACCACTGAGCTGTATCCCAGTCCAAAACAGTTGTTTGGTTCTTGGAATTAGTGTTACTGAACTGTCAGTGTCAGTGTTAGACTAAGGTTCTCTTCTTCAGCCGTAACTGTGTTAGTAGGAACAAACAAAAAGCAGACTGACATCTCCAAAGCAGCTTACTGAATTTTATTTTATGGATAAAAAGAAGCACATCTTTTCACCATATTTTCCTGTCCTCTCGGACCCTTAAGCAACATAAGCTTATGGTTCAATTTGAAGAAAAGATGGGATTAGTTTTTCTGTGCTTACACCGGTTTCTGACTAGAGACCCTGAACATCAAAGATGAAAGAAATAAATAAAACCATTTCATAAGAATTTCAGCACAAGGGGTTAGGAAGGCAGCTCAGCTCATTAAAGCACTAGCTGGTCGACAGGGAGGGCTGGAGTCTGGGTTCCCAGAACCTGCCAAAATGCTGGATGGATGGGGGAGGCAGAGAAAAGGAATATCCAGAGGACGGTGGCCAGTGACAAGCCATAATGGAAGCTCTGGATTTGATTGAAAGATCCTGCCTCAAAGAGGAAGGTGAAAGAGCAATCAAGAATGATTCCTGAAACCAACCTCAGTCCTCCACATTCACACACACACACACACACACACACACACACACACACACACGGAAAGGGAAAAAGTGGTGTGAGAAGTCCTTCTGTATATGTGTTGTTTTTATTGGTTAATGAATAAAGAATCTGTCTTAGCCTGTGATAGGGTAGAATAGAACTAGGCGGGGAAGACTTAACTGAATGCTGGGAGGAAGAAGATGGAATCAGAAGCCTTGTAGTCCCTGCCGCTGGAGACAGACACAGGACAGAACCTTGCCAGTAAGCCACAGCCACATGACAATACACAGATTAATAGAAATGGGTTAAATTAAGATGTAAGTGCTATCCAATAAAAAGCTAGAGCTAATGGGCTAAGCAGTGATTTAATTAATACAGTTTCTGTGTGGTTATTTCAGGGCTGAGCAGCCAGGAACAAACAAGCAGGCTTCTACTACACAAAAGGACTCAACATGGGCATATCCACACACTGATGCAGACACAGTGTTCATATGAAGCACTATCCTGCTGGTCTAGATTCCATCCCCAACAAGGATCCTCTGAGACAGAGCCAGTGAAGGAGACAGTGTGTTCTTCAATCGGGTTCCTCTGTGCTTTGCTGAGTCACCATTCTGTCTCTGGAATGCAGTGTTGCATACATATGCTCTTAGTGTTTTCTTTACCATCCAGCACAAACTACATGCTTGGACTGGTTTTTGCTATGTCCTCAGATCTCATACACTCTAGATCATGTCTGCTTGTGGGCATCCCCAGTTTTATTCCCTACAATTGCAGGACTTAGGTAAATTCTCAGCTAATAATCAGCTTCCAAGTGAAATTCTAAATAAAAATTTTACTCTTTTCCTAACAATAATATCCTTTTCTCTTAACTCAATTAAGTTTTTATATTGTATATAAATTTTTATTTGAAAGAAACAAGGCAGTAATAAATACAAAAAGGATCCAATTTATGGAAAACACTCATATTTACTATGTTAATTTTAGCATTAATTGTTCATTTTAAAAATAAAGAAATACAAATGTTCAATTAGATGCATTCATAAAATTAAACATATTTCAGTTAAAATTATGTTTACAAAGAGTTTGCAATAAAATGGAATTTTTAATTTGCTTATAATAGTAGCTTTTAAAAAACAGCAGGCAAGATCTAATATGTATTTTTGACAAGAAAATGAGCTAGGCTAACACAGCCTTTTTTACTACAAAAATAGAAATGTTGGATAAAAGTCTTTGGAATACATTTGAACTGACAGCAGAGGAACAAATGTATAAAGGGGAATGCAGAAGAGGGCCAGCAGAAGGATAGAAAAAAAATGGGGATTGAAAAGCAAAAACTGTGCCTTGCGTACCTGTCACGGAAGCCCAAGAGAACCTCAGCTAAGCCCTAGTACTGGTGTGTCCACACTGGGACAGACGCTGGCATACTGAGACCAGACAAGGCAGAAGAGGAACCGAAGTTCATGTGTGAAACCAGACCCCCTTCCTTCCTGTGAAGACGTAACCCAGACAGCACCAATGAAACTTGGCTCTTCCCATAACAGGAAGAAAGAACTCCCAACCATCCAACACATCTAATAAATGCATTGTTTATTAGAGCCCGAATGTATGTTATTCTTTGAATGAACATTCAGGCTAAGAGACAAGTGGAAAGTAAGTCCCAGATGGATGAATTTCTAAAACCTGGGTCGGGGAGTGGGGAATCTGACACAAAAAAAGACAAATGTAATTTGAAGGGGAAGCAATCTTCCGAAGAATTAGCACCCAACTTGAAAAAAAAGAATAATCTGAAACTAATAGTTTTAAAGGATTATTAAACTATTGTTATTAAATTTTAAGTTATTTTATAAAAGAGGTAGATACTAAAAGACTTAGATATTAAAAACATAATCTTCAAAGTAGATACCTAATAAAACACGAGATTAGAATCAGCTGAAGAGAGGATTACTAAAGTAGAAAACAAATATGAGGAAATTATTTAGAAAAATACAAAGCAATAAAGAAATGTAAATTCAGTCTGATTTAAGAAATTAGAAAAGAAACAACAAACAGACAGATATTTCATAAGAAATAAATCCCAAATACAGGTAACTGATATCACTGGTGTAGTCAGGAAATATAAGTTTACAAAAAGAACCAAGTATCTAAAAAGAATTGTCACCCAAGAGTGAAGTAAAATAGAGTACGCGGTGTTGAGTTTCTCCTCACCATACCTTGCTGAAAGAGCCACAAAAGAGTTAATTATTTGGACGTAATTTGAGGGAAGACTATAGAAGCAGGACACAAAGTATTACTGAGAAATGGGAAATTGTAATTGTGATATAAAGAAGCACTGACTGTAGAAAGAGAAGACAGGTACCATCAGATTGTTTTAAAATATTTCCATCTTCCTTGTGACATTTCTTCTTGTTTTAATCTTTAATCTTTACAGAAGATTTTGTCTTAAAATCTGACTTTCTGATATAAATGCCATTATCTTGAGCCGACCATCCTTGACGTTTTAGAATGTCCCCTAACAGCCTTTATAAATAAAAAGAAAACACATGCTGGTTTTTTTTTTCAGGAAGATTCTGATTTAGCAATATGCACAATTAATGTGTAATATTAATATCCTACCCACTGCCTTTTGATTTCTACGTCTCTTCCTTTTCCAAGTTGTTAAGCAGCCTTTATTATAAATGAGTCTTTAATTTCATATTTTAGGAGTGTGAGAGCCTTCCTAACAGATCTTGTTCTTTGATGCAAGGTCTATTAATGTTTGTTCTACAGAAAGCCTTCTCCCGCAGAGCAAGGCAGTAAAAGGGAAGCCAAGGTTAATGGAATAAAAAGGAAGCAACATCATCATTACTTACAAATAATGTAAGTTTTTGATGTAGAAAATCCAATAAATTTTTCATATAAAGTATCAAAATTATTAGTGATTTCAGCAGCTATGCTAAGTGTGTCGTGCCGATGAATGTGGCATCATTTACATTATCCATGTCTAGAGGGTAAATCATGCGGCATTGTTAGACTAGGTCTATAAATCAAAAAGTTTATTTACTGCTATTTGTACAGGAGCACAGACATCCTCTCAAACCAAAGCCTTTATAGCAAAATAAAGCAGCATCTGTGTATATAAGAGCCATTAGGGAACATTTCCAAACTCAAAGTGGCTGACTGAAGGGACTTACATTTCAGCATGGCTGTTCATCACTGAAGGAAGTCAGGACAGGAACTCCAACAAGGCAGGATCCCAGAGGCCATGGGGGTAGCTGCTTACTGGCTTGTTTCCCATGTATTTCTCAGCCCATCTTCTTATAGAACCCAGGACCAGCAGCCCAGAGATGGCCACCACTCACCAAGAGCTGGGCCCTCCCCTACTGATCACTAATTGAGAAAATGCCTTACAGCTGGATCTCGTGGAGGCATTTCCTCAGCTGAGGCTCCTTCCTCTGATGACTCTAGCTTGTGTCAAATTGACACACAAAACCAGCCAGTACAGATATACTGTTTTATGATTAGAATAGGAAAATACATTTTAAAGCAAAATTAAAAAGCTCTGGAATCCAGAGAGACCCCACATTTGTACCTTATTCCAACATCTCTCTGAGCTGGTCCTCTAACTAGCCAGAGAGGTCTCGGCAGCCCCAAATCCTTCCTGCCTCATTAGCTCCATCGGTTCTTTAATTCTCAACTGAAAAACAAGTAAACGTTCACCTTTCCTCAGCAGCATTATGCCTTAATTTCTCCCTACTCTGCTTTCAACAGTCAGATCCTTGAGTCATATGATGATACACTCACAACAAAGCCTTCGCCCAA
The DNA here is from genome assembly GCF_903992535.2 of Arvicola amphibius. Taxonomy (NCBI): domain Eukaryota; kingdom Metazoa; phylum Chordata; class Mammalia; order Rodentia; family Cricetidae; genus Arvicola; species Arvicola amphibius. The sequence goes on along the minus strand of NC_052057.2, from coordinate 1,490,767 downwards.
ATGCACAGCGTCTTACACTCTTGAGGGGTAGTGAGGCAGAGGACTCAGGAGTCAGGCCTGTCCTTAGAGCACAAGTCAGCCAGTTGCTGGGATGCAAAGGTGCCCCTGTGTCTCAAACTCCACGATGTCAACACTTCTGCTCAATTGTTGTCCCTCTTTGGGTTCTTTTTTGAGGATTTGATTCTACTGGAAGAAACATTGGGCAGCACTACTTAGACCCCCTCATAAACAGGGAGGCAGTAAATGAAGACAGATTCAGTCTCTCAAAATTTGTAGTGGAACTACCTGCCAGCCAATTCCCACCTCTCGAAGGGTGAACTCTTGGGAAGGTTGGAGAAAAAGCTGATTCTACTAAGATATTTGACTCGTGGTCTATCTGTGAATTTCCACTAAGAAAGACCTTTCCGTCTGCCAGTCTGTTCTACAGAAATCGCACATCCAGTTGTTCAGAATTTGGGCAGCGCCCAACAGTCTTATGTCCAATGACTTATGAACATGAGTGAGAAGAGCCACCAGGAAGCCTCTCTTGAGACAGACAAAAATTTCCAGAATAGGAGGCTTGTTTACCTGTCCTTAAATTCAAAACAAGGTGCCTTTTCTGAGGCCAGGGATGAGGCCAGGCTAGCCCTACTGTGCCCTGGAGGTGTGGGCTGCACCTCAGTGACTCAATGGTATTTTTTTTTGCCCTTATCTCTCATTCAAAAGCCCTACCTGGGCTACCATGGTCACTTCCATGACCTGTTTGGATTTATTACAGATGCCTATAAACGTACTTGTTGAGACGAGTGTGAACCCCAGACACTATACATAAAATCTAAGAATCTTATACATGATAAGAATGTTCCTCCAATTTTCAGTGGGAAATCTAAAAGAATTGAAGATTTAGCTAGTTATGCAACCATCTGGTCAGTAAACAGCACTATACCTTGGCCCTATGTGTCAGGCCCCTGCTAGGCCTTTGAGGTTGAAGGTGAACGCTTCATAATTCCTGTTCTGAGGCTCAGCCTAATCCAGAAGGCAGAGACGACACAGCGGCATGTAAAAACACTCATGGCTCTCCAAAGCTTACTTGTTTCATGGTATGCCCGTGTGACTTTCCACTAACAAAGACGTTTGCAGGTTCGCATGACAGAACTTGTTCTGGAAAGAGTGCCAAGTTGACTCCATGGCCACGGCCTAGAGCTGGCCAGCTAGATTAGAGTCCCGGGTCCAACACTTCAGGCTCTGTGGCTCTGGGCTATAACACAATGACTAATACTTACTGAGAGCACTCTGTAGACAAGCACTGTGAAAAACACTCCCACACACATTTTCTCGTGAACTATGTGTTATAGCTGTAGGAGGGACGGACGGCTTCCATTGTAAAGACTAGGAAACAAGCAAATGCTGAGATGAGTTTGGGGCTGGCCATGTCTTAGCTAGTTTCCTACTGCTGTGATCAAACACCACAACTAAGGCAACTTGTACAATAAAGTGCTTAATTCAGGGTTTATAGACCCAGAGGGTGAATTCCTGACCGTCATGGTGGGGAACACGACAGCAGGTAATTAGGCATGGCTGGGGCAGTTTTTGAGAGCTTGCATCTTGAGACACAAGACAGAGAGAGCTAACTAAGAATGCTGGTGGGTTTTTGAAACCTCAGAGCCTGGCCCAGTGACACACCTCCTCCAACAAGGTCACACCTCCTAATCTTTCCCAGACAATATAACAACTGTGGACTGTAACAAGTCTTTCTTTGGACCGCCAGTTCACAAAAATGACCTGGAGACTTATTATCAATTATGACAGTATGGTCTTAGCTTAGGTCTTAGCTTAGCTTAGCTCCTAACTAGTTCTTATAACTTAAATTAACCCATATCTTTTAATCTACATTCTTTTACATGGCTCAGTCACCTTTATTCTGTACTGCCCATCCTGTTTCCCCCCCTCCCCCGGTCTGGCTAGTGACCCCCTCCCTTTCTTCTCTCAGAGCTCTCTCTATTTGGAAGGTCCTATCTATACTTCCAGCCTAGCTATTGGCCACTTAGCTTTTAATTAAACCAAAATAAATAAATAAATAAATAAATAAATAAGTCACAGTGACTTATTTTTACACAATGTAATCAGATATCTTGAAACAGCGGACCAAGCACTCAAATACATGAGCCCATGAGGGTTATTCTCATTCAAACCATCATAGGACACAAGGTGATTATTGGGGATAAACCCCCGTGCAAGCAGTGAGGAAGAAGCTAGCTAGATTGAGTGGAAGAGAGGCTACATCCTTCTGAACACTGATGAAATCCTGGGGCTCTGCAGTGTGTCCCCTGATGGAATGTTCCCATCACTTGCCCACATCCTTCAATCACTGGGTGCAGATGGAACAAAGATCTAGTGAGACAGCTCTCTGTCGCCGAGGGTACCGGTGGGAGCAGACAGCTGAAGAAAAAGTCCTCGCAATGTGTTTCTACAGCTTCTGCAAGAGGCTGCCCCTACCCAACTGCTGGAAGGATTAGAAATCACTGTGATAATGCGCTTGGCGCAAAGTGTTGAAATACAGTTGATGTTACTCAAGGCAGGTGCTGGGATAAAAAAATGTCATGGTAACTCCTGGAAGATACTACTCAAAGAAGTGTGGGGCTTTGATTGGACCTTACAGCTCATTCTCCCCTCCCTTGTCTATACCCATTGATGCTGAAGCCCACCCCAGCTATAAGCACAGCATTAGAAAGTATCATAGCTAAAAGTGGCCGTCAGCGGGTGGTGGTCGTCCTGGGAGTGAACTAGAAGTCTGGGTGCCTGAAGTTAACATCGGGTGGACCTGTGCTGTGAGCCTTCAGTGAAGACATTTTGTAAGGGTTGAGTGTGATGTCACCTGTTGGCCGCAGGGCAGTGACGAGGTGGCCACAGCCATTGGGAGCCCTTGAGTCTGAGCTCTTGCAGGAGCCAGAGAGAGCAGCATCTGTGTGGACTTCACGGTTGAGAGGGCCGTGATAGACTGCAGTGAGAAACAAGCCCATATTTTCCAATTACTCTCAGCAAGACCTGTTCTTAAAATACCGAGATGACAACTGAGAAGATGAGAAGCAGGCGTTCGGAACACGTGCCGAACATCCTCAGAGAGTCCCCTGCTTAGTGCTGCCCATCACAGCCTTCAGCGGGGGCTAATTGTCTGCTGTGCCTGGCATTTGGAGAAGATGGTTAATTTGTCTATTATATTTAATTTGGAACCGTGAGAGGCAAATGGTTTCTTTTTTCTTTTTTGTTCTTCTCTACGTGTTTGTAAAGTACTCCATATCTTCCCAAGCATTTGCTTTGTGTAGTCTCTATTTTTTTCAACCTGTGTCTCTATGCAGAAGCCATCTAGTATGGCTCCTCTCATTGCTGGTCCATACATACTTGTCAGAGTAGCCCTCCAACCTACTGCTGCCAAATTCGAAGCGTGGGCGCTGACACCCTCTATGCCTTCCTCTTTCCTCACCCTCCTGACCTCTTGGATGTAGACTCCACGACCACTCAACCCAAAGCATTCTCCTGACAGATCCCAGCAGGGCCAACCCTTCATACTGTCTTCTCGGCCCCGCGGAAGCACCTGCTATCTCTTGGCCCTTCGCCCTTTCAGATCATCCCTAATTTTCTTACAACTTGAATGGTAATGCAGACGATTTTAAACTGAGTTCACTGAATTAACTGCAGCTTCCTAGAGAGTACTGTTCTGGGAAGAAAATTCAGGTTGCATCAAGGATGCAGGGATTGATTAAGATGCCTGGCAGGAATTGATTAAGACACCTGTCGTACGGGTGGAAAGGGGAGAAGTGACTTTTTATTTTTCGGTTTGCTGCACTTAGTGCTTTTATTCCTAGTTTCTCCTTTGCATCCTCTGCTTAGGCACTTGACTTCTTGATTTCTATTGGGTCTGGGATGTGGGTACCAGGAAGATTAGGTGAGACAAAGTATAGAAGCCACCTAACTCTACTGGATTCTGAGTCGATAACAATCGTTATTGCTACCCTAGGTTTCTTCCACTGTCTTCATAGATCTTCTTCATTCGATATTCTGTCCTTTCTTTATGTGACTTAGCGCATACCTAGTCTCCACTGCTCCCTCACAGCCCATATACTCTAAGAAAGGAGGGGGTAATGTATATAAAAAACAAACAAAACTCCAGCAGGTGAAATTGTTCCCTTGCCTGGGAGTTAGTGCATCTACTTGTTTTCAATCAGATCAAAACTTTAGAAGGAAAAAAGAAAAAGAAAATGATTGTCTTCCTACCTCTTGCCGAGATGCAACTCTTCACACCAGAAAAACTGCCCTAGAAGAACTTTGACCTCTGACTCCACAGCAGGGCATCCAATCACCCGAGGCCTCCTGTCTGTGTACTCCCATGCCCACCCTCTCCAAACCATAGGGGTTGGGAAACAGAAGCAGGGAGGGTAGATGAAAACAGAGTGGGAAGACTGAGAAGGAAGGAAGCAAGGGCCAAAGGTGGAGCCTTGCTCCCTAGAGCCCAGGGGCCTCAGCCTTGCCTCCCCTGACCAGCAGACCTCACACTGGCCCGCCCATTGTGGGAAGCCATCAGTGTGGGTCTCTTCCATCCCAAGAAAGGTTTTCGGACTTCTGTTTTGACACAATATTTATGATCTTATGTTTTTTTTTCTTTCTCCAATGCTACAGGCTACTGGGAAGCCTAAGGTAGTCATAGATATGGCTGCTGCACCGTCTTTCTGATTAAAAGTCTTTCCTAGGAGGCTTGGAAAACAGTTTCAGCCCCAGAAATCCCTATCTCAGGATAAGAGGTTCTTCCTCCCACGCCACCCAACAAATCTGATTTGAGAAAAGGAAGTTGGCCCCTCGTAGACTTCTCCATCCCTGCTTCAGTCAGGTTCAGAACACTAGCACTGGGCATTTTTAACTCAGGAGCTGGCGCTTGTTCACAGGGTACCGTTCAATCCTTTGGTAACCTGCAGGAACTTTCCTCAGTAGTGTGACAGGCAAAGTCTCAAGTCTCAAAAGTGGCCCAGCCTGTTGCTGGTGACCTCTTAGGCATGGTGGGCACTCAGAGGGAAACCTCAACAGGAGCCCTAGTACACAGAAGGGACTGAGTACAGATTCCAGTGCACCCCAACTCTGAAACTCAACCATCAAAGAAAAGCCCCTCCTAAGCATAAACACATTTATTGCCTCACGGTATAAAACTGCCGTATAAAGAAACCCATTAGCCACCCTAGGCACTGTGTCCTCTGGGATCTCCACTCACAAGGATATTTTATCTTTTTAATGAATAAAACATGGGCCGATTGCCTAAAATTAAAAAGTGCAATGGTAATGAATAATTTTCAGAATCCCAAAGGCCATTTGCATGGGGTAGAGGCCAGGAGAGCCGGGATGAGGGGATCTTGGCTTAGCAATGCTGTTGACCCAGGGGATGTTTCTTTTTCCACCTAGAGGCTGTTGCGGGTGATGTTCCTTCCCCTCTCCTACCCACAGAGGAGCTGGCCCTGTGTGCATACACTGCTATGGGCTCTGCTGTGGAAGTATGGCACACCCTCCACCTAGCATCACCTCAGGGTTCTTGCTGTTTCTTGGCTGACTAACGGTTGTGCAGACAGGCTAACCCTAAATGCAAGGGCTGGACTCTGAGTTCCCATCCAAGATGCCGCTGTCTTCCCAACTATAGGTCCGAAGTGTGAAGATAGCTAAGAAGTGCCATCCTCCATTGGAGGGGCCATAAAAAGGAATCAGGAAGTCATTAAGCATTGCAGTGAGGGGGCAGGAAAGGATTTATAAGACTCTCCCATGCACAGACTTATAGTATGGGCAAGGCTGGCCCCATAATCGGCAAGGTCCCCTTGACAAATGCAAATGTTAAGGCCCACCCATGTTCGAAAGGCAAAGTAAGAGAGAAAAAAACATAAAGTCTTTCTTTGGTCTCTTATCATGGAGCATTTGCTCTCGTGATGGTTAATATTGGCGGTCAACTTGAGGGGGATCTTGAATCACCTAGTGGGGGGCGACCTTCTGGGAAGGTCTGAAGGAGCTTCAGGGTTGGGCTAATGAGGTGGCAAGACCCAGCCTAAATGTGGGCTGCACCATTCCGTGGGAATCGGCTGGGCAACAGTAGTCATCTGTCTCTGCTTCCTGACGGTGATATAACATGAACCCTGCCTCTGCCATGACGAACTGTACCCGCCAACCGAGGGCTCAAATAAACCCTTCATTAATTTGCCTTTGTCAGATATTTTGTCATGGCCATGAGGAAAGTAACTAAAACAGCTATTTAATGTTGTTCTAAATAAAGAAAAATTAAACTTTGAAATTAGCCCCTATTTTACCATCCTGCTTTATATTGCCACAACAACATCATTTTTAAATGCAGAATTTAAAAGCATTTAACTCGTATGCAGAAGTACTGACACCACACAATTTGTATTTTATAGCTTGCATATGCATGCTGTCAACCTTTAAATAACAAGCAGAGAGATTCCCTAAGGACAAATGGTGTATATTTGGAAATAAACAGGCAGGGCTGCAATGCAGAGGAGACATGCCTTCAGAATCAGGAGCAATGCAAGGAGGCTGGTGCATGGGAAGCATCACTAGAAAAAATGAGGAGGGTAACATAAGCTCTACTGAACTGATACTCAGTTACAGGATCAATAAGAGGAGTGGTATCATCCTCAGAAGAGAGGTGTGTGTGTGTGTGTGTGTGTGTGTGTGTGTGTGTGTGTGTGCTTTATGATGGTGTTTTTCTTCAGCACTATAGCCTATCTATTGAGGCAGGGTTTCCTACTGAATCTGGAGCTCACTGATCTACTAGACAGCTTGCTCGGGGATCTTCTATCTCCACCTCCCAGTTGCCGAGATTATAGGTAAATTCCGAAGATCCAAAATCTGGTTCTCGCATTTATGCATCAAGAACCCTACCCAGTGAGCCTTTTCCCCAGTCCTCCAGCAAAGTCTTTTATGGGTCATTCTTGTGGGGCATAAGTGCACAAGGCCCCTTCCTCTGTAACCTTTATGCTGGGCTAACTTATTTTCTGATGGAATTGTTGCTGGGAGTTGATACAAGTGACTCCAGTTTGATTGTAGCAACTTTGAAAATATGTAGCTCATTCTTTGGGGAGCAGCAGCAATGCTGCACAAAAGTAGCTCAGCTGTCTTTGTCTCTTTTCCTGACCAGGTCTACCAGCTCTCTCTCTGTCACATCCATGGCTCTCCTCCTCATCCACCAGCTCTTACACTCTTTTTGCCCACTCTTCCATGGTGCCCCCTGGACCCTGGATGGTTCCCATCCTCAGCTGAGCACTCAGGCTTCCTGATTCTTGGCACTTGAATGAGAGGAGTCTCTGTTGTCAACCACTGCATGATCTTACTGCAACAAGACGCTTCTCCAACCAGACTGCAGAGTGATGCAAATCTCTATAAACATTGCTGCATGTGTCCTCTGGTCATCAGGAAAGTGTGTCCTATCTTGTCGTCTGCCTACTGAGAAAGACCGGCAGATATGTCCTGTCCCAGGCAGGGCACAAGCTGGAGGTACAGTGGTTGGCCACACTTGGTAACAGCCCACACCTCAAGTAGTACAGAGGGATAAATGAGCTTTCTGGGGTCTAAAAAGAACACTATGTTAGTCTGCCTCCCATACTGTAGCAAACACCTGAGCCAGTCTGTTTATGAAGAGAAAAGATTACGGTTCATGATTTTGGAGGTCTCTTTCCATAGTTGGGCAGAGCTGTGGCTTTTAGGCTGTTTGTGGGGATGAGGCCTTGTGTATCATGTCTGGGGCTTTGCTGTAGCAAAACCCTTCACTGCATGGACAGGATAAGAACAAAATAAGGAAGGACTAGGATCCCACAATCCTTCAAGAGCTTGCCCATGTAGGAGATATCTCTTGAAGTCTATTTCCTACCAGTAATGCCACTGACTAGAAACCGAGCCCTTAGACATTGGGTTTGGGGGACACTTGATAACCCTATAGTGAAACCTAAAGGAGAGCAGGAAGAATGCATTGAACCCCAGATTGAACAGCTGTCTAGAAGTGGGGGCTAAGACAGGATGAATTTCAAAGGGCTACTGGGACACCCAGCCCTAAAGAGGGCAAAGTAGTTGTCCCCCCAGACCATAGACCTAGAAGAGCTTTGAAGAAGACGGGACAGGACTAAACTGGTCACTAGATTGGACAGATCTACCCAAATGTCTTCACACTGGCTGGTTGGTGGGCAAGTGGGTCTCAGAACCAAACATTGCAATCAATTCTCCAAGAACATCTCTACTATCACACACACTTTCGGCCGGCAGACTGCAGTCATCTGTGAAATCTCTGTCCTTTTAGACATCGGTTGGGTATTGAGTGTTGAAAGGAATTATTTAATATGCATTTATCATCTTGCTCCAGAAACCCCCAAACACCTCATAATTTTGCTTCAAAGAGCTTATCCATTTTGCCATAGTATATGCATTTAGATGATTATTCTGATTAATGTCTGTCCTCTCAGCTTGACTAAGCTGCCTATGGGCCTGGACATATGAGTTCGCTGGTTTTTCCAATTCTGCCAGATGTGCCGTCACTGGTGGTATGGAAGCACACAGTTGTTTGGCTCATTTAGTATAGAATTGTGAGTACAGATCAACTGTCTTTGCTTTGACTTCTGAATACAGTTCCGATGGCAAGTGTATTCCAAATGATGCTATCCCTGGCTTATCCCCAAACAGACAGCATTATTCTTTAAGGACTCTCTCTGTGGTTGTGAAAGACACAGCTAGAGACTGTTCCCCACACAGAAGTTGCTCTAGACTGGAGTTTTCACAGAGACAGTTTTCCCGATGGGTGCCAGTGACAGGTCTCGCTGTAGCATTTTCAGTGTGCTGGGACAGTTTTACAGCAAGCAGAGATGAAAACTGCCTCGAGCGAGGGACACTGTCCTCCAAGCCTCACAAATACCCCGGGGCCAGCGCATCACAGCCAGGCCATTGTCAGCTGACAACTTAGCGGCTCACATCTTACTCCACAGTTGGGGAGTAGCTCACCCCATCAACTATGCCTGAGTGGATGTTGCTACATCTCACTGTGAGATGACTAGGAGGTGTGTGTGTGTGTGTGTGTGTGTGTGTGTGTGTATAAACACTTCCCTAAAAAGAAAAAGAGCACGCACACGCACACATGTGTGCACACGTGCACACACACACACACACACACACTGCTACATTTCTGTCATAAATTTGAAAGTTCTAAAATAGACCTATTTATTTCAAACATTGAAGACCTACAGGAGTATTTGATTTGTTTCAACTTGAAATATAACCATATCTCCCCATACCCTCTCTCACCTTCTTTCTCCAAAAATAAATAAGAAAAAAAATGTCTATACCCATCGATTCTAACAACTGGTCCCACAGATGGGATACATGTCCCAAATGAGTATTCCAGGGCAGCAACCTGCAGATTAATTAGGCAGGAAATAATCTCCCAGGCACAGCACACTCTGTGTTCTATAACAAGACTCAGAAATGATTTGTGCTCCTATTTATGACTTCAGGCACTTGCCTGTGCTCCCTCAAGTACTCTATTAAAAACTTTTTGATTAACTTGGTCCCAGGGTCAACTTCCTGTTTGTCTGTCTTGTGAGGTAAATAAACAGAGGTTCCACACCCTTGCTCTGGGACAGCCACCGTCTGCACCAGCAGGTAGTAGGCAGGATTCATACACCAGGGACTCGGAGCATCATTCTCAGGTCTGATGGTACCTGAGGGACTCAAGGTTTGTCTGATTTATAAACCCTCCGTTTCACAGGCTGTGAAGTGCCCCCTTCTCTTTATTTTAAGGGCATCTGAGCTGTTTGGAGGAGGAAAGAGGTGGCTTTGTTTTTTATGGGACTGTAGTATTTCTCACTGTGAGATGACAAGGGGTGTGTGTGTGTGTGTGTGTGTGTGTGTGTGTGTGTGTGTGTAAACACATCCCTACTTTAGACCCAAGTCATAATAAATTTATGTACTAGTTATACTCAGCTCTAAATCATTTCACCAAGAGAAGTATGCCGGCTAGAAATTTAACTGCTCTCGTTGGTGCCTTGGTAGCTGCTCTTAAAAAGGAGGATAGAAGGGAGAAGGGAGAAGCTCACCACACTGCCAGCAAACTAAGGACAAAGGCTGTTCTAGTACATAAGTGCTCACTTGTGGACTGTCTTAATGGATCTTCAGAAAATCGCTGAAAAGCCGGGAAAAAAAAAAACAGAGATTATAATGTTGATTTTTAAAATAAAAATAGAGAAGCTGATGCTTAGAGTAGAAAGAGGCCTTCTCGAATCCATATAGTTGGTAAGAGTCCCTGAACTTTGGAGATTGAGAAATTAAATAGTCAAATCGTCTCTTTAATCCTTTCTGACCCTACAGCCTGTCTACAGCCAATCACCCACTAGAGACTCATTCTGTATTTTGGGCATTTTGAAGTAATCATTTAATAATCATTAATAAGACTTCATTTCCTAAGGTTTGTACAGTTGCTGAAGGTTACATCCTGTTCATCAGATGGACCTAGACAGGACCAGACATGATCATGGATCAGACTATCGTAGGTAGACACACAATCACACTTGTTTCTGGACTTGTGAAGATATCATTGGGCAGTCACCAGCTAATGTTTTTCATCTGATGGAAACATTATATCATCAACCATAAGTTAATTCTCAGACCATATACCTCTAGATTCTTGGGGCAGCTGAGTCAAAGGATAATAGTCATTCACTACTTCTACCTCTATCCGAAACTGGAATTCTCTGTCACTGTCTAAAGCAAGCCCCTAGCCAAAATTAGTGTGAAGGAACCTAGCTGCCAACACAGCTGAGTACTATTGGTTGTGATGCTCTTGATTGTACTGATTATGTCCTGTATGCTGGTGTCTTGGATGAAAGTAGGCCCTTTGTACAGAAAAGAGATTTGTTTACTCCACAATTTCAATCATTGGAAAGTCCAAACAGCATGCCACTAGAATGTAGCAAAGGCCTCCAGGCTCCGTTGCAACATAGCAGATAAGTGGCCATGTGTGCACACAGGCAAAAGAGGCTAAAGCAAACCTCCTAAGTAGAACTTGCTTTATAATAAGCTGTGCTCTTCTCTCAAGAGTCAATCCAGTTCTGTGAGAGTTGGCCACTCCTGCCCAGACAGAAATGTCTACAAGACCATGAGAATGGACACATCGAGGATGTGTTCTGGGTAAGGCAGGGAGCAGTGTGAGCTAAGTCTCATGTTAAGAAAGTTACTTCCGGCTTCTGAGCATATGCCAAAGTTGAGGGAGCAGAGACCTTTCAGAAAGTGTCTGAAGCAGAACAGAGTGCAGGTTATTTTTCTGACACCCTTGGTTTCAGTCCCCCTAACAGCAGCAAGTTTGGTGGCCTGGCGATGAAAGAAACAACGTCCTAGAAGTCCCCTCCCTCCTCTTGACTGCCCGCCCAGCTGACCAGTCTCTGTTACTACATGGAGTCTTTGCTCTGAGAGAACTCAGCACTACCCCGCCTGGTTGTCTTTTTTTTTTTTTTTGGTTTTTTGAGACAGGGTTTCTCTGCAGCTTTAGAGCCTGTCCCGGAGCTAGCTCTTGTAGACCAGGCTGGTCTCGAACTCACAGAGATCCGCCTGCCTCTGCCTCCCGAGTGCTGGGATTAAAGGCGTGCGCCACCACCGCCCCGCTCCGCCTGGTTGTCTTAACCTACTCTTTCTCCAGCGGGACTATCAGGAGTTAGTGAGACTTAACAGGGACACTGTCTTAGTTACATTTCTACTGCTGCGGTAAAACCCCAGGACCAATGGAACTTATAGGAAGGGAGGGTTTGCTTGGTGCTTATGGTTCCACAGATGTGGTGGCTCCAGCAGCTGCTATGAGTTCACATCTTGAGATGCAAATAGGAACAGGAAGAGTGTACTGGAAATTTGTACGTGGCTTTTGAAACCTTAAAGGCCAACCCCAGGGACATACTTCCTCTACTAAGTCCACACCTCCTAACCCTGCCAAAAAGTGTTCTCAACTGGAAATCAAATATTCAGATACCCAAGAATATGGGCAACATGCCATTCAAACCACCACCAATGCCCAGCTCAATATTAATTAATAGTACCAAACCCCAGAAGCAACATAAACATTTCTGAGTAGAAGAATGACTAGTTAATTATAATACTTCTAGACATGGCATCCTGGGTAAGTACTGAATAAGTTTATTTAATTGTGCAAAGAAATACTTTTACTATTTAAAAATTGATATTAAATTATAAGAGTTGTATAATTGCATGTGTAACCTTATATGCATAGAGAAGTCAGAAGAAAACAAATCAAAGGGTTAAAGATCTTAGCACGTGGAGTTAAGTTTTGGTACCTCTCCAGGTTTTCCAAGTTAAATATGGTATTTTCTAGTTATAAGATGTAGCCTTGAGGATCTGTGTCTGCCGGTGGTGGGTTGTGACAGGTCCACCATCCTCAGCATCACCTGAAGACTCTTCCCAGGTTTTTGAGTCAGTGGGTTTGGGGTGGGGCCTGAGAATCTGCCTTTGCGGTGGGTTCTCTAGTGCTGGTGACATTCCTGGTGCAGCACAACTCTGAAGATTCTCTGCTCTAGGTATTTCCAGCAGAAAGAGGTTTCATTTTAAGCAGAGCAGGAATAGGGCTGTAAACCCAATCACTGGATATACCAAGGGAAGGTAACTCCAGGGTGTAGCCAATAGCTTTCTGGTTCTAAGGCCACGATGCAGACGGAGATCGTGAAGTTGCTACTAATACCCCTAGGTCGGGAAGCTGCAGGAAACATCTGCTGCCTTAGCAGCTGCCTCCCAGCCCTGAGCTTAGGAGTGGCAGGGAAATGAGAATGTGCTCCAAAGCCCGCATGAATTGCAGCCTGTATATCAATCAGAAAGTGGCTCTTCTTCCTCTGCCCTCCAGACCCTGCTAACAAACAAAGGTGTCTAGAACTCCGGTTTCCAGGCTTCTAGGCCCTGAGATACAAGAGAGAATGTGCTGGGAAATGAAAGCGATGGATGAGAAACAATATCCAACACAGTGAAAAAGACAAACTGGAAAGGGAGAGAACGGGAGCCGGGGAGGGAAGGGGAGGGGGATAAAAGCAGAAACTGAAGCAAAAGCACCAATCGGGTTTCATTTGAGGACAGAATCAAGTCAAGCAGTTTGGAATAGGGATTGTTAAAGCTTAACCAAAAGCAGGGAGCCCACAGGAGCAAAGGGATTATGCATCGGGCTAACAGCACAGAAGGAGTTCAGTTATGTGGGCAAAAAGATGCACTGACATCATGCTTACAACATTAACAGGGACATCAAGCGTTCGTTGGACCAAAATAAGACAGCTCTTAGCTTGACGTTTGCAATTATAACAACAGAGCTTCGTGATTCCTCCCACCCGACCTTTACCGAATACCACAAGTGATTCAGTCTGGATGACTAGATAAAAAATGTTTCTAGAACTACAGCACAATATGTAAGTAGAAAGAACCACTGCCTTGCCTTTTCATATTGAGGTGGCCATCTAACTACTAAATTATTCAAGAGGAGGTCAGAGCTTGTTTCTAAAAAAACCTCTGAGAAGCTGAAGAAAGCCCAAGACAAGAAGGATGCACTTGGTCTCTCCCCAGTTGCCCCATGGGCCAGTCTGGCTTAGGTGAAGAACCAAGCTCTGGAAAGCACCGCTCCATTATAGGCGGGTAGGTACCCATGAGCGGACACTGACGGACATCAGAGTATTAGAGACGAGTGTCCTAGATGAACAGGAAGTGTCAGGTCTGTGTTCCTATGGCAACCTGAGACGAGGCGTGGAAGTCTAAGGAAACAACTGGGAAAGTTGAGGAAAGCTCTTCGGTATAGAGGGCAGGAGGAGGCCTAGAACTTTCTCAAGGACAACAAGGCAAGAAACTCTGAGAGCTGAATGGGGGAGGAGGCAGAGCATTCCCCACACGTTCGTCAAGGAGACGGAACTTAATGAACGTGTGTTCTTGGTGAGCTTCTCCACGGCTTCTCATCTCTGGCCTTCTCATCATCTCTGCCCAAGGCCGTGGACACTAATAAACACAGAGTCCACTGTATGTTGGCTGTCTTCTCCCAGCTGGTGAGGCAGAGCAAGGCTGCTGCAGAAGATTTGAGTGTCTGCCACTCCAGAGCACGTCTTCACTCAGATTACTGGGGCGCGTTCTCTTTTGTTCTGATCCTGGCTAACATTTATGGGATCTAGATTGCCCCATTTTCTATAGGACTGTGACAACAAGCACAACTTGGGTGTGAACTCTGATAAGGAAAAGCAAAGGAAAGACCACAGGTCTAGGTACGGCATTTCCTTGAGTTCATCTGTCTGTAGTTAGGGTCTGCGGCCATAACTCATACCAGGCTACTCTCTTGTTTGGCTTGGGCTTTTTGAAACTCTGATTGATCCTTCCCCCTCCACACCTACAAAAGGTCAATATTCGGAGCTTTGTCCCTAAGGTGATGGTGTTGGGAAATAACAGAGCCTTAAGAGGAAGGAGCTAAGAGAGGCTCTAGATCAAAGAGGTAGGATGCCCTTGAAAGATAGTAATGTTCTTTTATTTTTTCCTAAAAATCCTTAATCACTTCAAGAGGATTGTTATTAAAGCTTACGCCTGACCTTTGAGTTGCTACCTGGCTTTTTAGTACCCTTTGTCCCAATTAGACTTCTACTAGTGGCATTAGTCATAAGGAGAGGCAGCCAAAACGGAGGGGGCCTCGCCAGAGCCTATACACTATGCCGCTTTGATTCTCGGCCTCTGTGCTTATGAGCTAAAAAACCTATATTTATTTATTTATTTATTTATTTATTTATAGTGTCACCCTAGTATATATAATTATATAATTCAGTGTATAATGTTATATTAATAACATTAACATAAATGTTATTATTGCCATATGTTGTGGTTTAAGTCTGAGACATTCCCCAGGGGAATTTTTCTTTTGAGCTTGAGTGCCTGCTCCCCAGCTGGTGGTGAAATGTTGGGGTGTTTGGAAACTTTGACACGTGGGGCTAGTTGATAGAAATGGGTCATCAGAGGGATGCCTTTGAAGGTTATGGCCACTTCTGGGTCATCTGTGCTTCTGTTTGGAATCACGATGTGAAGAGCCACAGCTACTCTCCCCAACGCCCATGAGCTCCATCCAGGCTTCCCTGCCATGATGGATTGAAGCCATGGGCTAAAATAAAAACTTAGTTTAACAAAGTGCCTCTGACATGTATTTTGTCACAGAAATGAGAAAAGTAGCAAATACAGAAATGAATACATCCAGGGATGTCATGGTTTCATTTACGTGGCAGTGAGCCTAGACCCAGGTGCTGGCCTCTGGCCAGTGGGCACAAGATAAAAGTGTCCGCTGAACTTATGATCCTGACCATTCCCTTCAGGCAGCACAGGTTTCTGGTGCTTTCCTAAAGACCTTTGTCCTGTCAGCTGCTCCGGAAGCAGCGAGTCTCTTCCTTTGCATATTGTGAGTGTATGAGCTGGCTACACACATATCAGACTGACTTGCACATGTATGCATACACGCCTGACTGAGGGCATGAAAATCTAGAGCAAAGCAGGTGCAAGCTCCACCTCATCCTGAGGTCATATGCAAAGCTGTTTCCTGAAGCTAGTGACACTTTCCTTCCTGCTGCCTCTTACCAGGGCAAATCCAAAGGTTTCCCAGGGCTGACTCTTTTTAGACAGTAGCATTCATGGCATGTCTCACGGATTTTGAAAAGGCTACAGGGTAATATACCATCTATCTAGACATTTAAAAGGCATTTTTAAAATGCCAAATGTCTGTTCTCTGTCTGATTGGGTGAGCTTCTGCGCTTCATTTCCACTTTATTTAACTCCACGGAGGGGGCTCCTGCGGAAGCTGCCTCCGCAAGAGTGCAAAAAGCTCGGTTATGATCCATCCGTGCTACTGCAAGAACCAGGCTGATGCGGCTGACCGGTTTACAGCCCGTCTCTAATTTATCTGCATTTAAGAACCTGATCGTGGAGGGCGAAGCAGAACGTGATGGCAGTATGACTTCTCAGAGGGGAGATGAGCAGGCTCAAGTAGCAAACAGCTCTAAGAGGAGACGTGACTGAGGGAAGTTCTCGGATGAGCAAGGGTCTTCCTTCCCATTTGCAACGAGTTAGACAATTTTCAGGATGCCGTTTTCCCATTTCTGATAATGTGCCTATGAGTTATATGTCACCGACATTTGGTAGATGGGCTCCATGTCTAAGCATTTAGCGGTACTGATGCTGTGAGCCGGGAGTGTGGAGCGGCAGGCAGGCCCAGGCTTGATGCGTGCAGATGGTTATGAATGTGCTCTCATTCCACCCTGACTCTTTCTATTCAGAACTCCAGCTGTCCTTGAAATGCTTCATTCACAGGGCAGGAGAAGGGCTGGTTGTTTTAGTTGCTCTTGGTCCAAGGGAGAAGCGTGGGTGAAGAAAGAAAAAAAAAAAAAAACAGGCGTTGCTTTCCCCAGAGACCTGAAGATCTCCCAGCTTGGGTTTTCCAGGTTATCTCATTTTCTCTGATAACTACAGTCATATAAAAATAAAACTTGGCCAGTATTTATTGATGAACAAAACAAGAGTAAGAATAGAAAGAACAAAGGTAAAGGAGCAAAAACATGTAGGAGAGAGAGAGAGAGAGAGACAGAGAGAGAGAGAGAGGGAGGGAGGGAGGGAGGGAGGGAGGGAGGGAGAGAGAGAGAGAGAGAGAGAGAGAGAGATTAGAGACCCTTGTCTCTGCCATGTGCATATCCTGGGCTACCTGGGCTAGCCTGCTGAGGAAAAATAAACCCCACAGAGCAGAAGTGCCTAGTCTTTTGTCCCTACCAAGTCCCGAGACACAGGAGCAGCCTGGGAAAGATCAACACAACCACAGACTCAACATTCAGACATAGTACTGAAGAAGCCCAAGAGAGAGCTGAGCCCAAACTCCAGTGAGAACCCAGACTCTTCAGCTATGAAACTGAACATTAGTTTGAATTTTTCGCCCACTGACTCTATCTAATCCACACTCACCCAGCGTACCACTGAGCCGCCTACAATGCCTGCCTTTGAGGAGCCACCAGGCAACCATATTGAGTTCTAGAACTTCCAAGCTTTCTCATGTTGAGGTCTCAGATTCACCTGCTTCTCTGCAGCTGCTGAGCTGTCTCCAGTACTGAGAAAGGAGGGCAGAACCAGCCAGCTGTGCCTCTCACCATAAGGACACTCTGGGCACAGATGAAAAGGGTTCTAATTAAAAGGCAGAGAAGATCAGATAGCTCTGGACTCCGCTGCTAAGGGTGTCTAAGCCCTCAAAGTCGCTTGCTTCTGACTGTTCATGCATTGGGAGACTAATTAGTTATGACAAGCTGACCACTGGAAGCCATTTTCATAAGGAGGACAGGATGATGGATGGGTCCATGCTGTTGCCGTGTCAATGCTAAAAAGAGATGTGACGGGGCCAGCTTCCAATTACTCAGATGAACATACAGTACTGAGGTCTCTTTCAAGTCATAGAACCCCACTGCCGTAGCTGACGGCTGTCATCTTTTCTGTAGTTAAGAGCCACATTTATGAGCTGGTGATACAGTGAGCCATCCAGGAAAGGCCTGATCTGTGTCTGGAGACTGGAACCAGACTCAGGTGGTTCTTGTTGCCTCAGGGCCTTGGGTACCTAATGGGGGTGGGGGTGAGGAGGCTATCACAACAGAAAAATTCAGCCCAGAGCAATAAAAAAATGTGTATGAGTGTGTGGGGATGTAGGTGTGGATATGTGTGTCCTCTAATGTTACACCCATCAGAAGAGAGGCTACACACTTTAGAGCAGAATGTGGAAAAAACCTATCTCAAAAAGTCCAAAATCCAGAGTGGGCAAGAGTTTTGTAACAGACACAGATACCAAATATTTTAGACTTTGAGACCAAGAGCCAAGATATTCTGTAGGTATTTACTTAACTGTTTAAAATGCAACTGTGACAAATACAAAAACCATTTTTAGCTTACTGACCACAAAAAAAAGTAGGCAGCTGCCCAGATTTGATCCACAAGCCATGGTTTGTAAACACTGGCCTTAAGAAACAAAACTGTTGGCTTTCCAAGGGTTAGAGTTCTGTGGGAAAGGCATTATACATTTCAAATATGCATACGTAATCTATCACATTATTGGTCAATGTAATATGTATTACATATATCAATATAAAATACATATTACTAAACTATTATATTTGTTAATTTAATAGATCAATATTGGTAATATTTTAACGTTTACATTGATACATTGTATGACAATGTGTTTGCATATATGAATACATTAATGTATTATGTTAATGATGATATATAGTGATATTCGCTATAGTCATAAATTATAGACAGTAACATATAGCTTGAATCATAGCTTCTTTCAAATAGCATCAGTAACTGGCACCCCTCCTCCCCTAGCCAAAGCTGATTTGGTCCTGATGTTACCACTAAGCCCCAGCTCAGGGAAACCTCCAGGTCTTGTGAAACAAGGTTGCCTAATGAAATGAAACACATTGGTCTAAAGAATGCAACAAATTCATAAGATGTCATTATTTTCCCACTTGCTAGTCGCAATGCGGGGGGGGGGGGGGGGGGGGGGGGGGGGGAGCGACTGGAAGTCAACAACACACACATGAGGGGAGTACTGCCTTTGCTGTGGAAACTCACTGAGTCCTTGATGTCATTATTGGCATTTCATGGGAAGGAGAGTTTTAGGGGGGGGGGGTCTGCTATTTTAGGCATCCAGTGACCTAAATGTCTTTTCTATAAGAAAACTCAATGCTCTGTGACATTAACACCTGAGTTTAGCATATTCAGTAGGTGATACGTTCACGTGTTTGAGAGGCAAATCTACAGAAGGCTATTCTCGGAACTTGGGCTCCCACTCCCTCTGGGTAATCCCGGGGTGCTTCCAGGAGTTCCTTATACTAATGCAAGGCAAAATTCTTGTTTGCCTAAGCTTATTCTCCAAACAGTAAGCTGCTGTGCACTCTGCTTTGCCTCCTGGGCATTTGCCGGTTCTCAGAAATGTGGTGTGCGTCAAGGAGCTCCAGAGTAAGCAGATGACTGTTCTCAGCTGACTGAGATGACTTCACTCTCTGCAGGACAGCGCTGATGCTTAAACTGTCCCCAGCTCGCTAAGTCTAAGCCCCTTCCCCTTCCGGGGAGTGGCTCTCCCAAAAGTATGTCAATGCAGTGCCAAAAGCTGACAGCTACTTCAGATGATCCAAGTGGTAGCTTCTGGTTTCCGAGAACGGGCTCAAACCTGATCCTGTGCATATGCTCACTGGCTGAGCCTTGGTCTTGACTGGCTTGGAGTTCATCAGGTAGCAGGGTAGGGTATCAATTTTCTCAATTCACCTTACTCTTAGTTGTTAGGATAGGAACAAGTGAGAGAAGGAAACAAACTTCTCCCTCATCATGACATCAAGAAGAGTGTCATGAGGTGGAGGGGGGGGAGGTCGTGCGAAGTAAGGAACTATTACAGCTGCTCCACGCGGCTGTCAGTGACTCCAGGTCCCTTTATCTTGTCTGCCATCTTTAGTGTAGGAGGATGTCCTCCTTCTTCTCACAGAACAGTTGCTAGAATTCTAGCTATTCCATACAAAGTACAAACACAAGAAAGACGAAGGTACACTGTATACTGTACCTCTAGTGAAATCTCTTGCTTCTTCCAGAAGGGAAAAGTTAACCATGTATATAAATAGACAACAGGTTGCCTTGACATGGACTCTTTGCAAGATACTGCCTCACTTTCCAGTAACCTGCTAGCTTGGTATAGAGGGCATGGGGTCCTTGTACCCACAGGTTAAGCTCTATGGAAACCAGGAGTGTTATGTCTCTTCAATAGAAGTGATGTATACCTGTTTCCAACCAGGAGGCTGGAAGTGGATGCTGTTAACAGCCCAGTGATCTGTGCTATGTGCAGGGCCGCGTCACACCCAAGTCCCCTAGACCATTATATTTATACCAGACCCTTCCTCCCTAGGTCTTTTTCTTGAGCATTATTTCCCATTGTCCAGCAACTCCAAAAGAAACCCATCACTGGCACTTTTAACAACTGGGGTTGTTATTTGTTAGCCTCTAGGGTCTAGTAGAAACTTTGTTGCCTTGTTAAAGGGTAACTTCATTTTAACACACACTCTTTCTCTCAATTCCCCCTCTCTGCCCCTCGCTCTTCTTCCTCTCTCCCCTCTTTCCCTCCCTCCCCTCAGGGGTGTGTGTGTGTGTGTGTGTGTGTCTGGATGTGTGTGATGTGTGGTATATATGTGTGTATATGTCTGTGTATGTGTGTGTATGTATGTATATGTATGTATGTGTATGTATGTATGTGTGTGTGTTTATGAGAACTTTGTCAGTAGTAGGCTTCCACATGCCTTTTTTGAAAGGATTTTAGGCGTCTTACTTATAGTTAAAGCTCTCCAGCAGGCAAATGTGGCAGTGGGAGTCAAGGTGAGGACACTGGTCACCACAGCATTGCCTGAAGCTAAGGGATGGGCTGGAAATGACAGGCCAGCAAGGTAGAAGGACCTAAAGTCACTGACAGAAGTGTGGAGCCACTGTCATAGTCCAAACCCACCCCAACCCTTTCCCAAAGTCATCCCCACCCCTTCCTGTATCTACCCAACAATGTGTCCTCTTTGTTCAAAACCCTTCAAGACCAATTTGTGCTGTTCAAAATATTTTTCAATGTGTGGTCTTCTGCTGAATCATGGCTGATTACCAGACACTACATCCTTAGAGAACACTGACCCTCCCTTCCCCAGAAGCCACCAATTGGCAATTGTTCCACAACTAGGGGTGGCACTGTGTGCCCAACTCCCGTCTCCATGATGGAATTTGGTTTGGGGCATGCTG
Source organism: Arvicola amphibius (assembly GCF_903992535.2). Taxonomy (NCBI): domain Eukaryota; kingdom Metazoa; phylum Chordata; class Mammalia; order Rodentia; family Cricetidae; genus Arvicola; species Arvicola amphibius. The sequence goes on along the minus strand of NC_052057.2, from coordinate 1,469,923 downwards.
TCACGATCACTCAGAGTTCATGTGTGCAACTGCCCTGACGTGTCCAGATGTTTCTTTGGGATCGTCCACAGCCTCTGGCAGACAGGCCATCACGGAGGACAGATCCATTCAGAGACCACACAAGGAGTTTGGCACAGGTCAAAGTTTGTGTGTTGACAGTTATACCTATAGAATGTATGCCCCAGCATGTCAGAAATTTTGTTAAATTATAATATATATATATATATATATATATATATATATATATATATATCCAGTACACAGACACAAAATCTTGATAAATATCTGCTAGATGAAGATATATCAGCCTCAGGTTTAAGACTCATAGGACCAAGATGGGCCTGTTAAATTGTGAAAACATAGACTATACTCACAAAATAATCACTAGAGTTCTAGCTATTTCATACAAAGTAGGAAACATAAGAAGGGGTGAAGGGGGTGAAAAAGAAAAAGATTTTGTCGGTAACAGTAAACAAAACTCTTCCTAGAAGCTCCCAGCAGGCCTCCGTTCACTGACTAAAACCTGCTAGGCAAAGTAGTTCTAGCTGGGCTGATCACTTCCTGGGGTGTGATTGGGGTTCTCTAGGTGAGTTTGAACAGCCTTTGCCACGTGGATCCTGCAGACAGCCACGTTTCCCAGAGAGTCCACAGCCTGTGGTCTTGCATCATACTGTTCTCTGTGCCCCCTGCAGATCACCACTGGCCAAACAGGTGAGCTTAAGCAAGCTCGGACCTGGTAATGAGTCCCTGAGAGCGTGTGCACAAAGGCTGGCCCAGAAACCATGAGCTTGTCGTCCTCAGTGATTGCAAGGAGTGGTCTGGGGTGGAGTGCAGATGATCCGTGCCCTTCACGTCAGTGTTTGCCCTGCTGTGTTTGGTTGCTGTGTGATCACTGCCTGCCTCTTCAGTATTCATCCAAACCTTGGGGGTAGTTTCTTGCTCTGAAAAACAGTCCTTTCTTTTTTGAAAAAGTAAGACTAATCCAGCTCCTGGTAAAGGTTCTAGCAGAACAGCTGGGTTTTCTGTTGCTGCTGGGTTTGTTTTTGTTTTGTTTTGAGACAGTTCTCTTATGTCTCCGACTGGCCTCAGACTCTCCATGTAAAGAAAGATGACCTTGAACTTCCAATCCTCCTGCCTCTATGTACCAAGCACTGGAATTATATGTATGTGCCAGCCCAGCTGGCTTCTGCATTGTTGGTGATTGTCTTAGTCGGTGTTCTACTGCAATGAAGAGGTGGCGACTTACAGTTCAGAGGTTTATTCCATTATCATCATGGTGGGACAGGGCAGTGTGCAGACAGACATGGTACTGGAGCTGAGAGTCCTACATCTTGACTTGCAGGCAACAGGAAGAGGTCTGTCTCACTGCATGAAGCTTGAGCATAGAAGACCTCAAAGCCTATGCCCACAGTGACACACTTCCTCCAACAAGGCCACACCTACTCCAACAAGGCCACACCTCCCATTAGTGCGACTCCCTTTGGGGGCAATTTTCTTTCAAACCACCGTAGGAATCAAATCCAGGGCTCCGTTCGTGTTAAACAAATACTCAACCCACTGAGGCACAGCCCAAGCCGAGGATGCTCTCTTTACTGAACTCAAAAACAAGACTTGAAAAATGGCTGTGTGGTTTATGATGTGAGGGAGTGTTTGTTGTTGTATCTGAACTTCGAGGACCTTTTTCCTGCCCGGCTTACTGTAGCGAAGGTTGGGGCGCAAGCAGGGCTTATCCTTGATCTCCGAAGCCAGGCTCCTCATCAAGCCAGGCCTAGCTTGTGATTAGCGTGTCTGAAGCTGCAGTCTTTTGGTCTAATCAACAGTCAGAACAGTAGCTAGGCAGCTTTCCACTCTGCTTCTTAAGATCGCTAAGCACGGCCAAAGGAGAACTTCAAAGCAGCCGTCAGGGAACTTCAGAAGCAGAAAATCACCTTCTCTACTGGTGGAGAAAGAATAATTTCCATAAACCACCAAGCAGCACAAGGATGGTAAGCCAAGTTAGTTGTTTCTCTCTCTCTCTCTCTCTCTCTCTCTCTCTCTCTCTCTCTCTCTCTCTCTCTCTCTCTCTCTCTCTCTCTCTCTCTCTCTGTATGTGTGTGTTTATGTGTGTGTGAGTGTATGTGTGTGTGCAGCATGATCATGTATGTAAGAGTTCATGTGTACACATTTGTGCGGAATCCAAAGGACAATCATAGATATTGTTACTCGGTTGTTCACCTAGTGTTTTGAGACAGGATCCCTTACTGGCCTAGGGCTTACCATTTAAACCAAGCTGGCTAGCCAGCGAGCCCAAGAATCCACCTATCTCACCTTCCTGGTGCTACAATTACAGGTGCATGCCACCACACCTCACTTTTACACAGGTTCAGAGGATTGAACTCAGGTCTGTATTCTTACACACAAACACTTCACTGAATCCTCTCTCCTGCTCCCTTTCCTCTAAGTTTTCTCAAGTAAAACCCACTTTGATTCCCTCAAAAGCCCTCAAGAAAGAGTTCAGGGTAGCATCTGGAAACAGAGAGATGAGGTGGTTCATCACTGACTTAATGAAAAGTGAAATATTTTGGGTTTCAGGGTTTAAACCCCTTTAGTAGCTTCCTGCTGCAGACTGAATGCAGTTTGAATTCTAACATTAATAAGCTGAAGTCCCCAGTACAAAGGAACTTAAGAAGTGAGGTCTCTGGGAGGGATCAGAGTTAGAGAGGTCCCGAGTGGAGCTCTCAGAATGAGGTCAGCATCCTCATAAGAAGAGGAAATGACCCAGGTGGAAGATGGCCTGCGGTCAGGAGAAGGACCAGCAGGACCAGACCATGCCAGGACCTTGATTATGAACTTCAGCCTTCACAACCTGAATAAAGGAGTGTCTGCCATCCACACCAACCCTCCCCTATCTATGGCATTCTGTTAGCAGCCCGAGGAGATAGAGACACGTCCACTTCATTTCCTCTCCATGTCAGGGGTCCGTGACCTTCCACAGACTGAGTCTGAGCTGCTCTCTTCCTAACCGACCCCTTAGTGTCTTCATTCTCCGTACTGGCCACCTGGCACACAACAGGCATCCTGCCACCCCAGGGTCTTTGTACTGGATACTTTTGTACTTAAGTACTGTTTTGTGGATCCATAGGTAGGCAGATTTATTTCCTAACACCCGCTGGGACTTTGCTATAACCTTCTTGGTAATGCCCTCTTCACTTACTCTAAAAGTCACAATGATCATCACCACATTGTTGCGGGAGCTCCTTCCGCTCCTTCTGCGGCTATTGGCTGAAGGTGCGTGGTCTCTCAGCAGCTACTGGCTGAAGGAGCGGAAGGAGCTCCCGCAACACCCCATCTTGACTCTCCTCCTTCTTGCTCTCTTTCTGTGAAATTCTTGTTCCTCTCATGTAATCATTTTATTGTTTGGGGATTTCTTGTTTTTAAACTTTTAGAAATACAGAGGATCAAACTTGAGCTTTGTGTATGCCAGGCCAGTCTATATTCCATGCTTCATTACTACCTCCATAAAATGAAGTATTGTTATGTTTAGGGCTTCAACTCTAACACATGTAACAGTGCTTGTATATAATCAACCCTTGAAAGATTTTAAATGGATAAATGAACTAGTGAATGAGTTCACTAAACTTCCCTACGTCTGAGGCTTAGACTTACATGTACAGGTCATATGCTCTCCCAGATGCTTTCAAAGTATAAGTTTTCTTCTGTCCACCCATTCCCAGGACTCCCTACATTGCTCCAGGTCCCAGGTTGAGCAGGCCAGACTCTCACTAGCAGGATAAGAAAGAGGGAGCCAGGGCTGGGCAAGCAAAGTAGGAGGAAACCAAGAAAGGCCACATGTCACCTCTGATGAGGCCATCAAGGGTCACTGCTGGCCAAGACAGCACACAGAGTTCTCCTGTGCACTCCAAGAAGAGATGGGAATGGCAACAAACAACTCAGATTTCAGTCAAATGCTCAGAAACCTGTGACTTCCTTCCAGGAAATCTGTCAAATTGGATAGGAGCCTTGCCTGGGGATCCAGGCAAAGCCGGCCCCAAGGGAAGAAAATGAAGCCATACTAGGAATGTCTCAGTCCTCAGACAGTCAGTTCTAGAAGACACAGAAACTGCGAGCTTCTGAAGTGGTCCATGCCAGAATGTGAAGGGCATGGGCCAGTTAGAAAGGCCCTCTGTGGTACCACATTGCCTTCTGGAGAGTAAGCAGCCTTGGACTGAGCTCAGGCAAAAGGAAACAGATCCTTGGTACATCCTAGTGGCTCCCACATCCTCATCACAGAGGCAGGAGAAAAATGGCGTCTCTGCTACCAAGATCCCCTGCCTTGGGCAGTTTAGCACTTAGCTTTTCTTCCCTGTTCCTGGTGCCATATCCTGTCTGAGGAAGAATCTAAATGAACAGTTTTAAATAGTGTTGCTTCAATGAAAGCTTACCCAGGGTCCAGAGGACTTAACCGTACCCCTAGAGTCAGAACTAACATTGCATTCAGAGTGCAAGCTTACATGGATTAATTAATTCTCCCTTTAAAAGGGAGAAAGAGAAGCTCTGGTCTTTTGAGAGCCACTATAAACTACTTCTTTTTTTTGTCAGTTTTACCAGCCTTTTCTTTAAGAGCTAGTCACAACTTTATTGGATTTTTTTCTGTGCTGTTTCAAGTAAAAAAGAACTCTTAGTAACTCTGGCCTTTGCCTATTAAGAACCCAGGCTTCTGAACAGTGTGTTCCTGAGAAACTCTGGACAGCTGACAGATAGCACCCAGTACCTCTCTGGTTGGCACTCGGCAGCCTAGACTAGAAGCCTGTTCCTGTGTTGTGTCTGCCCTCAAAAGTATGCAAACTGTATACATAAGCGACCCCAAAAACTCCACCAAAGAACTCCTACAGCTGATAAACTCCTTCAGTAACGTGGCAGGATACAAGATCAACTCCAAAAAATCAGTCGCCCTCCTATACACAAAGGATAAGGAAGCAGAGAGGGAAATCAAAGAAGTATCACCTTTCACAATAGCCACAAATAGCATAAGATATCTGGGAGTATCGCTAACCAAGGAAGTGAAGGATTTATTTGACAAGAACTTTAAGTCTTTGAAGAAAGAAATTGAAGAGGATACCAGAAATTGGAAGGATCTCCCCTGCTCGTGGATTGGGAGGATCAACATAGTAAAAATGGCAATTCTACCAAAAGCAATCTATAGATTCAATGCAATCCCAATCAAGGTCCCATTAAAATTCTTCACAGAGATTGAGAGGACAATAATCAACTTTATATGGAAAAACAAGAAACCCAGGATAGCCAAAAAAATCTTATACAATAAAGGTTCTTCTGGAGGCATTACCATCCCTGACTTCAAACTCTATTACAAAGCTACAGTATTGAAAACGGCTTGGTATTGGCATAAGAACAGAGAAGTTGACCAATGGAATCGTATAGAAGACCCGGATCTTAAACCACAAACCTATGAACACCTGATTTTTGATAAAGGAGCCAAAAGTACACAATGGAAGAAAGAGGGCATCTTCAACAAATGGTGCTGGCATAACTGGATGTCAACCTGTAGAAGAATGAAAGTAGATCCATATCTATCACCATGCACAAAACTCAAGTCCAAATGGATTAAAGACCTCAATATTAATTTGAACACATTGAGCTTGATAGAGGAGAAAGTGGGAAGTACTCTACAACAAAAGGGCACAGGGAACCGTTTCCTATGCATAACCCCAGCTGCACAGACTTTAAGGGCAACATTGAATAAATGGGACCTCCTGAAGTTGAGCAGCTTCTGTAAAGCAAAGGACATTGTCACTAAGACACAAAGGCAGCCTACTGACTGGGAAAAGATCTTCACCAACCCTGCAACTGACAAAGGTCTGATCTCTAAAATATATAAGGAACTCAAGAGACTAGATGGTAAAAAGCCAATTAACCCAATTAAAAAATGGGGTGCTGAACTGAACAGAGAATTCTCAACAGAAGAAGTTCGAATGGCCAAAAGACACTTAAGGTCATGCTCAACCTCCCTAGCTATCAGGGAAATGCAAATCAAAACAACTTTGAGATATCATCTTACACCTGTCAGATTGGCTAAAATCCAAAACACCAATAATAACCTTTACTGGAGAGGTTGTGGGGTAAGGGGCACACTCATCCATTGCTGGTGGGAATGCAAACTTGTGCAACCACTTTGGAAAGCAGTGTGGCGGTTTCTCAGGAAATTCGGGATCAACCTACCCCAGGACCCAGCAATTCCACTATTGGGAATCTACCCAAGAGATGCCCAATCATACAACAAAAGCATATGCTCATCTATGTTCATAGCAGCATTATTTGTAATAGCCAGATCCTGGAGACAGCCTAGATGCCCTTCAGTGGAAGAATGGATGAAGAAACTGTGGAATATATACATGCTAGAATACTACTCAGCGGTAAAAAACAATGACATCTTGAATTTTGCAGGCAAATGGATGGAAATAGAAAACACTATTCTGAGTGAGGTAACCCAGACCCATAAAGATGAACATGGGATGTACTCACTCATATTCGGTTTCTAGCCATAATTAAAGGACATCGAGCCTATAAATTTGGGATCCTTGAGAAGATAATAAGAAGGTGAACTCCCAAAAAAAGATATAGTAATCCTCCTGGATATTGGAAGTAGACACGATCGCCAGGCAAAATTGGGAACTTGAGGGTTGGGCAAGACTGGGCCAAGGGAAGATGGGGAGAGAAAAGTGTGAAGGGGAGAGCGGGGGGAGCTCGGAGGAATGGGGTGCTTGGGATATAGGAAGGGTGGATATGAGAGCAGGGAAGCATATATCTTAATTTAAGGAGCTACCTGAGGGTTGTCAAGAGACTTGACCCTAGAGGGGTTCCCAGGTTTCCAGGGAGACGCCCCCAGTTAGTTCCTTGGGCAGCTGAGGAGAGGGAGCCTGAAAAGGCCAGTTCCTATAGCCATACTGATGAATTTCTTGCATATCACCATAGAACCTCCACCTGACGATAGATGAAGAAAATGACAGAGCCCCACCTTGGAGCACCGGACTGAGCTCCCAAGGTCCTGATGAGGAGCAGAAGGAGAGAGAACATGAGAAAGAAAGTCAGGACCGTGAGGGAACCTCCAGCTGGCGACAGATGGGGAAGGTGACTGAGCCCCACATTGGAGCACTGGACTGAGCTCCCAAGGTCCCGATGAGGAGCAGAAGGAGCGAGAACATGAGGGAGAAAGTCAGGAACGAGAGGGGTGCGTTCACTCATGGAAACGGTGGGACAGAACTAATGGGAGATCACCAACTCCAGTTGGAATGGGACTGATGGATCATGCGACCAAACCCGTCTCTCTGACTGTGGCCAACAGCGGAGGCTGACTGAGAAGCAAAGGACAATGGCGCTGGGCTCTGATTGTTCTTCATGGACGGGCTCTGTGGGAGCCTTCTCAGCTTGGTCGATCACCTTCCTGGACCTGGGGGGAGTTGGGAGGACCTTGGTCTTAGCATAGAGTGGGGAACCCTGATGGCTCCTTGGCCTTGAGAGGGAGGGAGGGGAGGTATGGGTGGAGGGGAGGGGAGGGAAGGGGGAGAAGGAGGGGAGGGAAGGGGGAGGAGGAGGGGAGGGAGGGGAAAGATAAAAAAAATAAGTTAAAGAAAAAAATATGAAATAAAAAAAATAAATAAAAATAAAAAAAAAAAGTATGCAAACTGTTAGGGGCACAGACGCTTGGGAAATGAGTAACAAAAGACAGAAGGAAAAACCTCTTCCCAGACAGCATCTCTCCTGTTAGTGGTTCCTGGTCCATTTGAGCTCTGTTGAACTGATAGCATTAAGCACATTCAAAGAAGATGCAGGATGTCCCACTCCAGGGAACTGGCCCAGAGTCTCCAAGCCCTGCAGTTATTCTGATAATCATTCTGCCTGCGCCACCCTCCTCCTCTTCCCTGGGACAATCTATCGTTAGCTCCGTTTTCTAAATAAGAAGACCTAGCCATTCCTTTCCTTAGGTCAATAAAACAATGGAATCCAGGCACAGTAGCCTTGTTTATAATCCCAGAACTCAGGAGGCAGAGGCAGGAAGATCTCTAGTTCCAGGCCTGACTTGGCTACAAGTTGTGTCTAAGGGTGGAGCTCTTCAGAGGCCCCTGGTTTCTTCTCTGTCCTCTCTTTGCTAGAAGTGTGTTTCCAAAGTCTGAAGATATCCATGGTGCTAGTCAAATTCTTCCCCTATACATTAAACTCGGCTTGAGCCCAGGGTACGTGCTTCTTGCCTCTTTGAAATGACCAGTCTCATCATAGCCCCTAGCTTTATGACGTCGCTGTCCAGCGTCCAGGATTGCAATGTGCTCTCAAAGCACATTTTCATCACTGCCCTCTTGTCTAGCCATGACAGGGAGCCATCTTCGTAGGGGCTACACATCACCCACCCTCTCTGGGTGCCTTCCAAGCATCTGCCTCTCCTGGGGTGGAATATGCAGGAAATGTCATCTCCTTGATGATGTTTGCTTTCTTTTGCATCCCAGGATAGTGTCCTTCTCTTCCTCCTTCCTTTTCTTTTGAGCAAGCTGGAGCCAATTCCCAAGCACTATATCTCTGTTGTAACTCTGCATGGCTTTTCAAGGTAGATTTTATGGTTATTCACGGAGGAGAAAGCTTGGAGCTGTTTTCTCTCCCAGCCCCCAATAGCCAGCTTGACAAAGTAATTCCCAACCACCCAGGCTCTTCCCAGCAGGAAGAACATCACAGGTCCAGATATAACACAATAAAAACAGCAGCTTGCTTTCTCTACAGTAACTCTGCAGCTGGGTGCAAATAGCGTCTTCTTCCACTGAATTGATCAGGGTTGTCAGTTGGATTCCTAATGCCTTGGCCAAGCTGCCATGAAGGAACACCTGCTGCTTTTCTGTCTCCTTACCTAATTATTCCAGAGCTCCTTAAGGCAAAGGGAGGCACAGCCACCCAGTCCTCCACTGGGAGATGAAGAAAGGAAGGCATTTTGTTGTACAAAGCTAGAGGTAGAATTAAACTAATACCCTTCTGTGCTCCCCCAGACCAAACACGACAGTCCTCCGTAGCAAGCTTCCTTTGGTCACTCATACCAGACACACCCGTTTTCCTCTCTCCTGTTACAACTCCTCTATGAGCCCACCGTAGTAGAAGCGACAGGACCAGGTCCGTGTCCTTGAGGCTAGCCAGTGTGGAATTTGAGTCATTTCAAGTCAAGAGGAAGTAGAAGGGGAAGCAGGCGCGGACAAAAGAGACAAAGCGTGACAGTAGTTTTGTTTTCCAACAAGCCCCTCCCTCTGTTATCAGTCCTCCGTCCAGAGGACTCTGCTCCTAGCTCCTTGCACTGTCCTGTCTTGTACTGATTACCCAGAACATGGGCTCCAGAGGATACAGTCACCTATAGCACCGCCCTGCTACTTACTAAGAGTTGGAGCAAACAGGTGTAAGCAAAATCACGTGGTTTGCTTTGGCTTCCTCTCTGCTGCTTCCTCCTCTCCTGATCTCTCCGTAGCCCCCAGGCAGCATTCTGAGAACACTCCCGGCCTCCTCCAGACAACTCCGTACCTAACTCTCACTTTTGCTAACCTCCCTGAACTTCTCGACCATTCTGCCTACAGCCAGTTCCTCTTGCCCAACCTAGCTTTTTATTTCACTCTGGACCTTGTGATTTGCTTATTTATTGTTTGTGATGTGGAATCTGTCTCCCTCCACATGAATGAAAGCTCCCTAAGAGTGGGGGTCTTTGGGGAATCACTGATTGATCCCAAATGCTCAGCTCACAGTGGATGTTCATAAGCACCAATAGAAGGGGGAAATGTGGATATAATGAGGACAGAGTACTCAAGTCTCTTCTCTCTTGGGCTTATGGAGTTCCACCCACATTCCATCATCCCTAATGACCAATCTGAGAGCAGGATATTGGTACAACTTGGACTCTCTGATTCTCTTCCTAAGGAAATTCCTAGGCTGCTTGTGGACATCAATAAGCTGTCTGAGTGCCCTAGTTCTGTTGTAAAAGTGAAACACATTACTCTCTCATAAGTGCTTGGTTCCCTTCGTGGTAAACAGATGAAGACTTAGGGCATCTGATGCCCCAGTGGAGACACGCCAATGAAGTGCCGCTCTCGGCATGCGCTAATGGACACACACCCCTGTACTTCTCTTTAATGCAGTAAGAAGTGGCTAATGGTGATAGCACAGGCTTACAATGGCATGCGGGTTAATGTGTGTAACAAGAAGGATAATTAGCGCCCCAAAACATTTACACTTGATTTCTAACATTTATTGCTTATTATATTTTGTCTTATTTGCGGCCCTTGGTAAACAGTTTGCATTTAACAAGTTGTTTGGTTCTTACAACTCCTGTATTTCATACTCAAGGAGTCAAAGCAACGCTCCAGATCAAAGCGAAAAACTTTAATTAAATAACCATGAAATTTCCCTCAAGGAAATAATTACACCCAAAAGAATAGTTAACAGATTCTCTGCTACTCCTCTCAGTTCTTGACATTGGCCCAGTTTGGTCACTATCCTATTGCAATCTATCCAGAACCCACTGGCATCTGTCCCCTCTGATATACTAAGGTGGGGACTACCCAGGTCCTTCTCAAATTACCTTAAGCATCCCCTAAATGAGGAATTCTCTGGAGACCCCAATCCAAATGGTTGAGTCTGAGTCTGGATCCAGGAAGAGCTCCCCGGTGCTTCTTGTGAAAGTTGGTACCCAGGAGCAAAGAGGTCACTGAACTCTTCCAAAAGAGCCTGAGCAAGAATGTCATACATGATGGCGTTCACTCCAGAGCAGGGACTGACTTGGGTAAAAAGAGGAAATCTGAGCGTTGCTGAATGCGTTAGTCAACATTCTGTCACCATAACAAATACCCGAGAAAGACAATTAAGGAAGGTGTGGTTTCAGAGGTTTCCATGGCTACATTTGAACTGCGGGGTAGGGAGACATAGGGGTAGGAAGCATGTGGTAGAATTAAGCTGTTTTGTGGTGGCCAGGAAACAACAACAAGAGAGACAGGAAGGGCGATTCCAATACCCAGTTGCAGGGCACAGCCCTGTGACTGATTCATTTCTCTAGGCTGCTCCTTCAAAAGGCTCCATCATCTCCCAATAGCACGGTAGACTGGGGCCATGCCTTTAAGGCGAGGACTTGGGGGAGGCATATAAGAGCCAACCCACAACACTGATGTATCCTGAGCACTTGAGATAGACGCTGCAGAGTATGGTTTCAATGTGGGTTGTGTGTTTGAACACTTGGGCCCTAGCTGGTGATAGTGTCTTGGAATGTTGTAGAATTGTTGGACTGTAGCAGGAGAAAGTGGGTCTCTGAGAATCAGGCCTTGAACGGTGTAGCCCAGGCCTACTGATAGAGCCCTCTGCTTTCTTATTGGCTGTGCATCATAACCAACGCCCCTCCTGCTCCTATAGCCTCAAGCTGTTCCTGACACCAAACCTTCCCTACCATGATGGTCCATGACCATAAAATAAATCGTTTCTCTTTGAAGTTGCTTCTTGCCAGGTATTTGGTCACCGAGAAACCCAAACAAAACTCCCCCATAAAACTAACCCATCCAGGACAGACCTTGTAAATGCTATTCTCCATTTTCTCAACAGGACTTTGCATGGTTCAAGAACACAGTAGGTGTTAATAAAGTTTGCATGAATAAGTAAACCTAGTTTATGGTGATCATTTTGCATATAGTACTCATCTAACTCACTCTTTATAAAACTGAATGAAGTAGGTGCTATCACTCCAGTAGATATATTATACATCCTATTAGACAGAGTCTGGGAGGTTAAGGAGATACTCGCTAGCCAGGAAGTGATAAACAAGAAGCTTGAACTCGTTTGTTGAGCTCCAAAGTCCCCGAGAGGTGCACAGTGCACATCAGTCAGGTAGACACGCCACAGTGGGTTGAGCTCACGCTAGCTCCTGCCTTCAACATGCCCAGCCTGCTGTGGCCATCAAAGACCTTCACCCTATACTCACTTCCTGACTGACTCTGTCTCCAGAAAGTGGGTTCCAGAATACATTGCCCAGTCTGCATTAGGATTCTGCTGCATCCAGGACAATTCACCTATCCAAATAGTAAGAGAATCTTCACTTTTCTGTTTTATTCGCAGGCTTTCCTAAGAGAAAGCTACCTGTAAGATCCATTCTTGGAGCCCCTGTGTAATTAGATGAAGCCCCTTACAACCCAACAGGCCACAGTTCTCTTCCCAGGCTCTCCAGGCTCTCCAGGCTCTCCAGGCTCTGTCAATCTATATTGTTCTCCTCTAGTAAGATTCCACGTATGTTCTGGACTACCTTGGGTTTCCCTTGGCTTATCATCCCACACTCCTGATGAGTCTCTGGCTTTAAGAATTGCCCTCTCCTCCAGACACACTCCGCTTTCTGTCACCTCCCAAGAGGGCTCTCAGCCTTCAATGCTTGGAGCTTCACCGGGGGGGGGGGGCACCCAGAATCCCAATTACAGCAATGCCAAAGTTAAGCAACCTTTAAAGAGGTCCCATTATGTACCTATTCTGGTCCTGACTTCACAGAAGAACATTATCTTTTGCCTTTCCATGACCTAGATTCTGCCCACTTCGCTGGTCTCATATCTCGCAAGTCACTGCTTCTGAGAATTGTCTTTAATGCTCTTGCTCTTCCCTACCTATAATGGCCTCCACACTCTCTAAAGGCTATAACCCCATTTAACTCATCTTCTGCACTTTAATTCAGACGGCACCTCCTCTAGGGAGCCTTTCTTCTGCCTTCATCTCTGGCAGAGCCTGCCCGACCCCCATCCAATGCCCTCATAGAAATCTTAGCATATCAGGATAAAGTCCCAAACTCCTCAAGGACAGGACCCAGTTTGACTCCTTGCCAAGTGGATCACTACCTAACACAGAACTAATGGACCAGAAGAAGTGCGGATCACATTGCAAAGCTTGGTGGGATCTTCACCAGGCAGAGGGCTGCTCTCCTTCCTACTGATGATCTGTATCGCTTTCTGGAGATGCAGTACCATTACCCATTACATCACACCCTGGCGTCAGAGCAGAGCTGAGGCTGTGTGACTGCAGGAGGAACGGTGGACCAGAGGACTTTTACCACAGCGGCTAAACAAGCAAGTTGTCCTCTGAGCTCCCAGGATTTCCTCCTCACCAGTTCCCGGGCTCAGACCAAGCCCAGACAGACCTTGAACCCCATCCTCACAAGCCAGAGCAGATGACTCCCTCTAACCCAGATCGCGTACCCAGAAAATGAGCATCGCCGCTCATGGGACCATGAAGGCAGAGCTGATGGGTAAGCATGCTTCCTACATGAGAAACAAATGCAAGATAAGTTATCTCCCAAATGGGGTTGGGATATTCATTTCCATACATGAATAATAATAGCACATCAATATGGTACCTCGTTGGGTAAGGGAGCCCCGATGTTTTTCCATGGATAAATGAGAACTTCAAAGGCTATCTCCTAAAATTCCAAGTTTTTCACAGCTTGTCACTTCTGTGCCTGATCCTGAGGAGAAAGGGTGATGAGAGAGAGAGAGAGAGAGAGAGAGAGAGAGAGAGAGAGAGAGAGAGAGAGAGAGAGAGACTTCCTATGCAGTGGTGACACTCTCTCTTCAGTGATGTGGTCTCGGAGCCATAAAGACACATTGTATTTCCAAGGCTTGTGTGATCTTATTTCTTTGTAAATTGGATTAAGCTCTTTACTGTGTATTACTGATATTAAAAAAGAATGAATTCACATCTTGCAAACACAGCAGAAAAGCAATCACTCCCATGGCAAAGAAGTCATTGGCCAGCGTCCATAAGAAACCAATTTTAACTTTCAAGCCCAGTCAGCAGGCAGGCATGCTGGCTGATGGCAGGGTCAGCCCTAGGCAACACTGTGAGTTACATGGTATGAGCTGTCAGCATCCCCTTATGTCCCCTCCCCCTCCTCCCTTCCCACTGCCTTTCACTGCCTCTTTAACCCAAACAAACACACCATCCTCCCAGTCACTACAACCACCTGAAAAACAAAAGAAGCCTGCGCACAGGTCCACATAAAAGTGAGGTACACAGTGGCCTAGTGTCCCAGGGGACAATGATTCGCAGAGTGACAGACCAGAAAGCGCTGCTGTGAAGGGACTCAGTGGCAGAGTGTCCAGCAGATCTGAGACCCTGGGTTCCATCTTCAGGACTGGAAGAAGAGGAAAGAAGGCAAGAAGGGATGTAATAACTTACATGGAGTTGTCTCTCCATTGCAAAGTTCTCTTGCCTCTGCGACCAGGGACTATTTTTAAGATCAATCCACATCCCCTCTACTTTAATTTCTTTTGGTAAATGTATTAGTCAGCTGTCCTAAGACAAAAGCACCTGGGGTAATAAATGTAAGGTATGTTTATTTGGGTTCACAGTTTGGAGGGTTTTGGCCTCTGGTCACTTGACACTTTGGGACCCATGATGACCCAACATGTCATGATGGAAACATGGCCCCATTCAATGACACGTCCCCACTAACGTAACTAGGTCCTGTCTCTCCTAAAGGTTCCACCAACCCCAGCAGCAACACAGTCTGAAAGCCAAGCCTTTAGCTCATGGGTTCTTTCCAGATTCAAGCTATAACAATAGAGCATGGGCAGGCAGAGGCAGAGAGACAGGAAGGTTAGAACTTCCAGGCTTTGTGGCAGTTTCTTTCACTGCACACTGCCATGACAGTAATGTGTCTTGGCCCCTTTAAATATGTTAAATGGTTGGGATCAATACAAGGGTAAAGGAAAATGAACTATTTGTACCGCACTCTGTAATCTAAATGTCCATATTAAGAGACAAAATAAATAGTATGAACTGATTAAAAGAATAAGGCAGATCTATATGTACTGGTGTAAAAAGTTCTCTATGGAAAGCAGTATCCAGGATGGAAGGAGCTCACTAATGCAGCAAATGTTCACACACACACACACACACACACACACACACACACACACACACGAGAACACATGTAAAATTAAAAATAAATTTTCAAAAAAAATAATCATGGAAAAAAGGAGGAGTGGCATTACAAAATAAGAAATTAAAGGGAATTTTCATTATTTGTTCTGTAGACTTCTGTATTGTTTTTCTTTGGGTTCACAAGGAAAATGTGTTGGGGTTCTTTTGTTGTTCTTGTTTTCCATCTTGTTTTTGTTTTAGCAAAAGAAAGGAAAGATGTTTCCACTCAAGGTAAATGGCTACATAAATCCCCCAGTGGCTGAATAGTTAAAGATGGCCGTACAGAACCGTGGCATGGCAGACCACGCCCCAAGTTAGTGTCCCTGTGAAAGTGAGCACAAAGCTGGACCCATGGCTCTAGCTAGCTGAGTACTTGCTTGTAACCTACAGACCTAAAATATCCTGAAAATGACCTCTGCCCTCTGTACCTGGATGGAAAATTACGGCTGAACACAGAGACCTTACTTGTGCTGTATCTGACTGCAATGCCAGACTCCAACTGAACCACCTAATAAAATTCACCTCAAGCATCAAGAAAAGAAAATATTTTGCACATCTCGCTGTGGCACCTGGGATAAACACACACATGCATAGTTACCTGACTAATGAGCTTGCTTGAAGACAGTTTGCCTAAGGAGCCAGGAGGAAGGTGATCACAGACAGAGTACTTTTGCTCATGAAAATGCTGCGTTGGTTCAGTCAAATGCACCGAAGTGCCAATTTTAGCTCGAGTGTGTCTGCTTCTCCCCTGCCTCGGAGGCAGGGGAAGATTCTGGTTGGCAATCTGTCTTAGTTACTTTTCTATCGCCGTGGCAAAACACCATGACCAAGACAATTTATAAAAGGAAGCGTTTAGTTGGGGGCTCATGGTTCAAGACGGTTAGAGTCCATGACCACCACAGCAAGGGGCATGGCAGCAGGCAGGCACTGGAGCAGTAGCTGAGCGCTCACAACTGATCCACAAGCAGAAGGGAGGGATGGAGGGAGGGAGAGAGGGAGGGAGGGAGGGAGGGAGGGAGGGAGGGAGAGCTTTAAATGGGCTCAGTCTTTGAGATCTCAAAGGCCACCTGCAGTGACACACCTCCTAACCCTTCCCACACCTCTTCAGATCAAGCCCTCACATATGGAAACCATCACACAGGCCTCCAGTACAGTCTGTCACTTTTGCTGCCTACACTGCATTTTGGTTCCCAGTCTCCTACGATGGTACTGCCACCAGTCTCTAGGCAGCTGCTTCCGCTCCTCCTTTGGGTGGTATAATGCCTGGGCCTGAACCCCCTTGCTCTTTCTCCCTAAGCTCCTCCCCAGATAACAGAACATGCATCTCTCCAGGCCCCAGTGAGGCCAAACTGCTATCCCTAAGGGGAAATCACTTCCCTTTCCTTCCCAGCAATCTGATCAATGTAATGGCTCTGTGTAACCACTGACTGGAAGAATGAGTACTGCACTGGCAAAACTCCACCCTGGGCAGCCAGAGAGAGACCCAGTAGTGAGAATGATCACAAGACAGGAGCAGTGACACACATCTGAGTACCAGTGTGCTTGGAAGCAGGAGGCAAGAAGACTGGGTTTGTGAGTAGCTTGGACCCCATGCACAGTAAGTTCTAGCCTAACCTGGGCTACAGTTTAAGACCCTATCTGAAAAAAAAAATCTCACCCCTTCCTTATTCATGATTATTCCCTTTTAAAAATTTTATTTTTACGTGCATTCTCACACACATGCGTGTGTATGTGATTTGCATGTGAACATGTGCTATATTAGTGAGCTCCTTCTATACTGAATATATTATCCAGTGGCTTATTCTTTTCCATAGAGAACTTTTTATGCCAGTACATGTATATCTGCCTTATTATTAAAAAATAAAAAACAAATACTGAAGATGCCTTAATATTTTAAGTCTTCCCAGAACCCACATAAAGGTAAACACATCAGTGCATGTCTGTAATCCCAACATTCCTCTGGAAAGATAGGCAGCAGAGACAGAAGAATCTCAGGAGCTACAGGACAGCTAGCCAGCTAGCTGGGCAAACTCAGTGGCAAACAAGAAGAAACCCTGACTTGGACAAGGTGGAAGTGGAGGTTCCCCCCGACTTCCACACATGTGCTGTGACACACACACATACACATACACACACATACACCTATATTCACACACATAAACATGCATACACACAACAACAGCAGTAACAACGTAAGGAACAATTACAGAAGACACAGCAGGGGGAAGAGGTCTACTGTAGCTGCCTGCAAGTACACTGTGAAGTGCCTGCAGAGACTGACAAACAACGGAAGAACCAACCAGAAGTTGGTTTGCTCTGAATTACACACACACACACACACACACACACACACACACACACATACACACACACTACCATGGGGCCCTTAGAGTGATGCCTAAGCCTAAATAAATGATGTCCTTATATCAAGAAGAAATTTGGACTCAGCCACGTAAAGACTTGAGAAGACAGCCACTTACAAGCCAAGAAGAGAAGCCTAAAACAGATGCTTCCTTTATAGCCCTCAGGAGACAGTGACCCTGCCGCCACTCCTCCTGCCACTTTGAGCCTTCAGGACTATGAGTGAATCCCTAAGGTTTAGACCACACCATCTGCGATGCTTTGTCACAGCACCCTAGTAAACGGAAGCAGTCATTCATTATTTAAAAGGGGTGGGGCATGCTGTCATGTGTGACCTGACTCCTCTTTTCAAGTACGGCTAGACATTTCCTTCTGGATCTCCTTCTGGTCGACCCAGACCCAAGGCCAACAAGACTAGAGTTCCATGTGATTCATTTCTCCTCTTCAATATCAGGTCTTTCTGCAGTCAGGGGAAGACAAAAAAGGACAGAGGGGCAGCAGATTTCTGGCCGAGTGGGGATTAATTAGAAGTCAGGAGATGGAGTCCACACTGCAGTCTTCTCTTCCAGGTCCTCCTTCCTCAAGCTTTGGTTTCTATGTGTGTGCTGTCTAGGAAGACACAGTCAACCCACTATGGCAGCATAGACAACATGAGAGGAGAGCTGTCCAGGACTGGAGGCTGGATGCCACTGACCTCTGCTTCTAAACATGGAACAGAAACAGCCAGTATCCTTAAGGCAGAAAGGGAAAGACACTTGTCCAGGAATGTGGCTGACAGGGAAGAGACATCCATCGCCAACACACACACACACACACACACACACACAATCTTCTTTAACATCTCCTTACTTGCCCTGCCCAACTTACAAGTCCAACCTTCCTGGGTAACTGACCCCAGGATAACGGAATCGTTTGGGTCTGCTGTACCTTCGGTATCTTTCTTATTTTCTTAAAAGAAACATTACAGAGCTGAACATCTAAGATGGTTTTGGATTCACACCCACTGTCTGTGGAACAGCTTGAGGCTGACAAGATTAGCTCTCTGGAACACTCTGGGATCCGTTCAGCCTAAGCTGCTGCCCACACACCAGCCATGCTTACAGAGACTGTTTGCCGCGAGCAGCGGCTCACTTCATCTCCCCCATCTTGACACTTGGAACTGGTCCGTGCTGTCTTACCTGGGCTTGAGGACGATGGCTTTACCTAGTGCCCACTCCCAGCTTTCAGGATATGGACAAGGTGATTTCTCAGCATCTCCGGGGGCATCCTAAAGAGCCACACTTCTGTCCTTCCTCCTGCCCAGGACTACTCAATCACATGTGACTTTACAGGCCCTGGCATAGCTTGCTGTAGGGCAAGTTTCCCTACCCACACCAACTTGCTTCTCCCTCTATCCCTTCTTTCTGCACTATCCAAGAGATCCAGATGGAATGGGTCTTAAGAAACACATTTCTCCTTGGCTCCCCGAGCGAGTGTTCCCTAAGGCCTGTGAACCACAGCCAGCTCCATGTCCCTGTACATGTATATGTACACTCCAAGGATGGGCTCCCTGGCACCCATTCAGAGCCGAGAGTTCAAAAGACAGACCAGCTGAAAGAAATGTTTTCCTGCAACCCCAAGCAAGTCCTGCCTCAGTTACCCGGTCAGACGTTACATGAGCAACTGGCAATAATTATCTAATCTCTTCCCAGAGATTTCAGCTAGCTCCAAACTGTTGCAGCGAATAAAAACCAAAGATTCACAAGACATTCCAGGTGCATCTGAACACTTTGGGGAATTGTGCAGCCTGCAGGCAGACGAAACTTAGCTCAAATAAACATAAGGTAATATGTGTTGGCAAAAGTAGTCTGAAGTGGGAGGGTGCATCTGTGCACTCTAAGTTGACTCCCGCCTCAGAGGATGGAGCGCAGGGAATAAGAAACATCCCAGAACAACCACCGCTCCACAAGGCAAATCAGATCTCACTCCACGGACCCCATCAAGAAGACAGACTCCAAGAAGACAGACCTCAAGAAGACAGACTCCACTGTGCCACTTTCTGCTCTGAGGGATGGGGAGACAGCAAGGAATGGCCTCCAGATTTGGAGGGTCTCCTGTGAGTCAGAAAGGATACAGTGGGGGTAATTAGAAGCATGTGTCTGTTTGTTCTTTGATAGCACTGATATTAAACCCTTGAAACCTCTGATACCAAGACGCATCATCTCCATCTGCCGTCTAACTCCTAGGGTCACATTTAGACAAAGAGCTGACTTCTGAGCTACAGCAGCCTTGACTTCAGTCAAGTCCCCACTTTCTTACAGGAAAATAATTGAAAGGCTATATTATAGTGTCTTATATGCATATGCTATGAAAACATTTTAGTTTCCGGGATAGGAGGGGTGTGTATTCACCTATACCCACACATATACATGTGCACATATGATACATATTCATGTACACCATGCTTATACACATATAAGTAAGCATGTGTGTGTGTGTGTGTGTGTGCGTGTGTGTGTGCTGTGTGTGTGTAATTGAGACTCCTGTGGCTGAGTCTCCATCTGGCATAGGTGACATGCAGGCAAATGCACTGACTTTTTAGAGGTTTAGAGCCTTATAGGGCGGGAGGAGACTGGAACACATCTGGCAATCACACTTCTGCACTGGACCCTGACCTCCAAGTCTCTGAGGAAAGGCATAGAAGACAGTTTACTCCGAAGTCTCCCAGGCTTCTCAGAGATGTGCTGATACCTTGGAACAGGGTAGGGGTGAGTGGGGGGGGGTGCTCTGACCTTGAGACAGGGTGGGAGTGAGGGGGTAAGGGATGCTCTGACCTTGGAACAGAGCAGGAGTGAGGGGGTGGGGATACTTTGACCTTGGAACAGGGTAGGGATGAGGGAGTGGGGGATACTCTGACCTTGAGACAGGGCAGGAGTGAGGGGGTAAGGGATGCTCTGACCTTGGAACAGGGCAGGGTGAGGGGGTGGGGGATATCTGACCTTGAGACAGGGAAGGGGTGAGGGGGTAAGTGACCTTGGAACAGGGTAGGGATGAGGAGGTTGGGGAATGCTCTGACCTTAGAACAGGGTAGGGATGAGGGGGTGGGGGATGCTCTGACCTTGGAAGGGTAGGGGTAAGGCAGTGGGGGAATACTCTGACCTTGGAACAGGGCAGGGTGAGAGGGTGGGGGATACTCTGACCTTGGAACAGGGCAGGGTGAGGGGGTGGGGGATATCTGACCTTGAGACAGGGTAGGGATGAGGGGGTGGGGGATGCTCTGCCCTGCTGCTCTTACCTCAGGGTACTAAGAGTTAACAGGGCCTCAGACAGCTGAGCAACTTCCTTCTTCTACAACCAACCATACACAGTGAAGAGGCATGGCTCTGCAGGAGGCCATGGTTGAAGAGAGATTGGATCTGGAATGTTCTCCCCCTAGAAAGCAATGAGAAGATAGGAAGCCACTGCCACACATTCCTCCTCCTCCCCCTCCTCCCACAGGACCAGCCAGGTCCATCTGACCTCTCACCATGCTTGGCTTTGAGGATCCATCCTTCAGTGGACCATACAGAAGAATAAATAGTACTAGGGGCAGTTCACAGGACAGGGGGCAGTGTGCAGTGTGCAAAGCTTCTGGAGGTACGAAAGGTGGTCATTGAGAACTAGGGGCATGTCCTCAGTCCCTGAGACCTGAAGCCATCTCTCCTCCTCTAAATACCCACTGTAAGCCAGGATTCCACACTCCTAGGCCTCCTAGCAGCAAACACCATTCCCCCAAAATGTCTGCTACCTGGTGTGGGACAATGGTCTGTATTCTGTCAATTATATTTTAAATAAATGCTGATTGGCCAGTAGCCAGGCAGGACATATAGGCAGAACAACCAGGCAGGAAGTAGAGGTAGGGCGACGAGAACAGGAGAATTCTGGGAAGAGGAAAGCTTTGTCTGCAGTCCTGACCCAGCCACAGAGCAAGCAAGATGTGACTGCCTCACGAAAAAAGGTACCAAGCCACGTGGCTAACATAGACAAGAATAATGGGCTAGTATACGTTATAAGAGTTATAAGAAGCCTGAGCTAATGGGCCAATCAGTTTATAACTAATGTAGACCTCTGTGTGATTTCTTTGGGACTTAATGACTGTGGGAACCTGGCAGTACAGAAACCTCAGACAACAGAAACCCCAACAACAGCTACCCCAATGCCAGTGTATCTTATATACAACGATACATGTCTGCAACCAGTATTCTAGCTCTGGGGTGTAGCCCAGCGATGGAACGCCTGCCCAGCATGCACAAAGCCCCCCCCCCGAGTCCATCTCAAACAACAACACGGAGCATACCAGTCAATTTCAGGTTGCCCAGATACTTTCATTTCAAATAAAACAGGGACTAGATTCATTCATTAATGTCTTAGATATTCTTCTTTTCCTGCGTATGAGATGCCATGTTAGGCAGTGTCAGGAATGCGGCAATGGTTCAGAAGCTGACCGGAGGGAAGGAAGTGTGCTGCATCCTCCATGTTAACAGAGCAACAAAGCAAATAAGATGCTCAGAGCGGCTGGTCTTGGCCCTGGCCGGGGAAATGTACCTGTGACATCCTCATAGAGAGAATGCTGAGTGACGGCTCTTCTGGAACTGACTACACACCGGGAATGTGACTGGGGGGGTCTGCGGTGAAGCCTGAGTGCCCAAAGCCTAACTAGCTCTGGGTGATGTGGAAGCTGTCGTTAGGCTTGGCTCAGACCATGTGCGTATAGGAAGGGTCTAGCCTACCTCACTCTTTACTGAACTGTGTCTCAGAAAGGACAGTTCGGACCTAGCAATTACCCCATGGTTAACAGGTCCGCTCTCTGCCAACTGGTTACACCCAGCAAATTTTCAATTGTTTAATAGTATTATCATTATTATCATCTATTATGTTAAAGTTTCAGGATATTTACATGAATAACAGAGTAAATATATTTATTTAATTTCTTCTACATATTTTCCCCAAGTCTCACTTTTCATGTTATCAGGTGGCTATAAGCTCAAGATGGTTTCTAAGAAATACCTGGAAAGCTAGGTTGTCACCAGAATATAGGGCCATCTGCTACAACAGACAACTATCCTCCTCCCGTGAGCTGAGAGACTTGGAAAGATTGACCCCAATTAAGAAGACGAGGGAGCAGGTGGGATGAGTCAGGAAGATGGGACTTTTGGATGATGAGATGAGAATATTTAAAGCCACTGGTTCAGGAGGAAAGACAGAGAGCCCGCATCAGATACGGCTTGCCTGTAGCACCCTTCCCCTCCACCCAGACCGATACACGTGAGTTATTGTCTCACCTCCTCTGGTTGTCCACAGCGCCACCCTTTCAGATCACCCCACGTAACAGTTGCCTTCTGAGCTTGCCAGGACTCACTGTCCCCGTAGCTTGTTTCACCGAATTTACCACCGGCAGTGACCCAGTAGAAGAAAATACAGTAGAGGACACAGCCGACACCAAGCCCCAAGGCAGGAACAGCTGTTATAACGCAATCAGTAAGGGCAAGAGCGTCCAAAAAAGCCATTAGAGAGGACACCATGAGGTGAGCCCCGGTGAGCGCTTTGGATTCCGTGCCAGTCATCAGCGGCTGCATGGAAACCACAGATATTCAGTGATGCTCACCAAGAAGCCTGTTATTTCTCACTGCCCGGTGGTGCATGAATAAGAGCAGCTTCCCTTCATGGTCTCAGTCTGGGGCCTGAGCTGCAGATGGCAGAAGCAGCAGTTTGCGGTAGCAGCAAGGAAGGAGAGCAAACCCAATGGCACGGGCACCTGCCAGTCTTCTACAGAAGTCAGGACCACTCCCATCCTGCGGCCAAAGCACAGCCGTCAAGGTCAAGAGGCAGAAATCATAACCGTGTGGCCACAAAGCTGTGGCAGGGTATTAGGATTGCAGAAATGAGGACAGGACAGTCTGTGATGGGAGAGCCACCGTAAATGGGACAAGGAAGTAGGCCAACGAGGGTCAGGACTAGATACATCTTTCCCATTTTCTACCTGGTGATTGTGTGAATAGTATGATCCAGCTTAGGAGTTCAGGGTAGAAGCAGAGAGACCCTGCAAGAATACAGCCAATAATCAACTAGCTCATGAGGCCTTGCTAAGGGCCCAGGAATTAGAAAAAACTAAGATGAGCCAAAGGTGTTGTGCCCGTCTTAAAGAACCCTGCAGGAAACCACCGTCCAAGCACCAAGCCTCGAGAAGACGGGAGAGCACATTCCATGTAAATTCCCAGAGGATTCCCACGAGCACAGATAGGCAGAAAACAGAAAAGAAAACAGAAGGTCTTGCTCCGGGGCTGGCGAGCTGTCAAAGGTCTCTGTGGACATCATGAGCGTGGAAATGACCACGTGGTCCAGATGTGAGCATAAAGATCCCTGACAGCAACACTGTGTGTGCTCTTTCCAGAAAGCAGGCTGAGGGGAGGGAGGACAACACACGCCTTGTTTCAGGAGCAGCTGGCTGGCTTCACAGCCTCCAGAGAGCATGAAAAGGGCTTCCCATCCCACCCCATGCCCGTCCACTCCAGCTCCGTGTTTGTCACGGCTCCTCCCGGATCTCCCAACAGGGGTGGCAGAATGAGATGCTTTGAGAAGGCAGCATGTTGGAAAGACCTCTTTATAAAAGGAGCACACTGTAGCCAGGGCTTGTTCTCTGTTAGAGGGTATTAGGCAGATGCTGTGGCCCAGAGATGCCTGGTCTGAGCAGGCTTAGGCTTCACTGTGATTCGGATCTTAGGTGTTCCCCCAAGGCCAATATACTGAAAAGGCTCGAAAACCAGCCTGTGTTGCTATGAGAGACGAGGGACTTTTAGGCAGTGGGACCTCGTGGGAGGAAGTTATTTCCCCCTTTGAAGTCCCTCGTGGGAGGGAGGGGAGAGGGAAGGAGGGAGGGAGGGAAGGAAGGAGGGAGGGAGGGAGGGGGGCGGGGGGGGGAGGGAGGGGGGGGGAGGGAGGGAGGGAGGGAGGGAGGGAGGGAGGGAGGGAGGGAGGGAGGGAGGGAGGGAAAGAGGGAGGGAGGGAGGGAGGGAAAGAGGGAGGGAGGGGGAAGAAGACATAACCAGGAAAGAAAATGGATCTGATCAGGTTGTATCAGCTCTATGCTTTTTCATCTTCAGATTGTTGTGTGGACCAGGCTTTCTGTTATTGTTCTGTCTTCTTATGGAATTCTGTGATCCATTAAAGAGCTCCTTGAAAGAAACTCTCTGAAATGTCAAAAAAAAAACAAAACCAAGAAACTGAAGGCATCTGTTGAATGAAGAAAGAAATCGGAGAGTGATTGTTTGAATATTTTGTCCTTTTCCAAGGAAGACATGCGCCCTTGAAATGGACAGGCTGGAGCATTCAACAAAACTGTGGTAAACGCGCTGAAGGTTCTGGTCTGACAAAATAGATATCAATAAATCATCTAGACAGGATGTGATCCACCAAAGAATTTCGGATGAATTTATGGGTAGAATTGTGGAGCCATCAACTATGATGAGACCAGTTGTTGCAACAGCCGCAGAGCTAGGGGACAGGCAGGAGCCAACGTCAGGCCTCGCCCTAGCCTACAGAGGGGCGGAGAGACCACCATCTGGTTATCCCTCCAGGCTTCTGAAATCTTTAAATAAAAAACATAGAATTGCAGAAGTCAAGTCCGCGCAAACCAGAAAGACGAAAGTAGACCGTTGTTGTCTGTAGTAGGGGCAAAAAGGATGAGGCTGACAGCATAAAAAAGATGCGCACTGCGTAGCTCCTCAAACTGAGAAAGCAGTGAAGATGAGCAGCCAGTGGTGGCCAGGTCGGGACTGAGAAGAGTGGAGCGTGCTGCAGAGGGTGGTGGGACAGAGCTTCGAGTTGAGGACATCGTTGTGTGTCTTGATTTCAACGGTTCTTACATGAACCAAAACACATGATCAAGTTATATCAAGCTGCAAGCACTCATACAACTGACTATGGGTATAGCTGGTAAAACGTGAATTAAGCCCCCCTGGATAGTCAATGCCAAGTTCCCAGTCTTGATATTGCTCTACAGTTTTGCAAGCTAATGACATGGGAGGCAAAAATTTCATGAGATTTCCCCTGTATAGGTCTCCTCAAATACCTATGAAAATAAAGTTTTATTAAAAGAGTAGAAGGGTTGAAAACTAACTACAATCATAATCTGACCACCTGCTAGTGCCTATAAAAGAAACTAGAGTCAAGAAAAGAGAGGATGGAGGTGGGAGAACATTTTCATAGAATACAAAAGGTGTGTTAGGACTTAATACTGTCCTTGGAATGAGGACAGGATACTGGCCTGACATGGTAAAATTTATGGTGAGCTTGTGATGGGACCATCCTGAGAATATGATCTGTTTTCTCCCTATAGTTAAAGGACTTACCTATACCTCTCCCCCAAACTGAAAAAATTCAAGAACAAAAACTGGGGTAGGCAGTTGTTGATAAACAAACCATAGAATGGAGGTAGGGCTAGCTAGGGGTTCTGTTTGTTAGATGTACGATTGCTTTCTAGGAGCCAGATATGGACCATACAGACCTGTCGGCAGAGATGAAAGGGGAAGGGCAGAAATGAGGGGGGGGGGCTACTGGAGAACAGGCCCCAGAGAAGGAGTCTGTGGCAAGCTGGAGAAGAAAGTCTTGTCTCTGCCATTGAACTATAGGGGGAGGCAAGGTCCTGGAGTAATCAAATGTCCCACTCAACAGAACACTAGTTGATTTCCAATGCTTTCTAAGTCCATCGAGCACACCCTAAGCCCACGACAGCACCGGGCAAGGAAAAGTTTTCCATCATTGTTCCCCCCTCCCTCCCATGCTCCACCATAGAGGGGTCAGAAACTGCAGGGAACGAGATGGAGGGAGAGAAAAACACAAGGTAAAAAATGCAGATATTCACCTTCCCAGCTGGCCACTTCCACCTACAACAGGTCACAATCAAGGAAGAAAAAGAAAACTCAATGCTGAATCAAGTTCAAAGTACTACTGTTATCTAGGGCTAGAGTTTTAAGTTGGTGACTAAAGGACCGTACCCAAGTGATTTGAAAACCTGCCCAATTTCTTGTCCAAAGAAAGAACTGAAGAAATTAACTGAGCTCACATGGGAGCTTTAAAGGGACAGCAGAAGGAAATACATCACTTCATCTAAGCTGTGGTCTTGTTATCCTTAGGTGCTGGTCACAGGGTGTGAACACTGAAGACTCTGACCCTTGGAACCAGATCAAGAAAGAGCACATGAAACTTCAGGGGCAACCAAAAGAGCCAGACACAGCATCCAGGGGGGAGACCTGGCTTTCAAGAAAAGACTGAAAAGATGACGACCCCGTGCTGTATTAAATATTTGTCTTGTTGCTGAGACAAAACCTGACAAAGGCAACGTTAGGAGGGACGGGTTTGTTTCCATTCACGGTACTTGGGAATCCAGTCCACCATGGCGGGAAGCCACAGTGCAAGAGCAGGAGGCGACCGGCCACACTGCAGCCACCGTCAGGCAGCAGTGTGTGATGAATGCTGGTGTTTAGCACACTTTCTTAATTTTATTCAGTCCAGGACCCTGGCCTAGGGAATGCTAATGCCTACATCTAGAGTGGGTCTTCCCACCTCAATCAGTGTGACACACTGGAGATTTGTTTCCATGGTGATTCTAAATCTCACCAAATTGACAATCAAAATTAATCATGCCCAACGTGAAAGCAAAGTTTAGAGTCAATAAAATCATAGGCTGTATGATTAAGATCAACTAAAAAGAATCTTTACCATACTCTAAAAAATAGTGATAGGAAGATCAGACTCAAGGTCAAAAAATTAAGGTCAAATCCTCTTAGGGATGCTATTGCATTTCAAGGAATGGTACAGAGCTAGACAGAAGGCCCAGTCAGCAAATAGCTTCCTGTACAAGCATAAGAATTCACTTTTAAAAATATGTGCATGGTGGCATGTGCTTGTCACCCTGGAACTGGGGAAGCAAAGACAAGCAGGTCCTTTGGATTCACTAGTCTAATCAGTGTACCTCGGGCCAATGAGAGACCCTGTCTCAAAGGACAAGGCAAAGGCTACTGAAATGTCTTAGTAGGTGAAGGCACTCCCCACATAAGCCTAGTGGCGTGTGTGCAATCCCTGAAACCTACATAAAAATGGAAAGAGGGAAATGATTACACAAGTTGTCTCCTGACCTCCACACATGCGCATGTTACATGTACATAATAGACAGACATACATACACACACACACACACACACACACACACACACACACTAACGTTTTTAAGTGGTAAGGCTTCTAAAACACAGTACCTAGAATTTTTCTCTTATCTCTACAAGTGCATGCTCATACATGCACCCAAATGAACATGCACTCACGCACATGCTTGGGCCTGTGTGTCTGTATGCATGTGCACACACACAAAAAAAATGGTTTAGGCCGGGCGGCGGTGGCGCACGCCTTTAATCCCAGCACTCGGGAGGCAGAGGCAGGCGGATCTCTGTGAGTTCGAGACCAGCCTGGTCTACAAGAGCTAGTTCCAGGACAGGCTCCAAAGCTACAGAGAAACCCTGTCTCGAAAAACCAAAAAAAAAAAAAAAAAAAAAAAAATGGTTTAGGTTAAAAACATAAATGGATGGTGTCTTAGTCAGGATCCTATTGCTGGGAAAAGACACCATGGCCAAGGAAACTCTTATAAAAGGAAGCATTTAATTGGGGCTTGCTTACAGTTTCAGAAGGTTAGTCCATTGTCATCACCGTAGGGAGCATGACAGCAGACAGGCCGACATGGTGTTGGAAAAGTTGCTGAGAGTTCTGCATCTGCCTCCACAGGAAGAGAGAGTCACTGGACCTGGCTTGAACTTTCGAAACCTCAAAGACCACCACTAGTGACATACTTCCTCCAACAAGACCACACCCACTCCAACAAGGCCACACCTACTCCAACAAGGCCACACCCACTCCAACAAGGCCACACCTCCTAATCCTTCTCAAGTAGTGCCATCCCTGATAACTAAGCATCCAAATAGATGAGCCTATGGGGGCCATTCTTATTCAAACCACCACAGATAGATTTAAGAATATATAACATGTAGGGGTTGGGTATTTTCGTGCCTCAGTGCATGTGTGAAGGTCAGAGGATACTGATCTGATATTTGGAAATGAAGTTTATATATATATAATTTATATATATGTATATATATATATTTATGTATGTATGTATGTATGTTTATTGACTGATCCTTTTTCCTCTACAGTAGCTTCTTTACAGCCCACCTGCAAAAGTCTCCGCTGGTCCCACCCTGAACTGCTACTTGATACATGTCCTTTCTGGGCTCTAGAATCCTGGTCTTTCCTCGGCCCCATTCAGCCCAACATTAGCTAACTCTTATGGGATCCTAGTCTCCAGATATCCCACTGTCCTCGGCTGGGCTCCCTGACTCTTCCTTCTCCTTCCCCAATTCTCTTCTTCTGGAGGGAATAAAGATGGTACCACTTTCCCAAGCTGAAAGTGCACAACTATTTCCTGGCCCCTCATTTCACCTACTGACTTCCTGCAATAGCCCATTAGGGACATCTGCCTGCTTCCTTACTCTGCATCTCCAGTGATGCTTCCTTGGTGACTCTGCTTCTGAGGCTTGTGCCAGGACCCGGGACTGAATCACTGTCTTAAAGTTCTCATAGCCAGACAGAAGTAGCTAATGCAAAAAAGGACCTCTAAGTCTCTTTTCAGATGGGTCCCCCCAGAGCTGAGTTTTTTCTCCCTTGACATCGATAGAAGCTTTATAATGTCATTATAAATAGTCTAATGAACATCAAGGTAAATCTCCCTGTGGCATCCACTCCTGGGGGAATAGAATAAAGCACTATTAAAATCAATACCATTGGTCCTGAGAGATACTGGGGAACCTTAACACAGGCAAAAGAAAAACAGGACTTTGTATGGCCATGCTTTTGCTGACTTGGCTATTCCTGTTTCAGTTCAGCACAGTGAACTAAACTATGTTCTGAGGTTATGTTCACCTGGGCTATGTTCTGAATGAACCCTCAGGACCTGGGGTTCAGGACCTATAGACATTTCTTAATTCCTCTGCATTTCTGCTCTTGGTGTACAAAATAGGAATCACACTCTGTGGGATTTCTGCAAGGATTAAATGCCTGGGCATGGTCCCAGCATGTAGTCACATCTCAGGTAAATCACACCCAAGCTGCTGTCAGTGAATAGCACAGCAGATCAGGATGCCCAAGGCACCTCTGCTTCTGTGTGTCTCAAGGTGTCTTCTCAGTATCTTTAGGGAAGCAGTCCTTGCTCTACAGGTATGTTTCTGCAATCACAGAGCTTACTGCTCTGAAGACTGTAGAATTTGTAAAACTGCAAATTTCCAGACTTCAGCCCAGATCTGGAAGTAGCAGGAATCCTGGTAGACCTGCAAGGCATTTGCATGCCTTGAATACTTGTTTTTCTATCACTGAGTCCAAGAGGGAAGGGGGGTGCTGCTCTTAGCTGAAGAAGAGTCTCTTATTTCTCACAACTGGAGGAGGACCCTTTGTTCTACACCCTGGCCTGCTGGGAGTAGGATGAATCTTCTCCAAGGTGTCCCCCCCCCCCTTACAACACTCATACCACATGTACTCACACACATACACACACCATAAACACATTCAGTGATACATACATACGTGCATACTCACACATGATGTGGGAGGTCCTTCTGACTATGTGCTGCTTTTATTGGTTAATGAATAAAGAAACTAGCTTGGCCCATAGCAAGGTGGAAGGAAGGCAGAGTCATAGAGAAGCCATGTAGCCCCGCCGGAACTGGATGGAACTTTACCCGATAAGCCCAGCCATGTGGTGATACATAGATTAATAGAAATGGGCTAGATTAATATGCAAGAGTTAGCCAATAAGAAGCTAGGGCTAATGGGCCAAGCAATAATTCAATTAATACAATTTCTATGTGATTATTTTGGGGCTAAGCAGCTGGGAACAATCTAGTGGCCTCCTTACTACACACACACCACACACACAAACTCTCATACACTCACATATACATACATATACATACAACACTCACATATATTCACATACACAATTGTACACATAAACACTCAATCAGACACACAAGTGCACATACTAACACACATTCACACACTATCATATTTACGCACACACATTCACACATACACACTCACACAAATATACCACATACACTCACATACACACATACATAACTTCATACACGTACATTTACACACACACACACACACACACACACACACACACACTAAAATATGCTCTCCTGCCTAGAAAAATGTCTAAACAGGAGCACACCCAAGATCTGTCTGTATTATCCAGCTGTCCAAGCAAATTTCGGGCCTACACTCCATCAGTAAATTCTTACCAGTAAGAGAAATATCACTGAAGGCCGAGCTAAGACAATACCTCTCTAAATAATGACTCTTCGCACTAGCAGATCACACTGTGCAACCTGGTTGTCCCTCTATAGACAAAGGCAAAAAGGACAGATGACTTCCAGCTCCAATTTGCATACTAGCCAAGAAACACAATTCTAGTAACACGCGGAGCATCTGTCTTTTCCATCTTTCTTACTATTCTCTGAATTCCGAGACAACAACAATATGTTGTCTGTGTTCTAATCCATTAGAAAGCAATTGGCCCAGGGCATGACTTGGTAGTTGATCACTCGCCTAGCATGCCAGTGTTCGATCACTAGCACATAAATTAGTGGATCAATTAATTGCATATCAATAAATAAATACAGGAAGACAATGCTGGTCTGATGAGGACCTCATATTCAACACCTCTTTGGCCTTGATTCCCACTCTCTGATCTTCACTTCCTACCTATGTGGGACAAACGGCTTCTCCAGATCTATTTGCCTTTGTTAAACGGATCTGATCTGTCAATGCAGGATGGCCTTAGAGATCAAACGAGCATGAACCAAGGGTCTTGTTCTTTGAAAGCTCCACCTCTGCAGTTAACATGGATGAAGTACCATAAATACATTTTTTCCCATGAAGTCTGTGGCTGTCTGCCAAAGGAACTCTGCAAATAATTAACCTTTAAGTGATTCATAATGGCCGGCTAAGTACACACAACACTGTGAAGGAAAATCAAGACCTTCCTGGGGCTGCTCAGATGAGGAACAGCATAAGAAGTACCGAGTACCTTGCCTCCTTGGTTCTTCAGGTATTGTCAGGGATGACAGCAGAACCACTAAACCAACTCTTCTTTGATTCTTTGTTGCCTCTAAAAAAAAGAAGACAACAAAGAAACAAAAACTGGGCCTCCTAGGTAACAGAGAAACCAGCCTTCCTTCTCACAGTGTGTTTGGTCAAATGGTTGGTTATGGTCACACTTTTTAGTCTTTCGTGATCTAAAGAGAAAACAGGCATTTTTTAATTGATTTTATTGAGCTCTACATTTTTCTCTGCTCCCTTCCCTTCCTCCCCTCTCCCCTTCAATCCTCTCCCATGGTCCCCATGCTCCCAATTTACTCAGGAGATCTTGTCTTTTTCTACTTCTCATGTAGATTAGATCCATGTATGTCTCTCTTAGGGTTCTCATTGTTGTCTAGGTTCCCTGGGATTGTGATTTGTAGGCTGCTTTTCTTTTCTTTTGTTTTTCCAGGTTACTCAACAGGGCCACTCAGCCATGCAGCAAGAGCACAATAAGCAGCTTTCTGAGGCAGGCTCTGTGCAAGGTCCAGGAAGGATGGATGAGCAAAGCCTGGCTTCATCCTCAGGATGCTCATGGGCTAGTGAGGGGATGCCAGCATCACAAGAAAGCATAAACAAGGAGTGACCAGGATGCAGGAGAACACAGGGAAGGATGCACAGGGACCAACTGCTGAAGCCAGCACTCCAGACTCAGGTTCCATAGCAACTCAGCTGGGTTATCTTATCCAAGACAGAACATCATGATCACAGTGGTACAGAAAGGCAAGGCGAGAAACTGTTGATTGTTGCTTTGGAAACCCTACCTCCTTGCTCACGGATCGTGGAAAATTACAGGCTTCTTGGTGGAGACCATTTCCCCCCGACATGGGAAAGTGTGTTCCTGTGAGTCAGTCCAAAACCCTCCACCACGATTTTCCAACACATGTAAGCTGTTATTTCCAACTGGGTGTTGACAAGACAGAACTGCTCCCTAATGCTTAAGTAATAGAGTGGAAAATCGTCGACAAAATACGAAAAAGTTGATTTTGATTACACACACCATCTCTTCTTTCAAGATCAAAATGTATTTGAGCAGGTGTGAGTCATTCCTTACAGGGTTGTGAAGTGGTTTGTAAATCTAGACGCTTGTTTAATTGGTTTGTTTTTAATTGATGACTTCCCAGGTTTTCTGCATACATATTATAAAGACTCAAGGTACATATGAAAAGATCAGAGCTGAGCTCGTCAAAGCCAATAACTCCTGTAGGTATAATGCTCTATAAGGGGTGGAGGAATGGATCAAGAAACACAAACAATTGTATCACAATTAGATCCTGTGGCATTTCTTACAAAATGAAAATTAAAAATATAGCTGTACATAAATTCAATAGTAAACAAGAGAAGCTGAAATTAAAAAAAATTCCAAACCTCCTAGAATTTGAATCTTCAAAGATGCCTCTACAGATAGAAAAATAAAATCATTAGAGCAATGGGTATCATTTAAAAAGAGGCTGTTTCCTAATTGTTTTTATTTTAGACAGTATGAACGGAAAAGTTTTCCTAAAAAGGTGAAGTGTCTGCCACGTGTACAGTTTCCCACACCGTCCTCACAGCACTTCCTGATTGGCTGGGCGTTCCATTCGTTTGCTCGGTCAAGACGTGTGTGCCCGCTTGCTCTCAGTAAGCACAGTTCCCTGTTGTTGCTTTTGATCTTCTTAGCTCTTTATTACTTCAGTACTTCCCTGAGGTGATTCTTTCATTTTTCAGTTAGGTCTGGGTGGGAAAGAGTTCACACCATGATATACAATATTGGATGGAACAAACCTGTTCATAAGGCATTTGCTACAAGTCTGATAATGTTGTAAGCACCATAGCCATAGCTACAGAGTCCACAACTGAGCCAGGGGTAGATACAGACAGACAGACAGACAGACAGATAGGAGTCACCGAATCTCTAAAAATAACCCACGTCCCCATTTAACAGATGCAGCTGCAGAAGTAAAAAGAAATGCCAAACTCTAAATTAGAGCCTAGTAAGAACCCAAACCCAGGCAGTCTGCTTCTGAGTGTATCCTAAAGACTCCCTGCTGGAAGGTTAATGGATGCTATTCTGCATGGTTTTGCTTTGTTTGCAAATGTTCTCCTTGCTACCTTGATACTGGAAAAATCTGACTAGATGAATATATTGTAGGCTATGCTGCTTTTTCTGTATTAGACATTGATCTACTGTTCTCGGGCTTTGGGAGTTGACAAAGTCACATCTACAGTGTGACCTTTTAAAGCAATAAATCAGTTCTTTCATCATTTCAGAAAACTTTCTGGTATGATGTTGTCTAATATTTTTCTACTTTCTCTTGTCAAGGTCACATCAAGAACATCCAGTGTCCTTGCACTGAATTGTTTTTGAGACCCTTAGCTATCATCTAATTATCATTTGCTCTGCATTCTCTGTGGTTTTTCTCTTTACTGTAATCATACGATTTTCTTCTTGTGCTTACTATATCTCTATATCTTATATATTTTTAAATTACATGTATCTGTACATGTATGTATGTGCATTTGTGTATGAGGGTGCAGTACCTGAAGAGCCCAGAAGAGGACATCAGATCCTCCAGAGCTAGAGTGGCAAGAAGTTGTGAGCAGTCTAACTTGGGTGCTGGGAACTGAACTCCAGTCTTTTGCAAGAGCAGTATATACTCCTACTCACTGAGCCATCTCTCCAACCCCTTCGATTTTTTAAAAATGTTATCTCTGTTTCTGTGCTATGCAGAGCTTTATCCTATTACTTAAAGTCTTTAATATCTTGTTCCAGGTCTTTTTGTTTATCATCTTGTTCCGATCCTTTGTGTCATTCATGTTCCCATTAAGTTACTGCACAGCCCAATGCACTTGCAAGAAACCTGCTTTGTGTTTTAATTTCATCTTTACAGTCATTGTTTTTCATGTATTTCACATGTGTTTTTCTTCTTAGAATGCTTGTACAAAGATCTTATCTCTTTTTCATCTTATGCTCAATACAGATGATTTTAACTATCTATTGGTTCCATAGAGTATGTCTCAGATCAAGTTTCCTCCTGCCTCATGTAGAAGTTTTTAAATTTCCCACTTTGAGCTGTTGCTTGAAGACTAGGTGTTACTTTTGTTCCTTTTTTGTAGCCTAAATATGTGGGGGAAAGAAGGATGCAAGCCCAGCTAGGCCTCAGTGGGTCTTTGCTCACGGCCTATGATCGTCATCTCTCATCCACTGTAACAAAATACTTGACACAATTAACTGATGCAAAGAAAATGTTTCTTTTGGTTCCCAGCTTTAGAGGTCCCAGTCCAAGATGAGGTGAGTCATTACTTTGGGCCTCTAATGAGGGACACAAAAGGCAGTATTAAGAAAGCACAGAGTAGAACAAACTGTCCTAATGGGCAGGAAGAAAAAGATAGAAAGGAACCAGATACCCACAGTCCCCTTCAAGGACAGATCCCCAGTAATCTAAAGACTTTACGTAACACTCCACCTGCTGAATTCCCACCACCTTCCAAGCACACCACCTGAAGACCACATCATTAATACATGGGTCTCTGGGGAATGGTCTAGAGCCAGACTTCAGAACCCAATGTTTCCCTCCTCTCTGAGATGCAGCTAACTTCTCCCTGCAGCCTGGTCCTCCTGAACAAAGATGTGGTCCACCTCCTTAGCTTCAGCTCATCCCTACAGCAACCCACACAGATCTAGAGGCCCTGCCTGCCTCCAACACAGCCTCCAAATCTTGATAAGTATCCCAAGTCAGGTGTTAGGCATCTTCCTGAAAAGGGTCTCCAGGATTGTCCCTTCGATTTGTTTCTCCTGAAGATGGAACTCATTGACAGGAACTTCAGATTTTATCAATGTATCATCTTTCCTCCAAAAGGCTTGGGATGAGGAGAAGAAGGGGGTTACAAAGCTTGCTCATCTCCAGCATCATCTTTTGTTTCTGGTGTATGTGTGTGTGTGTGTGTGTGTGTGCTACTTCTTGACACTGCATACAACCATTCCTCCATCCCCTTCACACACACCAACTTACACCACTTTCTGAGCAAATTATTTCTAAATATTAGAGAAACATCCCAGTCTAATATTACTGCTATATTTTCTTCATTAGTAGGGATTTTTAAAAATGTCTAGTGAGCTACATTTTCTAAACTGAAGTACATTCCCACACTCTGTAGTTTAATCCTTCAGGTGGGATTCTGGAGAGACTCAATGTTTTCTGAGTGTTTACAGCCATCACCTTTCTAGAAGAAATCTCATAAGCCCAAGCAACCACCTATCGGCTGTTTCTACAGTTGTATTTTCTCTTTAAAAACTATTCCAGATATTTCACATAATTGGAATAGTGGGGTTTGTGGCTTTTGTGCATGTACACTTCCTTTCATTTAGCACACTGCTTTCATGGTCATCTAGAGTAGCACACGCTAGAACTCCGTTCTTCTCAGGACCTAGAAATATTTATTTAGGAACAGTCTCTTTTCATTTGTTCCTTTACTCACTCATTCATTTGAATCATATTCATCTTTTGATGTTTTGAACAATGCTGCTGTAAATATCAGCACGCACACACATTTTTTGAGGGGGGGGGATCCTTTTAAACCCTTGTTTTTAATTCCTTGGGGAATATAGTTTAAGTGGAGTGGAAATGGTTGGTGTATCCTCTGCACATAGTGACCCTAGATTTAATGCTCTGAGTAAGTACCAGATATTTTCCCATACTGCTTATATTGATTTCTCCTGGAAATGTGTGAGTGGTCAGTTTTCCCTATATGCCTGTCCATAGTTACTGTTCTCTTTTCAATATCATTGTTACTATCCAATTTAATTTTCAACTGTCTTATTGTTAATATTACCCTGGCAAGTCACGAAGCCCTTTTTACCTCAGTGTCTCCCATCTTAATTCCTCTGTTTTCTGTGCAAAGTTGTTCCTCACGGTCTACACATACACTTGTAGGATAACTGAAAAGTTCTTTATACCAAGTAGAACTGGAGAGGGGAATGAGGGTGCTGCTCATCATCAGACAGACACTATGAGTTGCCTACTGCTGCCACATCAGATTGCCCCTACACATAGTGGCTTCAAACAACACTTTGCCACCTTCAAGTTCTCTAGATTAGACGCTTTACGTAGACCTCACCGGGAGAAACCCAACAAGCTGTCAGGGCTGCTTTCCTTTCTAGGGGTTTTGAGACAGGATTTCCTCATCCATGCCAGCTTCCAGCAACTTCCTGCTGTCTTGGACTAGCAGACAAGCAGACAAGGTCAGATCCGCAGCTCCTCCTGACTCTGCTCCATCCTCCCAGCACCTTTCTGACCGTAGGAGAGGCATTTCTCACGATGTCTGTGATTAGATTGCAGCTGCTTGCACAGTCCAGAACATCTCCTCACCTACAGGTCCCTCATTTAATAACATCTCCCAAGTGTCAGAAATGGATTTTTCAGAGGGGGGCATTATTCTGCCCAATAATGCAAACGGATAATGATCAAAGCAGCCAGCATTAGCTGAGAGCCCCCTGTGTGCTTGGAGCTCCTCTAAGAGTGTCCCTAGCGTTTGCTGACTTTGCCCTTGTGACAGCCTTCTGGAATCACAGCTCTTATTCCTGTTGCTCACAACCAGGATGCTGCTGCAGCGTGAAGAAGTGAGAAGGTTTATCTGAGGTCTCCCAACCGGTAAATAACAATGCAAAGATTATAGCCCAAGGGAGGGGTTAGAGCTTCAGGACTACTGCACTATACACCTGCAATATTCTCTAAAGGCTACTAAAGGCTCAGCCAACACTCTGTTAGGCTATTCGAGGATGGTGGAGCCTTTAGAACATGGAATCTAGTTAGATCACTCAGGTGTGTTCTTGAAGCAAATATTAGAGCCACACTTCTTCTGTTTGCTTCTCTGCCTCCTGCACCCAACACTTCTGCCATAATGCACTGCTTCATCAGGTCAGCAAGCCGTAGAAATGGACCATGAACTGACACCTCCAAAACCATGAGCCAAAATAAACCCTTTTCTTGCTAATTATCTTAGGTATTTGGTGGAAAGTTGAGTAACACGGGCAAGCTGGGATTTGGACGTCAACTAAGGAGCAGTCAGGGACCTTTAAACATTGCTGGGTTCTGGCATGTTTGCAGTTCTCTGTACAGATAAATGGCCACTGGCCGAGAAAGGGGTAATCTCAAAAAGACATGCTAAATATTGAAACGTTTTTAGTAAAATATCTTTACTGGTCATTGTAGCCATACATAGAAAGTTAGGTAAGACGCAATCCCTGGCCTGCAAAATGTGAGCTTCATAAAGCCCATACACACATATTCCAACCATACACACACCAAAAAAAAAAAGTTTTTAGGTCAAGTTTGTGATAAACTAACAGAAGCAAAACCTGACCTAACCTAACCTGAGGCTATTTATAGACTCTATCCCATTAGTAGCGAACACTTCCTCATTTAACTACAAAGATATTAATGTGTTTGATCATCAGGTGCCACCTCAGACTCTGCTGGGAATGTTATTAACACATATATTATTAATATATTCATCCTGTTGCCTCTGAAGCCTGAAATGCCCTTTTTAAAAAACACACTTACTCCCATAGGTCTGGAATAAAGGCCTGTGGGTCACTAGAAGGCATATGTCTGATATAATTTATTTAGCATATACTCGGTGCTCAGAGAACCCCTGACTCCATCAGCCACCTTGCCGTAGGTTTTCTCACGAGCACTTCAGTTCCTGGCCTGCTCAGCATTTTATCTAGGGTCAGTTAAATGCCTAAGCTCCAAGTCCAGGAACTGAATCATCTCCCAAAGGCTAGCTCTCCTCTGTCTAAAGTAAGGCTATCTGACTCTGACGCACTTAAGGAAAGCATATGGCCACAAGCAGTCCCTGTGACACAGCTACAGGATAATACAGGATGGTTTATGTGGAACTGCAGAGCAGCATAGATCACACAGACTGTCCATTGCAGCATGGGGATGTGGGATTTCTTTTAAGCATCCATCCTCATCTGGTGCCCATGTGGGGCCGAGCTCTACACCTACCCGGCGGACCAGTCTTAGTCTTTAAGTTATATAGGTATTAAGAATTATAGGTCAGCAGCCATCCATGTTTGTCATACTTATAGTTAGACTAATCAGGTTCTTTAGATGCACAGATATTGTAGTCTGCATAGATAGGTAATCTTCAACCACATCAAAGAGCTGTAGAATATGGCATCCAAATAACTTAGGGGTCTATTGACGTGAGACATGATTGCTCCTGGCAGCACCAGTCTATTCCCAAGAGAATGTTGAACACCGAAGACATTCCACTTGGAACTTGTTTTCTTCTTGGCAAACTGGCCTTTGGGCAAGGAACTGCCCATGCATCCACCACTGACAAAACGCACAATGTCTGGACAGGACAAGCAGGATACAAGAAAAAAGACGGCCAAATCTCACCAAGACAGGGTAAGACCGTTTTGAAAATTTTCCTGCCTCTGAAAATGGTCTGTCAGTTACTCCAGACTTTAGCCAAAGTTGGTTGTTCCAATGTTGCAAATGAGACTTTGGGTGACTGCCCAGGTAGCCAGTTGTCTCTGTCATTTGTTGCACATTTTGGAAGTTGCTTGATTGCACTTCCTACTTACTTAAGTAATATTATTTCTCTTCTCAGGTCTTCGATGGGGTTGAAGACTAGATAGTTGTAGTTACTCTCCTCTCATGACTTGGCCAAGCTATTTATTATACAAGACTTAAACTCATTAGGATAAGATAATTATTGAAACATTCATCACGTTTCTTGCTTGATATGTGTATGCTGGTATTCTAATTTTTATACCTGTTATTTGTTCTTATTGTATATAATTTTGTATTAGGCTTAGAACTTTCTTATTTAAAGAAAAGGGGGAGGTGCTGTAGGAATTCCTTTAAGTTACCCGCCCACTTAGGTGTGGTCTCTTATACTATAAATGCCAATGTAAAGCATATGTCTGGCCTTTCTTCCAGCTGTAGGATTCCATTGCTGTTCCCCATTCAAGCAGAGGACTGTAATCTGTGAGTCTATCCCTAAATAAATAACCCTTTGTTATACTCAATTTTGAGCTAGTGTGGGATTTCTTTTAAGCGTCTGACTTCATGTGGAGATGCTTGGGCTGTTCTTAAAAACTCTGCCCCTGGGGAACCAGAAGTAGGGGATAAACTGGATCCTAATGCTATTTCTACCATCTCATGCCCAGTAATGAGGGTAGGGTATTTGCTGGCTCAGGGGGTGGGGCTTGGCTGCCATAGACTTCTGTCTCTTCTCCCTTAACTGAACAAAGGTGGTCTGATTCACTCTGCAAAGATAGATCTTAGGATTCTTAGGAGTACCCTTTGGGGGTCAAATATGCACTCACAAACACAAATTCTGATAGCGTTTGAGAACTTCATCTTTAGCCAGGTCAGCTGCCTGTGGAATGAAATGCATGTTTCATACTGATAAAATATAATTTGTACAGCTAGTAAAATATGTTCATTTATATGCGTGTAATAACTCATAAATAACCAAAGGAATCAACAGTTTATCAAATTTTCATCTGAGGTCAGTGCCTGAACAAGTCTCACCCGCTCTCCTGGGCCCGGGAGCTGAGATGTCAGCCCAGTTCAGAGCTGACCCCTCGATGAACTCATTAGTTCAGTACTTGCTATGCACTGGACACTGCTAGGGAAGGGATGTGGGAGGAGGGAGCTGCCCTGTTTGTACTCACTGGCTTGTGCCGCCACTGCGTAGCTGTGTAGCTAGCACAAGAAATAGGATCTGCTCTTCCCCTAGGTCTGGCAATAATGGAAGGAGCTGTTGATTGGCATGTCTGTTGAGCCCCGCCCCTTTTTCAGCATCACCGGAAGGCAAGGGATTATTTTGGAGCCGGGTTTTGTGTTTTGCTTTTCATAATCAGAACTCGTATTGTTAACTTGCCATCTGAAAGCAAAACACATTACCCAATAATTGTCTCTACCCAAGCACCGGGTATCGCTGTGGGATTAGAACATCAACTACCAGGCTTGAGATTAAGCCCAGGCCAAACTGGAGGTAGCAGAGCCCTGCCTGCCCAAAAGCATCGTCTGCGCCCTTCCTAGAAGGATCAGATGGCATCAGCACGTGATCCAGGGCCAGCGCTAGCGCTCCCTGCCCCTCTCCAGGGTCATAAGGGGAGAACCAGGCACGAGCTTCGGCCACATCCAGACAACAATCTGCTTGTGAGATCTGCTCGTTCTGAGGAACAGATGGCGACCGAGGCAGGCTGGCTTCCTGAGGGCACCAGGCCCTCTGAGTTCTCTGAAACTGACGATTGCCGGCAAATAGGGACCTGGTACACATTTGGGGATGAGTGCTGTACAAGAGGGTCACCTTCCAGGGCCTGGGGCCCTGGCTATCACCTTACCTTACCACGACTTTTCCTGCTCTGACAATATCAGCACTTTCTGTTAGATTCAATTCCTAGGGCCAATGAGGTGGCTGAGTGCGCAAGCTTGATGGTCTGGGTTCGACCCCTACGTGGTGGGAAAGGAGAACAAACTCCTGCAAGCTGTCTTCTGAATTCCTCATGCACCCGAGCATGCACGCACACACGCACGCACATGCGCGCAAGCACGCATGCATACGCATGCGCAAACAATGTAACTGATTCAATTCCTGGGAGACATTAGAACGGCCCCATTAGCTCAGGGACTGAGTGGCGTGGGGGAAATCTTCACAGTGACTATCCAAACTTGCTAATGTGTTTCCTAAGAAATTTCAATGCTCTTTCCTGTGACCCCTCCTCAGGCAGAAGCAGCAGCTTCGGGTACCCTTGGTGAAAATCCCCACCACGGGACTTGGTTAGTTCTCTACCTCCAGCTGCCTAAAGGCTCAACTCCAACCTCCCTCGGATCCTGGAATTCTCCTGATGGGGGGAGTGAATGCTTTTGTGTTTCGAATATAAACTGTCTCCCATCACACTTGGTGCTGCATGTTATCTGTTTCATGACACATGTCACGTGAGGAAAAACTCCTGCAACGCCCCCCCCCCGCCCTTCCTGCTGACCCCTCACTGCCACACACGCAGACGCACCTCAACCACTGTGTCTTCCCCACAATTACGGACTGTGTTCCTGAACCATGAGCCAAGATAAGCATCTCTCTCTTCCCATAACTTGCTTCTGTCAGGCATTTGGTCCCAACCACAAATCCCTTGAGCCCACACTGTGGTCGGTCCTCAAAGAGGCACTAGTGACTGCGGGACAAACTGTTGGAGCCAGTAAAAAGTTTCCTTTAGAGACTAGTATAGTAACCAGGTGGCGGTGACACACGACTTTAATTCCAGCACTCCTTGGGAGGCAGGGACAGGCGGATCTCCGGATCTCCGTGAGTTCAAGGCTAGCCTGGTCTACAGAGTGAGTTCCAATATGCCCGGGGCTATACAGTGAAACCCTGTCTCATAAAAACCAGGCAGATGACTAGTAGAGCCAAGATGGAGCCTATCACCAGCCGCTGTAGTTCGAACAGCAAGTGTCCTCCCCAGGCTCATGTGGTAGATGGGCACTTGGTTACTAGCTGATGGGCAGTCAGGTCCTAAGGATGCTGACTTAGCCAATGGATGAATTCCCTGACGAATTCATAGAGTGATGGAATTATTGGGAGGTGACAAAAAGAGGA
This sequence comes from Arvicola amphibius, assembly GCF_903992535.2. Lineage (NCBI taxonomy): Eukaryota > Metazoa > Chordata > Mammalia > Rodentia > Cricetidae > Arvicola > Arvicola amphibius. The sequence continues at coordinate 1,427,800 of NC_052057.2, read as the reverse complement.
GATAGGGCCTGGGTGGAGAAAGTAAGGCATGCTGGGGTACCCTGAGGAGCTACATCTTGCCCTGGCTCCTTCCTGTGTTCCCTTTCTTAGTTTCCTGGCCACATTATATTGACCCATTTCACCCCACCCAGTGGGAACTGTGATGGGCTGAAACCTTTCCTTCTCCTCCTCCTGTCCTGCCAGGTATTTCTTGTGACAGTAACAAAAATGTCTCCCACCCACAAAGGCCACCTTAGGTGTTGCAGGCACAAGGCTTGTCTGGAGAACTGTGGGGAAGTATATCAGATAGTAGAGATCAACTCCAAGGCAGTTCGAAACCTCAGGCGGCCCTGTGGACTATGGTTATATATGGACGTCGAGTGTTGTAAGGTTTGTGAAGTCACTGCTTAGAAAGTCTTAATAGCCAGGCTGTTTTCTTTCCTTTTGGTGGGAGTAGCTAATTCTGCAGCTAAGGAAGATGCCAGGGGAAGACAGCAAAGGCTCACTTTTCTCTGAGGAGGGGTTGTGGTACTGTTTAGAGAAAATAACTTTCCCCTGTAGACGGCCGGTAAGAACGATCTCCAGAGAAAAATCTTTAATATGAGGAAGATTCAGCCGGGGGTGGGGTTGTCCACAGCAAAACCAAGGGGGCGGGGGCTAATCAAGCATTGCTGGCTGTGGAATAGATGAAGATGGAAGATTTGCTTAATTTTTTTTCTTTTTCATCAATAACAGATTAACATGTTTTTTCTGGATGAGCAGGTGTGTGGTACATGTAAGTGTCTGGATACATCTTAGCATGCATGGACATGTGTATGCAGGAAATGGTGTGTGTGTGTGTGTGTGTGTGTGTGTGTGTCTGTGTGTCTGTGTGCCTGTGTGTGTTTACTCAAGTGGAAGCTAGGGGTTGTTGATTGTCTTCCTCAATCCTTCTTTATTTCATTTACTGAGGGAAGGTCTCTTGAAGAACCCAAAGTTCAGGGCCTCCAGCGTGTCTAAACAGCCAGCTTTACCCAGGGATATTGGCAGTCGTCTCCTGAGCACTGGGACTATGGGCAGAAGTCCAGCTTTTACCTGAGGGTTGAGGATCTGACCTTGGTCTTCACATTGGCAGGCTGAGGTGGTTTTAGTGAGAACGACCCCCACAGGCTCATATATTTGGATACCTGGGTCCCCAGACAGTGTGGCCATTTTTGAAAGAATTAAGGTTTATGGCCTTGTTGAAGAAAATGTGTCACTAAGGTTTCAAAATCTCCCACCTCTGGCTCCCGCTCAGACGTGAGCTCTCAGCAGCTGCTCCAGCACCATGCCTGCCTGTTGTCATGTGCTCTCCACCATGGTGATCATGGGCTTTTTTTGGGAACACGAGCCCTAAATTAAATGCTTCCTTTTATAAGTTGCCTTGGTCATGGTGTCTCTTCACAGCAATAGAAAAGTAACTAAGACACATGGCAAATGCTTTACCCACTGAACCATCTCCTCGGTCCCAGATTTACATTAAAAGACACGAAGGGAGGAGGGAACTGGTCGCATCCACCCCTGTCTATGATGCTTCCACTGAGGGGGAAGCCAGGGCTCAGTTCCAGACCCGAGCTACAGGATCACAGGAGAGCTTTGAGGACCAGGGTCTTATGAACTACCTTTGCCTGAGTTGCCAGTCGTCCTCCTTGACTGTGCCTCTGAGGGGAATAGGCTACCAGTTTCCCAGAGGCCCTGTGTTGGGCGCAGGGAGACCCTGGCAGCAAAGAAAGGCAGGAGTAGCTGTGACTCCATGGTGACGGTCTGTGAACAGAACCCATCCCCCACTGCCCCATGCCCAGGCGTTAAATTAAGTATATAACCAGAGACACCTCCAAGGGGGAATCCCCTGAGCAGATGCAAAAGCAGATCCTGGCCCTCCCTCCCACTCCCTCCACCCACCCACCCACCCCCCACCACAGAGCCCTCTTTGGATGACTTATTTGGACTACAGACAACATGGACCCTGGAGGGAGGTGGAGAAGCCCTGGGAACCCTGTCAGAGCCCACAGTTTACTCCACATACACAAGCATCTCACTTGCTCTGGAGAAGCTGAGTCACCCACCCTGTGTGCACTGTGCACAGGTCCCTATCACCCTGCTTGTTATAGGCACAGCAGGTGAGTTTCCTTACCCAGCATTCCCCAGGGACTGGAGTTGGAGAGCCGCTGAGCAGATGGGGCAGTCGGTGCCCTCCTGCTGGCAGCAGGGCCAGAGAGCAGGATTCCTGGGGGCGTTTCTGGAGGTTTGTTTTCTGCAGACTTTCCCCTCTCCCAGGCACTCTCTTTGTTAAGAGTTATGTGCTGTGCGGGATTTATTGGCTAGATCTCGACTCTATTTTCTCCAAAGGCAACGTTCCAGACATCTCTTCTATTCTACCCTGGAGTGTGAAGAGATCTGAAATAGATAAGAAATGGAGGAAATTTAAAACCTAAGAGAGAAGGGAGCCGGATGGTACGGGGCAGGCCTGGAGCAGGTCCATGGCAGGAGGAGAGTTACTGAAATCAATTTTCCTCTCAGCCCTGCAGAGAACCCAAGTGAGGATCTACTCCGGGTGTGCAGAAAGAATCTTCACTCTCTTTATATAACAGGCTCAGCCCTTCTGGGGGGTGGAGGAAATCCAAGCCATGTTGTGCTCAGCAAACCCATGTTAGGTTCCTGGGATCCCACTCACTCATTTGGGGAAACTGTGTGGCCCTGGAGATGTGAACAGGAACACAATAGGTTGTTTTATGCAGTCCCCAGTCTAATAAGGACATCTTGGCAAAAGCCCTTGTATCGTCCATCCCCCAAAGTAACTCCAAAGTGAGCCTCAGATCTTCCATGGCCCACTTCTCACTGACATCACTCATGTACCCCAACAGTGGCCTCCTGGAGGACGTTACATAACGGTACCCTCAATTCCACATTCTTTCTCTTCAGAGTCCCTGCCAGAAGGAGACACTTTCCATCGCTGCCGACCTCAGAATTGGCCATAGCTCAATCTATAATAACAGATGTATAGAAGTGATGTGTTGCTTCCAGACAGAGGTCCTAAGAGTCAATGCATGACTAGTTACGCCCTGTTGCCTACCATGCTGACTGCCTCTGTTCATGACGATGTCTGATCCACCAGCCTGGGTCCTGCTTTGCAGGGAGGCGGAACAGAATGCCCAGCTGACTTGCAGAGGATCAAAACCACAAGGGGAATGGAAACTATGTTACCATAAGCTGCAGAGACACCGGGGTTGTTGACATCATTCCAAAATTGGCTCCTTCGCTCTACCTTGCCCTACCCCCAACCTAATCTTTAAAGGGCAACAGAGTTCTCTCAAAAAATAAATCAAATTTGCCAGAAACCTTTTTGGATTTCCGGGCTGAAATTTGGACGCACTAACGTGGTTCCTGCTTGAGCTCTTGCTTTTTTTCTAACCTCCTCCTGTGTCTCTAGTCTCTCAGCTCAACCCTTGCTCAATGCTTGAGAAACAGTGTCTTTCATTGTCCCCAGAAAGCCAGAGATGGCTTAGTACCAGGGCCATGTGTTGTTTCTATTCTCGTCTATTAAAATGATTTCAGCATTTTAGTTCCCGATTCCTTCTCACACTTGAGTTCAGTTTATATCATCCTACCTAGACGCATCAAATTAAGAATCCCCGTTCTTACCACTGACAATGTTCTATTCATACACAGCATTTACTGCCTCTAGTCACGTATCTATGCAATGCTTCTCTTTTGCGCTGATGTTTTTTCTAAATCCATTGAGGTATATTTTCCATGAAGCTCTAACCACGCCTGTTTTCTTCACAGAGGTAAATTCAGGCCCTTGAACAGTGCCTGGCATATATATATTCTGCATGAAGCAATGAACACACACTTGCTTTGACAGAATCATGATTCAAGTCACAGCGATAGGGGCTCACATGAACATCCCACATGTCAGGGATGCTCTCAAAGAAGAAAGCATATTTAAGGAGGTACAAATCTGAACTAAAGAGGCTCTAAAATAGCAGAGAAAGCCTATTCTGGGTAAGACAGAAGGCTGGCTCCACAGCCAATCCAGAATCTGAAGTCACACTCAAAGAGGCGAGGCTTCATATCAAAACCTCAGGGACTCATCACCCAACAGTCACCCTGAGCCCGCCTCTCCCATGGCCTCGTGAGAAGAGACACATCATTCCAAAGGACTGGGACCTAATCAGGTCCAGAAATTCTAGAAGAATTTTGAAAAACTCTTTTGCCCTACAAATGTTATTCTTCAAACTTTTCGTTACAAGTTTAAGCATTTGTAAACTACATAATTTTAGCATATTGTAAATGTTAACCTTTAAGTTATCATATTCCTTATATTTATCTTGTTGAACCCAATAAGCTACTAGAATGGGCTCTATCACTTAAAGGAATATGTTGGGGTCTTCCTCCACAGTTGTAAGTTTCATAACTAATGTTATTATAAACACATTTCACCTCACAGGGGACAAGAGATAGTTTATTCTATTCACACTAAATATGAATGACCAAGGTGTCAGAACAAAGATTTAGGTTGTCCCAAATTCTGTGTTCCCACGTGGTAGCAGTTTCATGAAATATTCTTAGTAGCAGAACAAATAAGGACACTTTAAAAACACATTGGCGGAAGCATCAGTGGAGAGGATCACAGCAAAGCATGGAATCCTCTGATATAGGCCTTAGGTGTTTTGTGATTGTGTGGTGGAAACATGGGGTCTGACCATACTCTCCAAAATGTCTTACCTAAGACTCACAGTAATGTTAGGTTGCAGACAGAAATGGACATAAATGGCTACTCAAGGGTGATCAAGGCAAGATAATGTGGCTATGGCTCTGAAATATTCCAACCCCTCCACAATCACTGAAGTGCTGGTCAGTCAATCAGCTTTTGCGGACTGGACTGTCTGGTGTAGGTACAGCCTCTTAGTCTGAACTTCAGTTCTACTCTGTGAGCTCATGCTTTTATTCCACCCACAGAGTTTAAAACTGATTTAAGGTTCGTAGCAATAAAACATTGCCCATTTCCAGTTAGAAAGGATGAAGTTTCTTTTCTGGGTTGACATTAGCATTTGCTAGCATGAGGTGGCTTCAGAAACGACCACTCTACTTCCTGTGTTGAAGATGTAATTGCCGAGGTGACCTGCTCCCATGAAAATAGGTAGGTACATATGGAAGACATATGCTGTGTTAGAGACACTGTTCTGTTCTTTAAACCCAAACAAGCAAGGTGGTCCATCATCATGAGTTATTCTTATTGTCTCAGATATGATAACTCTACTACATCCTCCATTTTTTTAAAGCAATGTGTTTAAATTCACCCTACCTCCAAATGGATGTGTGACTCCATTAGATCACTTCTTTGCTGGTGTGCCTCTATCAAGACTTATCAAATTATAAGTCTGGAAGATGTAGCTCAGTGTTACAACACTCATCAAGTAAAAACAGGGCCCTGAGTCCAATCCCCAGCATTACACACACACACACACACACACACACACACACACCATATACACACAACAAATAACTGTCATTTACATTTCACTCATTCTAGGGCACAACTTTAATACATTAATTACATGCAGGATTATAAAATTAAGTTATTGTTTATTTCATAAACCCTTTCCAATATATATTTCTTATTCAATGCTTTCATAGTATCTGATGCTTTGAATATTGTAATGAAACTTTGAGGATCACAGTTAGTTCATCCATTAATGGACAATGCCTGTCAGAGTCCCAGTCCCAAAGCAGGCAACCAACCAGACTTACCTTCATTATCCTGCAGCAACTGACAGGAGCCCTCAGCAGGATCTGAAATAGGAAAATACAAGGTTCTTTTTAAGACTAGTGTCTTTTCATGTCTCCCATTGCCTGGTTTCAGTTTTGTGCATGCTAGGCAGAGCGCAGCAGAGTGCGGTGGGACAGATGAACGATGCACGGACTCTGAGCAGCAAGTAGGAGAAAGGAGAAGATGAAAGGAACATGGAAGAAACAGTCTTGTTTTCAAATTACCTCTGCTCAGCTTCTAAAGACGCATACAAAAACTGAGTATCTGGAAATAAATTCCCTCAAATATAATCATGCCTCCATGCCTCTCGGAAAGCCATCAGGTGTCCCAGGTGGTGTTGTAATTAATTTCATCTTTTTTGTCTTGATTTTTTTTCTGCTTGAGATGGAACCCAGGATCTGTGGATACTCGGCAGTTGCTTAACTACTAAACTATACCCAAGATTTGAAGACCTATGTTCTTACAGGTAGTCATCTTGGGTTGCAGACTGAACCAAAATCTTCTTGTGGGAAGGATCCAGATAGCCAGGCAACAGTGAAGGTCTCATGAGAGCTAACCTCATCTGTCCCACTTGGGACCCTCCTTTTGTCTCATCGTGTCTAGAAAATGAGATATGGCAATAGGGGTGTGTGGACTGTGGGACTTCTCGCTGCTGAGTGCTTCTGGTTTGGAAGAGGCTGCTTGGTGCTGAGAGGTGGTTCCATCTGTCTGGAGGCTTGAACCGGGAGACATGCCTACCTCCTGCCACACTGGGCCTTCAGCTCAATGTCAACCGTCTTAGTCTGGATGAGTCAAGGCTTTTGTTTCAGTAAATCTAAGCTTTACCCAGAAACTAAGTAAAAATGGGATGCAAAATAGAAATAAGGTTATTTACTTGTTTCCTCGCTGGGTTGCAAGAGCACAGTTTGGGGACTCAGCGACAGCTCAGTGCTTAAGAGCCTTGCCTAAGACCAGAGTTCCCAACATCCATCTGTAACTCCAGTTTTGGAGAATCCGACACCTTCTTCTGGCCCCTGAGAGCACCCACACACATACACGTACACACATGTATACACATAGAATACAAAGTTGAGTACAGTTTGGGTATGCTCAGTACATTATATAATGCTTAATCCTTAATACAACCCAACAAGGACGTTATTATTGCCCATCTCTTACGCCAACAGGAAAAGAGGCCTAGTGAGATTCTTAATCCTACCCCATGTCTCAGCCTGGGCGGTGCAGACTCACAGCCGAATGCCAAGCCTTTGCAACCGACTCTGCACCGTCTGCCAAGGTATCATTTGCCTGCCATACTCCGGAAACGCAGGCTGGGCAGTAACTGATACTGTGTTGTTTCATGCGCGTTCTCTATCAGCAATTCACGTTCCAATTGATGATGGGGGTTAAACTGTGTGAAGTCAAAATCACGTGGCTCCCCAGAGCTCATCTTGGCCAAGAGTCTCCTCCTCAGACTCTATGAGGAATGGTAATAGAGTAGTATCTAGCAAGCGACATGTTTGACAGGTTACCGTGTTGCCTCTATCGCTACCCTGGGGTGGAGACAGCAGCATGAAAGAAGGGAAATATGGAAGTTACATCATGGGACCTGAGGGATCTGGGAGGAGAGAGAACCAAGGGTTTAAATTGCATCTTGATATAAAAGAGCAACTGTGGGGATGTTAGTCTTCACGTTGCAACGCTCCTTAGACGGTGATTTAAAACTGTACCCTCCACTCGGAAGAGCATCAAGTACATTGATCATTACCGCAGGATCTAAGTCAACCTGCTGAGCAGAGCTGAATCCCGAATGACAGTCAGGGACTCTAGCAGACACCCCTGTGATCCCCATCCCCAACCCTCCCAGTCTTCCTCAGCCTCCCCAACTGAAATGAATAGTAAACAGCCTATATCGTCTCAGCTCTACCTTGCTCAGACACACTCCACCTCAAGGCGAGGTCCCTTGGGCCCTTCTGTGGGGCCGTGGTAGACAGGGCTTTCAATGGCGTGGGGGACCAAGATCAAGACCCAACCCAGAAGTCAGGAGCGCATGCTATTTGATCATGTCCTGGGGAAACTTAGAAGCAATAGCGATGGAAGCCAGGACTATGTGTTCCAATCTCCCATTATGTCTACAGATGACCCTGGGGCACCGCTGTACACATTTCTGTACGTCTTGATAGAATCAAGCCTGCTAACTCATGGTGTGTTCTCAGTAACAGTCTCATGTATTAGACGATTATTCCTCCCTCTCTGTATCCATCTGGTTTCTCCTTCCTGCTTTATGAGATCACTTCCCAAATAAATAACCTGCTCCCAGGCTTCTCAGACTCTGCTCTTGAAAGAGTCCAAGCTAAGAGCCAGAATTAATCGGTTTTATTTACAAATAGGCCATTCTCCACAGCTGTAGATAAGCAAGGTTTAAAAAGCCAATAGCCAAGCAAGTTGCTTCAATAAAAGAACAACCCTTCACTCACAAGTGGGAAGGTCAGGGAACAAGCAGGCGAAGAGCCTTCTGGGGGCCTGTTCCAACACCACCCCAGAAGTCTTATGCATCTGTATAGGGGCTTGCACAATCCCACCCCTCTAGAAGAATCACAACCTCTTCGGGCCAGTGTCTCGTCACCAATACTGATGAAATGTGGTGGGCAGCGTGGGACAGAAAAAGCAGGTTGTTGCCATCACAGCTTTTTAAAGACATATTTTTTTAGATGCAAGTCAGTACCTCGCTCCATCGCCCTGGTTATTTTTGATTGTGGTTTAATTTAACTCTGGCCTGCTTGTGCCCATGCTTGGCTCACTGGAGCTAAATAAAGAGAAGGCCTGAAATTGTCTTGCCAGCACCTGTTTTGAACTTGGAAAGTCCTTATCACGGCTCGTGGCCCCTCTGCTTTCTAAGGGAATGAAGAGATGAACGTGTCATAGAATTGTATCTTCATTCTGACAGCACAAGACTCATGACCTGTTTTTCTATTTTGTCCTTTAAAGAATAACAAAAGTCCTCTTTCCAAACAGGTTTTCAACTAAGAATTTGCCAGCTAAGTGTAACTTGAAATTTGAATGTAATTCCTTTAGCAATACTCTGGAAACCTTCAAAAAAATTATAACTGCCTGAGAGAGTTCCAACTTGCTGAGAATACCATCTTTCCCCAGAGTAAAACATTCCAAACAATACATTTAAATAAGGTATTTTGTTAGAGATTGAAACTGACTTCACAGGAGCCATATGCCTCTAAACTTATTAGTTGAAACTTCAAGTAAAACCCAACATTTATGCACTGGCTACCTCAGACATTACTAATTGCTCCTAATTTTCTCTTATCAAATCTAGTTTGATGTAGTTCTTGCATTCTTTTCAACTAGACTTAAATTTATCACTGCTAAGTTAGTAGAAGAAAATCAAGCAAGGGGTCTGGAGAGACGGCTTAGCAGCTAAAAGCCACTTCAGGCCAATTCCAAGGACCCAGTCTGGGTGACTCATAACTACCTGTAACTCCAGCTCCCGGAGATTTGATGCCAACTTCTGGCCCTGTGCTCTCATGTGTACTCTCATGTGCACAGACTCCCAACAAATACACAGATGCATACAAAAAAATAGTAAACAGTAAGATAAAAAAACACACAAGATAAATATAAAATAGAATTAAAGATATAATAACCATTTGTTTTCATCAAAGCAAATTCTTGCCCATAAAAAACTGGTTGCTAGTGCAGACAATCAACGTGAGTGGACAAATACATATTTACTATCTAGAATACAGTGTGGCCAATGCCTTTCAAATATCTTATGATCAGCTTTACGTCATTATCACAAACGGCTAAGATAATCAGCTTACAGTGAGTGTTTTCTTGGCTCGTGGTTTCAAAGGTTCTAGTCCATGATTGTCTGGGGTCCCATTCTGTCCAAGCTTGTGCCAATGACAATAGGAAGAAGCAGAACAAAGATGCTCACCCCAAGGTCAGGAAGTGAAAGAGAGGAAGAAGGAGCCAGGATCCTACGATTCCTTTTAAGGACATACCCACCAATGACCTTGCACCTCCCACTAGACCCACCTCTGAAAGCATCCAGCATCCCCGATGGCACTAAGCTGGGGACTGCACTTTTAACGCATGGGGGACATTTAAGATGCAAACTTAAGCACATCCATTTTCTGCTTCTCTAACAAAATCATTGTTTTTGTCCGGGCACACAGCTTCTGAGCTAAAGGCTCTATTTTCCAGCCTTTATCACAGCCAGGTATGGACCAGGACTAAGTGCTGGCCATTAGAATGAAAGGTACATTGTATGAAAAGCTGGCTTAGGGAGCTCCATTTAAAGAGAGGAGGCAAAGCTTTATCCTTCCACCTGCTACGAAGAAGTGGACTGTTACGGCCAGAGAGACCCAGAAGCCACCTAGAGGATGAGCATCACACCCTAGGCTTTGTGTTTGGAAAACTGGATGTGTCTGTCCTCAATAAACGCTGAGATGCCCTACCTCAGACACTTTAAAAATTTCTACCTCGTTGAAGTTACTGCCTGTCAAGTTCCTACCATGCATAACTTAGCTGATTAATTAAAAATATGCACACACACACACCACACATATTAAAGCAGGTCTATACTAATAAAATATATGACCAATGGTGAATAACAACTGTCCACGGAAAAGAACGCCAGAGCAAACAATTGTAGGTTTAAAAGTTGTGTGTTTGGCAAAAATAAAAATACATTTTTTTAATGTGTGGGTTGTAGATTGTATTTGCTGGCAACATCATTTCTGGAAAGTTGTGGTGTTTGCGTTGAGCAAATTAATGAATGGCTAAACCACTATTTTAAGTTGAGGCACCATCTTCTGTTTTAGAACACTTTACAGGGTTGTAAATTCCCCACCTGCCCTGGCTCTGGCCAGGGATGGGCATCTCATTTCAGTCCCCTTTGTCTTGTCACTGAAGTGTCAGTGCTGCAATCCTGTCCTCCCCGGGTTTCCAAGCACCAAAGCCATGTTTATTTGCATATTAGTTGGCATAAATTTAAATATTAATTTCAGTACTCGCTGCCTCTAAATCCAGAAAATAAATACAGCCTGCTGCTGTGTTGCAATACAGATAACCGGTATTGCGGGTTCAGGAGTGCTTGGACATTTTAAATCGCCTACATTTAATTAGGCTCAGGTTAAAAGTATACACACACACACTGGTCAAATTCTAGGTTATGAGCCTCACAATGAATATATGCCTCTCACTTATTCTCACATGTCCAGGTGCAAACGCTTCCAGCATAGAAGAGCTGATAATCTAATTTCAAGACTGTATTGTCTAGACCGCTCTTTTAGCTGCCAATAGTAGAAAACTCACTTTAAGCCAAGCTGTGGGTTTATGGGCTCACTCAAGCTGAAGTCCAAGGGTGACCTGAGTCCTGGTTCAGTTGTGCTGAGGTATTTCAATGATTTTTCTGTCTCTGTCTTTCAGTTCTAACTCCTCTGGCTAGGCTCTCACACATCTTCCCCTCAACATACGCTAGGAAGGGCCTGCCTGACTTTGCTGTCACAAGGGTACCCCATGTATGTGCTAGGAGGGAAATGTCTACTGGTCCCACATCTGTGCTCTTCTTGTTCCTAATGATCTCAGAAGAATCGATCAATCCTCGGGGGAAAAGATTGTCCCTATCCAGTTTCAATCAGGTGCTCACCTTCATGGATGACAGCTTTGGCAGAATGAAATGCAGTTCGTAGGACAGTTTCCAGGAGAAAAAGTGGGAGTGGTTTAGAAAAGGAAAGGCAGAGTAGCTAGCGTACACTCGAGGAGAGAAGCATACCCATTCATGGGCTCTTGATGAAAGGAAGATGAGATCAGATTCCCAGGGGGCTAGGAAATTTGGTCCTTACTTTAATGATCTGGGTTACTGCCAACAGGGAATTACTAGACTGTACAAGAGCTACTTAAACTTTCATGTACAAACAAATCACCAGGAATTAAAAATGATATACCCTTAGATCCGGTAGGTTTGGGAAACAGCTGGGGATTGAGTGGTACTGTAGGTCCACAGGTCACACTGACCTGCTGGTCCATAGACCACAAAGAGTAGCAAAGGCAGTTTTGGTTTTTTTTTTGGTTTTTCGAGACAGGGTTTCTCTGCAGCTTTAGAGCCTGTCCTGGAGCTAGCTCTTGTAGACCAGGCTGGTCTCGAACTCACAGAGATCCGCCTGCCTCTGCCTCCCGAGTGCTGGGATTAAAGGCGTGAGCCACCACCGCCCGGCGCAAAGGCAGTTCTTGACCACTGTTCCTAAGAACTCAGCGACCACACCTTTGCACAAGGGTCTCACCATCTTCATTTTGCCACCATCCTGTCCTTACTGCTGCCATTCAAGAACTGAGCAGATTAACATAGCAGAACCCCCCGACTTTGTTAACCTGGCGCCGTTTCCCCAGATTCTGCTCGGGCGAGTAGGTCCTTTCCTGTCGCTGGCACCCATTACAAATAATACCCTGTAGCGAGCAATCGGCTCTGCGCAGTGTTGGACCAGCTTTCGGTTTGCGTTCCCTCGAACGATGGAGAGTTCGGGAAAACAGCCCTATGGAGAGCTCTCATTTCTGGACAGGCAAAATGACTTGTTTGCATAACGTGCAGCAAATTCCTACATCTGACTCAGCACCTGGGCGTTCTTGCTCATTTAGCTCGCAGGTGTAGAAAAGATGTAGAAGGTCTTCACTGGAATGCTCTCCGGACATTATCCTCATCAGCTGAATCCCGGGACAAGAACTGTATCTGGGCATCCAGACCTGGCTGTGAGAATGAAGACAGGCAGGGTCAGGCATTGTCTGGCAGAACATGACACATCTCTGCCTCCTCCTTGCCTTTTCCCACACCTGGCCTGATTCCCTCCTCCTACCCATCCAACTCTCTGTTCTTTCTCTCCGTGAAGAAGAAAAGGATGATAAAGGAAAGCTGGAAAGGACTGAGGGAAATCGTATGGTGGTCCTTTCTCCAGCGTTGCTAGGGGATGAAACCAGTGAGACTCTTGTGCAGAGCGTTGAAGAAGAGGGAAGCATCACCTCGCTTGTCCTGGGAGATCCTGGAGTTGCTAGATTGGTTGGTTGTTGACAATTGCGTGTAAATTTCACCTGGAAAAGCCACTGCATTTACTTATATGCAGGGGGTCCAGGCCCAGCCGTTCCTCATTTCCTCTCTCAGCCACTTCCAGAAATCAGAGTGAGGAAAGGAAGCAGGGCAGAGGTGTCAAGTTGTAGAGAAACAAGATGAGTCCCTTGCCTCAGCCCTTGCCAGTTCACACGATCAAGGCTTATTTGTGACTATCTTGCAAATGTCTCTCCCACCTGAATGCACACTGCCCAAGGAGTCCAAAATACCATTCCCTTCAGGTGTGTGATGACAGGCACTTACAAGAGGCACAGGGTTCAACTTCCCACACAGAAAATAAGCCATTGTTGGGAATCAAAATTTCATATCACATTTTTGTGTAAATCTGATGGGAAATTTGGTCTGGGGAAATTTTCTCATCTTAAGATATGTAAATTTACTACTTGATTATAACGCCAACCCATGATCCACCGCTGCTACCCTGCCTCTCGTAAGATGAGAGGCTATAACCACTTCTATATTAAAAACGTATCCACCAAAGTAAAATTAGCACTCGGCAAATGCTTATTTTTTGAGAATTTTATTTCTCAGATGGATTGGTATAATTTTTAGTGGAACACAGTCCCAGCCTATAATAAATATATAAGCCCATCAAAACCTGATAGGAAAAAAAAAACACACCAGAAAATACACTGGGAAGCAGGGACCAATTCGACACTAGCCTCCAGGGATGTGTCTCATGATCTAACAGAATATTTCCAATTCTAATGTCTCTGATTCTGTGAAATCAATTTTTTTCTATAAACTGTAACCAGTACACGAGCACATTACAAAAACTAATCGTATTGACATAATAGGCATGCTGTGTTACGGAGTGATGGACATTCTGTTGTTCTTTTATTGGAACTAATAGTCGAGCATTAAAAGGACAGGACGTGATAACAGTTTATGGTTTGGACTTTTTTTTTCCCCCTAGCCTTTCAAATTTGATGGTGTGGCATATTGGCTTCTCCATCTCCTTTTATGTGTATTTGAGTTTGACCCTGTTAGAGATGACAAAGAAAATGGCCGAGAAGAAGCATTATTCCTCTATCTTACCCTCCGCAGAGCAGTGGAGAAATAGCCATGGTGTGGCATCTTCATCCGCCAAGTTCATATGTCAGTGGCGGCCGCTGCGAAGGTTCAATGAGAGAGAAGAGCTATAAGGATCGGGCTACTGCTTTGTAATGCTGACAAATTAGCTGATCACAGCTCTCTATCTCAAAAGGGGGAAAAAAAAAAAAACACTTCTAAACACTTCTACCAAGGAGAGCCCGATGAAATTGAAGTTGGTCATGTCAACCCAGGATGACCTTGGATGAAACAGATCTCCCTGTTTACAAAGCATAAAGATTACAGGGCCCTCATCAGTCAGGAAGCCAACAGTAGCATAGGTTTTCCTTTCTAATTCGAATTTCACAGGGCACCGAAGCCAAGGCTTTATTATTAATTATTGGTATTATTGTTATGTAATGAGTCTTGAATGTCTCTTTCAAAACAGATGGGTTTTCTTCTTAGATGCTTATCACAATTGCAGCTGATGATTAATTTTGTGGTTGTATATTTAATCTTGGATGCCTCTACTGGGCTATTAACTACCATGAAATAGAGAACCAGACTCACCGCTCTGACCCCGACAGCCCTCGTCGCTAATCGGCGCTCAGTACACAGAGGAACCAGTTTGTTCCATACCTGTTTCTACCCGCTTCTCTAGCATAATTATTGAAATACGCTGTCAATCTTATCGTGGAGATGGACGAGAGAACAAACCAACGCTTGGCCGTGCATCCGAAATGTCAGTGGCCGTGGAGTCAGGAGAGGCTGCTTTACGTCCTAACTTCACCCTCTATCAGTTACGTGACTTGGACAAATGACTTAAGCTTCCTAAGTTTCTTCACTGTGAATCGAGAAACAAAGATAGGCGCCAACTATGACACCCATCACACACAACTCCTAAGTTAAGTGTTTCTTTTCTTCTCCACAAAGGGCAGCACTGTCCGGCACAGCTTCCTGCAGGGTTGGAAATGTTTGAAAGCCCGTGCGGTCCCATACGGTAGCCCGCAGTCATGCCTGGAGATCGAGCACTTGAGATGGAGCAAGGGAGGAGCTGGTAATCAGCAAATTTAAGAGCGTGTTGATGAAGCTGGGCGTGGTGGTGCAGGCCTTTAATCCCAGCACCAGGAAGGCAGAGGCAGGGAAGATTGCTGTGACTCAGAGACTGGCCAACTCACTGCAACACACTGAACGTTCTAGTAGGGCTACTTAGAAAGACCTCGTCTCAAAAAAGAAAAACACAGGAGAGCACTTTGCTATTGTTAGTGGCTACTGTTTTGGTTTAAGGAGCACCATAAGTTGGAAAATCAAGTAAACAACAAGTTTTAATAGAGTTCTCAATCGCTGTTGTCGTAACTCAGCCCCTAGTTTCTTTATTTGTTTGTTTCTGTTTTTTGTTTTTCAAGAAAGGGTTTCTCTGTGTAGCCTTGGCTGTCCTGGAACTCATTCTGTAGAACAGGCTGGCCTTGAACTCACTGGGATCCTCCTGTCTCTACCTCCTGAGTGCTGGCATTAAAGGTGTGTGCCACTTCAGCATCTAGTTTAATGAATGCGTTCCAGGGCCTTCTGTGACCATACAAAGGGTGTGGTACATTGGCTGTCCATCCCCTTTGTGGGTGTTTGAGATCAACCCCATAAAGTCTGGAAAGGAACATCCTTCAGCCCCCCACCGTCCGCTGCAGTCAGGTTCTGCGTGTGCTGTGGTGTCTTCACCTACACATTGCACACGCCAGCAGGCATGCCCTGACCAGCTGGCACTGGTTTAGTAAACCATCGACACCTTGATGTTTGCTGAACTTTTTAAAAACACGATAATTCTCAAGATAGCACACACATGATGTAATGTTCCTTGCCTCCTGCCCCTCTTTTCAGAGACTCAGGCTGCCCGAGCTCACTATCCTTCTGCCTCAGTTTCCCGTTCTCAGCATCACAGGTGTGCATGTATCACCACACCCAGCCAGCTTTGCCTTCTCTCCCCAAGAACCCCCTGCAATACAACAAGAACAACAATCGTTTTACAGGATAGTTGGTGCCCACAAAATTGCGAGGCCACCGACTTTTTTTTTTCTTACTTATGAAATAAATAACTCATGGTTACTTGGACTTCATCCTAGCTACTGAACAATATTTTAGGCAGTTCTGAATGTCAACCTGTTTTAATTTTGGATTTCAATTTGAATTTTGGATTTCAATTTAAAAAGAAAGAAATGGGTTTTTATTCAATTAAGATTATAGGCTGTTCCATTACTCTTTAAGAAACCATTAATTTTTTTTTTTTTACCTGAAGGGCCAGGAAAGCAAGGTGACACTTTTGCATTGGGTTCTAGAAACATTAAATGGAAGAATTATTTTTATCACCTTACCTGGCAAAGTGACATCATTAAGAACTAAGACTTCTCTATAGATGTTCTTTTAACAGTCATTCATTTCATTCATTCACTCAATCATTCATTCATTCATTCACTCATTCATTCATTCATTCATTCATTCTGCATACAATAGCAGATAGCACCATGGAGTGATTCTTAAGGCATTTAGTATACACATTAACACTGGAACTCATGAAAACTCACAAAAATCATATGGGTCCTGGTTGCAAAACACCCAGTGCTTGAAACTTCAAAAAGCTGAGAAAAGATCAGCTGTGTGCTTTTAATTAGTAGCAACGCCAAATTTCTCTGATGACAAAGCAAGTCCTCTTTTAATCGTGATGGTACGAGATGGGCCACTGTTTTCCTAATCCTAGAGACATACAGAGTATAGCTTAAGGCCAATGACCCTTGTCCTTCAGGGTCACCTTACAAGACTTTCTCCTTTTCATTTGTGCATGTAGTGTGTGTGGTGTGTGTGCGTGTTTGTGTGTGTGTGTGGTATGTGTGTATGTATGTATCTGTGTGTGGATGTATGGTGTATGCGGTATCTGAGTGTGGTGTGTGTGCATGTATATGTGTGTGTGGTATGTGTGTATGATGTGTTTGTGTGTGTATGTATGGTATATGTGGTAACTGTGGTGTGTGTGGTATTTGTGTGCACGTATATGTGTTTGTATGGTGCATATGTGTATGTGTGCACGCTTAACTGTGTGACCGTGTGAAAGTCAGAGGAGGGTACCCAGTGACATCCTGACACTCTCCACCTGAATTTCTGAGACAGGTCCTTTGCTGCGCATGCTCGTTACTGGCCAGTGAGCTCACAGGTTCCTCCACTCTCCACCTGAATTTCTGAGACAGGTCCTTTGCTGCGCATGCTCGTTACTGGCCAGTGAGCTCACAGGTTCCTCCACTCTCGAATGTCTGAGACAAGTTCTTTCACTGCGCATGCTCGTTACTGGCCAATGAGCTCACAGGTTCCTCTTGCCTCAGAGTTCCCAATGCTGGGGCACAGGCAATTCCAGCCACACTCAGCTTTTACACGATTAATGATGAGATTCAAACTCTAGCATCCACCTTCCCAACTCTTGAGCTTTGTTCTTTATGGATGCCCAGACTGGCCTTTAAGAATTCATTTTTTAAAAAGCATTCATTTCAAGTCATTGTCAATCCAACTGGAAAAATAAGCTCTGTTCTAGGACAAACACAAACTGCGGGCTTCTGATGGACAAATCTAATCTCTTAACAGTCTCCTCGGAAGCCACCGGGCTTGGTTGCCAGGTTCTTGCTGATGGAAAGCCAGGAAATGTTCCCATGTAGCTCACCACCAGTTAATTATGGACTCCAGTGGAGAGTGGTTCATGAGATTATACGCAGTTACAACATGATTAACTCTCTGTTCGTCCACCCCTTTTCTTTTTATCGGAACTCTCCCTGCAAATATGGTATAAATTTCCCGGGAGCGGCATTCAGTTCCGCCTTATTATGCACCACGGCTCTCGGAGACGGGAGGTACCGAGGCTAACCTTAATTTAATTTTAGGAGGAGAAGTTAACTCTGTGGCTTGCTACCAGCTACCCTCCACATCTGATGTTATCTGCCATTCTCACTGAGACAGGGCTGGAAATACCTGTGTGCATTGTGTTGCCAAAGAATAGCCCTGAATCCAGAATAGAAGTGCAGTCTTAGAATTTCCCTGGCACTGTGGAAGTCTGTGCTGCCAACAAAGGCGGCTGGACTCCATGGCACTGCTTACGTGTGGTTATCAGTGCTTGTACACCCTCAGAATCTACTGCTAAGAGCATCACTGGAGGCCGCCAGCAACTCTCAACTCCCAGAACCAAGCCACTGGCCTTTCAGGAGAGAACTCTGCTAAGAGAAGTCCCTCTCTATTAGAGGAAATAAACAAGCAGGTGCCTCCTTAATCTGAGCAGATGCGTGGTGTCTCCTCTGGGGATTCTCACAAGGATGTTTGTACTCGAATGTTTTTTCTGCAAGAGAGAAGAAAGCGCTCGGCATCCTCCTGGATCAAAACCTCAAGCTTTTCATTAACTTGTGATGAATATATGTGTATCAAATCCACATCCACTTACAGAGGTGGGAATGACTCTCTTGGTTTACTGGGCTAGGCAGGGCCTGTGAGTCTCATCGGTCCTTAACAGAGGCTCAACAACTCCATAATTGAAGAAAGTCTTCCAAGACCGTGGATATTAGCTAGGTCTCCTATTTCTTAGGATGTACACTAGGAAAATGAAGTACAGGCATGAATCCAGTATTCCCTTGGGAATTACCTTCTGAGTTTTGCCTGGAAAGAACACCCCCGTCACCTCTCCCACACTCTTCCCAACAGCCATTATATCTGAATGAAAACCTAGAAGCCTCAGACTCATGCTGGCTTTTTTTTTTTTTTTTGGTGGGGGGGGTTGTATTTTCAAGAACAAAGCAAGCCGGGCGGTGGTGGCGCACGCCTTTAATCCCAGCCCTCGGGAGGCAGAGGCAGGCGGATCTCTGTGAGTTCGAGGCCAGCCTGGTCTACAAGAGCTGGTTCCAGGACAGGCTCTAAAAAAGCTGCAGAGAAACCCTGTCTCGAGAAACAAAACAAAACAAAACAAAACAAAAAAAAACCAAACAAACAAACAAACAAAAAGAACAAAGCGATGGGAATGAAAACCTCTTATAAACTAAGCAGCTTCTGCCGCTCATCTTGGCATCTTCCCCTAGGTTGTTGGTCAGCCTCAGCATGAGAACACTTCTCCAGCCCATTTCTCTCCTGTCCCTGCCTTCAGGTGATTCTGAAATCCTCTGATGTGAACAAGTCCTTCTCTAAGTAACAAGAGATGAAACATATGTGCATTCCTGTGAGTGAATGACCGTGGGGAAGTGCACCCGTGTTCACACGTGGGAGCTGAGTGCCTCAGAACCCTGCTAAAAAAGGGATAGCATTAAGGTGGGCTCCCCCTGAATTACTAATTACTGAGTTACTGCTAATGCATTCTTCCACAATTGTTGTAAGAAGCCGTTTGTTTGTTCCTGGCTGCTCAGCCCCCGAAATAACCACACAGAAACTGTATTAATTAAATCACTGCTTGGCCTATTAGCTCTAACTTCTTATTGGCTAATTCTTACATCTTAATTTAACCCATTTCCATTATCTTATATTTTACCACGAGGCTTGTGGCCTACCGGCAAGGTTCTAAGGTTCTGGTGTGTCTGTCTCTGGCTGCAGCACCATGGCTTCTCCTTCTGACTCTGCCTCCTTTCTCCCGGCATTCAGTTTAGTTTTTCCCACCTACCTAAGTTCTACCCTATCAGGCCAATGGTATTCACAGCATACAGAGGGGAATCCCACACCACACAATTAAGAAAAAAATGTTAGAAAGTAGGCCTTTTGCTTTTCTAGAAAAATAAAAGGCCTAGAAAAAAATGTAAAAGAATGGAAAATTTGTTATTTTTTTTAAAGACTTATTACAAAGTGGCAGTAGATAAAAGAGCCTGGTGTCTGAACAAGGCTGGTCCAATGAACTATGGTAAAAGTACAGATTAAAAACATGGATAGTTCTGCTGAGGTGAGGGGAGCACTTATGTGCTTGTACGCATATGAAGTACATGTATGACTCACATATGTATATGTATGATGTGTTTTATAATAATGTGGGCATTTTTAACAGAGTAAGAATAAGAACCTTAGAACTGGATTTGAATTCCATTCTATCATTTCCTGGCTGTGACTGACTAAAATCTAACAAGGATGATGACATGTTATCTTTAAGGAATGAGAATTTGCAACTTAAGAACATCTTATGCTTAGCAACCAAGGTTTTGAATTATACGCCTCAGAGATGTGCTCTAGCAAACTGAAGCAGAAGAGTTCTTCAAGGTGCTTGGCTACCTCCGGGGAAGGGTGGAGAATCAAACTCGGGTAAGGAGAGGAGAAGAAAGGGCCACAGGACTCCACACTGCTAAGGAACATGTGTGCACGAGGACCGGCCTCTACCCTGGACACCGGATGCAACAGGCAGCATGCCATACTTGCTTCTGTCAGGGGTTCACGGCCACCATCCCTTGGCATGGTCTTTCAAGTGTGTAACAAAAGATCCAGTAGGGTAAAATCCACAGGGAATTCAGTGGTCAGTTGCTTTTAAGTGGAGAAAAGGCTGTGAAAACAAGCTGTCGGTACTTCGTGTGAAATACTCCTCCACCCAGCAAGATGCAGGAGACGGAGAACTGGCCAAGTTAAAGATGGAATTTCTGACTCTGGGTCACCTAGGAAATGTACAAGACCATTACATAATCTCTCAAAGCATCTGACACATGACAGACATTCAGGAAATGGTGATCTTGACTATTTTTACAAATTCATGGGAGAAAGGAATAATCCATTATTCAGCAAATGGTGCAGAGACCATTTGTTATTTAGGAGAGAAAATATTCCACAATTCACCAAAGTAAGTTCCAGCTGGATGGCAGATCTAATAGAGGTTTTTGACTGGGCCTGGTGGGGGGGGACCTGTAGCTCTAGCTGCCTAGATGCTTGAAGCAGAAAAGCGGGAAGTCCAAGGCCTGTCAAGTTTGTAGGAAGAGTTCAAGACCAGCCTGGGCAACACGGTGAGGCCCTGCCTCAAAATAAACAAAAAAAGAAGGCCTGGATAAAGTGCGATGGTTGCTGTGCAGAGTGTGCAAATGCCCCCACTGAATCCCTAATACATTAATAGTTTAAAGACTAAATTGAAATATAAACCTGTGAGATATTCATAGTCCACCCCATTGTGTCCATCCATTCACCCTTCAGATTTACTCTGCAGGTTGCTGATGTTGACAGATGCTTAGCGAGTTTTCTTAAGGCATCTTCTCTTTTATAAGCCAAGGGAAAGGCCTAACACCCTAGTAACTAGAATGACATCCGCATGCCCCACTCTTAATTTTGTATCTGTCTCCTGATTAAAACTCTCCTTGTATTTTCTGGAAAAGGGATAGCAAATTGTCTTGTGTGCTTAACTTCTGCAAATCTCTCCTAAGGTCCCTCGACAGCACCATGGGCAGTACTGTGACTGGCTGACTTGAATTCTACGTCACCATCAAATTGTGGGTTTCCCATAGGCAATGGCTTTGTTTTACTTCCCTTCTTTCTCTCCCCCACCCCCAGTTTCTCCTCTCTCTCTCTCTCTCTCTCTCTCCTCTCTCTCGTCTTCTCTCATCTATCTCCTCCCTCTCTCTCGTCTACCTCTCCCGAATACCCAATCCCTCCCTCCTCCCGGACTCCACCCATCGCTCTCTCCTGCTCTCTCTCTCTCTCTCTCTCTCTCTCCCCTTTCTCTCTCTCTCTCTGGCCTGGCCTGACTCTCAACTCATGATTGAAGAAGAAAGCTGAATTGCTGTTCGCTGTTTTGGGACGTCCAGTAAGGGCTTCAGCATTGAGCACTAACTTGGGTAAAATTATCTGCCCACCCTCAATTCCCTTTCCTCTAGAGCCGTGGTTCTCAACCTTCCTAAAGCTGTGACCCTTTAACACAGTTCCTTATGCTGTGGTGACTCCCAGCCATAAAGTGGTTTTCATTGCTATGCCACAACTGCAACTTTGTTACTATTAGGAATCGTAATACAAACATCCAATATGCAGGCTGTCTGATATGCTACCCCATAAGGAGTCAGGACCCACAGGTTGAGAAGTGATGCATTCGAGGACTAAGAACACGGACACAGCTTAAACATTCCCTGAACTTCCCGTCACACCAGATTCTGATTGTTTCAGGCATGGCAAGACAGTCCAGACGTGACATGGATGGACAGCTTTCCAGACCATGCCCACGCCTTTTGTCCCCTACCTGTGTACACCCCTGTTGTTTCTGGTTTCCACCTGCCAGTCTTACCTGCAGGTCTCGAGGGCCAGGCAAAGGCAGGTGAGGCTGGATGGAGCCGTCTGTATTCTCGCCCGGTTTCCCTCTTCCTCTTTACTACTTCCCATTGCCGTTAGTCTAGATGTGTGGTCTGAAATCGTGATCTCCCCGCGGCCCAAGTGCGTCTTGCTTTTCTGGTGATTGTCTAAAAGATCTCGGTATTGTTTATTTATGTTGAGTACTTTGAGACCCTTTAACAGCTCTAAGTACACGCAGTCATCCCTGCACAGTTGCAGGGCCTGTGTCTATGGGTTCAAGTAGAGGCAGATGGCAAAATACTTGGGGGAAAAAAACTTTCATCTGTACTAAACATGTACTAAGTTTTTTCTTATCATTATTCTCTAAACAACACAGATATTTACAGGACCACAATTTACATAACATTTATATTATATTAGGCATTATAAGTAAAGGAGAGGTTTTTTTAAGTTAAGATATGGGACTATATGTAAATTCTCTGCCATTTTATTTAAGGGATTTTAGTGTCCACATAGTTCCTAGTACCAAGCCTATGGAAGCAGGGAGACAATGCTATAGTATCATTATCTCTGTGGCCAAAAGAGGGGGAAGAATCTTTCTTACATGTGTAATGCTTTCATTTTTCAAATATTTAAAGGAGAAAAAAGAGACCAGTTAGCTGTGATCCATCCCTAAATAACATGAATAAGGGCTCACAGCCTCTGAAACTTCTGCTCAGCTCCCGACTAAAAGAAAGACCATTTGTCTGGTTTGTCTCTGAGAATAAAAGGGACCAAAAGTCAGTTCCTTTTAGTGAAAATTCTCTTTAATATTTTAGTTGCTAATGTAAAGCTAAATTCTAAATTAAGAATATTCTCATAAGAAAGGTTAGAAAGTTATTCACACCAATCCATTAGTGAGTCAGTTTTTGATTGGACTTTTAAATAACTTCTGATAATTAGAGCATCTTGGCTATTGGATTTAAAATAAGATGAAAGAATTAGTTTTCTTTTTTGTTTGGAGTTAGCCCACTCAAAAATTCTCCCAAATGAGGCAAATACTTTTGGGAGTTCCTTAATTCTCCTAAGAAAGAGACATGCTGGCCATATACTCCCATTGCCAATGTTTAAATGATCAAAGTGGTAAAGTATATCTGTGATTATGTCAAAGGTCAGCAAGTTTTTTTCTACAAAGAGCCACATAGAAATGTTCAAAAGGGATCTTCCTTGCTCTCAATGCTACCTGTTGTTAAGGTAGAAATAGGACTGGGGATGACGTTCAGTAGCAGAGGACTTGTCTAGCAGGTCCCAGGCCAGGGTTGCTTCCTCACCTTTAAGAAAAAGCAGAGGTGCAGGGGGAGAGCGAGAGCGAGAGCGAGAGAGAGAGAGAGAGAGAGAGAGAGAGAGAGAGAGAGAGAGAGAGAGAGAGGAAGGAAGGAATGGAGGGAGGAAGGGAGAGGAGAAAAGAAGGGAGGGGAAGGGAAAGGTTAGGGAGGGGGAACAAGTGACTGAATACAAAAAGACAATTTAAGGAACACAAAATACTCTTCTTTGAATTTTAAAATCAGTATATAAGCACCATATCTCATAAGCTACGTCAAAATAGGTGGCAGGCCAAATTTCACCAGTGGCCATAGGCTGCTGACTCTACTTCAGATAAATCAGAGATGGGTTTCAATCCAAACACCCTCCGTGAAGTCCATTCTCTCATCAAAAAGAAGACTATGATACCCTGGAGGCTGAGGAAGTAGGAAAGATTCAAAGTTCAAGGCTGGCCTGTTCTACATAGTTGAGGATGTCAGAAGCCAGCACGACCGTGTTTAGAAAACAAAACATGAGCAACAAAAAATAACAAAGGAGCCGAGCGATGGTGGCGCACGCCTTTAATCCCAGCACTCGGGAGGTAGAGGCAGGCGGATCTCTGTGAGTTCGAGGCCAGCCTGGTCTACAAGAGCTAGTTCCAGGACAGGCTCCAAAACTACAGAGAAACCCTGTCTCAAAAAAAAAAAAAAAAAAAAAAAAAAAAAAAAAAAAAAAAAAAAAAAAAAAAAGGAGAAGAGGGGAAGAGGGGAAGGGACAAGAGGAGGAGAAGGGGAAGATAAAGCTGTGTATTGAGATATATGTATGCGGTGGGCCCTTGTTTGTAAACAAAAAAATAAAGATCTATGTGCAAAGATATCATGAGGGATATTATCAGATACGGAGAGGAATTGAGAGGACAAAGAGGGCAAGGTGGACAAGCGTCCTAACTTTTACTATATCCCATTTTGTACCTTTTGACTTTGCATCACTTAAATTGATCTATTTTTTAAGTACTTAACTTAATTTTTTTAATGCTGAAAGGAATAACTAAAGCTAAAGCCAGAACTTAAGTCTCCTCTACATTCAAAAAAGAAAGAAAGAAAGAAAGAAAGAAAGAAAGAAAGAAAGAAAGAAAGAAAGGAAGGAAGGAAGAAAGAACAGACACTTCAAGGCTTTGAAGTAGCTCAGTGGGACAGCTTGAGACCCGCATGCACGAGTCTGATCCCAGAGTTTGATCCCTAGAATCACGAAAATAAATAAATAAGAAAGAGGCCTGCAATCCCAGATCTGGCCATGCCCCACAAGATAGTCTCTAGCTGGTGAAAGGAGTTTGCACTAAAAATACAGTGATATCCTGAATGAGGAAGATAAATGTGGCCATATATGTGAACAACACATAGTATTTCCAAGACAAGAAATCTTCTAAATGCAGAAGAGATAGTTCATTCGGATGAGCATCTTAAATCTACTCATGACCTAAGAGTTTTAGAAAGGAAAGATCTAGCCAGGTGGTGGTGGTTCACACCTTTAATCCCAGCACTGGAGGTGGGGGGAGCAAAGGCAGGTGGATCTCTGTGAGTTCGAGGCCAACCTCGTCTACAAGAGCTAGTTCCAGGACAGGTTACAGAACTACATAGAAGACATAGCATTGCCTCATAGTGGTCAAGAAACAGAGAGAAAGAAGAGGGCTGTAGTCCCAAAATTTCCTTCAAGGATAAACCTTCCATTGACTTAACTTCCTCCCATTAGGCTCCACCTCCTAAAAGTCACATGACTTGCCAATAAACCCCCCACACACACACACCCTGGGGACCGAATCTTCAGCATATGCATCTTTGGGGGATATTTAAGATAAAAATTATGGCAGAGGAGAAGGAAAGATATTTCTCCAACCTCTCTAACAAAATCCTCTGACAACAAAAAAAGATGGGAGAGGCTTGAGCATGGGTATAAAGATAAAAATATCTTTAAAACTTGGGCTACTTTTAGAACCTCATGATCGCTACCTGTGCTGTTCACTGTTTTATCTTAAGCATTTATAATCATTTGTAATCATGGAGGTGTTTTGCTTTTAACCAAAAATCTTTCTTTAGAAGCAGTGCTCCAGGAAGATACATTGTTGGCCCTTTGACACCAGGTGCTGGGAGAACCCTCCTGAGTGCTCACTTTAAAGTCACAATGTGACAAGCCCTGTGTCATAAAGAGAAATACAACAGACCTCCATGTTATCCCTCATTTCCAGGGTCAATCTCATCTGATAACTGGGGACCCGGGGGGTACTGAAATGCAGGCTGTTCATGGTTTGATGGGAGTGGAGTAGCAGGGGTGCGGGGTGGGGGGAAGCCTTGAGTCTGCAGAAGTTTAAGTTTGTCTGTCACTGTTGTTTTGATCCTTGAAAAAACAAAATGAGACAGTGTGTCTGGGTGTAGCAAAAGAGCCCTGGCCCTTTGGCGAATGGAAAGAACTCTGCTTTGGGCCAGAAACCTGCATGAAGACCTTTCACGAAGAGTGTTTCTAGTAGTTTAGAACAGGGTTGGCCGACTACTACTTAATGATTGAATCCAAGCACAGCCCAGGTTGAGATGGAAGGAGACAGTAGAGGGGAGGGAAAGGGTGGAAGGGAAGGAAAGGGAAAGGAAGTGTAAAGAAAAGAGGAGCTAAGGATGAAAGGCAATCAACCACACAAGGGCCCAACAAGCCTGGAACGTTTTTTTATTCGATCCTCTACAAATTTGCCAATGCCTCATTTTATAACAACCATGAGAGTAATATTGTAAAAAGGTTCAGGTCCTGGAGAAAAACAGGCAACACACTGAGGAAGTGTTACCAATCTTCACAGTAACGCTGCATAACATACCATTCCAATTGTCTGTGTCTTAAAATAACACCACTGTATTTTCCACATCTGTGGGAGAGCTAGGCTCAGCTGGAGTGGCGACTCTGATCTTGGCTGATTGCTCGTTCTCTGTGGGTTGACAGGGTCAGTGAAGACGAGCTGAGCTATCCTGGGGAAGACGGCTCTACACTACAGGTCTTGAGTCTGGCTCTTTACCAAGGAAGGTACTCAGTGGGCTAGCCAAGACATGTTCTTCTCTTAACAGCAGTTGAGGCCTTAGGGGTAGACTGGGAAGTCACCCACTGCTGCTTCTCCTGAATGTCACTGAAGGAAGCGAGTCGGATGGTACTGCCCAAAGAGAAACATAACAACTAAAGGAGGAAGGTAGGTGTTCCCTGGTCTTTCAAAAATCATGTGACTTTGAGAGGGTAGAGAATCAGGCTTAATAACGCAAACTGAAATAGATTCAGTCCTTCTTAAGCAGCCACAGGTCCAGTCCATCGAGGAGCTGCGGGTTTTTAGCAAAGGAGACCGACTCCAGCCCTGCCACGGAGCTCAGTTCTAATGAGATGTGGAAGGAATTTAATATTTAGCATGACCCCTCTTGCCTACTTTGCTTTGCTCCGCTGGGGGGATGGGCTGCTAGTGTATTGGTTCCTGGAAGATGAGGCCATCAGCTGTGACCGGCTTTATGCTCCTGTGTTCTGAACGGAGCCCTGGGTAAGGTACGTGTTCAATATCAACGAGTGGGTGAGCGCACAAGGCATTTCTGTCCCTCCTTTCCGGGAATCACTGGATCCCTGTCATTTCACCTACGGATGGGAAGGAGTGAGGTGACAGACATTCAGACCTCCCGATTATCAGTTGACGCAAAGCCGGGACTCAGCAAATGCTGAGTGACAGCGAAAATGGGCTTCGGAGACCATGAATCACTGGGGCGAGAGTCCACAGATGGCGCATGCCTCCGAGGGTAGAAAAGTGGGCCATCCACCCAAATCGCCATGCAGTCTGAAAGATGTGGGGGAACAGAGCCCCTGCAGCAGGCGAGATAGGGAAGGCTCCAGACCAATTGGTAGATATCCCCACCCTGCCAGGGCAGTACCCAGATGGTCTACCCCATGCCAGGACAGCAAACCAAAGAGGGAATGCCATGCACAATGAGGGCCTGACCTTCGCCTCCCTGGCTAGAACGAAGGTAGCATTGCACAGCTGATGGGGTTAGCCATAATTATGGGAACACAAACCCATTGCCTCCCTGGGACCTCAGAACAGGAGCCCAGGTCCACCATGCTGGGTTATATTGAGTGGCAAAAACTGCTGTGTTGGGTCAAAGCTATTCATCTCAGCCCCAGGCCTGCTTTCCCACCTCAGTATCTTCATCTATGAAATGGGTGTTAAAATTCTAGACCAGGCTAGGGAAGATGGCTGGGTAGGTAAAGGCAATTGACACCAAGCCTGACGACCTGAGTTTGCTTCTTGGGACCCCCACACAGTGGAAAGAGCCGTGTTTGGTGTTTGCTTGAAATTGTCCCAATGATATCTATCATACACCAGCAGACAGTCTCTCTCTCTCTCTCTCTCTCTCTCTCTCTCTCTCTCTCTCTCTCACACACACACACACACACACACACACAGTCAATAAATAAGTATAATAAGAAATTTAAAGATATCAGACACATTTAATTCACAGAATTTTATATGAGAATCGAAAAAAATTAACACGTGTAAAAGGTAAATGAGAAACTGACCACTCTTATCCAACCTAAACCCAACTCAGGTAAGGTGTGCCAGAGTTGGTCTTGAGAAAGCCAATGACGCTTCGAGAAGAAATGGAAAACATTAGGATAAAGAAGTATTTAGAACCATAAAAGAGATTGTTTCCAAAATTAAAAGTGTTATAAGTGGACATTAGCGTCCAGAAGGAGTTCAAGGTTCTGTCATCCCAGAAGAAGGAATTTGATGAGGACCATGTGACCAATGGTAGAAACAGGCGGTTTATTAAGAAAAGAGCGCTTCTCAGCAAGCGCTGAGATCTGGGGGAAGTTAGGCACTCCATTGCACCTGCACTAAGCCGACAGAGCCATTCATACCGCACGTTCCTTTTCTGCGCATGCTCTATTACACACCTGCCTTTCTGGGGAGGAGTTTGTAGTCTTTGGCTAAGAGGCTTCTTCTATCTAACTGCCTAACCTCTCCTGCCACAAACGTAAGATAACCTCCCTGCTAGGAAAAATAACCGCAGGAGTGCTTTCCTGAAGCATGAGGAATGAAAGTTTCCGAGGCCCAAGTCCTCTCGGGAGGGTAATAAATATGAGAAATAAGTTATTCTTGAAGGTAATTGAAGCAGAGTGTGAATGAATTCAAAACACAACTCTGTCCCTTTTAGACGAAACAAATAGAAGCCGTAAGCGGGCGGGGAAGGGGGCAAGACCAAGATTAAAAGACAGGCGTGTTCATTCTCTCAGAGGATCGTGACTGCAGGCAAAGGGGAGACAGGCTGCCCCCAGTCCCCCGCAGCAGCAGCTATACAGATGCCAGCCCAAGAAGGGCATGGTTTTCCTACGGTCAAGCTGCAGCTCCTCAAGAGCTATCATCTGTCACTACTTCTATTTCCAGCCTCCTCCTCCCTCTCTCTGACCCAGGAGACGCTCAGAGAAGGGTTCGGATGCAGCAGCAGTGTGGAAACCATGCTCAGCATCCACTGGGCTGAAGGCAACAGCAACACAGTTTATGCAATCCATGGAAACACTGGGCTGGGTAAGAGAACTGGATAAATGATTTATCTTTCTAAAGCAAATTCTCCCCCAACTGCTACTCAGCTTGTAACATAGGAAGAGCTGGGCTCTTCACCTGGGATCACCTGCCCAGCCCCCACAGAGGTCCTGGACACCTTTGAGAAGTATGTGAACACTAGCAGTATTTATACATCTGGGTAATACATCAAGTATCAGGAGGTGTCTCCAGGCATGAGTTACAAGTCCTCTAAAAGCAAGGAGTCTTTTATGGGGTTGTAGATAATGGTGATTTTCCGTAAATCCTCCCAGAGTCACACAATAGGCCAAGAGCAATTAACATTAATTAAATGATCCCCATAAAGAGGTTGCTTCGCTGACACATTGATAACCTCCAAATGCTCTTAGCCTGTTCACATTCTTAAAGGTGTCTTTGACAGCTGCACCAGGGATTCTATTCAGGTTTCTACTACCCAGATGGTTGTGCACGGACACACACATACACACACACACACAGACACACACACACAGACACACACACACACACACACAAAACACCATTCAGCTCCAAGGCAGTCCTATGGATGGACGTCCACTCTGCACTCTGAGATATGTGCCTAGGAACCTAAAGATGGTGTTCAAACAAGATTCTGACTCAGTAGATCAAGGAGCCTGAGAGTCTAGATTTGTCATAAGTTCCTTGGCTGGGGATACTAGCCTTTTCTACCCGGCCAAACTCTTCAGCACCAAAGCTCTACAAACAGCCCCCATTAGATGCCGCAGAGAGCTACCCAGAATGTCTGGGGCATCCCGATATGCTGGCCTTGCTTTCCTTTTTCTTTTTGCATTCATTTTGGCAGGCGAGGGGGGTGGGGGTGGGGGTGGGGTGCACACATATGCTACAGCACACACGTGGGGATCATAGAACAACTTTGAGGAACTGGTTCCAGGGATCAAACTCAGATTATCAGGCTTGACAGAAATTGCCCTAACTCACTGAGTCACCTTGCCAGTGCCTCGGCTCCGCTCTTCCAAATTCCTGGGAACTGCAGACGGTGAGCAGAGATCAGGGAGTAAGTACACTGTTAGGAAAGTGGAGTTAGCCTCAGAGTCATCCAGACCTGGAAGCTGGTGGGAGGAGCAGACATGGAACCCTCCTCTGAGACAGGCAAAGTCCAGGGACATGTCCAGCCCTCCGGCTTCTGCGTTCTCCACCAGCCTTTGTGAGAAGTTACCTGGGAGAGCCAGGCCACCATCATAAGCTGGAATGGAAGAATTAGAGGTCAGGATATGAGTCCCTGTGATGGAGCCAGAGCCCCGGTCCCTAGACAAAGCTCACCTCCCTGTGGCCATGCTGCAGGGCACAATGCGGGGTCTGGATTGCAAGACTGCGGCGTGGTCAATGATGGGGCATAGGATAGAAAAGGAAGAATTGTGAGCTGCGGGGGCAGCAGGGACTAGACAAGGGTCAAACACTTGAAAGACGGCCCAGGAAGTTTTGGCAGGGATTTCCTGACTGTGGAGTGCTGACAGCCGCGAGGAGGTGACCCAAATGTGGCAGCCAAAAGGGAAGAGCTCCCAGTTAGGTGGAATGAGAGTTTAAAGATGATCAATCATGCAAGGAACCTCAGGAAACTACCAGGGTCCCTCCCAGCGAACAGATGTGAGGCTGTGACAGCCTATAAAATTGCATGGCGGTGGGTCGTAAAACTGTGACTATATTATAACAACAGTGTGGCTCTAGGAAGCATCGGGAAGCTGCAGGAAGCCATGTGTGTGCCTGTGGAAAGCTCCCCTTTTGATGCAGTAATGATGGGATTGAAATTAGAAGTGGGTCCCGCGTCTACAGGAGCTGGTATACCCACATACAGTAACCCTGAAGCAATTTCCTGACCCGGGGTAAACACAAACAGGAAAATATTGAGGAAGGGGGACAGTGAATCGTCCTCTTGAGTAGAAGAGATCTTAGACAAGGAAGTCGCCGGAGGAGGGGCACAGGGAGGCTTCATACGAAGAATTCTTGGGATTCCTCAGAGACTGTAATCATCGGACCAAGAAATGTGGCCTTGAGCTTGTGGCCTTCCTTTCTCTTTTCTCTGACACCCTTCCTCCTCTGCAGTGTTTGCAGGGCAATCCAAGCCAAGCCTGCTATTTATAGAGTGAGAACAATTTTACCACAGGGTGTGGGGTTTAATTTAAAAAGACGTCAAGGAGCGAGGGGCAGATGGCTGAGCAGGCAGCGCCTCTTGTTGACCTTGTTAGAGCCTCCTGCCATAGTTTCGGGTGTAGGAGCCTGAACGTGTCCTCCAAGGGTGGTCTCTGCTGAGACGAGGCTCTTCGGGAAAGAAAGAATAAATTGATACGCCAACTACCTGCTTGTTGATTTCTAATTGATCTGTGATCAGCTTGGGAAATGACACCGGCTGTCAGTTTAGGGACTGTTTTCTGAAGGGCTGTTCAACTAGATGGACTTGGTTATGTGTTACAGGGTCTTAGATACAGAAGATCCCAAACTAAAGGGTTGGGGAATGAGGGAGGGAGGGAGGGAACCTGAGGACATTCTCTCAACCCATGTAGAATGAATGACTAATTCTTGCTTTTCCCACTCTGCCTTCCCATAAGAGGCTGCACACCCTCCTCCCTTTCTCTTAGTGCCTCTCTTTAACTGCTTATTTTGTTGGTTTCCTGGGGACATCATAATAAGGTAACAAATGCTGCTTGGCTTACCAGAAATTTGGTGTTCCACAATTCTAAGGACTGAAAGAAAATCAATGGGTTCTCTCGGAACCCATTGGGACTCCTTCCTTGCCTCTTTACAATTTCGAGCTGTTTCCTTGTGATTCTGGACATTGCTTGAATTGTAGCTACCAACTCCACTCTTGGCCTCCCCTGTCTCGTGGTGGTCTCTCTGTTTCTCTGTGGTCCTGGCTGGCCCAGAGCTCATAGAGTTCTGCCTGCCCCTGGAGTGTTGGAGTTAAAGGTGTTCCTCACTACATCCGTTTTTTTTCTCTTCCAAAGACACTTCCTGGTCACAGTGGATTGGAGTCTACCCCCTACTGTTATGATCTGATCTTGACTAATGATATCTGAACAACCCTGTTTCCAAATAGGGCTGAATTCTGAGGATTTGGGAGTGAGGACACTAACTAGGGTATTGGTTCCAATAGTGCCCACAGGTACTGAAGTAGGTATTAATTTTACTTGGCTCTTTCGCTTGGCTGTAGGAAAAAAGTTAAAAATGAATTGATAGCCAAGCTTTACCTCACACCATGAAAACTCCCACGATCAGACACAGTGGAATTAGCCCATTTTCAACAGTTCCTCAGCAATAATGGTTAATTTTCACGGCCCATGGGATGGCTATATATTTTATCAAACATCATTCTAGGTATTTCTGTGAGGGTGATTTTGAATGAGTTTAACATTTAAACTGATAGACTAAATCCACCCAGTTGGGGTGGGTTACTTCCAACTAGTTAAAGGCCTGAATAGAACAAAAGGCCACCTTCCCCTCAGGAAGAAGAAATCCATCCTTCCTGTGTGCCTTTGAGTTGAGATGTAAGTTTTCTCCTGACTTCAGATCTGAATTGAAACAGTATTCCTGAGTCATGAGCTTGCTGTCTTTTGGACTGGAACCACAGCAAGTGGCTCTCAAATGCCTTCCCTAGCTTAGGACTTGTCAGCCTCTGAATCTCATGATTCTTATAATAAATCCATATATAAGTCTCTTTATATGTACTCTGTAATTCTATATATCCATTTTACAATCCTATTTGTGTGTGTGTGTGTGTGTGTGTCTGTGTGTGCGCGCGTGTGTGTGCATGCCATTGGTGCTTTTTCTCTGGAAAATTCTAACTAATACCCTAAGCGTTTCTAATATGCAATTAGATTTAAAAACCACTGACATATAAATCACAGACAAGTCAGTGATGGATGCTATCTGGAGAGGAGGATTTACAAAAGCTGTGCCGTTTGAAGAGGGCCAGAACAAATGAGCCAACTGAATGGGGGGAAAATGCCCAAGCAAGGGGAAGAGGAAGAGAGGGTGGGAAGAAGGACAGCATCTCTGGAGGAGGAGCTGAGACAGACAGAGGCAGGCAGAGCCGGGATGCAATACTGCCGCAGGTGCCATTAGGTAATGCAGAAAGCTGGTACTGAAAGGTTTTGTCCTAAACAACCGCGTATCTTCTGTGTATTTCAGGAGGACAAATCTGAAAGATGTGGAGGAGGGGCAAGAAAGACTGGAAGTAAAAGGACCAATGAGGACATGAGCGTCAAAGCCTTCTGGGGACCAGACGTTTGTGTCTGCCCCAAACCTACATGTTGAAGCCTAAACCCTACAACGTGATAACATTAGAAAACAGGGTATATGGAAGATAATTAGGTTCCAATGGAGTCAAGAGTCTGGAGACTTCCTGGTGGAATGAATGTCCTTAGGAGAAGAGGAAAGGACATCATAGCTTCCTGTCTCCTTCATCCAAGGGCACCGTAAGAAAGCAGCTGTGTAAGTCGGGGTTTCTCACCAAAAGCTAAGCAAGAGATGCCGTGGTTGTGAGCTAGAGCAAAGAGATTTTATGTGTGTGTTAGAGCTACATTTGCCCAGATTTGGGCAACTAGACTTAGGAACTGAGGAGGAGGTGTCATATATGACTTCAAAGTCCCTAACTTACATTATGGAGAAGACGGTGGTGCTAAGATTGGGAGCACAGGAGGAGAAACAGATTTTGTGGAGGATGTCATGAGCTTGGTGCATTTAAATTTGAGGTACCACGGGGCATTTGTTCAGATGTATCCAGGCAGCTGATAAAAATAGGTTTCTGGCCTTCAATAAAGTGGTTGTGCTCTTTATAGAAGAAGACTAGGGAATAATAGGATGGAGATGGTGGAAGAATTCATGGGTAGAATAATCTAGGAATAATGTGGAGGGGCTGGAAGCAAGAGCTTGGGATTTATAGCTGTTTAAAGGACACGGGGCATGGGAGCCGTTACCTGAGGGGTTAACAAGCAGTCAGAAGAAACGCGTGTGAGAATGGCTAGAGAACGTCTTCACACAGTCAAAGTAGGAGGGGTTTCACATGAATTAATAATCAATGATAAGAGTGTAATCATATCCCACAACTGAAGGAGAATGTACAAGGAGGGACAGACTTGGAAAGAAAATGTAGAACTCATTGCAAAATATGTAAGTAGGAAAGTAAGTCTTCCCAATCATGGCCAAAGGGAAAGGATTCTGTGTTGGTTTGAATGAAAATGGCCCCAAAGAGAATGGCACTACTAGGAAGTGTGGTTTTGTGGGAGTAAGTGTGGCCTTGTAGGGGGAAATGCGTCACTGTGGGAGTGGGATTTGGGGTCTCCTATGCTCAAGCTATTCTCAAGGTGATAGACAGTTTACATCCTGTTACTTGCAGATGAAGATGGAGAAGTCTCAGCTCCCTCTCTAGAACCATGTCTGCCTGCGTGGCATCATGCTTCCCACCATGATGATAATGACTAGACCTCTATGATGCAAGTCACCCAACTAAATTCCTTCCTGTATAAGAGCTGCCATGCTTATGGTGTCTCTTCAGAGCAATAGAAACCTTAACTAAGACAATGTCCAATTCCAAATAACAATATACCTAAAATATAAGAATGGTTGACATTGTTAAATGTTTTAAAGATGTCCCCAGGGAATGTGGGGAGGACAGTAGCCTTGAGTATCTGTAAATGAAGAGAAATATAAGTGATTATGTTTTCTTTTAAACAATAATAAATATATTGTGGAACAGAGAGATGTTACCATAATATTTAAAGATAAAAGTATCCAAGATAGCATTTTCAGGTATGCATGGGTCCAGCATACACATTCTTCTTCTTTGCCACTAGGGGCACCCTGTATTGGACAGACTGAGTAGTTCAGGACTGTACACTCCAGAAATGCAGAAGCAAACTAGCCCACTAATCTACACTCCAGCCTTGGAACATAGAGCA
This sequence comes from Arvicola amphibius, assembly GCF_903992535.2. NCBI lineage: Eukaryota > Metazoa > Chordata > Mammalia > Rodentia > Cricetidae > Arvicola > Arvicola amphibius. The sequence goes on along the minus strand of NC_052057.2, from coordinate 1,392,821 downwards.
TCATCATCACGGTAATCTAGGGACTTTTTTTAAAAAGAGAAAAAGTAAAAACAGAGAAAATGTGTCATTTGACATGCCTTGGTAAACCTTTTTATAACCTGGTGTTTATTTCTTAGAGGGAGATGAACTGTCCAGTTGTACAAAACACCTTTTCTACTATCATACTATAAGGCAAAAGAGACACCCATCCTTTGACTCGATGAGAACTCAGATAAGTGGTCCTCTGGTTCTGTGTCCTCTCAACTCAGTGACTCTTTGGTACTGGGCAAACTAGCACACTTTATCTAAAATATAGCAATAGCTCAATCGAGGCATGGTCATTGAAAACTGGCCCCACCCCTTCGAAATCTTAATAAATATTGCTTCCCCCAACATAATATTTTTATTAATTATTTGGGAGCTTCATACACTGCCCCCCTCACGCTTGTTTGCCATTCCTCCCATGTCCATCTCCCTGTGCCTCCCCCCACCAAAGGCAACAAGTTCAGTTTGTGTTGTGCATATATTTACTGGAGCATGGTCAAACTTCCAGTGACCAGTGCTGTGGGACAATGGTTTGTACCCTGTCGTTTATATTTTAAATAAACACTGATTGGCTAGTAGCCAGGCAGGAAGTATAGGTGGGGCAACCAGGTGGGGCAATGAGGATTCTGGGAAGAGGGAAGTTGCAGTCATGACCCAGACACAGAAGACACAAGATGTGACTGCCTCGCCGAAAAAGGTGCCAAGCCATGTGGCTAACACAGACAAGAATTATGGACTAATATAAGTTATAATAGTTAATAAGAAGCCTGAGATACTAGGCCAATCATTTTATAACTAATGTAGGCTTCTGTGTGATTCCTTTGGGACTTAACGACTGCAGGGACTTGGCAGTACAGAAACCTCAGCCAACAGAGGCCAGCCTCTCAAAGACAACTGAGTCACTGAATCCTTCCCACCCAGCCCCACCTCAGCCCCACCCCAGCCCCACTGCCGGACGTCATCAGTTGCAACTTCAGCATCTTTATCACATTTTTAAAGGACTCTCCTCAATAGCTTGTTTCTTTTTTCTTTTCTTCTCTTTTGTTTTCTTTTCTTTTTTTCTTTTTATTTTCTTTCTCCTTTTCTTCTTTTTATGATTGTCAGAGAAGCCTTCAATAATGCTTCATTCTCCGTTATGGGGTCTGCAGTCTACAGTCATCAATACCATATCAATATCAATATTTCCCATAGCACCCAGCGGCAGCATGGGTCACAGACATCAACATGGCTTCAGGCAGCAACATGGACCACAGACATCAGCATGGTCTCCCGTGGCAGCATGGACCACAGACACACTGACCACAGAAGCCTTTCGGGGAGACTTAACCCCGGACAATAAACCATTCTTCTTCTTGGATGTCTTGTTGCTCAGAGTCTGGGTGATCATGCAGTTGGACAGTTTGTCAGGGGGCAGGACTTGCATGAGCTCCAGGCTACTGTGTCCCACCCTGCCTCGGCGCTGCCCTGCATGGCCATCGTGCTTGCAACCTGCAGGCAGCACCGCTGCAGCCCTGTGATCTCCTGCCCCAGGAGGGTGAGTCGCGCAAGTGTAGGCAGCAGAGCAGTGGCTCCACAGTGGATCTAGCGGCTCTTGACAGGCCGTTTCTTTAAGAGAAAGTCTGCAACATGCATGTAGTCCAGGGCATGGGAACCTTCAGGTCTGTTTCCCTTCTGGGATGGGCTAGATGAGCTCCGAGGTTCTCCCTGTCGCTGAAGGTCTAAATGGCGGTTCCACCTCACCTACTTTGACAGGTGCCTCATGACATTGATGACCCTTAAACACACCCCTTTCTTGGTGGTTGTACCTCACATCCCTCTTTCTGGTCTGGACCGTGAGTGTGATGGAGGACATCTCTGCATTCTCTACAGCTCTGAGAAAGGACAGATGATGGAAGATGTCTGTCTTCTATGTAAAGATCGTTTGGAGGAGGTAAGAACAGAGCCATCCACAGGGAAGACTAGGAAGTGGCCCAGTCATGGCAGCCTTCAGCTGAGCCTAGCCCATGACTGTCCAGTGAACCAAATGTTCTTTTTTGGGAGACCTTGGCAAGGTCAGCAAAAGAATCACCCAGTTGAGCTCAGCTCTAATTGCAGAATCATGAGCAAACAAGACAGCTTTCATCTTAGGCCTCTTAGTTTTAGGATGGCTTTACACTGGACTCAGAAAGACAAAAAAAAAAAAAAAAAGCCTACAATTACAATCCTTGAAAACAGAGGCTGGCGAAGGTTTCAGACAAAAGTCAGGATCCTGGCCCTTTTCCCTAGGATAGGATGAAATATGGTGTGCTAATTTGGCTCGACCTATATCTGTATCAATCCATTTGTTTTGTAGCTTCGATGAGCAGGCACCTGGAGGCATTGTGAGCCCTGCAGGCTGCATTGTGCCTTTTGTTTATAAGTCACCCAATCTACAACCAACATCCCCAACCACCTTCTTTGTTGGTCTCCCACACTGTGCCCCCATCTATAAGTTACTTGCTGTAGGGTCAAACACCACACAACTGAGGACAGTCCCATGCCTCAGCCTGCTGCAGCCACTCCAACCAGCAGGACACTAGACGTTTTCGCTCCTATGCTTACCTGCTCCCCCTGTGCCATGACCTTCCCTGTGTGGGCCTTGCCCCAGTAGCCTGGTTTCCCCCTTATTTTAGTACCTGGGAGTATAATGGACCTTTTCCAGTGGTGTGCCATATGTAAACAATAACGGCATGTGTGTTTTAAAACAGTGATCTGTTGGTATGAATGAGGGGACAGATCCCGCAGCCAGTGTCACTTTGGTAGGTGACTAAGATGAACAAGGTCGAAGTGACTGACAAGGAGGACACACTGTCGGTCACATGTGTCCACCAGAGAGACTCCACCTCTCCGACCTCAGCCTTTCATTGTGTGCCCTAAATTCTAGGCAGCTACATATCATCGTTCCCCTGAGAATAAGCGCTGTTTTTGAATGTTCCCCTATTAATTTGCATGATAGCTCTAGGAAATAATCTGTTGTCTCCTTTATACAGAAGCGAAAGTCAAGGGTCGGAATAAATAAGATGCTGCAAGCAAAAGGAGACTCCAACTTTTTGCTGTAATTTCCCAAACAATGCTTTTCCTAGACGGCCCCCACACTTTGTAGGAGTTCCACTGTTTGCCAACGTTTCCTATCTGTGTATTGTTATGTAATGTCTCAATATGTCTTCTGAGTTAAGATCTGAACAAAAGAGATTGGCATACTAAAGAAGTGAATTACATGTATTTGTTTATGTGTGAGCTACACGCATACCACAATGTTCATGTGAAGGTCAGAGGCAAGAGTCTGTTCTCTCCTGCACACAATCTCAGCACTGAGTCAGGTTGTCAGGCTTTGTGTGCCTTACCCCCTGAGACATTTCTCCAAACCAAATTTCACAGTTTCAATCTCCTTTTTATTTTTACTATCAAAGTGGTCATTCTCAGTAACAGTTTGAAATACAAAGAATAAATTGAAAAATTACTCATAAAACTAAAAAATAACTAGTTGATATTCTGGTATACATCCTCCTAGTAATTTTTTTTAAAATATATGTATGTTGGGGATGTAGAGGTAGCTCAGCAAGTAAGAACTCTTGCTGATCCTGCAGGGTACCTGGGTTCAGCTCCCAGTGCCCACATGATGACTCACAACCTTCCAACTCCAATCCCAGGAGATCTGCTGCCCTCTTCTGACCTCAGTGAGTACCACACACCCATGGTGCATGTACATTCATGCAGGCAAAAACACTCATGCACATAAAATAAAACAAACATAAAAATGTGATATGTATTTAATGCAACAATATTATAAGAGTGTACCTCTTACTGATATTCAAATGTTAAGTGTGAATAATTATTAGTGTTTTGTTATTAAAAGGTACTCTAATTAATTTTCTCATCTGTCCTTACATAATTCTTTCTGAACATGTCATAATCAGAGATAAATTCCTAGATGTAGAATTGCTAAGTCTAAGATATTCACATTCTTGATATATTTTTAGACTTAATTTATTTCATGTCCCTCCAAATACTTACTTTCACATATCCTATACTCTTTCAGTCTTGATATAAAATAACTTACCATTACAGAATGGGGTGTGTGTGTGTGTGTGTGTGTGTGTGTGTGTATGTGTGTGTAGTGTATGTGTCGTGTGTGTGGTGTCCTGTCTGATTGTGAAGTAGTAGAGAGATCTGCAGCCCCACAATACAAACAGGAGACTGTATTTCCCTGTACTACTTAGGCAAAGGAATACACCCCCTACCCCGTATGATCTAAAGAGCTCCCCTGACAGACTCACCTCCCCAACCCCAGTCTTTCCCTGTGTCCCCTAAATCCTAAGTCATAACACTTGAGCTTCCAGCTAAAAGGTCCAAGGTTCACATGCAGCCAAAATGCCCCAGGTGTTATCAGAGTTAACAGCTGAGCTCAAAGGAAGCTAACAAGGACCTGGTGCCACCTAGAAAGATGAGAAGTGTTTGGAGTTATGCAGGGGCACAATCAGGGTGGAGTAGCAGGAAACAGCCTGCTGTGGCCTGAGGATAGCTTGCTGACAGAAGGGCTCCATAGTGTGTTTCCGAGAACCCTGAGGTCAGAGGCTTTTCTGGAAGTGGTCGGAGGGGCCCAAACAATTAATTGGACTTATTGGACTGAAACTTTGAATTTCTTTCTCTGCTGGCACCTTAACCACACAGGTCAGTAGCGTCTGTTCTAACAACAGGACTCTAGTAGAGAAACCACTGCAGGGGAATATACCTGCCCCGTCTTCCTCTGCAAAGAGAGTATCTGAGGCAGGCCAAACACACACTGGCTCACATTCACTGCCAAGGCAGTGGTTCTCAGCGGTGACCCTAAGAAAAGTCCTGGGTGCTGAAGCGGCCCCTTTGGCACACTTACCAGTATCATCATGGCTGTTTCTTCACGTCTGCCACTGAACTATGGGAATTTTTTTTCTAGTCGTGAATTTCAATTCGAGCTGGAGCCTCCGAGTTACTGACAGCCCTGGAGAGCTATGACTGCAGGAAGACTGACTTCACACTGTCACGAAATCAAAACACAAGCAGAAAGCTAGACGCTCTCACTAGCCTTCCCTGCCAATTTAAAACAAGGCATCTCCCTACACAGCGGGCTTCCTAGGAAAGGGGAGGGAGTAGAAAGTGCCTACTTCCCCAAGTTCAAAGCGAGCAAACACGAGCCTGGCAAAGGCAGTACAAGAAGGAGATGTTGCAATTCAGTTAATGTTCTCCACAGGAAGCCAGAAATCATTCCTGGGACGCTCTATGGTACGTAGGGGGCACCGGGCATATTTACTTCTCCTGACTTTGCTTAAGCTGTGCACAGACATTTTTTGTTTGTGTCACCAGCACAGGCTCGGGCACACGGGTCATGCCAACTCCCCTCTGAGGAGGTCATGAAGCAGAGGCAAGGGCCCTTCCTGCCTTGGCTTCTTGTCACTAAGTGTAATGGGAATTCCTTCCTGATCAGACAGGACCCCAGCTGCTTGGCTGCTTGGCTGAGGCAAAGCCTTTGGTAGCCATCACTGAAGCTCTTTTGTGATACCACGGAGAAGGCACAGTTCCAAGCCTAGACAGCCCCTATGTTGTCTATATCTTGCCATCAGCCCTCTCTCCCCTTCTCTAAAGCTAATGCTGACCATCCTTTTACTGCCCTAGTTCTTAGGGACCCTATGGCTAGGTTTGTCTGGTATCTAACGTAGGCAAGTCCTTATCATTCATTCCAGCTCTCATTTGCTTTAAGATTCCATCCTTAAGGACCCATTCACCTGACCTGAATAAATCAAGCCCAGCTTCAGCTAGGATGGGACAGGACTTAGCTGTGTGACAAAGCACACACCTAGCAGCATATATGAGTCCCTGGGTTTGATTCCCAGCACCAGGGGAGGAACAAATAGATAGACATAGCTTATGCCGCAGTAACAATCCGAAAATTCCAGTAGTCAAATGAGGGTTTATCATCCACACTGCATATCTGCCAGGTTGCCTAGAGGGCTAGATCTTAGAGCCAGTCAGTAGCTCAGGACACTGCCAGTGACCCAGGTTACCATCAGTAATTCCTCATCCCCAAGAAATGAGGGAAATCACCATAAATGGTACCAACCCTCTCGAGTTATTAGCCAGAATTAGCCACATAACTTCATCTAACCAAAAAGGGGCTAGAAAATACAATTTTCACATGTGTATCTAAAGTCACAGGACCAGAAATATTGAAAAAACTGCATAAATGACCACAAATTATCAGGTCAACTGCTTATTTTACACTAAGAAGAAAAATGAAGATTCTCAGAGTATAGAATTACCCCTCCTGTTTCTGTTTGCTATTTGTGTTCCATTCTCATGTTCTAAGCAGGGATAACCAGAAAATAGGGTGGGGATGTTTCTGATCTGATTCGTACCGTGTTTGCTTGATGTACTCAGTTCTCAGGATGGCTTGCCAGAGAGGATCCAAAATTACATAGATATGTGCAGAAGAGGAAAGGAAGGGGTGAGAATGTGTACCAAGAGTATGCTAAACTATTTAAATTTGGAGGGAGGGAGGGAGGGAGAGAGACGAGAGAGACAGAGACAGAGAGACAGAGACAGAGACAGAGACAGAGACAGAGAGAGACTCCACAGGACACTGAGACAGGACTCTCAAAGGGACAGTGAGTGGACGGAAATGAAACTGGCCAAGGATGATTTTGGCTGCTGCTTGCTCGTTTTCTGGAAGCAGGGAACCAGAGGAGTCAGTGTGAAGATTATTGCATCAGGCTGAACATGAATCAGTTACAGCTTGGAGCGGAGTCTGAAGGAAAGAACATTGGAGATTACGGTGGAGGCATAATTGATACGCAGAGGCGGTGGTGTGCAGAAGGATGGATGTGTTTGTTGTTCTTGGCCCCAAGAGGACTGCGGAGCTGTTGAAGGGCTGCTGTGCGATGGCAGCAAGAATGTGCAGCTCAGAAACAGGAAGGCAGAGAAAGGATATTCCTGCAGCCGTGCAGAGGCTATACGTGCACTCAGTATAAAACACAGTGAAGAGCCGGGCGATGGTGGCGCACGCCTTTAATCCCAGCACTCGGGAGGCAGAGGCAGACGGATCTCTGAGTTCGAGGCCGGCCTGGTCTACAAGAGCTAGTTCCAGGACAGGCTCTAAAAAAACCTACAGGGAAACCCTGTCTCGAAAAACCAAAAAAAAAAAAAAAAAAAAGTGAAGGAAGAAGCAAGGTCCAAAGATGGCCAGTGACGTAATGTCGAGTGCCCATGACCTGGGAAGAGGTCTCTCAGAGCTTCTCATACACCCATGCACCGTAAGTAACAATGCCAGAGAATGGGGCCCTCAAGGGACCCCAAGTTCAATCTGTCAGTAAATTGAATGGCGTTGCCTTCAACAGACAACCTAAGTAGAGCATCTCTGCACCGCCTGCCACCTTCCTCCAAGCCTTCCTCCACCATCTCCTATTAGGTTTTACTGCAGCCTCCTAACTTGCTTCCCGTTGATGGCCCAGCTGCCTCTTTCCTCATGAAGCTGCATTACGATCCTCTCAAAATGGAATCATTTCTCTGTCTAAAACTCTTCAGTGAGTCCCTGTTCCTCCCAGAGGAACTCAGGGCCTGTTTTGGACCCAGAAAGCCCCATAGTTTTTAGATCTTCTCACATCCCTGTCTGTCTCATTTCCTCTTTACCCACTTGACTGTAGAAACATGAGCATTGCTACTCCCTGTGCCAAGCTTCAGCCTCAGGGCCTTTGCACAGGCTGTGCTTATTCCTCTGGGCTTGGGAGCCCCTACTCCCAGAACTCCATACAGGGGCCACCCCTCCTTCTGATCTCTGCTACCTATCATTTTGTCAGAGAGCCCTTTAGGCTTCGGTCTATTCAAGAGAAGCCCAGCTCCAGCGTTGAAAGATTGGGTCCCTAAATTCTTGCCTTCACCAATTTCATGTGAAGCGCACTATTCCATGTAACATATTTCACACTGACTTGTTTAGTCATAGGAAAAGTGAGTTAGTTCCAGGTGAGGCGGGGCAGGAGGATTCGTGTGTGATTTGTTCACTGCCATACTTTAGCACCAAGAAGAGGGTATGAGCCCAACATTAATGTGTATTGATCGGGTAGACAGAAACTTACCCTAACTTCATTGGTGCATCCACGCAGCACCAAAGAGATACTTGAGAGATAAGTACTTGTTTTCCAGAGCTGCTTTGTATAGATCTGGGGTCTCCTCCTCCTCCCTGCTACCAGCTACCATGGATACAGGTTTCTTAAAGGAGGGTCAAGGATGTTGACAGATGTTTTACATTAGCTTTTATGTTCCCCATAATATTAGCAACAAGCCAAGCTCGAATAATGGAGCTATGATTCTATCATGCACTTCTGATCTGATACGGACCATAAGAGCTTGGATCTGGAGGCTAAACGCCATTCCCAGGACCTTCAATGGGATTATACTTATGTAACTCATTTACCGTTACTCATTTTATATATGTTTACAGACAAAGGGAAAAATCACAAAGCCAGCAAGACCAAAGGGAGAAAAAAAAAAGACACCCAGTGGTTTCCATTTCTAAATTATAATCATTACATATGACACAATATTCTGCTAGACAATAATACTTCTCAGATAAATAAGAAATGCACTGTTAACATCAAGGTAAACATAATAGGATGGCTTTGTAAAAAATGAGTATTACCTTGCTCCATCTTTGGGATATGATTTTCTATAGCAGTACCAATTCAAATGAAAAGTCAAGAGAGTAATGGATTTTTAGCCAATGGGGCTGGTGCATGGAAATACGGTCAGAGAAAGCCTTGGATAATACCTCTGAGAGGCCTCAGAAGTTATTGTCCTATTGCAGCTATTTCAATTCCACACCAATAGCAATCCATGGGCTTTCATTATTTATGTCCATGCTTCTAATGAAACAAAACACATTGGGGCGGGGGACTGTGTGCAGCTAGACTTAGGTCCATGACAATCTGTCAGATATGACTTGTAAAGATGAGATCTCGTTATGTTCCCCAGGTTGGTCCTGAAACTCTGAACTTGATCCTCATACCTTAGTCTCCTGTTAATTTGGCCCATGGCACACAGAACTGTGCATACCTTGAGTACTCTGGTATTTTTAAATAGAGTAGACTGGGGAGTTGGCTCAGTAGTTACAAAGGCCAGGAACCCACGTCAGTGCTGGGTGGATGTAGCAGCCCACCTGTAATCCCAATGTGGCAGAGAAAAGAACTACCAGAACAAGCTAGTCAGCTCAGCTAGACCATATGGTGATCTCTTTATTCAACTGAGAGACCTTGCCTTGATGACTGAAGGGAGAGCCACCAACAAAGGCACCTGATGTCATCTTCCGGCTCCACAGGCAAACATGCACCTGCACACATGTGAACATGCACACACACACATACATAATACACACACACATACATAACATATACATGCATGAAATAAAACAATAAAACAGGGCTGAGCATGCTGGTGCTCATGTGTAGTCCCAGCCCCAAGCGAGTCTGATACAGGAATCATTTGAGTCCGTGCCTTAGTCTGTTCTGTTTCTGTGAAGAGACACCATGACCAAGGCAACTTATAAAAGAAAGCATTTAATTGGGCGCTTGCTTACAGTTTCAGAGGTTTAGTCCATTATTAGCATGACAGGAAGCATGGCAGCATACATGCACTATAGCAGCAGGGGAGAGTTGCATCCTGATCTAAAGGCCAAGGGAGAGACTGGGCCTGCCATGGGCTTCTGAAACCTCAAAGTCCACCCTCAGTGACACACTTCCTCCAACAAGGGCACATCTACTCCAAAAGGGCCGCATCTCCTAACCCTTCTAAACCTTTCAAATAGTGCTGCCCTCTGGTGACCAGGCATTCAAATATAATAAACCTATGGTGGCCTTTTTTATTCAAACCACTGCAGTCCAGGAGTTCAAGTCTAGCCTAAGCAACATAGTAAAGCCCCCATCTCCAAAACCTGAATTTTAAAAAGAGTATTCAAAAATAATACACTAGAAATATTGATGAGGAAGTGACCCCTTTCCTTGCACCCGGCACATCCTAGATAATAGGGCACATAATTTCCTCAACCAGTAAATTACAGCTTCAGTCGAGAAGAAACATAAGGCTCTCAAAGAGTCTTTTCTTGTAAACGCCTATCCATAGGCCCCTTGGCTACCACTGACAGCCTATTCTGTGCTTAGTCTGCCTTACAGCCTCCAGAGGATATGTGTACAATTTTACGGAGGTTTCTCTTGTTCCAATCAGATGTGACCTTTCAAATATATAAAACTGTATATAAGAAAATTGCCCACAAGACTGCTATAAAATTTAGCAGTTCAACTCACGAGTAGTTTTTGAACACATTATATTATACGGGACATCATTCTCTACGGCATAATTGCATTTTGTAAACAAAAGAGACTAAACATCATTTACCTCTGTGAAGCGTCTATGCTGTGTGTGGACAGCAGCATGAACAATATCAAAAAAAGGGCATATGCATTCTTTCGATAGTAACTGTTATGTGTGGTAGAGAAACGTCAAGCAGGGGAGGGCAAGGGATGCAGAACGAGAGTGCAGTTTTAGAGAGAATTAGGCTAGAACTCAGTGGGAGAGAGACTCCCGCAGAGGCTCCATGGGTGGCAATACCTAGAATAAGATTCCGAGCATGAAAACCGTGAGTGCAAAGATCCTGAGGTGTTGGAGCACAAGGCAAGCAAGAGGAGAGAAGTGGATGAGCTCGGTCTGTAGGGTCTGGGGACCGGAGTTCTGTCCTACAGTGACTCTGTCTTGCTGAAGTGAGAACCATAGGACAGAGTGGTGATGGCAAATGACAAGTTTTCCAAAGCATCACCCTGGCTCTCTCAAGAATGAGTAGAGGGGGGTGGGGAGGGGCTACATAAATAAGGGCAGGGAGACCACTTGGAAGGCATTGTTGTTTGAGGAAGATGTCTACCACTCATTCATGGACCAGTCATTTGGCTCTAATGACACAGGTGGATTACAGGTACAATTTAAGAAAAATAAGATAGGATGAGAATAGTAAGATTGGTTCTCATCTGATTCCAAAGAATCATACGGCTGCTTTAACTATGTGTGAAAGCTAGGTCCCGGGCTCTCCCAGCTACGTCCAGGTCAGCTGTGCCACTCACCCACCAAAATCCCTCATCACTGATGATATTGAAGGAAAGCTCAGAAATGTGGGAAGACCAGGAACTCGTGATGGAGCTAAACGGCTCCGAAGTGACTGGGAGGTGCAATGTGTCTACTGGTCTACGACAGGGGAGGGTGTCACCCTGTCCCTCCTCTGGTTAGACCTTTTCATGACCCACTTGTGACCGTTCTAGGAGCCTTAAGCATCAGAAACAGTACTGTTTCTGCGCTTAACAATTCTGAACTACCTGGAAAAGCTTATGAATCGACCCTCTCCTCCTCTTCCTCCTCCTCCTCCTCCTCCTCCTCCTTCTCCTCCTCTCCCTCCTCCTTCTCCTTTTCTGGCTCTGCTTGGACTCCTCAGCCTTCATAAGTTGCTGACTCATTCTCCTGAGAACAGCAACTTCACAGGGACCGTGCTTGGATTTTGAGGTTTTTTTGTCTTATCTGTGGACTGATGCCCATTTATGGAGATTGTCCCTAACCTCTGACTTTCTTATGTTTGTCCTGTGGGTCCTAGGGAAAGTGAAGCCCCAAGCCAAAAGGAACAGCCCAAGCTTGCATGGGTCTTTATCTGAGACACAGGGTTCCAGCTAAGCAAGAGTTTTCAATGAGAGAGGTCCTCCCGCACCAGAAACCTCTTCGAGGTCATCACTGTCTTCGCTTCCTGGTACCTTTCTATCCAGAGAACAACTTACACAGGAGAGCATGTGTGCCAAACCTGAGTTTGTAAATCCTGTCTTTTAAGCATATGTAGTGGCCGAGGGTAGGTGATATCATTGTGTGTTCAGTTAGATGGGATCCTTGCAGACACGTCCCATCTGCATTCTCTGGAGGCCAGAATGTTGACACCTGAGAATACGTCAAGGCCAAGAAGACTCTGGGAGTGAGGAGTCACGGTAACAGGTCAGCACTGGGTATGTGCTAAGGAAGACACACAGAGCTTCTCCACCCAGAGTGAAAAAAAAACTGAACTTATCCTAGTATCAGGGCTTCTTCTGGGAAGGCTGTCACCCTGATCTGTGATGTGCTATCAAGATGAAATTGGAACCAAGTGTACTCTATTCAGGACATCTGGAGATAAAAAATATATATATAACGCTCCTTTTCTATCTTTGTGGCATTGTTCACAAAGATGTGATCTGGCTTTTAAAACCATTTGCACTGTATCTCAAGGCTAAGGCTGACAATTCACATAAAAGGCTCTCTCTTTCTCTGTGGTTTGTTATCTGAACCCGGGCTAGCTGTCATGGCCATTCTTTGCTCTGGGGACACTTGGGACAACCGCTCTGCTAGAGACTGCCACCTGACCCAGGCTTCCGATTTCCATTTCATTTCCTGGGTTTCTGGCAAGTTTTTGTTTTGTTCGGCAGGATGATCTCAAAACCAGATGCAGTGTTAAAAGGCAAGTCTGGATGTTTAATTTTTCATAATTATATTATATGCCCCCTGTAGAAAGCTCTAAGTACACGTTGCTACGAAGAACTACGGAGCCTCCCACTTTCAGATCAGCTCTGTATTAAACGGCGTCTGCTCTTTCATTTATGCACGTGATGCTTTCGTTTGAGATTCCTGCTGCTTTGCTGGGGTTGGGACCCAGGGCCTTGAGCATGCGCAGCAGCGCTCTGCTCTCAGCCGCCTCCACAGCCGTGATACTCTGTTTCTGTTTCTAAAAGGAGGGAGGAAGAGGGGGTTTGAAGGCACAGTTTTGTGAATTCCTCATTAATAATTTATGGCAAGCGTTTTCCAGCAACCTTTAATTGTCAACAGATGTGGACATGCTACTTTTTCGCCGTCATCTTTCCTCTGCGACAAAACACGATCCCAGACATGCGGTCTCTGAATTATCATAAACCACTCCAGAAAGTTCAATAGAAGAAACGCGACGAAATGGCTCTTCCCATAAAGTGGCAGTGTCACAAGTGCGGGATCTTATCTAAAATGCAAACCCGTGGTCCTCTCTGGCTGTGACTCCAGAAAGTTCTGTGTCCTTATTTGCCCAACATCAAGACTCCCCAGAACGTCCCATCTGTGGTGTGTCGGTCCATTCTGGCTGGCAAAGGGACACCTCCTTCCCACCGCCCCTACCCAAACCGTTCTATTTATTTTCCCTTTTCCCTGAGGGTGCTTCTAAACTTCCTTGTAATATAATCTAAAGGGCCTATTTTACCCTATAAAAAAACAAGTTTCTGGGCTGGGAGTGTAGCTCAGTGGCAGAACATTTGCCTAGTGTGTGCAAGGCCCCGAAGTTGATCATTGGCCGCCACAGAAAAGACAGCTTTCAGATAAACACATCCGTATGCCTTTTGCTTTGCCTCGGTGTTGAAAATCCATTAAACCTGAGGCACTGAGGGAGGTAAGGAGAGATGCTGGTTATCTTTAAAACAGGTGCTCAGAGTCATCCCTGGGGATCTAGACCTGGGTGACAGTTCCTAGGTCAACCCTAATGGCTGGTATTCACCGGTGTGACGCTGTCTTTTAATTAAGACACACTCCTAACGAGAGTCATGGGCGAAAGCTGTAGTGATTTGAGGAGGTTTGATCCGGCCTCCGTGAAGGAAGCTTCGCTTTTGGAGCAAAAACTTAGTGTGAAGACTCTTACTTGTTTCAGACCTCTGAGCAGTTGCTGCAGCAAATCAGGCCAGTTAGAGCCTGTGGCCAACATACCACGTGGGCAGTGAAGTGGACAGGACTAGCCAGGGGCCGCTGTGGTGGATGAAGGTGCCGCAGGCCAATGTCCTTGGTGACAGATGGGTCCCTTATTTATTTTCTGCTTTTCGGTCAACACAGATGCCCATTCTCAACTGCGTTTTGTTTAAAAGATTGTGAGGCATGAGAGTGGAGGTAATGATGGCTTCGGTCTCAGTAAGTGATCAAGAAAGCCAGATGTACTTAATTGTTGAGTCCTCTGAGTTGTGGGTTTTAAGGGGAAAGAGATGCTCAAACCAGAGAAACCTGGCTAACACACGGCTCAGTTATTACTAAATGCCTCACAGAAAAGACTGCATGTGCTTTAAGATCTGTAATATTTCTCTCATTTAGAGGAACTAGAAGCCTCCCGTGTTTCTTTCGACCTCTGCACCTGACTGGTTTCCCTCCTCCTCGGGTCCTTTTCAGCTGTCTGTAAATAACCCTACCCATCCCCATCCCAGACTTCTGAGCAGGAAGAGTCATATATCCCATCAGGACATGCAATCTGCACATAACTTATTGCTTATATAGTTGAAAATCTATAACTTAGCATCTCTTAGCCAAATGATTACGCTTTCATGCTAAAAACAGCGGTCTATATGTAAAAATTATCAATATGAGTCAGGAAAGGAAAAAAAACTGGGAAGCATAGCTTTCAAATATGTACATTCTGGATTCAAAAGCCAGCAGAAAGCAGAGAGACTGTGAAACAAAATTTCATTTTCATGGAACAGGTGAAGGTCAGGGAACTTCCGCTGAAAATGACATTCTATAAGCACAGAAATCACGGCTGTTCTCAGGAAATGTGGCAAGGGCTGCGAAGATGCCTGCAGGTGCTGACATTTTGGCTGGGTAATAAATTTTGATCAACAAATACATCAACAAATATCTAGCAAAGAGAGAAAGGAAAATCTAAAAGCTAGGCTCATCTTCACATAGAAACCCAGGAAGTCCTTGGATGTGAGAAAGGAGAGGATGGTTGTTGGGGGGAAAGGCACAACAGTGCCCTTCCAGTGACACACCCATCTGGTGGTGTAAGAGCAAAAGAACCACGGGCAAGAGTGGGGAGCAGAAATCACAGCCAAGAAAAGGGCCATCAATCAGCCTTCAAAGGACAGTGCATGGAAGAGACCTGCCCAAAACATCATGAGCATACAGGGGTGCTGGCTAGTTTTACATCAGCTTGAGACAATGTAACGTTATCTCAGGGGAGGGGTTACCTAAGAAAATGTTCCTTAAGATCAGGCTGTAGACAATCCTATTAACCATTTTCTTAATTAGTGATTGATGGGGAAAGGCCCAGCCCATGGTGGGTGGTACCACCCTTGGTCTGATGGTCTAAAAGAAAGCAAGCTGAGCAAGTCATGGGGAGCAAGGCCAGTAAACAGCACCCTTTCATGGCCTCTGCATCAGCCCCTGCCTCCAGATTCCCAACCTGTTTCATTCCTTCCTGACTTTCTTCAATGATGAAAAGTGAGGTAGAAGTACAAGCTAAATAAATCCCTTCCTTCCAAGTTGCTTTGGGCATAGTGTTTAAGCATAGCAATAGTAGCCTTATTGGTACCAGGAATAGGGTAGTGCTGACAGACCTGACCGTGGTTGTTTGTTTGTTGTTTGTTTGTTTGTTTGTTTTGGAGACTTAGGAATTTGGGGTGAGAAAAATCCTTGAGTGTTCAAAGCTTGGTAAGCTTGGAAGACAGAGAGCAGTGCCGGCAATAGAGGCCTGGCTTGTGGAGCTTCAGGGGAAGCAGGGAGTCCCTTGATGACTCTACCAGAGCAATTTGCTATTTAAAGTTAAGAATCTGTGATTCTAGTTAGCCGAGGCTGAAAAATCAGCTATGATCAACAAGTTACCAGAACCACTGGAGTGAAACTTTTGCTTTACTGGGACAATTGACAATGGTTAGCTGGAGCTGAGAAATCAGTGATAATTAAGAAAAAAAAAAAACAGCTTCATTGAGGCAAAATCTTCTGAGTGTTTCCTCAGAATCAGCACGTGGAAGCTGTGTTCGGAGATGGCCAAGGTTTTACTTGCGTTGTCAGCTAAACTTGACAGTATACAAGTCACCCAGGTGCCACTGGCTTTGAAGGCATGAAGAAGCCATGGAGAGCAGCTGAGGCCTGTCACCCTGAGAGACGATTGCTGAAGGTATGGCTGGAATAGCAGCAGAAGTCCCGGGATTGAAGAGGTCATGGAGAAAGTTGAGACTTGGTACAATGAAGAGAGCCCAGAAAGTTGGTGAAAGTACAGCCCAGTTGCAGCAGAAGACCCTGGCATTTTGAGGGTGTGGGTACTGTGGGATGACCACAAAGAGCGGCATCAGTGGTGGAGTGGAGCCCACCCGAGCTTTGGTGACAAGCTGTGTGTCCTCCAGAGGGCAGAGCTGGAGAGGTGACCCAGGCCTTTGGAGGAACCCAAACTTTAAGTGAACCCCAGATACTAGACATTGATGATTTACACTGTTGGAACTGGGGTTTGCTTTAATCCGACTGTGACTGTGCCCTAGTTCTTCCATCTGGTAACAAGGAGCCCACAATTGAGAGTCCTTGAAATTTTAGAGGAGTTCTTGGATTTTTAGGGACTGAACTTTCAATGTTTTTGGACTTGTAAAGACTGTGGAGCTTTTAAAGGTGTTTATGTTTTATAATGTGATGCTATCTTGGGGAATAAATGAGAAAGGAAAGGTGCTACTTGAAAAATGATGTGTTTTGTGTCAAGTTGACATAAAACTAGCCAGCCCAACTGACTCCTAGTCAGCTTGACACAGACAAAGTCATCTGAGTGGAGGCAATCTCACTTAAGAAAATATGGAAATTAAGAAAAATTTCCATAAGATCAAACTGACTGAAAGAAATGGAGAAGGAGTGGATTGGGGGGGGATTACGACAGAAAAGGGTGGGGGAGGGGCTGGGATGAGAGGAGGGAGGGGCAACTGCAGCCAGGATGTAGTTAATTAGTAGTAGTAGTAGTAATAACCGTAGTAGTTATAATAATAATAAAAGATCAAGGTGTAGGTAAGCCTATTTACCATTTTTGTAATTAGTGATTGATGAGGGAGAGCCCAGCCCATTGTGATCCTGGGTTCTATAAGAAAGCAGACTGAGCAAGCCAGTAAGCAGCCCTCTTCCATGGCCTCTGCATCAGCTCCTACATCCAGGTTTCAGTCCTGCTTGAGTTCCTGTCCTGACTTCCTCTGATGGCCAACAGTGGTGTGAGAGTGTAAACAAGTCAACAATAACCCTAAGTAAGACAAGGGACATCACTCTCATTTTAGAAAGCCCCCTTCTTTGGGAAATGGGGTTTCCCAAGTTCAGATTTTGCTGTTGTTGTTGTTAGATTAAGCTTAATTATTTAACTTTCCAGTAGTTTTATATGGGTAATTTATTTGAATTGTTATAAAGTCTAGACCAAGCTTGTAAGATAAAAATAAGTCAAAAGTTTAAAATTAATTGAAGAAATCAATTTGATAAGTAGTCAAACAATGATTTTTTTCCATGAAAAATAAATTACTTGTTAATTAGTAAATTTAAAATTAAGTGTAGTCAATTTGCAATTGCCAGTGCTGATAGAAATGAGAAACAACCCACAGAGACCCTAAAACCTGATTTCCATTTTAATTATTTCTTTGTTTCCATTTTTCTTCCACGCTAGAGTTGAACCCAGACCTTGCACATGCTCGGCAAACACTCTACCCCCAACCTGCCCTAAACGGTTTGAGTCTTTGAGCTTCTTTGTTTTGTTTCTAATTATTAAAGTAAACATTTATGAAGAGTTTACTATCCAGCAGTGAGACTGGGAACACAGGGCTAAGCCACACCCTACAACTAGCAGAGCTCCTTCAGCCATTCATTTTACCAGCTCAGGAAATTCACGCCATGTGTCATAATTAACCCGAAAGGAATTGGCACAGATGGTGAAGTGCCTGCCACCCAAGCATGAGCATCTCAGTGCCCATTCCCATCACCCAGATAAAGGCTGGGCACTGCACCACACACCCGTAACTCCAGTGCTTCGGGACCAAGCAAAAGGTGGATCATTGAAGCTCACTGGCAATCAGCCTAGACAAGAGGTGAGCTCTGGGCTAATGAGAGACCCTGTGTCAGAAGACAGGGTGGAGAAAATGGTACCAATGTTGACTTCCAACTTTGCACAAGCACACACCCATGCAATCACGTATACACTACACACACACACACACACACACACACACACACACACACACAGAAAAGAGTATACTTACTATGTATAATACATTCTTTCTTATGTGAGTTCTTTTCTAAAAGAAAGGGTTTGTTGTTATTTTACAATGTCTCATCCTTAATCCTGAAGAAAATAACTGGAGGAAATGGAGGAAGAACAGAAAGTAAGCAAAAAAAAAGCTCTAGAATCATGAACAGAAAGATAAGACAAAAATATAAGAGTACAAATGGCCGGGCGGTGGTGGCGCACGCCTTTAATCCCAGCACTCGGGAGGCAGAGGCAGGCGGATCTCTGAGTTCGAGGCCAGCCTGGTCTACAAGAGCTAGTTCCAGGACAGGCTCTAGAAACTACAGGGAAACCCTGTCTCGAAAAAAAAAAACAAAAAAAAAAAGAGTACAAATGATAAAGTTGTTTATAAACACTTTAAAGTGAACCACAATTTTCCCTAGGAAACAGGAAACTGTAAAATTATTTACACTTTTAAATATTATGACTGAAAAGCCACAGGATGATAGAGTAGAGGACATAGGGATGAGACAGAAATGGTATCATTCCACTATATCCTGAAGGAAAAGGTTAACCTGGAAAGAGATGAGCTCAGGAGTCCTGATCCACTATCCCCATAGAAACGACCTGACAAAGTATAAGAAATTACAAGTGCATCAGCCGTTCTCCCCCACCCGCTGCAACCATATGTTGGATGGCGGTCTGAGTTAGCTAACTTGTAATCAATAAACCCCAACGTGTTTGCATTGGGAAAGAAAAAGAAGAGAAAGAAATAACAAGTCAAGGCTGGGCAGTGGTGGCTCATGCCTTTAATTCCAGCACTTGGGAGGCAGAGGCAGGTGGATCTCTATGAGTTCAAGGCCAGTCTGGTCTACAGAGTGAGTTCCATGATAGCCAGGACTGTTTAACAGAGAAACCTTGTCTCAACTACAAAAAGAAAAGAAAATAAGTCAAAACAATTAATGATAAGCTTATTCTGCAAATATCGAAGTATGCCGTGTGCCCACAGTGAGCCAGATACACACAGCCCTCCAACTCAGTGTTATACAGTCAATGTTTCCTGAACCTGTAGACAAAAGAAGGGAATAAAGAACTAGTCATTGCTTCTGGATATCTATTCATTTTTTAGTCTCTGGATCTCTCTGCTAGGTAATTCCTTCCCCTAGGCTCCTACTGGATTCACACATCAATAATCTTAGATCTCAGTTGCCATGACTTCAGGATCTCATGGGCCCCACACCAACCAAATGCATCCGAGGGGACCTGTTCCACAAATACTGAGGAATCTGGACAAGGAATTATAGGATTTCAAGAAATAATAATTTTATTGTTAATGCCCTCACTTCTGGGCAAAATGAAAATAGCAACATTTGATGAGCAAATACTACAGAGAGAGTAGAAATCACATTTAGTATGTACCCTCTATAAAGAGAAGCATTCTAGCTCAGGCCTTCAGCTGGGCACCACTGCTGTAACAAGTCATGTGTCATCTCTGCCATGACCTGGGTGAAATACCCATGCTTGCTTGAGCAAGGGGACACTGGATAGGATAACACTACAGATCTCACAGTGACATAGATGTCCTTATCTGTCTGATACTGTGGCACAGTTCAGGCCGATCAATGGACTGATACCAAGGCTAAGAGGAGAGGTGCAGAGGACAAAGAGTATAAACAGACAAAACAAACAAACAAGTTGGCACCAAATCTGAGACCACAAGCAGCAAGATCCAATGTGACTATAGAGATCCTAAGGAAATCTTCCAAGAATTCAGCGCCCCATTGCTAGCCCAGAAGCCAGGGTTTAAATCACAATGAACACTCACACTCTTACACATCTAGGTGAGTCTGATGTGCAGGCACGGACAAGAACACTGTCAGAGTGCTGGGGAGAAAAGCAATGATTCCTTCCCCATTCCTGCAAAGGTCAAAGCTGGCATCTGTCTAACAAGAGAGATTAACAACAGAAGAGCTGAGCAAATGTCCCTGAAGTTCTATGTGACCTGAGAGCCTCCAAATATTTAGACTGAAGTACCCAGAGAAAACTGGATTTTTACGCTAAGTCCGATGAAGCACTTGGACAGTCTTGGAGAAATCTGACTGCACACAAATCAGCCATGTTAGTTAAGCTGGGGACTGACTATTCGGATCCTTCTCTGGGTCTCTAAGACAGTCCTTCAGCCTGTGTGTGAGGTAGGACACCTCGGGGCCTCTGGGGTGACAGCGGTCAGAGAGTAGCCTTTCCAGGTTTTATGACTTGCTTTGGGGAGAGGAATTCTAGCTTCTACAACCCTCTTAGTGAGGAGAAAGGACTAGACACAAGAGGGCAGGGATCCGTGAAATAGGTTTGTTTCTAAGATCCACTGAGCTTCTTCTATTCCGGTATACAGAACACTCTGCATACCAATGTGCTGGACTTTGGGGGATTATAAGGCAGGGAGATGGCTCAGTGGTTAAGAGTGATTGCTGCTCTTCCAGAAGACCTGAGTTCAACTCCCAGCACCCACACTGGACAGCTCACCACTACCTGTAACTACTCCAACTTCAGAGGATCTGACACTCTTCTGACCCCCATGATTACCAATACATATATAGCGTGCGTGTGTACGTACACACACACACACACACACACACACACACACACACACACACACCACAAGTAAAAATGAATTGGAGGAGATCACATCCCAAGCCTTCACTGCAGCCTTGCAAAAGATTCTAACTCTTCCTGCTCCGTCCTCCAGGTTCCTCAGTGGAATTGACTGGTCTTTCAAACATTACGAGATAAAGGCAAAATTACAAGATAAAGATTTCTGGGAGTGTTACAAGGCTTACCCTATACTAAATCGCTTAAGAAGGTTTGTCAATCTGTAAAAAAAAAAAAAAAAAAAAAAAAAAAAAAAGTGAGAAATTTTTCAGAGTAAAGTGAAGTGATTACCACTAAATCGTAATACAACCCAGCCATGCCTTGATGAAGGCAACGCTATGGCTCTTTGGAGCACTTACCTAAGTCTTTCCCTGCCTCTGGGTCCTTTGGTGGGCTAGGGATTGCTCTGGAAATCGGCCATGAAATTACTCTTGCTATCTTCTCATCCAGTCAATTCCCTCTCTGGCACCTGTCACTGAGCAACTTGTAATTACTTAGCAAATTGGAAGCACCCCCCAACACTTAATCAGCTTTTCCTGTTTGTTTTTATAAGAATAGGCCCAAGGTATCCATCTGCGTAGGAGGGGGATTAAAAGTTAAAATTGCAGATGTAACTAGAAGAAGCAGGGAGCTGGCACCAGGGTCCGGCGTGCCAAATAGGATTATGCAGTAAAACAATAGTTTTACAAGTCAGGCGTTTTCACTGAGAGGATTTTACAAATTACTCTAATATCCACTTTATTAAGGGCCAGTAATGGTGGCGTTCTGATGTGGGAGGCTACTCCTTTCCTCCCACGACAGAAAGCCAGGGAAGCTGAGAACCCCTTTAGCGCATGGTGCAGGGGAGGGAGCAGTTAAACAAAAGATGAGAAGAGCCGGGAGGGGAGAAGGGGAAGAGGACCAGAGGGCACCATTGAAGACTCTGCAGCTGCTGTTAAGGACAGCAGCTGTGAGGACAGGGATGGTAACACTCGGAGCCTATGTGTTCCCATCTGCTCAGGACTCCAGGAGACACCACCCAGCCAAGGACTCGGCTCCTTCACGTTGACCCTGCATTGCCACACATGAAGGCTCCGAGCTTTGCTGGGCTTCTCTCAAGCACTTAACTATGAATCCTGAATTGAGTGCAAAGAAATACAATGTTATTTTTTTTAGCCTGTGAAACCTTCCCTTGGGCATTCCATACCATTTCTGCCAGGCTTACTGAAACAGTGAAACTAGTTTTACAAAGTGGAGCTGTATTATTTCTACCCATTTCATCTGATAATTTCGTGAGACAACTGAATTAGGTGCTTTCCTATTTGGCACTGAGAAACTATGACCTAGCGAACATGTAGAGTTTATTTACTCCTTAATAGACCATGCACTGAGCGCTGTGATGTTCCCGATGGTGGGATACAGATAGCAGAGGAAGAACTAGCGTCAGAGAGTGCACAGTGAGATAGAGGGAAAAGTGACAGTGTAAGCAAGACTTATAGTGATTTGAATTGTGTGCTCCCACAAAAATAACACACACACACACAAGTACTGATGCCCCATAGCTGAGAAGGTTCCTTTGTTGGAAGTAGGGTCTTTGCAAATAAATCTGGCTAAATGATGTCATAGTGTTTTGAGAGGAGTTGAATCCACTATGACTGCTATCCTGATAAGAGAGGACACAGACAGACACAGGGGACAGTGTCTCCTATGTACAGAAGTGACAGAGATTGGAGTTACATAGTACTATAGTTTAGCTCATGAATGTCCCCCAAAGCCTTGTGTTTGTAGCATTATTGGGCTGTCGCAGGAAGAAATTAGGTCACCGGGGATTTGCCCTCAAAAGAGACCTTAGGTCTCAAGCCCCTCCTTTTCCTTTTCTTTTTGCTTCTCTGATAATGTATAAGCTCACTCATCCCTTGTTCATGCCATGGCATGCTGCCTCACCACAGGCCCCAAAGCAATGAGGCTAGCTTGCCATGGATGGAAACCCTAGTACTACCTGCCAACACAAGCCTTTCTCTTTGTAAGTTGTGTATCTCA
This sequence comes from Arvicola amphibius, assembly GCF_903992535.2. Taxonomy (NCBI): domain Eukaryota; kingdom Metazoa; phylum Chordata; class Mammalia; order Rodentia; family Cricetidae; genus Arvicola; species Arvicola amphibius. The sequence goes on along the minus strand of NC_052057.2, from coordinate 1,370,086 downwards.
GACATCTTAAAATAGCATCATCAGACAGTCAGATGACCCACGTTCCCTTAAGAAAATGAATGCCAAAGATTATCGGCCACCGCCAGAACACAGGAAAGAGACTTGCAAAGAGTTTCCCTTAGGATCTCTAAGGGAAGAATCTACTGTTACTTTTTTTTGCCACTCTGTTATGTGAAGCTATTGTGATAGATTGAATAAAAATGGCCTCATAGGCTTATAATTTTTTTTTTTTAGCTTTTCAAGACAAGGTTTTCCAGTAGCCATGGAGCCTGTTCTGGAACTTGCTGTGTAGACCAGGCTGGCCTCGGACTCACACAGCTCCACCTGCCTCTGCCTCCTGAGTGCTAGGATTAAATGTGTATATCACCACCACCTGGCCATAATTTTTAATGCTTGACCTGCTGTTGTTAGAACTGTTCGGGACAGATTTAGAAGCATGACCTTATTGGAGGAGGGAGATGTGTCACTGTTTTTAAAAGGCTGAGGTTTTAAAAGTCCACGCCCACCCACTCCCCTCTTTTCCTAGTGTTTGCAGATACCTATGCTCTCAGCTACTGCTTAGTATTGTGGGATTTTGAACCCTTTAGCCAATGGCTTTTGGGGGTTACTAGCCTTAGGGTGTGGTCTTGTCGCATACATGATTGCTTAAAAGAGAGAGAGAGAGAGAGAGAGAGAGAGAGAGAGAGAGAGAGAGAGAGAGAGAGAGAGCCCTCACCTCAGCTTTAAACTGACAGTACAAAGAAACCTCTGTGGTGTTAGGCCTGCCTGTTTGTTTGTTGCCAGGCTTCTCCAATCCAACCAGCATGGACAGTCGCATACTCTAACCCTCAAGAACTGTAAGCAAGCCTCCAATAAACTCTTTCTTTACAAGCTCCCTTTATCATGCCGTTATGTCATGGCAACAGAAAAGTAGCTAAGACAGTCACGCTGTTGAAGTGGTAACTCACAGGAACTACAAATACTGTGTGGGAGGGGCTTCAACAGCGGGCTCTCATCGCAAAGGGAAAGCTCCTTGCTTAGATGTGCTCTTTCTCTGTGCAGTGTTTGGGGGTGTGCTCCTGTCTGCTACAGAAGTAGGAGCTGGTAGCTGATCAAAAGCGGCAAGCTTGACCAAAACACAGCTGGCCCTCAGAAAAATGACCCTTCCACACTGTAGTCAAAAACTATGCTTAGAGAGCCCCAGAAGGAGCCGGGCACGCAGTAGACAAAGATGAAACTCAATCTCAAAGTACAGGGGAGGAAGTCTGCCAATGGCATAGCTATCTAAGATGAAGGATTATTGACAGAGTTTGCAACAGGGCGTGATGATCTCCAAGTGTATGCAACTTGCTTTTAGGATATCAAGAACAGAAACCTCAGAGACTGAGGCATGGGGGAGCAATGCGTGAAGATGGGGTGCAGCTGCTGGTGCTCCATACAGACAGGACTCGAAGTTCACTCTGCTTTCCTAGGAGATACCGTCATCTTGGTTATTATTACTTTCACCATGCTGACACTGTCGGCTGAGCTGATTTTTCAAGAAGGGCTTTCTGAGCTGAAATGGATTCATATCTTTTTCTACCAGATTCCAAAAACAAATGTAGAGCCCGGAGAATGCATACTTAGAACTCTAAAGGATTTTTCTAGGTAAAATCTACTCTGCCATCTCTTAAAACAAATGAGTTCCGTTGCACAAATACATTCATGTCAAACTATTTCAAAGAGCAATATGCGTCAAGAGCCATAGATCATGTTTGAGTTTTTATTCCAGTATTAGACATCACTGTAAGACACAGAAAGAGAGGAGGTGAAGAAGCTTGAGCAATTGTTTTTCATTGTTGACAACTTTTTTTTATAACGTAGTTCCAGTTTAATTGAAATTATTTGCCAAGGTAAACATGTTTACCATGTGGGGAAATGTTTCCTGATGCAGGTCGAAGGGACTCGGTGAGACTACGGAGCAGTGATTTTGGCAAGTGTTGTGGAAAAAGCAATTAACTCAGGTTTTCAGAGGATGCTGGTGCAGGTCTGTCTTTCACCCTGCTGGGAAACCGTCAGAGAGCAAAGCTGGCTGGGCCCAGGGATTCCCGAGGGTTTCCAGGTCCAGATCCACTCGGCCTGTGCTTTCCTTACAAGTTCAGCTTTAGTGAAGGGCATTTTGTGCAGAAAGAGCTTATTTTAGTTGCATAACCTACAATCTCAATAGCAGCAGGCGAAGCTCTCCTTCTCTTCCGGGGAAGGCCAGCTCTGCAGATCTGGGAATGAGTGATGATGAGCAAAAAGAAGGGAAGCAGAAAGGCTGTGGATAATTACGGACCCAAAGCCCAAATGGCTGGGTTTGATCAACATGTACCCTTTGCCTAATGCTAATCCATTTGTTCATTTATTGGAGTTTAAAACTGAGCCCTGTGCCCTCCAGCCTCAGCAAGCAAAGACATCATTTTAAAATACCCAAACACAAATGTGCTATTTATTCCCATGTAAAAGAATCATTCTTACAGCGTCTTACATTTTTTTTTCCCCTTCAGGAAGCTAGATCTTTTCAAGTTATTTACCATGTTGTCAATTATTGCCATCATTAATAATGATAATGACAATCACTGAGCCCCAGCAATGTGCTGCGGAATAAATAGAGCAACTGAACTAGGCTTCAGCCCAACCCGGAGGAACAAGGGTGGTTTTGTTTTACCCCCGAGTTCACAAAGCAGGGATGGCGAATATCAAGAAGGTCTGGACCCATTATCTTCCCTCATCTTTTTTTTTAATCTCAAAGCTCCCTTTCTGCAATTCCTTGTGCATACAGAGGGTGTGAATCACAGCCAGCCTCTATGTATGACCTGGCGCTGGCTCCACAGCCTTTGCCATTTGCCAGGCTGGCACTGACTGCCAGATGCCCCCAGCTGAGTGGGACTGGATGCACTGGAATCTGTTATCAAGTCACAAGACAAGATGCCAGTCTGGCACCAGTCTGTAAGCTGGAAGTGCATGGGGGGAACACAGACCCCCTGTCTGACGATGAATAGCTAAGCCGCGAAACCAATTGCCTGGATACCTGCTAGGAATTAGCCTGTCACAAATGACTCTGCCATGGGCAAGCATGTGTTTGCGGGTCTGTCTGTCTGTCTGTGTGCATGTATGTGCTTTCATCAGCTTTGCAAATACATGTAGAAAGACATCCAGGAAATAAGTAATGGCTAAGGTTCTTGGCTGGTGTCTTGCCTGGATTAATGTGTTCTGATCGCGTTATGAATATAATTATAAGTGAAACATTAGGAGCAAGGGTAGGAACTGAGTAATAACTCTTTTCTGAAGAGTAATGGTTTTGGAGTAATTTACCCTCACCATTTTCATGGGTGCCTAGAATAAATACGTAATTTGTTTTGATCGTTTTACTTCATAAAATCTGACTTAATACAGATTTGAAGGGGCATCAACCTCCGCTGCCTCTGTTTCCCACTCTAGGATTCCGAAGCTCAGCTTTAAAGACGGGGAAGATGTTGTTATGGTTTGATCATGTCTCCCACAAGCGCCTTGAAGAAGTAGGTGGCTGGGGGTGGGGTGATTTTGAAGTTCCCCTCTGATCGATCCCCCTCTCTTCCTTCTATTTTATATCTGCTTTGCCATACCCTTCCCACCATGGAGGACTGTGACACTCAACACCAAGGAAAACCCTTCTTCCTTTATGGCAGGTATTTGGTCACACCAGTAGAAAGGTTATTATCACACCTTTCTTATTTCTGCCCCATTTTTTGCTCAGTTGTCTACAGGACAAGGCTCACAAATGAGAAATGCCAACGCAGAGAAGCAAATGGCATTTGCTCTCTGTCCCTTTTCTGACCTACATAGAAGACCAGAAGTCACCACCACCATGGAAACTCCTAAAATGTAAGTTTTATCAAAAGTCTGTGTAAAGACTTTTTACTGAGAAAGAGGGAGAACACGAAAGCACTTAGCCTTCTCCTCGGACCACTTAGCTTCTGTCAGTCAGCAGAGTTCTCAACAGTCCTCTCTATCCCAGGCTCTGAGTAGAAACACAGAATCCCAGGCACACACACAAACCCGATATATGGATGCAGCACACATGCCTGTGTGCTAAAGATCAAGTTCTACCTTTGAACAATGCACATTAGGCTGAGCTCCAAATATCGCCTTCATTTTTGTATAGTTACCTCAGTGGGAGTTACCTACATGCTTGAGGGAAAATTTGGTTTAGGCCAATTAAATTTGTTTTCCTTTTATTATTTAGGCATGTAAAATAGTCAAAATACATAAATTATTCAGAAAGAATTTTCCTGCATACATACAGATTTTACAAGTGCCGTTAATGGGCCCCCCGCTGTTGGAACCCGGTTGGCTGTGGTTTCATTTCCTCCTCACTGGAAGAGGCGGACTCACTGTTGGTCATTTTAAGAAGAGGTCCTTTCCTATTCAATGGGAAGAGAGAATGAAAAGGAAGTAGAAGGAGTATAGAGATTTTTCCTTAATTCAAATGATTTGAGATCCCTACCTTTAAACTCGTAATTACAGGGCACAGATTAGCTGTGAACCTTCTGTAAACCTATCAGTTAAAAAGCCTGGGAAGTCTAGTGTGTCACCTCCAGACACTGGCCAGCAAATTGCAGGACAAGCTAAAGCAGTCAAGCCACGTGGCTGTTCCTCTTGTGTTGGAGGGCTGGACCGTTTCGGGTTAGTAGTCTAGGTCCATCCTTCTGCCCTCTGTCGGGGCCTGCTGCACAGAGATGGAACATGGGGCCGAAACACACAGCACTCTTCTTTATGAGGAAAGTGCCAAGGACATTTGCATCATCATTAGACTGCGAGGTTTATCACCCTCTGGAATCACCTTGTTCTGCTGCTTGTCTGTGTGTAGTCTCATTCTTAAGAAACGGACGTTCTGTAACATCACAAACCACATCTATCTCCACACCATTTTTTGCAGCTCAGCAAATATCTAATGAATGGGTGAGCGTGTTCATTCATCCACTCTTCAGACACAACCACCAACAAAAATCAGTTCACACCTCTGAGAAGCTCTCAGTTATAACAGGAATACGCACTAGACCATTACGGTGGGAGTGTGAGGGGAAGAAATGGTGCAGAACTAGACGGTCCATTTATACTACGTGATGTATGATTCCTCATGTACACAGGCATGTTCACTATTCTACCCCCTCCTGCTGTGAATAGTAAGCTATTCTTCCAACAGTCACAGAGTGAGCACTGCTGCTCTCTCTGTCATGGGGAAACGTGCTAGGATAGGAAGCTGTCAGTCCAGGCAGCTCAGTGCTAATGATAAAATGCCATAGAGTCCCGGATGCCAAGAGCTTAGCAGGCATTGCTAGTTAACCCAGGTGTCCTGTGGGAGTAGGCAGCTGATTTGGGGGTTATTTGAGGTCGGGGTGACTTCAAGTTTAATACACATTGTACATGCTCATTTTTGTAGCAGATGTAATGGTAAGGTAATGGTCTCTGAAGCTGTGGTGGTTTCAATGAGTGGGCTCCATAGGCTCATGTTTGGTCCTCAGTTGGTAGAACTGTTTGGGAAGGATTCAGAGGTGTGGTCTTGTTGGGGAATATATTTAAAAAGCCCATATCAGCCACACACACACACCCACTGCCTTCTGCCTGTAGCTCAGGATATGAGCTCTCAGCTGCTTCTCCAGCACAATGCCTGTCGGCCACCACACTCCCCACCATGATGATAATGGACTGACATGTCTGTCCCTGGGAGCACCAATCTACTTCAAGAGGAAGATGGGCATTGAAGAGGCTCCTTATGTTTGTTTAAACAGAAAAAGGGGAAATGATGTAGGAGGGTCTTCTGTCTATTTGTTACTTTTATTGGTTAATACAGAAACTGCCTTGGCTTTTTGATAGGGCAGAATTTAGATAGGTGGAGTTGACCAAACAGAATTCTGGGAGAAAGAAAGCAGAGTCAGGCAGTCGCCATGAAGCTCTGGCCCAAGATGGATGTAGGTTAGAATTTTTCTGGTAAGCCACCATCCTGTGGTGCTATACACATTAATAGAAATGGGTTAATCAAGATGTGAGAGTTAGCCAGTAAGAGGCTAGAGCTAATGGGCCAAGCAGTGTTTAAATGAATACAACTTGTGTGTTGTTATTTCGGGTGTTAATCTAGCTGTGTGGGACTAAAAGCAGACCTGCTCGCCTCATCACTACAGAGGCAAGCCCGAGGTTTGAGTGGTTTGACCTTGAATCACAAGACTCATAAATGATAGGATGAGGCAGGACCCAGAAAGCCACTTTTGAGACACAAGTCCTAACCATTCATCATTGCTGCTATTTGTTGAACGCCTACTGTGTGCCAGTGACTTATTTTTTTATTGCTGTAAAGTCTATTTCATTTATTTTATTTTTAGATTTGTTGTATGTGCGTGCTTGCATGCGTAGTGTGTGTGTGTGTGTGTGTGTGTGTGTGTCCATCTGTGTGCAGGGTCTCTCACTGAACCTGGAGTTCACTGGTTTGGCTAGGCTGGATAGCAGCCATCCCAGGGATCCCCACACCTCTCCCACCGCAGTGTTGGGATCATAAGCACACACCACCACCACAGTCTTGGGATCATAAGCACACACCACCTCTGCAGTGTTGGGATCATAAGCACACACCACCACTGCAGTGTTGGGATCATAAGCATACACCACCGCAGTGTTGGGATCATAAGCACACACCACCACCACAGTGTTGGGATCATAAGCACACACCACCACTGCAGTGTTGGGATCATAAGCACACACCACCACTGCAGTGTTGGGATCATAAGCACACACCACCACAGCATTGGGATCATAAGCATACACCACCACAGCATTGGGATCATAAGCACACACCACCACCGCAGTGTTGGGATCATAGCACACACCACCACCTCAGTGTTGGGATCATAAGCACACACCACCACCACATCTAGCTTTCTCCTAGGCGCTGTTAGTTTGAGCTCAGGATTTTATGTATGCTTGGCAAACACTCTACCTACTGAGCCATCTCCTCAGCACCTATAGCTCTATCTCTTCTTTAAACACTGAAAATAGGTATCTCCTCCTCATTCTGCAGAGATGGACCAGTGAGTCCCAGTGTCAGGGTGCCAATCCTGTCCGCCAGCCACCACTCATCGGAAAGGCGTCCTCTCCACCTCACTGTCTAGGCTACTTCCTTTTCTCTGAGCATCTCCATCTCACCTGGTTTTTGCTTTATTTTGCTTCCTTTGATCAAAAGCAGAAACAAGGAGTTTCCATTAAGCATTCATCGGGAGGGTCTCTGTCCCTCTCTGAGAATTTTAATTTTTCACGCCACCTTGTATCTTTCCAGCAGTGTTCATTTGCATAGAATCATCTGTCCGCTGCAACAACTTTGGGCTATAGGAAGTGGGCATCATTGCTGCTGTCTTCTGAAATGCATAAACCTCTCAATAAACAGAGGGTAAATAAGATGCCCAAAGGGCCTGCACCTGGCCCTGCTCTGCTCTCATTTACTTGCCTTTGTTTCTACTTTGTGTAAACATCCTGACGTGATAGGTGGGAGACTCTGTAATAGATGTCTGAAAAGAGAAGAGAGGATCACGGCTAAACCCAGAGGCCTGAACTCATGTATTTGCCACTGCAACTTCCTGGAACGGTGTTAAAAGAAAACGCAGTAACAACATTCAGAGTCAAGTTATGCAGAAGGGCTCAATTTCTACACACTAGGACCTCCAGGAAGAAAATACACAGAAAGAACTACCGAAACAAGAAATTTAATTCAGAACTAAATAGTAAATTCTCAGATTGAACTGGTCAGTGCAATATCAAACTCGGCATATATAAAAATACCCATGTATGGAGACACCATGATGAAATTCCAAAGCACTAGAAATAAAGAAAAGATCATAAACTCATCTAAAATGGCACAATAGAACTGGAAGCAGAATGGCATGTCACTTCTCAAAAGTAACAGCGGAAACTGGAACAGAACAAAGGTTTCAGAATTCTAGGAAGGAAAAAGGTAACATCTAGGAGAAATTACTTGCAATATAGCATTCTAAAGCCATCTAAACCATCAATCACTCATGAGGCTAAAACAAAAACACTATATATACATATATACGATATTATGCACAAATATACATTTGAAAAAATCTCAGCCTATTGACTGTCAATATGTCCCCTCTTAAGAGACACCGGAGGGTGTCTTATCATAACAAAAGAAAAAAAAACTAAGAAAGCAGACATAAGGTGAGAACAAGAAAATGGGAGACTCGGAACATGGGAATATTTGAGGAAGGACAGAAAATCCCAAAGACAGTGATCATGGGATTGCTCAGGAGAACACAGAGCTGTGTGACTAGGCCATATCCAAACAACAGGAAAACTAGGCTATCTCTAAACAGTAGGGAAAACAGGACTCCAGAAACATATTTGTAAGAAGAAGGTGAAATTGAGAGAAAAGGTTGGTTTCACCATACTAAGGAGCAATGCATACCTAGATGCTTAGGAATAAGGGGCTGGCAAGATGGCTCAGAGGGTAAAGGTGCTTGCCCTGCAAGCCTGACCACTTGAATTGAATCCCTGGAACCCATGGTAAGGTGGAAGGGGAGAAGTGACTCCACAAACATGTCCTCTGACCTCTAAAGGGGTGCTGTGGCACACCCCAGCCCAATCATGCACATACAAGACAGTAACAAATAAAATTTAAACACTTAGAAATAAGACTCTAAGCAAACACAAAAATAATTCAGTGAAATTTTATCATAAATGTAAGCTGGCTATGGCCGTCTGTGCCTGTTATTCTTGCCCTTGAAAGCTGGAGGCAGGGAGATTAGAAGCTCAAGGCCAACGAGGAGTAGGTAGAAGTAGAAAAAAATGTAAAGGGTATATAAGTACAGTATACAACATGGATTGACTTTTAATAATAGTAACATGTTCATAAAAATATAAGCATTAAATATTGAATGAGTAAAATTATGTGTAGAAGGTGCTGCGGGCAGGTCTGCTTTTCATCCTGCCAGGCTCCCGCATGGCTAGCTTAGCCCCGGAAATAACAACGCACAAACTGTATTCATTTAAACACTGCCTGGCCCATTAGTTTCAGCCTCTTATTAGCTAATTCTCACATCTTGCTTTAACCCATATTTAGTAATGTGTGTAGCACCACAAGGTGGTGGCTTACCAGGAAGGATTCAGCATGTCTGACCTGGTGGCTGGCTTCATGGTGACTGTCTCAGAGAGGAGAGGCATGGCGATTGCCTAACTTCCCTTCTTCCCAGCATTCTGTTCTGTCTACTCCAGCTATCTAAATCCTGCCCTATCAAAAAGCCAAGGCAGTTTCTTTATTAACCAACGAGAGTCCTCCATCAATTATGGCATAATTATCTTGGGAGAAAAGAGGGGGAATCTCTTCTCTTTTTTAAATAGGCAGGTATAAAGAAGTACAATCCTTCATTTCCTGCAGTAAAGTAAGTAGAGAGTGTTCACAAAGACATGATGTTGCTGTTGCGTGCATGTATGTATACTGTAGGGAAACAGCCAAGAGTTGAACATGCTTGTCTCTAGAGCAGTGGTTCTCAACCTGTGGCTGGCGACCCCCTCGGGGTCTAATGACTGTTTCACAGGGGTCACGTATCAGATATCTTGCAAATCAGCTATTCACATACAATTCATAACGTAGGAAAATTATAGTTATGAAGTCACAATGAAAATAATTTTATGGTTGGGACTCACAACGGTATTAAAGGGTCACAGCACTAGGAAGGTTGGGAACCACTGCTCCAGAGAGCAGCAAGAGGAAAAGAGCTCGGGAGATCGGGATTTTACAAACGAGGACAGGAACTTCTTGCCTATCACGCCTCCCTCTGTCCTTGGTAATAAAATCCCAGTTTTCTTCAGGAGAGCAGTGTGTTATGAAGAAAGCTTGGTTTTCAGCCATTCTTCCAGCTGCGTTTGTACAAGGAGATACAGGCACAGCAGGACGGGCAACCTCCTGTCTTTACCAGGTTCTTCCCTTTGCCTGGAATGCAAGCAATGACTACTGTTCACTGTGACTGAGAACAGAGAAGGGAAAAACTAGAAGTCCATGTTCTCAATAACACCAGGATGATGACTGTTCACTGTGACTGAGAACAGAGAAGGGGAAAACTAGAAGTCCATGTTCTCAATAACACCAGGAGCGGATACGGAAACACATGGCCGATCACCCCTAAATAAATGTTATTATGAGAGAGTAGGCCTTGTATATTTAAGACGTTGTTTGGGGTTTCTGCTAAAGTGAAATTAATGCTGTTACGTGTGTCCTGAGGATCTACTTAGCTCCTTAAACTAAATACAGTGTGGGTACAAACTGATGTTTTCAAAGGAATCAAACAAAACTAAGCACCACTTTGGAAAACTTCCTTATGACTCTGGTTATCTTAAGCTAGAGATTCTACTTAATGCGGAACGAGAAAAAAATGTACCTGGATTCAAGATGAGTAAGCAAAATACATCTAGTTTTCAGGCCATGGGATTGTAAAGGTAGAAAATCTGATGTAATTTGCCAGAAAGCTAATAAAATAAAGCTAATTTTAAATCAATGTTTAAAATGAAGTCAATATACAGAGCAAAAACAATTTTATTTCCATATACCAGTAAAAGACAATGACAAATGTAAAGGATTGTCAGTTATAATAGCACCAGAAATATAAAAATGCTAGCAGATAAATGCAAGAAAATTGTACAAGACCTGTCTGCTGAAAACTACAAACCGTTGCAGAAGGTACCTGAAGAACTAAAGAAACTAAGCAAGACTCAAGGTCGCTAAGAAAGGTTTCACTCCCTGAATTAATCTGTATATTAATTCCATCAAAATTAATCTGTATCAAAATTCCAGCAAGTTCCTTTTATAGAGTAGACAAGCTGATTCCAAAATTTATGTGGAAAAGCCAAGAGTAGCTAAAACAGCTTGTATAAGAAAAGTAAGTTGGGCATTAGATCAAATAATGTCAAGCTTTTTTCTAAGCAATTATTAGCACACTTTGCATGTTTTGTGGCGTTTTGTTGTTGGTGGTGATGTTGTTGTTATTGTTGTTGTTTTGGGGGTTGGGTGAGATAGGATCTTGTTAGCCCTGGCTTGCCTCTAACTCACTATGCAGCTAAGAATGACCTTGGACTCTTTTTGATCCTCCTGCCTTCAAGTCCCAAGTGCTAGAACTAGGCTTTCTAGTTTTCTAGACTGATATTTTACACTGGCTCTCAACTCTCCACTAAACTGTCTCATCAGCATCTCAACCCAATCAATTCAAAGCTCACTTAAATTCCAAGGCCACACATCTGCTATGTGTCCAGAGGATCACCTCCACTCAGTCACGGGTGTCACCAAACACACATGTACAGAAGAGGCAAGAATCAGATAAAGTTTCAATCTTTGTAACTGGAATGACTGAAAATGACTCATCATAAAAACAAAGAATGAAAGTCCAGGGAAGGCACACTGCATGCCAGAGAGAAGATGTGGAGATTTCAAAGTGCTCTCAGGATATCCGGGTGGAGGGCTCCAGCGGACAGCTGGAAAAGCCGCCGTACATGACAGATTGTTGATCTTAGTTACAGAGATGACAGCTCCAGAGCCTTTCTGAAAAGTCCAAACTGTGGTTTGACAGGAATCATGGTGTTTCTAAGAGGGGAAAGAACTCTGAACCGTTCAGCTGTGGAGGACAAACCATCAGGGAGGCAGAGAGGGGGGGGGAGACTGAGAAGAGGTGACGCGCTGGAGTGTGCACTTGACCAGTCAGACCAGGCAACAGCAAGTCAGATCTTTGTGCCGGTCTATTCTAGGTAGTTCTTGGAAGTGTGGCTCCTTTCCTTTCCTTGCCTCTATTTCTTTTTCTAGTACCTCCCCAGGGAAGGCTGTGAGGAGGACAGAGCCAGCGGCGGTTTTCTCAGTTTTCTCGTCCTACTGTTCCAGGAGGCTAGGCAGTAAGGGATGATGAGGCAGAAAGTCTTAAGGCTCTGGCTGCCCTTTTAGATCTGCGCATTAATACTGCAGCATTGACAGCCTGCCCGAGAGGGGCTGAAGGGATGTGTGTGTTCTGCATGTCTGGAATTTATTCCTTTGGCTCTGTAAGATGTGACGCCGCATAATGGCCATGAAAAGATCATTTTGCTCCTCTGGCTGTCTTGGGAAAGTTCCAGAAAGGCATATGGACATGAGTTTCTGGACCTGTGCAGAAGGAGCCTTCCCTTAGCGACTGTCTGTAGGTTGGCTCTCACTTCCGGGCCAAGGCCTCTCACCCTTTTTCATCCTGTTTTCCCTCAGGCGATAAAAGGCTTAAGTGTATCCAGTTGAAAGCATGGAAAATATTAATGTGAGACCAAGCCATCATTATGACACATATCAATTTCTCACCTCCCGAGCAGTGCACAAAGGCAGGTCTCTGGATATTAACCCAGCCGGGAGTGGAGAAAAGGAGGTCTGGAGGGGTCTGGATGCATGCTGTGAAAATAGGAGCTTTTTTACCACATAGGAGCCCAGCATCTTTGGCTATAAGTCGACAGAAAAGTGATTATTTTACAAGACATTTTCCAAGGAATGGTAAGTTGCTTAAATATACTGCAACAAACTGCTCTGTACCCATGATCCTAGGTTTTAAGCATATTGGGGGAATTATTCATTTTCCACTAGAACAGATTTCAGTCTATGTGTGGTGGGTTAAATGAAGATCACCCCCGCAAAGACTCATGTATTTGAATGTTTGGCTCCCATTTGGAGGACTATTTAGGGAGGATTAGGAGCTGTGGCCTTGTTGGAGGAGGTTTCAGGAGCCCAGTCTCTCTGCCTCCATTCTGCAAATCAGATGTGAGCTCTTAGCTACAGCACCATGCCCGCCGGCCCGCCACCATGTTCCCACCATGGTTTTCAGGGTTACCTCTGAAGCCATTAAGTAAGCCCCCAATTAAATGTTTTCTTTCATAAGCTGTCTTGGTCATGGTATCATAGTGTCATAGTAACTATGACACTATGTATATTTTCTTTAAGTACTTGAGGCAGAAGGACCCCCTAAAATCACCAGGTTTGAGATCAAGCTGGGAAGCATAGCAAAATCTTCTTAAAATAATAATAAACATAAAAGTCGGGTACAGCGGTGCATACCTGCAATCTCGGAACTTGCAAGGTGGAGGAAAAGGGATCATGAATTCAAGGTCAGCCTGGGCTGCATAGTAAGCCCCTATCTCAAGACAGCTGACAGTTAAGGCTGGGGACATGGTTCAGCAGCTAAGAAAACTGATACTCTCAGAGAGAACCCATGCAGGCAGCTCTCAACTACCTGTAACTGTAGCCCCATGAGATCCATTGCCCTCTTGTGGCCTCTTTTGAACACCTATACTCCCATGAACATACCCACACACAGACACATGTGTATATACATAATTAAAATAGATCATTTTCAAAAAGCAGATTGTCCAATTAATTAACAAGATAAAATACTTGGGTAGCACAGAGAAGCCTACGTTTCCTCAATACCTAGAGAAACATCTAGGTATTGAGTCAGAAAGTGATCACCCATTATATATTTTAAACTTCTTTTTAAAATTTTTTTATTTTTTTCCATGCAAAAATTTACACTTCCTCCCCTCCTCCCATTCCCCTCCCGCTCCCCCACTCATTCTCCTCCCTCCCCTATTTTAAACTTCTTTAAAACCTTTCTTTACTGGGTACCTGGTGTGTGTGTGTGTGTGTGTGTATGTGCAATGGAACCTAATATGGTCATTAGAATACTCATGAAATATCAAAGCCCAGACTCTAGTCCCTGGAAATAGTCTATGTCCCTAAGATTGCCTTTCACAATGAGCTCCCAGAAGAATGCCTGTCAAGTGGTCTCCCAGGAGCCGATCTTTATTTACTTATCAGTATCTCTGAACTCCCCTTTCAAAACATTCTTGAGATTCATACTGTTTGGAAAAGGAGAAAGAGACTGTGTGGAAACAGGGGCTCCTAGGGGCATGAGGCCTTGGCTTTGGCCTCAATGTGCTTTCCCCTGGAGAAGAGCTCAAAATCATTGTGTAGATGAAAGGCAAAAAAAAAAATGTGGTCAGCCTTAAATGGACAGGCTGTGTTTTCCTATATCATTTGTCATTATACCATTAAGTCCAACAAGCAAATGACTGATGTATTAATTTGAGAAATAGGAGCTATTAGCACTCTTCTGCAATCTAAACATGTATGGTTACAGTTGGTCAATCTTAGGGAATCTGGTTATCAACGTAGACCCAGAGAGTGTTCCCACTCCCCAGAGCCTTAAAGTTAGTGGTGAGTCAACAGAAAGAGAAGGGGGCTGTTGGGGTCTTAGTATGCTGGGACTATAGAATTCCTACACAAGTGTTAGCAAGGAAATGATACCTGTGGAAAGTGAGCAGGGAGTCCTCAGCTGTGACAGAGGCTTTCTCCCCTCAGGGAATCAATAACTTGGAGGGCCATGATACCAGTAACGGTCCCCAAAGGCACACCAGGCCGGAGTCTTCTAGGTCATTTATCCCACAGAACAGGGGAAGGTTGAGGTTCAGAAAAGAATTTTATTATAGATGAAAATGTAGAAAAAAGGAGGTGAGCAGAGTTCTTGTACAGCAGGAGTGGACCCCAAGAAAGGGGTATCATTGAGGGTACCACTCTAAGAGTTAATAAGGCTTTCCTGGGCTGAAGCATGGGGACAGGCTGAGCTGCTCAGGCTAGTTGCCCCACCCAGCAGGCGTTTATACATCTCTCTATCCCTTTTCTACACTGGAGTGTGGGGCACACTTTCCAGAGCCAGTGAAGTATCTGGGCATACTCAGCTTCCAGGCAGCTACTCTTTTTTTTGTTTGTTTTTGGTTTTGTTTTTTGAGACAGGGTTTCTCTGCAGCTTTAGAGCCTGTCCTGGAGCTAGCTCTTGTAGACCAGGCAGGTCTCGAACTCACAGAGATCCGCCTGCCTCTGCCTCCCGAGTGCTGGGATTAAAGGCATGCGCCCACCACCGCCCGGCTTCCAGGCAGCTACTCTTATCAAAGCTGCTGTGCAAAAGTAGAAGACAAGATAAAGGCAAGCAACCAGAGCAGGAACTAGAGCCCTAAATGCTTGGATATTTCTGACCTCTGCACCAAAGACAGAACCAGTTGTCAAGGTCAAGATCTGAACGCTTCATCTTTGAGGTCCCTGCCCATAAACAACCTAACTAGTTCCTTCTGTCTTCATCAGAAAGATGGACACCAGTGGCTTTCTTCACACTGGGTCCCCAGGTTTACGTGGTTGGGCTAAGGGTTTTTTGTTTTTCTTTGTTTTGGTACAAATAAATGAGAGAAGAACGCTGACTGGTCTCACCTGGGTCTGAGAGTCCCCACCCACAGTACTCAATAAACCACAGCTGGGGAGAAGCAGGGCTAAAGCTGGACTCACTTCTTGTGCGTTTGCCTATGGGCACCTATGTATGGAAGGGGTCCATGTTTGGCTTAATGCTGTGCTGCTGTTGTTGACACAACATTCTGAAGTTTGCAATTTAATTTTGCATTGGACCCCACAAAATTATGCTGCTAGCCTTGGAATTTAGTAGTAGTTCAGTTCAGCAATCTGTAACATGGGGGTGGGGACTGGGGATGGGGAAATAGTTCCCAAGAGCAGTGGATAGATGGCAACCTGTAACAAATTGTACAAAACAGTAAGGCCACAGAAACGGAAACCAGATACTATCCTCCAACAATCTCATAGTCTAGAAGGACAGACTTTCTTTTCAAAATTTCCATTTTCCAGTCCCTGGAAAATCAAGTGAATATTGAGCTTCAGAAAAAATGGAAACCTCCAAATGCCATAGGAAAATGGTAAATAGAGAAAGAAAAATATCCACGGAGAGGAACGTTATAAACATACATGCTCGCGTATGACTACAGGGTTTGACGACAAAAGTGGTTCCATTTGAGTACTAGGGTCACTCCAAACTGTCAAAGACATTCTAACAAGGTCTGTAACGAAAGGGATAGAGTAGGCCCTAAAGTGCTGCTGAGAGCCTCTTAGGGATTCCAGGAACCTTTATGCATCAGGAAAAGAAGCTGAGCAGAAAGAAAGGGAAGACTGGGAGGGAGAAGCAGGCAGGTTGACCATGTTTGATTTTTCAAAGTACAATGAGGTTCTCTGAAAAGTCAGCCGGTAGCAACTGTAAAATGAAGGGTAAGCCATATTTAGAGCAATAAATTTTATGAAATGTTAATCGGGTTTACTCTTAGAACTCCCTTTTTCATTATTATGTTTAATACCAAACACTAAAAAATTAATCAGGAAATTCCATCTGGCCAACAATTTCAATTTATGAAATTCCTTTTCCTGCAGAAGATTAAAAGCAATCCCTTGGAGTAATCTGAGCATTCCAAGACAGCCCCCAAACAGCCTGAACAAAGACTCTAGAGTGTCATTTTCTTTTTTATTGGAACATCTTTGAGTCACTTGTAATCTATAAATAAACTTGCATTTTACAGAAATTCCTCTACAAAAAGCAATGCCATGCTTGGAATTCAAAATATGAGACTATTTTTTAAAGTGTTTTGATTTTTAAGAAGCTAATTATGGGCCCCACATAACACAGGAGTTATAACTTGGATTATTACAAGTTTTGTATTGCTTCACGACCCTTTAAAATAATTCTTTTATATCCACATGTTTTAAGTGCAAGTCAAGGTTAATTAAGGATTTTACTGCTTATGGATGCCCTGGTCTAAAGTAAGGAAATGGAGTCAGTAATCTTAAATCAGTGGTTAGCATCATTTATCTTAAAAGTGTGTGTGTGTGTGTGTGTGTGTGTGTGTGTGTCCTACTTTAAATCTCTTGGGCTTCCCAAGGGTTAATACCAGAATTTGTCTAGTAATAAAATTAAATATTTGTGACAAAGATACTCAAATAAAGAAAAGGGCAAAAGGAATTTGGGGAAGGGAGCAACCTTCCTCTTTCCAGAAAAGTGTGTTCAAATATAAATATATAAAAAGTGATGTTAGAAATACTGAAAACTGGGCCCAGATGGATCTGGCCAAATTGAAGGCCAATCTTTGTATCAAAAGAGAAGGGTTGTTGGTGCAGATCGGGCTGCTGTGAAAGCCCATGCTTGGCCCCATTGCCGTCATCACCGTATATAAGAAGGCACAGATGAGAGGACTGAGAATTTTCATATTTTAAAATCCCATGCTTCAGCAAGTAAATGTTCACTGCTCTTTTTAACAGCCTGTGGCTTAAAACTGCAGGAAGAGAGAAAGCAATTCAAGGAAGAAATTTATTTCTGCCTCCGTCTTAATTGACAAGGATTAAATGCCCAGATACAATCAGGTTTTTGCCCTAGAAAGAAAAGAATCTCTGAGTAGTTTTCTTGAAAGAAATCCTCTGCAGTGAAGCAGACATCGCTGCAGTAACCAGCGGCAGAATGGCCCTCAGATAGATACTCAACTCTTGTAACAGAAACTAATTGATTTTCTGTAATTTGGCCTGTCTTGCCAAATTATATTTTAGACAGAGTGAAAATTACCACTTCCAAGCTTGCTGTTTCTTGACAATTGAAAATGAGTAATAATATTTTTTTCAAAGAAGAAAAAGGAAACACAACATTTGATTCTGTGGTGCCATACAAATCCAACAAAAACATGTACTCCAACTTCTTTTTCAATCTCAAGAACTTCTGTTAACTTACATAGCACAATGCATTTGATCCACTGCATGCCCAAGTCAATGCAAAGGGGTGTATCATTCTGAAACAAACAACACTTCATATCTGTGTTGGATAAGTATAGCAGAAGATTTTAGAAGGAGATTTAAAGAAAGAAAACATATACCAACAAAAAAGAACACTTAAGCCCATCCTTGAAGAAGAGAACCACAGCTATAGACACTACAAGTGCCATGGGAAACCACTGTTCTAGGTACTACAAGCGTCATGAGAAACCACTGTTCTAGGCACTACAAGTGTCAAGGGGATCCACTGTTCTAGGCACTACAAGTGTCATGGGGATCCACTGTTCTAGACACTACAAGCGCCATGAGGAACCACTGTTCTAGAGACTACAAGTATCATGAGGAACCACTGTTCTAGGTACTACAAGTGTCATGGTGAACCACTGTTCTAGGCACTACAAGTATCATGGGAAACCACTATTCTAGGCACTACAGGTTTCATGGGGGAACCACTATTCTAAGCACAACAGGTATCACAGGTGTTGTGATTTAAAAAGCGGCATGTGAGAGAAAGATGTCATATGACAGAGCTCAAGCAGAGGGGTTTTTATTAGGGGAAAGGGAATGTATAAAGAGGGAAGGGAAGTGGGGGAGACTGGCCTCTGGGGACAGGAGCAGCAGAAGGGTAGAGAGAGGCAGAAAGAAGGGGGAGACAGAGACAGGCAGAGAAGGGAAGAGAGAGAGAAAGAGAGAGAGAGGGGGGAGGGAGAGGAACAGATAAACAGAAAAAGAGAAAAAGAAAAAAGAAAGAGATGGGTGGTGGGCAAGACCTTCCTTTTAAAAGAGAACATAGTGAACATGCAGAGCAGGTGTCTTAGTGGCTATAGCCGAGGACACATCCTGTCAGGACCCCAAGGGAAGGCCAGTACAGATGCCTGAATACTAACAACAGAGAACCACTGTTCTAGGCACTATAGGTGTCATAGGGAGGTCATTACATAGCAGTAACCTCCTCTTGTAGGTCCCAAGAGAAAGGCCACAGCATCTAAAATGATGCTTTGTCTTCAAAACTATGCAAGACAAAGATTTTCTTTTCTAAGCTCCACACTCTTCATTTTGACATCTGTGATGGTCACTCAACTCTGACAGATTATGAAATGTCAAACTGGACCCCATAAATTATGATAACACTGCTTGAAATTGCACTAGTTCCACTGTGGTAAAAGTTATTTTATTTTGTATAAACTTCTGAAAATCATGGGCTCTGCATCACTGTAAAATATTCTTCAGAGGTACTATACGCATGTATGACAGCAACCATAGAAAAGAAAACAACTGTACAGAATGAATGCAAATAAATATTAGACTAAAATGTGACTACTGTTCACTGGAGTGACATTTTATATAGTCTTACTTCTGTTTGCCTTTTGAAATAAGGAGTCTTCGGTCCCATTCTTAACACCGTATCTTTTCATTTTTAGTATATGTGGAGAGGAGTAAAAGTACCTTTTTATAGCAAAGCTGATCTAAATGTTTGAACAACATCAATTTGAAATCACTGTTGGGCCATTATCCAAACTTATTGTTGAATTAGACTCTAGAGTCAGGTTCCAAGGAGACCCGAAGAATGTCTGCATTGCTCTTTCTCTTCCTAATTAGTATTCATGAATTGCTGAGAACTTCCTCCTCTCTCCTTTCTCTCTGCATTTATCTCAGCAGTTGTATCATTTGATTGCTGCTTGGTTTTAATCCAATACAGCACCTCTTCATAGAGCGTGATGTTGCCTATCAGTAGCCATACATTAAACTGTGGTGGGCCTGAAGGCTCAGCCACCAGCATTTCAGCCCTTAATGCTTTGTGTAGCTCATTTATTCTTGATTCGACATCAGCCTAAATAGAGATACCAGTTCAGATATGCACAGGTAGTGACACCAATTATCTGATAGGTTGTATAAGATAAGCTGTTCTGTTCTCTTCTGTAATACTGTCCAGTGGCGTTTGATGTATCTTTCCCCTCGGTGATCAAGGTTTCTAGTGATCCTAGTGTTGATTCACTCGGAGAAAGGTCTCATCAAAGTTCATGTGTCCTAGTGAGGTTGTGTGTGTGTGTGTGTGTGCACCTGCACACATGTGCATGTTGTTGATGTTATGGACAGAGATCAATGTTGAGTCTCTTCTCAGTGACTCCACCTTAGCTTCTGAGGAATGGTCTCTCACTGGAACTGTACGCAGAGAAGCCTCCTCAGTGCTGGGGTTATAGGTGCACAACACAGCACCTCACTTTTCATATGGATGCTCGAGTTCAAAACTCAGATCTTCATGCTTAGGCAGACAACGCTTTACCAACTGAGTCATCTCCCCAGACTTCCCTGCTGAGTGGTTTTTTAACGATATACATTTATTCTTCACCACCCTCTGGCTTCAAAACAAGAGAATCATCTGACATACAAAAATATCTGTCTTGAAACTGGATAGCCACTGGTTATCATTTTGCACTATTTCTTGAAAGAGGATTGTTGTGCTTAGAGAGGTGTGTGTGTGTGTGTGTGTGTGTGTGTGTGTGTGTGCACATGCATGCACGTATACTCTCTAGCTTTGATGGCTAGAATTCTCAGTTCCAAATCACAAAATAGTGAGCTCTTTTAGTGTCTTGCAGGGCTCTGATCACATGCAAACCACATCTTGCAGAAACATGGAATTTAATGTTTTCTAGCTCTTAGTACCTACAACTCAAGATTACCTTCCTTGAACCAAGTGATGAGTCAAGGGGATACATGCAGGTAGAGCTTTTGCTGATACATAATTCCTATTTCTTCCCAAGGCTTAGTCATATTTTTAGAACAGCAAGCTATTCCTTGAAATCAGTTAGAAGACCACAAAAAGAAAGACTATAGTTCCTAGGCAGGCCTAATAACCATGTGCTGGCCTCATCTTCACCAGCTGACATTCCATCTCCACTAAGGCCCTGAGCCGGGTGTTCCATTTCCTTGCATTGGAAATGAAGAAAGGGTTATAGATTTCTTTGCCCCAAAGCAATCTTCTAGAGAAAGCAATTGTTCCCTTCACATCAGTATTTTATCAGAAGCAAGACTTTAATGGAAAAATAAAAGGAAATGAATCCTGTTCTCCCAACTGCTCAGCAGGTATGTATTCCCAGTCTTTGTTTCCTCCCCCCCGCCCCCACAATGGCACATCTCTGGATCTTAAAATGTGGAGTTTTCTAAGAAGAAACTTTGTGTTTAAAGAACGTCCTTTCAAAAACACGACCTATCTTTGGTCCCATGTGTTTCCTACATGCAAATAATCTTGTTAATTTTTGTCACATGCCCATCATCTTAAATGAATTTTGTTGTTGTTTCAATTTTTTTATTTGTATTGACCTTACTAGCAAACCTTTCTATCCATGTGACTGAAATTTCGATACTGGGCTTCTTTCCATAGTCAAAAACCAAATAGAAAATAGCAGCCAGCAGAGAGAGCAAGCTCTTACTGTGTTAAGCAACACTGTGACAACAGTCCACACCCCACTGTTAGACTCCAAGGGGTATTCTATGTATTCATCAGCTAAGCATTTTTTAAAACATTGCCTTTGTTTCTACAGGACAAAAGTAGTTACAGAAAAGATTAATTCACACAGTCTTAAGATTTGCACATATATTCAACTAGAGTTTGAGATACATCGCCATGATAGCAGACGCTATCTTTTAGTTTTACTTGAAATTATAATGTTGCAATTAAAACTGTTTGCTTCATCTTAAAAGCAGAAACTGGGTGTCGCTTGTATTACTCCCCTCACACGGTAACACATGGTGCTGAAGAAGTTACAAATCTTAGCACACAAATGCCTTTTCCAAATCACTCCCTCCATGGCACACTAGTAAGTTGATGGAAAATGGGAAGGGCCACACTTAAACACAGCCTTGATTTGGGAGGAATATTTTTGCATTCGGAAATCAATGCCTATATACAGATACATAAAGACGTTGAATCAAATAGAGAGGTGAACCAGGCCATTCCAACTCTGACCATTCAAGATGCAGGAGAGGACTAATTCAAACTAAGCACGTTATTAAGACAGGCTCCCTAACAAGTCTCCTTTATAAGCCACAACCGGAAATTAGCTCTGACTCAAACATCTTTTTAAAAACACATTCTAAATCTGCTTGCATTGTGTGAATAATGTGGAGGAGGGAGCTGAGACCCTGCCTTGATAAAAATGCTGCTAGAAACTGCCCCGCTACCTCCTGAGTGCCTGAAAATGAAAGTCTCTGTGTCTTCCAAATGACAGCCACCTTGTTGTGGACCCAAAATAGCTCTCTCAGCCAGAGAGCTGCCTGTCAGTGAGCGTTCTGACAGATACATACTTGGCATTCAGAAAGAAGGCAAGAAATGGTCTCAGAAAAGAAGGTTCGGTAGAACTGTCCCTCCTGAGGAGCAAGGGATGTTTGGAAAAGGATACCCCTCCTAGATACCACCAAGAGACCAACAGACATTTTTGGAAATGAGAATTTTGAGAGTGAATGAAGCCAGGAAAGTGGGTGAGACGTCCCCGTTTCCACCATTAGCTCCTGTGGGTCTTTGAAAGGCCATGACTAGATATAAAATGCACGGAACTGAAAGGTCCCCATTTGTCATAGGAAACAAACACTTGCATGCATAGGATTTTCTCTCCCTCTAGTGGCGGGGTGGAGGCTTTTGAAGCTACAGTATGTCATTGCATAATGCTGATTTATACATCACCACGGGTTTCCACCAGAGTGCATGCTGTACAGAATGTGGGCTGTTCTTTACAAGGCCTCACATTCTCAATATCGATTTCAGAAACTGGCCATTAGGACTCTATGGGACCGTCTCCCAATTCTGTGGTCTAAGGGTGAGGTAGGAAGGTTCCCCTCTGCAGTCCAATTAAAGGTGACAGCAAATAGCTTTCACAGCAATCCTACTGACCAAAAAAAAAAAAAAAAACCACCCAAGGAGCGAGATGAGAAGAAAAAGCAAAGCCATATACAGCAAAGGTAGAAAACATGGGAACTAAGAAGAGAGACCAAGGACCTAAAGAGTGATAGGAGCGTGCTTAAAAGGAACTAATCAGAGATAAATTTTGAAACAATTCTCTACCTTTGTGTTCAAGTCACTTTCATTTGCCTTCCATTTTCATCATGAGTTATGTGAAAATATTTCTGCTGTAGCAATTCAGATTATTCATTGGAAGTAGATGAAAAAGAAGAAAATATTTTTAAAAAGTAAATGACAATCTTTTTAAAAATTGCTTTTATATGTATGTTTGAGAGAGACACAAATTGGGGAGTACTGTGTGTACATGTCTGCAGAAACCAGAGGAGTGTGTCAGAGCCTCTGGAGTTGGAGTTACATACCGTTGTGAGTCACTGGACATGAGTCCAAACTCAGGTTCTCTGGAAGATCAGAAGTTGCTCTTAACTACTGAATTATATCTTTGCCCAGTTTCAACTTTATTTTTCCACATGGAGGGACCATATTACATAATACCACGATGTCTTGCGAATATTAATGGAAACATCATAAATTGTAGCTGTATAATTTGTAGGTTAGTGACCAGTAACTGAAAACCAATCAGTGTGAAATATGTGGAGCACGTATCTTTTCTTTCTCTATACTCCTACACCAATGACTTCTGCTGGATTGCTCCTCTTGGAAATCTCTGAGGCAATCAAGGACCTAAGTTTGTACGGAAAATGGCCTCTTTTTCTGGCTTCCCTACTTTACATTGGACACAGGTAAGTCAGAAACCCAGAAGTTATGCCTCCTACCCCCCTACTTTTCATCCCTTTATCTTCCCTTGCACATCTGCTGGAAATAGATTTTTTTTTGCTTTGCCCTTCATCCCTACCTCAATACATCATCTATTTTCTAAGAATGTACCCTCTTAAACAGCACCTTCTCCACACGGCACTATTTCAAATATTTTTAAGGGGCCGACTAGGAAAATGCTGTGGTGAATCTGTTGGAATCGAAGCTAAACGTTACATAGCGATTAGGTACTATGTGGAAAGTTAAAACTGGATGATAAAAATGAGGAGTATTCTAGACCAAGTTTTCAAATAAAACAAACAAACAAAAACACCCATAATTTCAACAAAGGATAGGAAGGATTTTGTTTGGTTTTTCCTTGCTGAGGGTGGAACCCACCACCTTCTACATGGTAGGCGAACGCTGTACCACCGAGCAATATCCCTAGCCAAGGATGAGTTCTGAAGTCAAATAACAAGATAAATCCATTGAGGTGATGTTGTTTCTTTCTATCAAGGTTTCTAAACATAATTGTTTTAGATGCTGGCTGAGGAAAAAAAATAGTAAGTCAAAAAGCACAGAAAAGTTTAATCTAGGTTTGCTTCCAAGTACCTCTGTTTAAATATAGTGCTTTTATGCCTACGTGAAAACATCATATTTTTTAAAAAAAACTTATTTTCTGTATATTTCTCTACCTAAAATATCAATTCTATAAATAACAGCCATAAAGTCTTGTTTTCTACTACATCCCTGATGCCTAAGAATTGGACTAGGTCAGTAGCAGGCATGCAAAATAGGTTGAAATATTGGACAAATTGGTGTATGAAGCTTGTGTGCTGGCAGAGAAAATAAATGTGTTTAGGAATCCAAGAAGTCTTCGTGGTGATATCAGGGTCACTTGTTTCAACTCACAGGCTTAAGTGGGCTACAAAAGCCTTGGTGAGGCTTCCTGGCCTTGGCTCTCCCTGAGCAAGCTGTGTGAACAACGCACACACGTGCGTGAACAAACTCAAAACACATGTTCTACAGCCGCAAACCTCTCCATTTCCCACTAGGAGGAGTCACACAGAACCCAGAAACCCTCCCACTTTTCGGTTCTCGTCCCCGCCCCTCCCCAAAAGATTTCCGGCAGCCTTCAAGTTGGGTTGCCGGGAATAGTAGTCTTCCGGTCCAAGCCTACAACATTGTGGAGCTTTGACAGAACTACGCTTCCCAGGGAGCCTCGCGGCAGAGGGTTGCGCGATCACCTGACTCGGGATCCGGAGATGCAATGGCGGCCTCCGTGCTGCGTTTGGGCATTCCTGGAAGACGCTGGGCTTTAGCGTGGATTGACGGTGGTTCCCGCCACCGAAGTGGGACTCAGCCTGGGCCCACGTCCAACCGTGCTAGGGGACAGAGTTCAGTGGCTCAGCTTTCCCTCCGCACGGCTCAGAAGCCGAGGAAAGGGTATATACTCTTCATACCTTTGCCTGTCTAATGGAAGTGCGGAACGAAAATGATGGCTCGGTAGCGCAGCCTGAGATTTTCGTGGTCGGGAGGGTGTTCACCTGTGTAACATGGGCAACCGAAGCCTAAATGAAAACAAAAAACCAGGCCTGTCACCTCCACTGTCCGAAAGTAGACGTGTTTGGGCAACGTGCGAGTGTAAAATAGCGTTTTCTCCAGTCGTCTTACTAACAAGGGGTGGGTGGGAGTCTGCGGCACTAGACTCGGCTTGTATGTAGCTATCATTTAGCGTTACTACGGGCTAGCAATAAACTAAAGACAGAAAAAGCTTTTGTACAAAGCCCCGGATAGTACAGCTTAAAAGAATCAACCGGAAATTATATTAGAAAACACTACTAGCTAGCTGTGGTTTTATGAGGAGCGTGTTCGTCTAAACCTAGGAGATTGTAATTGACTGACAAAGTCTGCCCACTGATTATGGAAAGATTTGCTTATCCTGAACAGCTGTCGGATGCTTTGGTCTATGACTTAAAGCTGCCTTTAAAATACAGAAACATCAAGCAAATTTCTAATATTTTGTTGACGTTGGCATTCTTTTAGTATTTCAGTGAAGAAAAGAGGAGAAATGTTCAAAAGCATCTATCTCATTTCTGTTCTTTTCATAAATTAGACCATTTCCTTTCCAGGCAATGAAACAGCAGAAATATTTTGATTAGTAATTAGAGCATGAAGAATTCCTGAATTTCTTAGTTTATTTTCTCTCACTTGTAGGATTTGTTTCCAAAATTTAAGGAGTTTGTCTTTTCTCATTCAATGTAGAACTTCATGTATTGCTTAAAACTGAACGGAATGCATGTGAATAAGACTGTTTAGTATAGAAAATTGCTTAGGAGAAGTGCAGAATAAGGGACATACATAGATTTCATGTGGAGTAGGGAATTTCAGTTCCCCAAAGAGAACTGAGTACTGGCTCACCAGAGTAGAAATGATCAGATAAGAGCCATTTTATAGCATTTACCAAGATTTGGTAGTAATCAGGTGTGAACAACTGAATTTAAAATTAGGTCTCAAGAACTGAATGTGACTTGGAGGGTGAAGAAAGGTTTCCTCTCATGGTTTACTGTTGTTTGTTTGTTTTACAAGTTTTCAGGAATACTATGTTGTGGTGGTCTATGGTATCTGTGTGACCCTGCTCCTTGTAGCTAAACAAACTGTTACATAGTAAATTCAAAATGTGCTTGATAATTTATTTTTTTATCCATTTTTTTCTCTAGTAGTAGAATCCTGGCATTTGTGTTAAACCTAAATATGATGGACAAGATAAACCTTTATCATTTACTGACTGTTTATTAACTAATAAAGTATTTATCAATAAAACGGCACATTTTAAAATGTCAGCACATAAAATTTTAGTTTAAAGGCACAACTAGGATATTATTTGAAATCTAGGTTTATAAAAGTTTATATATGGTAGCAAATTAACCTTTAACCATTTTCTTTCTCTTCAGTGAACACAAATGGGCAGCTGTGGTAGGACTGGAAATTCATGCCCAGATTTGTTCCAACTCTAAGCTCTTCTCTGGAGCTCAGGTGTGCTTTGCAGCACCCCCGAATTCTTTGGTTTCTTTTTTTGATGCATCTCTGCCTGGAACTTTGCCGGTAAGGTACTTTATATTGTCTGTTTTTATTAGAATATGTTTATGTCATAGTGAATATTAATAAAAAATGCCCTTATCATACCTGGGCGGTGGTGAAATATGCCTTTAATCCCAGCACTTGGGAGGCAGAGGCAGGCGGATCTCTGTGAGTTTGAGACCAGCCTGGTCTACAAGAGCTAGTTCCAGGACAGGCTCCAAAGCTGCAGAGAAACCCTGTCTCGGAAAAAAAAAAATCCTTATCCTAATATTTTGACTCACTCTAAGGAAATACTTGCTTAGGGAATTTTGGATTAAACATGATGCATTAATTGTTTATAAAGACCTGTCTCTGTAACTCTGATTCTAAATCTGAATGTATTCATAGCTTCAATTCATTCGTTTTACAGGCATTTGTAAATGCCCATCAAACACCAGATATCTATCAGAACTGTCTGATAAACATGAGCGAAGATCCTTGCTTTAGGAGGAGTTTAAAGATGAGTAGGGCTGATATGTCTTACAAGCAAGTAGAGTATAATATGATGACTCTTGCAAAGGCAAGATGATGGTTTGGGGACCTACAGGAGGGACAGTAAGTGAGCAAGAGGAAAGACTATTGTGAGAAATTATAATGGTAGATTTTGTTAAGGAAGGGTAGTGTGTTTAAGGTATTTGAGAATTCGAATAGAAGTAGATCGATACGTGGAGGAGTGGAGAGGACTCAACAAAAGCCAACATGTATTGTGTTTTCACAGTGGAAGATCAATAGCAATAATGGTTATTAAGAGCTAAGAAGCAGTCAGTAATGGAGAAAAGAGACAACCACAATGTAAAGAGAGCTGATTATTGGGTTTGGCTACTCATTTTCATTTGAATTTGAGAAGTCAAGGAGTGACTTCTCAGAAAAACTTTTAGTGTGGTATTTTTATGTAACGAGTTGCATTTTGAAGAATAAGATGGAAGGAGCGGTGTAAATATTTAAACTAATATGTGGCACACATTCTGTTCAGGAACTTCTTTGTCAAGTGAGAAGGGATGTGTAGACAAGGTGGTGACAAGTGTGTTCTGTACTCTCAGACATCTAAGTACAAGTGAGGGCAGATTGAACTACGCAGGCTGTTGGCAGTGTCTTGCATGTGTCTTTCTGCTTTACTCAGAGCTTTGATTGGATGAAGGCAGTATCGCAGTTCTAGAACTTTGTTCTTATTTGTGCTTCGCCACTCCTCACTTGCTGTTGGGTTCCTCTGAAGGAAACCAGACACAGACTTGTGTTGTGTGGTTCTCTTACAGTGCCCGTGTCTCAGGGAAGAGTTCTTATTTGCTTGAGAAGAGATACTTTCAAAGCATGCTTGCCTTTTCCCTTCTGAGGTGAAAACCTTTTTTCCTTATGTGGTAGTTGACCGTCAAGAGTCTAGATGTAAACTTTTGAGTTTTGTCAAGTTTCTTCCTTTTCCTCAGTTGGGAATGTGATATCTATTTAGAGACATATGTTTGGAGTTAGGCAACAGAGTCATCAGCTGTACCAGAATATAGTCAAATATTAGAGACAGATCAAAATAGCAAGTGAGCATATTTGGAAAGACTTGTTGTTGTGTGCGCTAGAAAGTTCTTGGCTCTGTGATGAACGGGTCAATAAAACAGTGAGTGCATTGAGAACATGTGAACTGAGCTTGAGAAAAAGGCGACAGTTACAGTTTTCATAAGCCAACGTTTGTTTCTCTTCATCAGAGCCAGCAGCACTTGTGGCCCCGTGTTCTCCACGGCTGCTCTTTCATCAGGGCTGCTCTGCAGCACTTGTGGCCCCGTGTTCTCCACGGCTGCTCTTTCATCAGGGCTGATCTTCAGCATTTGTGGCCCGGTGTTCTCCACGGCTGCTCTTTCATCAGGGCTGATCTGCAGCACTTGTGGCCCAGTGGTCTCCAGGGCTGCTCTTTTCGGCAGGACTGATCTGCCTTCTCTTCTGAAATGTCCTTTTTAAAGGACCCATTTTAGTCTGTGAGCCAAGGAATGTGGCCTAAGATACCGCGTAGAACATATCATTCCTCTCTTCTTTGCCTGTCATTCAATTTAAAATGTCCTAGAACAATTCTTTGAGCCCCATGGACACAGTGTTATATTCTGATGTTCTTACTCTACATCTACATGAATGATTCATCAACATATTAGAATATAGCATGTATTTTGTTGCTCTTGTTACTCTTCCCCCATAAAGAATAAATCAATCAGCAGGGGAGAGCATCTCAGAAATGGATGTTGAAGAGAATGTGTACATGCCACATACACACATACACATACGTACATACATACAGACAAGAAAGAACAAAAATCATTGGGAAAAGAATGATTTTCTTATTGAGGGTTTTGAAAAATTGGTTAGCTATTTAGAGAAAATATATGTAGCTCCTGTGAATAAAACAAAATTTGTATATATGTATTTATATATGTGATATAAAATATATGCAACATATATCTTATATAGCATTATATACTATGCTTACCTTGTAAATATATATATATATGATTATATGATATATAAATATATTTACAGGTTAAATGTAAAATTAAATCACAAACAAAATATAGGCAAATACTTGTTATTGGGATAGGAAGATATTTTATAAGCATAAGAGTAAGAAGACCTCATAAGATAAAATTATATTGCTTTGTATTTTAGTCATCTACCAAGTATTTATTGACCCACTGGCTCTTTTAGGAGTCTGTCTTAGGAAAACAATTTTTTGGAAAGTGAGTAAAGACTCATTCTCAGAGATGTCTACAGCAGGACTGTTTGTAATAATGTGAATTTGGAAGCAACCAGAATTTCCCCAGTGTTGGGGGAATGGTTGAGTAAATTGTGATAAATGTATACAGTGGAGAATTATGAAGCCACTAATAATGTTTATGAAAATGTTTTAGTGACATAGGAAACCACTAAAGATAAAAATTTCATTGAGATAAGCAGAATATATTTGTAGGTAGATCACTTAATCATCTTTTGCCTCAGTTTCTTACTTGCAAAGTGAGGATAATGTATTAGACTCATTGGATTTTTATGAGAATTAAATTAATAAACTCTTTTAAGATGCTTAGTCACTGCAAGTAATAAGCGTTTCATAAATCTAACCTATTAGTGTTAATACATAGTGACTGGTGACTTTCGTCTTTACAAAGAGTCCCTTGAGTTATTAAGAACAATTTTGTTGCCAGCGACAGCGAAAGTAACTGCTACAGACAACAGTTGGTATCTTATTTGCATTTTATCAGTTCAATGTTCTAAACCACAAAAATAATCCAGGGCCCATCACCACAGATACACTGAAAATTATGGAAGCTATAATAGTATAGTGGATAAAGTCATTTCTCAAAAAATATTTTATTTGCAAAAAGGCTGCTATGTTTTATTTTAATGTGTCATCATAAATAAGAGATTTGCTTTGTCCAGAAAGCAGTGATGGTTCATTTCAGATAGACTAAAGTCTTTTTCTGTAGAACTCATTTGGTCTGTGTGTGATTTATTTTGCCTGATGACCTCTTAAAGAGATGCTTATGATTACAGAACCCCCAAGTGGCTATAAGAGAGGTAGTGCTTTAAAATATTTGGGGAGCAGTCAGCAAACACTATGTGCATTCAGAGTGCATGGCATTCTCCTGATTTCGTGCAAACAAGACTTCTTAAATTGTAATGCGCTCTTCCCTTCGTGGTTGCCTGCATTCTTTTACTCAGCTGAAGTTTTTTTTTTTTTTTCTTCTCTCTACCAAATACTAGCCCTGTACTAGCTCTAGAGACAGCTGTGAGCCAGGTCACCTTGCTCTCATAGAGCAAGCGAGCACACTGTGATAGTGCCTGCTAATACACGTGTAACTAGTAGAAATGGAGCGTGCTTGAGGAAAACGTAGGATGGGCAGCCATATTATAAAGAGTTTGTAAAACTAAGGAAAAAGTAAATGGAATGTCCGGATGTGTGCTGGCTAGTTCTAGATCAGATGCCACAGCTAGAGTCATCTGAGAAGTGGGAGCCTCCTTAAGGCTGAACTGTACACAAGCCTGTAGAACATTTTCTTAATTAGTGTTGTTGGAGTAGGGCCTATCCCATTTCGGGTGGTCCTGGGTTCTTGAAGAAAGCAGACTGAGCAAGTCATGAGGAGCAAGTCTGTAAGGAGCACTCCTCCATGGTATCAGCTCCTGCCTCCAGGTTCCCGCTCAGTTTGAGTTCCTGCCTTGGCGTCCCTCAGTGAGTTGAGGATATGTAAGTCAGATAAACCTTTTCCTCTCTGAGTTGCTTTTGGTCTTAGTGTTTTAGCACAAAAATAGTAACCCTAACTAAAACTGGAGGCCAGAAGAAAACCAGGTTATGACTAGCACTAGGGATCAGGACATGTTCCATGTGCCACCAGCAGTGAGTAGCACTGATGTCTGTCTGTCCTCTGACCTCTAGTGCTCATTGATACCTCATGTCTGCCCTTTTATTTCAGAAGTTCAAGTGACCTGGTTTGTCCATCTTTCCTCTTTCCTTCCTTCCCCAGACAGGAATCTGTGATGATGGCTATAGAGAGTGTGTGCCAGAGAGAGGACTTTCAGGTTGCTGATGTTGCAGAGGAGTGGAGGTCTGTCTCCCAGTAAAAAGAGGCCACAAGTCTGCAGGCCCTGGAGAGGCACAGAGAATGAGCACGTGACAGCACAGACCACCAGATAGCCTGACGGACAGGGTTCTTAGTGGGAATGAAGTTAAACAACCTAGGAGGGAGTAGATAATGAGAACAAACAGAAAGCTTGAAAATACGCTAAAAAACTTCAGTAAATATCTTCTAAGCTAGAAGAATAAAAATGAGCTCTCAAATTTAAAATTATGGTGCCTTTGCCTATTTCTCTCTCTCTCCCTCTCCCCCCCAACACCCACACACACCACACCACAACCACCACTAACAACAACAGCAACAAAAACTCCAAAAGAGTTAGAATAGAAAGTCAACAAAATCTTCCCAAAGACAAAAACAGATGACTTGAGTTGAACATTAGAAGAAAGTTAGAGACTCAGCCCGGGCAGCTGAGTATCGGATAAACAGAAAATAGATGTTAGGATGCTTTCACAAGGCAATGCAGATTTGTTTTCCTAGAACTGAAGTACTTGTATCTCTGAATGGAAAGGGCCCGCCTACCACCCAGCATGAAGGATGAAATCAGCTCTACTGTAGATATGCCGTGCAGTTCACGAACATCGGGACTGAAGAGTGAGAGAGGGGGAAGTAAAAGAGCTGGTTGTGTGCGCAGGATTGGGACCAGAGAGACACCGACTTCTCAGCAGCAGCACTCCCATCTGCAGGAGAGGGAGCAGAGTCTTAAATATTCTAACAGAAAACAAATCATTCCAGCTAGAATTGATCAATCAGTTGTGCTGATCAGTCAAGTGTGCTTGCAGAATAAATGGGCAGCTTCCATTATCCGGGTCTGGAGTAATGAACAGTTCAGGTAGCCTGCTGTGCAGCAGCCCCTAAAGCTGGCCAAGGGAGGAGGACCGGGGAAGACAGGGCGGTGCGAACAGCAGGTGCCAACTACAGGAAGACAGGATGTTCTAGAAAGCAAATAAAATTACAGAAAATCCCTCAGTAGAAAGCATGTGTAAGAAATAATAGAAGCATTGGACCCTGATGAAACAAAATCTGACATGATTCAGATATTAGGGAGAAGAAGTAGCAAAACTAAACTCATATTTACCATAATTGGAAGTCACATTCTAAACTAAAGGGGGAGGGGGAGAGATTCTTCAAGAACAGCACCGGGCACTTATTAGTTAGTTCTCTTAGTTTAGACCTCTAGTTAATAGCTTGGCTTTGTTTTTTGTTTATTTTAGAGGAGGGGTTTTACCTTATTTTTGTTTACATTTTTAATTGGGCAATAGTAAATGATTTAGAGCTCTGAAGAGACAGGTTTTTGGTCATGGGGACTTTTTTCACCAAGGTTTCCTTCTCTTTTATTCACAAGATAAAATTAAGTCACATTCCCTACATTGCTTTCCAGGTTCTGTTGGTGATATTTCTTCCCTTTTTGTTCTCAAAGACCAAACAGTGAAGACCTCCTTTTTCCCCCATCCTTACAATGCTCACCCGTACTCCGGTTCCTGCATGTGCTGGAGCTCCTGTTCTTGTGATAGACAACAGCCATCCTAGCAGCCTGGCTTTATGGCCTTTCATATCACCCCGCTTATCAGGAAGGGCAAGCTCTTGGGGTGAGCATATTCTATTTTTTTAAAAACAGATATAAAGTAATAAAGCAAGAGCAAGTCCTTCTGAAATAGTTACATAAAAGTGGTGGGGAAGTTTCCTGTTGTTATTCCCCTGCCTTGAAAGTCCCACCAGTAAATTCTGGAAACAGTGAGCCACATCTAGGTTCTAAAAACAAGAGCACCATGTCATCCATTGTAACAACTTACCAAGCTTGTCCTTTGCCAATTTTTAGGAAGGCTTGTCACATGGCAAATGGCCAAGCAGTCTTAGCCTCACCAGCAGGTGATGGATTTCTCCAAAGGTCTCCTGGCACAGAGTACTATTTAAAAATAGGAAAATAAATACCAGAGGAGACTGCCCAAAGATCTGAAGGTGGTTGCTGCCAGGAACACGATTGGGTGTCTGGGCTGGGGTCAGACACCACTGCCTTTCATTGTCTGTTTAAGTGTCAAAAGCTAAGTGAATAAAGGCAACTCTTAGACAAGCATCTTTCAAAAGCAGACATTGTCGGAGCACGGGGAGGGACCACTCGCTCCTCCCTGTAGCCCGAGGGGAAGATGTGGCTCTCCCCAGGTAGGCACAGGTACATTTCGTGGGTTTAAGCTTGAGAAGCTGAGGGAGCCCTCATCATTTCTTGTCCCTCACGCTCCTCTTGTTACGTTTTGCTGCATTCTGGGTCTGTGGGTGATGAGCTCTCAGTTCTTGTGTACTTCAAGTTTGTGTTTCTCTCTCAGTCTTGAATGATAGCGTAGAATTCTGTGTTGACATTTATTTCCCCTCAGCACTTTGAAGATGCGATTCCACTGTCCTCGGGCATCTGTTACTGCTGATGAGGAGTCTGTGTCTCTGTGGGTAATTTGTTCTCTCTGAAAGTGTCAGCCAGGATGGTTCCGGTGTGGATTTGTTACCACCTGTTCTCCTCTGTGCACAGTGTGGTTTTCAACTTGACTGTACCTGTTCTGTAAAGTTGTCTCCAGAATAAATTCATGACGGTTTCCACCAGGGCCCATTGGTCCTCATCGGATGAACAGTTCCTGCATTATTTCTTAACACCGTACAGTTCCATGCCAGAGTCCCGCTCTGCACTGGAGCCAGATCCAAGGTCAGGGGGTCTTCCTTCTCTAAGCTGTCTTTCACCCGTGACCAGAGGTGGTGACCTCCTCCAGGTCCACTTCCAGGGGTGGCAGATTTTCTGCCTGGACTGGGAGTTTGGGCTGAAAGCTTTCTCCAGGCAGTCACTTACGATCTCTGCCTTCATGGGTGTTTTCAGTTACCCACAGCTGGAGTTTTCCGCTGCATTCACAATAATGATCTACTAACAGAGTGCTTGTTCTGTGGAAGATTAGCTTATTTTAACCTAACAACCCAGTGAGGCAGTTACTATGGTTACCGCAGTTAGAAGGTAAGTGGAGAAGCCAGGGTTAAAACCCAATAGTGTAGCCTCAGAGCTCATGCCCTTGTCCCAGCACTGCGCCTGGTCACTACATGACCTTAAATTCATAGCACACATGGCTTTGGCCCCAGGTGATTCTCTTTCTTGCATTGAGCTTGACTGTTGTTTGTTGGGTGTCTGCTCATGCATGTGTGTGCATTTATGAACACCAGTGTGTACACATGTACGTATGTATGAATAGGACGATTTCCCTACCTCTACCCCCTGTTCTCTGAGTATCTGTACCATGTCTGCTTCTGTCAAGGCTGCCATCCTGACCTCTGATAAACATACCTTCCTGGTTCTGAATTAGTGACCTTTCTGAATGGTTTTTAGGAGCACTTTTATCTTCTTACTTTACCTTAGTTTTAGAATTTTATGGAATTTCATCATGAATCTTCATACTGAAAAGGTCAGTCAGCCCATTTTGTTGCTTGTTGGTGGGATTACAGCCAAACCAAGGACGACTTTCTTTGTTTTTATTAGCAACCTCATTCATTATTTTGAGCAAGTAAAACTTCCTATTCTGGTGAGGTGGCCCTTAAATTATTAACTAATTGTGTGTCTACAGAACTATAAACAGGATCCTAGGGTTTTTTTTTTTTTTTTTTTTTTTTTTTTTTTGTTTTTCGAGACAGGGTTTCTCTGTGGCTTTGGAGCCTGTCCTGGAACTAGCTCTTGTAGACCAGGCTGGCCTCGAACTCAGAGATCGCCTGCCTCTGCCTCCCGAGTGCTGGGATTAAAGGCGTGTGCCACTATTACCCAGCAGGATCCTAGATTATTTGTTTAGAGTTGATTATTTCCTGTTTATCAATATCATTCTAATTTCTCTTGTTGAAATACTCTGGATGCGAAATAGGATAAAAAATTAGAAACAAACTATATTTATTTGCTAAAATATCATTATATTTACAAGTTTATTCCTTCCATAATTGTCCAGATGTTTCCAGGAATGGTGAGATGTCAACAAAGCATCAAGTGTGTGTGAAGTATATGCCTGTGCAAGCCTGCATGCTCGAACACACATGCACACTTTTTGTGATTTCAACTGCCTGAGCCCTCCTAGTTCATTCTCTGAGTAGGAGAAAGGAGACAGGACACTTACACCTGCTGTCCCCACAGGTAGGGAAGCTCAGTGCGGCTCAGCAGATATGTTCCTCTGATAATCAAGTTGTACCATTAATGAAATTAATTGGGAACCTGCAATCTGCTCTTGTTTTGTTATCTGGAAGCTCTTATCTGTATGCAACACAGAACTCCCTAGCAAACACAAGGCCTCTTTTTTTCCAAAACTGGGCAAAGACATTAAGAGCCATTTTTTCATACATTTATGCAAAAACACTCTCCTCTCTTCTCACTATCAGACAGTCTAAAAAGTATTTGGGGCTTTCCATACCAGAGGTGTTTAGAATTGGCCCTGACAATTTATAGAATTTTATAGAACTTTTATTCACAAGAATATGTGCTATATTAACAAGGCACATGTAACGGAGGATACCCACTCCCTAGGAATTTGATAACAGTGCACACAGCACACAGTGAGCTGGATATGCGTTCTTGAATCTAAGCCTGCAGACTGCACCAAAAAAAGTCTTGCCTCTCTGAAAATGATGATGCTAATACTTTTTTAAAAGTACTTTGGGCTTAATTTATTTTTGAAATCCATACGACATTTATTTAAAGTTAGGTAAGTCAGCAATATCCTGCTCTCTAAACATAGCAGATATTACCAATAACTTGTTTTGAAGGCCTAATCAATTTAGAAATACTTCACTAGATCTAGAGAGGATCAGCCGAGAGACCTTCCTGACCGTTGATTCTGAATGTATTCACAAAGTTGTTTTTAACTTAAAACTTAGAACAAAACAGCAAGTCAGGAAAACATTGGGAAATGTGTCTATGGGCACACCCTGTAATCCGTGTTTAATTCTGTATCTGTTTATTGAGTGGTGTTGTTACATCATGAGGTGATGTCTATCTGGCTGAGTGGAAGACAAAATATGACAGTGTTCTGTTAGCATTTGTTTTAATGAAATCTGTGGAAGTTATAATTACATGGTGTCGCCAGACACTGAGTCCCTGTCACAGTTGTACTCTTGCTTTGTAGAGTGTGGTGTTCAGGGATGAGGAGTTTGCCTGTATCCCTTCCCCCTAAAGCAGGTGTGTGGGGGCATAGAAGGGTTCTCTTCAGCTCTTAACCTGTTCCAGTGGTCCATACTTTCCCAGTGGTATACCTGGCTGTCTCATGAACTCAGATAATTCATGATGATGATGATGGTGACCTCCCCTCTGTCCATGGAGGAACATTTGACTTCCCTCTTGTTCTGGGCTTGCCCCCCTCTCAGTGGGTTCTTGGCAGCCTTCCTCTCACAAGCACATTCTCACCCTGCCCTTCAGCCAGTCTTCTTATTGCATGCGCTGCGTGTGCTTTGACTCCAATTATGCCAGTTTTACTCCTTTCTGTGTATTGGTTCCATACAGCTGATTGATCTTCTTTTCGTGTGTTGTTTAGAGGGATTTCTGTTTAATGTTCTGAAAAAGCAGTTCATGGGTCTTTTGAGGCAACTTGATAGAATCTGGACATTAAATATATACATTTACTCATGTCCATGTGCATGAACATACATACATACACACACGCACACACACACACACACACACACACACACACACACACACACACGAAGAGAAGGTATGAAAGAATTTTCCAAGCATCTAAAATTTTTATGGGTCTCTTTCTAAAATGTATTATGTGCTGTCCCAACTTTTAAATAGAGTATCTTGAACATAAGGTAATCTTTGCTTGATTGCTTAAGGTTCTCAGTTACTGCTGGAGTTGTAATATAATGGTGCCTTGAAGAGCTATTGAAGTGTGCAAAGCTATCTGATCACAGTAAATGCTAGCAGTAGCCCATTCTTTTTTAGATTTCATAGTACAGTGTTTCTCCTTGTGTTTGCAGCCACTACCACCTCCTCCTCCTCCTCCTGCTGCTGCTGCTGCAGCTGCTGCTGTGTCTTCTTTTAGAGCTACCATCACCGTATTTGACTCTAGAAGCCATTTCTTGCTTATTTTCCATTCTGAATTCTTATTTCTGATCTCCACTAGCCAGAAAGCCAGGCTTGTTGGAGTAAATGAAAGCACAGCTCAGCATAGAGCCCTGTCCTACAAGTAAAGTACACAGACCATGCAGGAACCATTCTTGAAGCGGCAGGTATCATGAGACCAGAGTAGAAAGAAATGCTTAAATCACTTGGTCTAGGCCTTCTCTGTACAGATGAAGGACATGCTGTCGTGGCTGGCCCATCTGGAGTCACACAGTCACCCTCTCAGAACCATCTTCTGTATTAGTCAGGATTCTCTAGAGGAGCAGAATTTTCATGGAGTGAATATATATTATGAAGGAGATGTATTAGATGCTTGTACAGTTGGGGCTGGGTAGTCCGACTGTGACTGTCTATATAATGAAAGGCTGAGAACCCAGAGACTGCCCCGTCTACAAGGCTGGATGCCCCAGCACTCACAGTCTGGCCCCGAAAGCTCCTGCCAGAGCCTTGGTCTTCAGTCCATGCTGGAAGATCAAAGAAGTTGTGTTCTGATGTCAGTAAGGAATGGCAGCAGTCGCAGCAGCAGGGTAGATGCATGCACCAGCAAGGAGTGAAGGTGGACAAGCAAGAGCAGCGCCACTTTGTCTCAGACCTTCTTGAAAGTGGGCTGCTGTGGAAGGTGCTGCTCACTGTGGGGGACGCCCTGCCCCGGTCAGTGCTCAGGAAACACCCACAGAGTCACCCAGAAGAGGTCATTTAGTTGATTATAGTTCCAGTCATGTTGACAACCAAGATCAGTCACCCCAGTTCCAAACTATGGTCTTCTATAAAGGAGTTACAAGAGCTTTATGTAGGTGGCTATTATTTCATAGATATATAAATCTATGAACTTGTAAATATACATCTCAAACATGAATACCATTAACATATATATATGTGTATAATATAAACATATGTATTATGCTTATAGATGTACTCCTCTCTACACACACACACACACACACACACACACACACACACACACACACAGAGAGATGCAGGGTGTTGACTGCCTCTCTACATACATATATATATGTGTGTATATATATATATATATATATATATATAATACACACACACACAAGCAATATATACATTGCCTGTATGTGTCGTGTATGATGACCTTGATTAAACCTGGAGAAAGAGGAAAGTGTGCTTGGAAGAAAGGAGATGTGACCTAACTACCAATCGTGGCCTGTGCATTAAAGACAGCTGTGGCTTCAGACAGCTTGCCAGGATTCACCATTCAAGTCATGACAATAACAAAACTTTATCTTAGACTTTTTGTGTTCCATTTTGGCTAATTTTCTCTATACTCTTTTCCAGCTTGCTGATTTTCTCTTTATTGTGTGTCTCCTATAACGTGTGTGGATTTTTGTTTTTAATTTTACTGTGAATGTTTCATTTATGGAAATTCTGTTTTCTCTTTCAAATATCTTATTTTTCTAAAAATAATGTCTTTTCTTTTTTTTTTTTTAAAAAAAAGGTTAGACTGTTTCTTCAAGAACTTTAAATCTGCTTATGGTCTGTGTTTAGTGGTTCTACCCAAAGGCACCCAGGTGATCTTCCTGTCTTCCTCCGCTTTTCTCCCACTGATTCTGACCAGGGCTCAGTGATTGCCTTATGTGTCCTGTGGTCTGGCTGATGGAAAGTTGATGATAGGGACCTGTCGGTGGTTTGCTCGAGAGTGAGTCTTTCCAGAGACCTGCTTTGTTGGCTATAGTCCAGTGCTCCCGCCTGAGGTGTATGTCATTTATCTTTTAGTTTGAGGGTCCTAGAGCATGGCAGCGCTAGGAATTTTGACCTGAGCTGTCAGAGAGCAGCCTATCCATCCTTAGGGCTGGCTCCTGTGCGCACAGAACCTGAGCTAACACTTCACTAAGGTGGAAACTGCACATGACCTTTGGGGGTATTTTAGATGTGAACCACGGCAGTGGCCTTTCTTATCCTTAATGAATCAGTCCCTTAACCTCTGTGTGGAAATGATGTCATTCATCCCTCTGAAGGAGCCACAGAAGACAGTAGGGTAGACCTGAGTGGAGTAGCTGCTCTGGTGGGAACAGCAATGAAGACTTGAAGTCCATTTTCTCCTTTGTCCTCACCCTGGGGACCTGGAGGGACCTTGTCAGCCTTGTCCAGATGACTCCTGGGTCTACAGAGCAGCCCACAGGCTCTTTTCCCGCAATGCCTTGTTCCTGGGCAGCAGGCTCCGCTCTCCAGGCTTTGTTTTAAGCAAGAAACCATGGGTATTTTTGTCTAGGAAGGGCATTAGTCACATTTTCATAGTGCCCTATTGGTTTTTTTTTTTTCTCTTAGTATTGGTCCTCCAATAAGATAGGTTTTCAAGAGCCCTTGTTAGAGGGGCCAGTGCCACACCTTAGAACTCTGAACTCTTTCACACGAACTGTGTCTACACAGCACAAAAAGTCTGTAATACCAGAAAAGGAGGTGAGGGTATATAGAAAATAAAATATGAGCACATTACCAAAGATGCCAGGAGTACAAAGCTTAGGGGTTTTTTGGTGATATAAATATGTAGTAGTTAAAACAAAAAACCTAACAGTGTTCTGTGACACTATTTGTGTCTGACACCCAGGCAGCTCACACGGGCTTTGTTCTGGTGATTTATACAGAAGCCTGTAATAACATGCAGCTTGAAGTCACGCTGCTGGGCACCATTCATTTTCCCACGGACAGTCCGGGACTAAAACCTTGCAACAGACCTGGGAAAGCACTTCTGTCCCAGTGCATGCTGGCCTTGGTGACTGCCAGTAATGCTCCTCACCTCAGGGTGTCCTAGTGATGCTGGGGGCCGGCAGGTTCTGAGAAGATGGAAGGTTTTAGGGGTACTAAAATTTCTCTCCCTCTGTCCAGTGCGAACTGCAGTCCTGCAGGTGGAGGGGAATGCTGTCTGTCCAGGTTGACCTCAGCTTTTCTCAAACTGTGTGCCTTCCCATCATAAGGAAAAGCCTACATCGGCCAACAGATAGTCACGTGACTGGAGTGGCTGTGTGCTGCTCTTCCAGAGGAGCTCCTTCCAGCTTTGTTCTGAGGAGTTAGACAAGGAGCCTGTGGTGGAGATGCTTTTTCTTCACAGCCCGTCCACATGTGGCCAGCTCATTCTTTCAAGAAGGGCATAGCGTAGAAAGGCCTACGATATGGGGACAAGGGAATGGAGATTGCCTGAACTCTTGAAGAAAGTGATCACCGAGCTATTTGTCATCACCTGTGTCATATCTGGAGGCGATGTAAGACATTTGGGGTGGATCCTGTGGAACTCTTTGTTCACACTACAAGTATATAGTTGTGGTCTGTCTGAGGCCTCTGCTCGAGCCTTCCTAAGGTGGACACGATTTTGTGTCTTCCGCTCCATGTGTAGCATTGGGGAGCTGAGGAAAATCTGGCTGCTTTATATACTATGACATCTTGGGGAATGTTTTCCCTCATCTCTTTTTACAATCTTGGCAAAGCTAAGAAGTCATTTTGCCTTGGCATCCAGAGATGGCAAACGTGGATTGGATAATTCTGGCAGAGTTAGGTAACTGGGCTGTGCTCCTCAAAGAACATTCTGTTCCCCATGGCAGAGCGTTCTTGCTAGTGAGCCTGGTGCCTCTCAGCCTTCCACATCCAGCCACATCCTTAGAGCAAAGACTGGAGCTGGCAGGACAATAGGTAGAAATGAAAACACATTAGTGTTTCCAGGAGCCCTAAAATACTCCATCCAATGCTGACGGCTTGAGTCTCCTTTCATAGGTGTAGAAGCAAGAATGGTAATCAGAGGTCCTTGTTATCCGTGCTCTGCAGCCACCTTATAAGACCCACACCCTTGGTAGGTGAGGCAGCTAAGGGCTTGATGTACCCAATGACATAGGGAGGCCAGCAACCTACCTAAAATATGGGTGAGAAATCGCCCTGCTGCCGGTCTTAGTGCAAAGCAGAATGTGTTGCTTTCTGCAGTATTAATAGTTTGTTTTCAACAAAATATAATGGGATTGTTTCCTTACAGCTTTTGTAAACCTATAGAATCCTGTAGCCATTCATCAGCACCTTTGTTTATCCCTCACAGCCAGCTGCCGACTTATTTACCTTAGTTCTTATTCCCTTCCATTGTTACATCTATGCAGAGAAATTCATGTCTGTGAACGCACCTCCTAGACTCTCAAGTGGCATAGATTTTATTTGGCATGATTATATATTCAATTCTTGACATTTCATCATTAAAATATAAACTCTTCCATTTGATCATAGCAAATAGGATGGTGGTAGTAGATACCTACCACTCTCCTGAAATAACTTAGACAGCACAATAATCTGAGTGATAAATAGTTAATACTAAAGTTTCAATAGCAGAAACCTTGACCTTTTTCTTTCAGAAAAGCACAAATTGGAAAATGTACATACATATTTACATAGTGAGGCAACGGAGTGAAAGTATTAGTAGAAAATAAGCTTGCCTATAACTTTGGGGGAAGCTGAATATGTTCTTTCTTTTTTAAACTTTGTTTTGTTTTAATTATTTACATGTGCCTTTTTTTATCTATATGAGTGTGTGCACAAAAGTGTCGGTGCCCTGTGAGGTCAAAGGCATCAGATCCCCCTGAAGCTGGGGTTACACATGCTTGTGAGTCGCTAAGAACTCAGGTCCTCTGCAAGAGCAATGCACACTCTTAGT
The DNA here is from genome assembly GCF_903992535.2 of Arvicola amphibius. NCBI lineage: Eukaryota > Metazoa > Chordata > Mammalia > Rodentia > Cricetidae > Arvicola > Arvicola amphibius. Next base: position 1,328,203 of record NC_052057.2, on the reverse strand, counting down.
GGTTGAGCCATTATTCCAACTCTGATAAATATAAGAAAAGATATAAGTGGTAAAATAATAATTGTTAGGGGAGGGAATGAGAGGAAGTAATGGGGTGGATATAATCTAAATATGTATGCAAGTATGAATATTAAATAAAATGTGTTTTTAGAAGAATGAATTTTTTATATTCATAAAAATGTACATGCCTACTTATATGTAGGATATTTAGGTTCTGTGTAGATACTGTAGAATTCTGTTCACTAGTATTTTTTGTTCCATTTTACTGAGAGTTGCACCACACCTCAACAGCTATATTGGGGCCTATAACTTTATTGAATCTATGACATAAGACAGTTCCAATGGGTACAGTTAGTATATAGGATGCTTTCATTTCAACCCTATTTTTAGCAATAGTGAATAGAAGCTGCAGGCACCCTTGTGGTTTACAGTTAGCATCAGGCCAAAACCCATCTCCTCCAGCTCTGATCCCATTGTCTGGTATGGGCATCTTATCATCACATCTCACTGTCTGCTCAGGTAGGATCTACTCCTACACCTTCCCTTACATTTGTATGTAGAAGCCATTCACATTTATGAAAATCTGAAAGAACAGTGCAATGAATATTCTCCTTGCATCTACATTGCCCCCCTTTAGATGAGCCATTGGAGAGTTAAGTTACAGATAACACAGCACTTTATTTCTAAATATTTCAGCATCTGTCATCTGAGGACAAAGCATATTTCTCATGTATGAATTCCTGTTGGTGTCTCACTCAGGAAAACTAACCCATATACAGTGTCATTATTTGTCGATTCATATTCAAGTGTGTCCGTCTCTTTCCTTTCCCGAATCTGTCAAAGATTGTACATTGTAGTTGGCTGTCATAGTTCTGTAATCTTGTTTTTTTCTTTCCTTTCTCTCTCCTCTCACTCCTTTTTTCATTTCTTCCTTCACAAATTGATACTTTTTAAGAATGCCTAGGTTAGTGATTTTGTCTTATTGAATGCTGTTGAGGCATTCATGATTAGCACAGATGACTGCCCTTGGAAGCTGGGCATGTTCACACGTATGCACTTCTGCTTCCCTTTGAATTTCTTTGACTTTTGTGTCTCCCACAGAAGCATCTGGAAGCGTTAGACTCTTCTAAAGCCTCTCTTCTTAGGACACCCTGGGCTGCTGACAGCTCAGGCACAGGCTTTCATAGGAAGACTCCTGATATTCACAGACTCTTGTCCTCCCAGTTTCTTACTCAGAATGATAGCAAGTACTTAGAGTTTGGCTGGTTCAAGCCAGTTGTTTCTCTCTCAGCCATAATCAAATCTTTCAACTTAATACTGAGCTAATCCATACATGGCAGAAAGCAAATCTCAGCTTGGATTTTCAGAGCCGTTGCCCTCACGTCTGTTTTTCTTGTCACCCTCTGCTGTGCTGAGCTTTCAGTGATGCCTCACAGCTTGTCATCCCATGCAGTCCTCGTAGGTGCGGAGTCTCATTGTCAGGAAGGGTAGCGCTCTGTGTGGGGACACGTGAAGTGAAGAGGCTCGTACACGTTAGCCTTTCTCCATGGAAATGATCTTTAAAAGTTTTAAGTTAATAAAATGAGAAAGACAAATATTCATAAACTAAATAGGAAGAAGTAGTTCTGCATTAAAACTCTCAGCCCCATCTCAAAATCTGTCAAAAAGAACAATTTATTTTTATTTTTATTTGGTTTTGTCTTTTCCCCTTGACTCTCAATGCCTTCTCCGTGCCTTCTCTCCATGAACTCATTGCATTTCTAAAGCAGCTGCCCACTACCTTAGAAGAGAAAGTCACAGCCATGTGGCCACAGTGGGCAGTGTCGGGGAAGGCGGGAATACAGGTCCAGCTGTTAGAAATTCATTTCTTTTACTTGAGGATGGAAACTTTTTCTGCCAAAGATGAACGAACATACAGTATTATTCAAGAAAATGTTGCTTCATTCTTGGTGTGGGAAGTCCTTCTGTATATGTGTTGCTTTTATTGGTCAATAAAGAAGCTGCTTTCAGCCAATGGCTTAGCAGAGTAGACTAGGGCAGGAATTCCAAGCAAATAGAGAAGAAAGAAGGCGAAGTCAAAGAGAAGCCTTGTAGTCGCCCACAGGAGACAGACTCACTGGGAACCTTGCTGGCAAGTCACAGCCATGTGGCAATACACAGATTAATAGAAATGGGTTAATTCAAGATATAAGAGTTAGCCAGAAATATGCTTAAGCTATTGGCCAAACAGTATTGCAATTAATACAGATTTCTGTGTGATTATTTCGGGAGTCTGGGCGGCTGGGAAACCAACAAGCAGCCTCCCCAACACACTCTCCCCAAGACAGAAATGGAGCAAGGCACTTCCTAGTGCACTAGGAACTATGGTCTCTTCTGCTGGAGGCAGCGATGTTAGGTGCCCGTTATCCTTTCAGGGAAATAGTATGTTGTATATACAATAGTAATACAGAGTCGTGACACCTGGCACACCTTGCCGTGGGTTCTGAATGTTATCCTTTCAGGGAAATAGTATGTTGTATATACAATAGTAATACAGAGTCGTGACACCTGGCACACCTTGCCGTGGGTTCTGAATCCAGGCTAATAACCTGGAGCTGTCTGAACCTTTTCCAATTCAGTTCCCTGGGTATCCTTGGACAGCTTGCAAAGGAAGGTCCACCTGACGCACACTTTGCCTTTATTAGGGCCGCCATCCTGAAACCAGTGTTTCCAGTTGTCTACCAGGGCAGTTATGTCTTTCATTTTGATGCATGGGACAATCTTGAAAGTAACGATTTTTCCCCCAGTGGATGAGGAAACTGGGAGTTGGGAAGGCCAGGTAACTGGTGAAGATAATATAGCAATTGCAGTTGATAGTAAGAATCAGATTCGGGCCAGTCAGTGGTGCATGCCTTTAGTTCCAGTATCGAGAGGCAGAGGGATCTCTGTGAGTTCAAGGCCAACCTAGTCTTCAGAGTGAGTTCCAGGACAACAAGGGCTACACAAAGAAACCCTATCCTGAACACCCCCAGCCCCGAAACAAAAGAGATTCAGATTCAGGTCTGTCTGATTCAGTTTTCCCTGTTTCAAGGATTTGTTCAAGTCTGGGTAGTACCCAATTAGTAACTGCTGAAGACCTGTGAGAATATAAGGAGTCCCATACACCAAGTTTTGTGTTTTACTGGTTGCCAACCACTCTCCAACTTTCCCCATTTTACTTGGCTAACTGGCCGAAAATAAGACTGTACCAATGACTTCCAGCACCCGTATGAAACCAAATAGCCAGACAATGTTGTGTGAGAACTCTCTTTAAAAAAAAGAAAAGAAAAAAAAATCCAAGTTGGAGGCAGGCCCGGTGCTGACATAGGCCACAGGGTTGCTTCCCTGTGCTTACTTCCCTGGGTTAATGCCAGACTTTAGTGTCCTGTAACCCAGGGAAGATCAGGGGCGTCTGCTCCAGCACCCACAGCCAGGCTTGCTGCCAGTGATGTGGGCTGGCTCTGGGATACCTGAGCTTGCTAGGTGGCAGAGGCAAGAGAAAAAGGAGGCTTCTGGTACTTTAGAGCAAGGCAGTTGTAACCCTCCTCTGACTTCCCGTGAGGGGCGGAGCTAGTCCAAGATGGCTAGAGCTGGAGGGGACTGTTGAGCTGGGGTGGAACTCCCAGTCACGCACCTTCTTCCTTCAGGAACCCGTGCCTTCTGATGAACGTGTGAGTCTCCACTTTGCTAGAGTTAACAGAGGAGATGTGGCATGCGTCTTCTGCCCTGTGCTAAACATGAAGAACATATGTAAGCTGTGTGGGTATCCACATGCATATATCTAGTGACTGTATGCCAACCAGTGCTTTCAGTGCTAAAATTCTAAATAAAAATTATCTTCACTGACTGGCCAGTTTAGCAAGTCTATTTATGGTAGCAGAGAGCTTTGGTAATTGTCTGGGGTTGGTGGAAGGGCTCACTGGTGAGGCAAGGGGTGAGGAAGTGAGAAGCCGCTTCCTCTGTGGTAATAAAACTTATCATATGGCAGCTGGCTTTGAATATGAATCAGGGAGTTCATGCTTTGAAACAAATTTACGGTTAGCAGAAAGATAAAGGCCCATTTTACTGCCTTATTTTTACTTAATAAATTTTAATTACTTTCTCTTCATAAATTGAAACATTTACCATTCTATATCCTAATTGTCAGATGTGTCACATATAGCACAGATTTCACAGAATAATTGCCGTCTGGGCTTTTGGGGAGACATTGTGCTATAGCCTTGTTTTAATGCTGCGGTAGCTGGCTTCCAGTGGAGACACAGGCTTGCTGCAGTCCCTCAACTTTCACTGCTGGCACTCACTGGACTTAGGTTGTCACAGCATCCTGGGCTCACCAGGAATGACAGCAGGACCGACCGACAGAGGAATGGTGTGAGGTGCAGGCTAGTTTAAAATACGCACTTTCCTTTGAAATGCACCCCAGATATTTTCCAGGATAGTTCCTTGAGAAGGTTTTAATGAACTATATTTATAATTAATGTAATTTCCCATAAAATGCTCAAATCCTGGATAGTTAACTTGAGGAGGCTGTGACCCTTTCCTCCTCTAACTTGCCTACAGCTCCTTTCCGAGTCCTAGGTGCAGGCTCAGTTCTCGCAGTTCAGGTTCCTTCATTCCTGCCTCCGGTGTGTGAGAAAGGAGCCTACAGAAAAGTGCAGCATTTTATTATTTATTTATTTTCCAAAAGAAAGGGTCATAGAAATAGATGGAGAAATGTATGTACTTGATGTTACAGTCGAAGCCTGCATGTTCTCCTATCCATGCCTTCCATTCCCTGCTCTTGCTGTATAGAGCTAGGGACCGTAGCAGCTGGCTCTTAGCTGGGTCTGGCTAGTCGGGAACTGTGCCGGAAGATGGCGGCCAAGAGGAAGGAAGCAATGGGTACTTGTTCCTTCTCTGCCTCCGCTGGCCTCTCCTGTTTGCGCGCGCGCGCGCGCGTGTGTGTGTGTGTGTGTGTGTGTGTGTGTGTGTGTGTGTGTGTGTGTGTGTGTTGTGGGGTCTTTTGTGACTCCAGTTCCTGGGATGCAGATCCATTATGTTCCCAGTATTCTCCAATAGTCCCATAGTCCCGCCCTTCTCCCCTTTTCCAGAACTCATTTCTGGAAGTTCTCTAAGTGACAGTGATTTTATATATAGCATGATTAAAGGAGTAACGTGAGAATTCAAACAGCCAACTCGTCCTAAAGAAAGCATGCTCCAGAATTTTCTTTCAGTGACTCTAAAGATTCTAGGGCTAGCCCCACCAACTCTCCCAAGGAAGTAAATCAACAACCCCTGGTTCTCATACACACACCTTTCTAAGCTGAACCTTCAGACTCCTCTTTGTGCCAGGTATAGCCCACATTTACTGCACACTGCGGGCATGCAGAGGAATGCTGTGTGCGTCACATACATCTGTCAGGTTGTCGTCTAGTAACCTGAAGGTAGGCACTGCCATGACCTCATCATGGGTAATCAAGGGAAGCATCAGGATGAGGTCATTGGGCCAGGACAGTGTGCATTGTAAGAAGCACAGCAAGAAGTCAGACTCCAGAACCCAGACTCTCAACCACTACACTCAACACTGAATCTTCAAGGGTACAGCAAGTTAGTTTTAGCTTTTAAAACTGCTAACATCTACCACAGCTCCAAAGCACCCTCCCCCCGAAAACCCTCCCCGTAGACCACTTCAGGCAGGCGCTACCTCTGATGTCTAATTTCCTCTCTGGTTCTAGCTCTGTAGATCTGTTTCCATCTCAGCCCCACGGGTGCTGTGCTCAGTTTTCTGAGACATCCCGTGTACAGACTTTGGTGTGCAGCAGTTTGCAGACAGGTGGACATGTGGATTTTATAAATTAGCAGGAGTGTCCCCCTGGTAGACTGCTGACATGAGAACTCACACTACGACTTATCAGCTAGAAAGTTAATTCTTTTATCAGAAAATAAGGAAGCTGTGACAGGAGAGTGGAGGATGAAGCGCACAGTGGATGGACGTCAGCAGGTGTCGTGGCGGAATAGAGGCTGGGGCCAGCGCAGAGCCTAGGAGAGAATCGGGAGCGGTGGGCCGTGAACAGGAGTACTGCACGGTTCTTAGGAAGAACCACCGAGAGCAGCACTGCAACCATAATAATTTTATAACCTGAAATATACCCAGCTCATAAGGCATAAACAACCAGAAAGACATGGGACATCCAGGAAGAGGCAGTGACCCCAACATGACAAAGAGTCTGCTACTCTGGAAATTCATTTTGCTTTACTAAGCAAGCATGTCCTGCTCCCTGAGTATCACAGACTTCACCTGATGCAATGCCAGGCACATGCAAAACAGTCACCAACTTACTCAATGTATCCTGATTTCCCTCCTGTGTCCTCTGGTAATACAGGACTCCAGTCAAACCCACCCTCTTTCTGCCCCCTCACCTGACCAGAGGCTCCCCTCAAAGTCTTCTCTACCCCCCACCCCTGGAATAATAAATAGCCTTTATTAGATTCAGTGTGTTCAGATACTTTCTCTGCTTAAAGTTCTGCTTCACTGCTCCCTATCACTAAAAGGATCCAGCTGAACTACCCTCTGGCTCTCTTGGTCCACTAGACCAACCCAGCACTCTTCACTTGGCTCCACTGATGTGCTCCTCAGTACAAACTGCAGCTCCTACAGGACCCTTGGTTATGTGAGGTCTTACCCATCACTACTGTAACACAAAGCACCCACTGCCCTCAGGGAAGCACCACCCCCTTCCCAGGCTAAATTCCCAGGGGACAATCAAATCATTCTGCTTGGTTCTTCTTTTGTCCTATCTCCTAAATAGAATACCAAACTGATTAAACATTAGCTAAGATAATGAATAATTTAACATCCTCTTTATCAACACACCAACAACGATAGCTATGAGATAAAAGCAAAGCTTTTTCTAGAAATGTATCGGTGGGGAAAAGGAAAATACTCTTAGCATGTAAAATAGAACAGATCAAGAAACAAGACTCCATTGCACAGATGACAGAAGGGTGGAAATGTCCAAGAGGGCACAGTGAGGCAGCTAGGGGCATTATCCACAGCAAAAAGACACTGCTGTCCTAGGGCTGCAGGGATAGGGCCCAGAGGTGGCAGGTAACACTTAGAACGAGACTCAGCCATCACTGCCTCCATGAAACTCTCCTGTTACTTTCCTCCTCATTTGAGTTCCCATTCTCACAAGATTTGTGATTTTATATTATATAACTACATGGAACAGATCCAGTCCATTGTGACACAAGCGCAGGTGGGGTGCAGCTGGCTTTACAGAAGTGGCCACATCTCTAAGATTCTGCGGAGCAGAGTGAGTCAGGACCTGTAGGTTTGTATAGGAGAACTGACCTACCAGTGAGGGCATAGGAAGACACGGTGTTTTAGATGTAGGAAGGAGCTAAAACATGCCAGAGCTTGGCCTTTTATTTTGGGGATATTTGCACCATTAAGAGATTTGGGTTCACAAAATGCCACAAGATGCATTTTTAACAGCCGACCCCTGATGTGGAGTATAAGCTTGAAAAAGGCAGGTTTGTCTCACCCTCACAGGTTGAGCAAGGGCTGGAACAGGGACAAAGTCCTGTTTATCTCTGTGTCCCTGATGTTTGGTACATTTTAAACATCCAGAAAATATTTTGGAATGAAGATAGCTCAAGTTGAATTTTTTTTTCTTTTTTCATTCCATCCTCAGAGCATGCTGACCTGGCCTTCCATCTGTCACAAACAGCTTGACTAAGATCATAATAAATTCTCTTTTCTTGGCGTTCTTTTAGCTGGCACTCTGTTTACTAGCCCCTCTGTGCAACTGTAGTGTGGTGATGATTGATGCTTATAACTCTGACCCTGAAGTACTTCAAGGCTCCTAAATCATCAGAAAAAGATTAAAATATATTCAACATCACTCTAATGTTTGTGTGTTTTACTGCATTTTTATTCTTTGAAAATTGATGACTTATGCAGTGCGGTGTACTTGATGCCAGAATCACAGTGAGAGTCCGTGGTCACCCCCACTCCAGACTCTTCCTGGTGCCAGAATCAGGCAACTTACTGTGCTTGCTCAGAGCAGAATGACCTGGGTTCTCTCCGTGCCTAGCTGGACCACAATGTGAGAGAGGCAGACGCTGGAAAGCAGTAGAAGCAGCCAGCAAATCAAATGTAGACAGAGGTAAAGGGCGTACACAGCCATGCTCTGTCCCCGTCTCAGTGCTGGAGCTCCGGCACTACAGCCTGTGTGTGCTGCCCCTATATAGGTAAAGGGAGTGGTGCAGCTCTGTTAGTGTGGCATTGACTACAGTTCCATGAGATGTCAGACACTGGCCAGTAAAAGCACATGATAATTATTAGATCATCCTGGTCCCCATGCACATCTTCCATGAAAGCCATTATTGCAGGGCTGACGATATCATGAGACTTGGAATGCTGGGAAACGGCTCCATTGGAGACTGTCTTAGTTTCCAAGAGGGGTGTGATGTGGTCTCTAGAGGGAATTTGTTTGAGTTTCCTTTGGGGATTTGTATATTGCTGTCATTAGAGATCCAATCTTTGTTTTGTTATACAACTTACTTTCTAGTCTCTCTGACCAGTCAGTTCTCATCTCAGTTGAGAAAGCGAGGCCCTGAGTCTCAGGATTTCAGCTTGCCACCTGGGCAAGGGCAAGTATGCCACAGAGCTGGTTTCACCTGTCACTTGGGCTCCTTAGCCAGGTCTCTCGGGGATCTTTGGAGAGCCTTAGTTTTTCTTTACTGAAATACTGGGATAGTACTAATTTCCTTCTCTATAGGGCTGCTGTAACCCTGAAGTAAAATAGTTAATGTGAAAATTCTCACTGGACAGCATTGCCTACACTAACCTAGCGGATATACATACTGTCATATGCTGAATATAGTATTACAGAGAAATGCCATCTATACCAGAGAAGACCAAAGGTCCACCATTAGAATATGGAACTTATTCTCATCCTCGAGTTCAGCAATCCCACAGACTTTCCCAAAATATAGTACTGTAGCTCTGTAGTAGAGTTTGAAGTCAAGGATTGTGATGCCTCTAGAAATTCTTTTATTGTACAGGATTGTTTCGGCTATCCTGGACTTTTTGCTTTTCTATATAAAGTTGGATATTGTTCTTTTTAGGTCTATGAAGAATTTTGCTGGGGTTTTGATGGGTATTGCATTGAATCTGTAGATTGCTTTTGGTAGGATTGCATTTTTACTATGTTAATTCTACCTGCCCAAGAGCATGGGAGATCTTTATGGGTTTTTGGTGTCTTTTTCAATTTCTTTCTTCAGAGATTTAAAGTTCTTGTTATATAGGTCTTCTACTTGTTTGGTTAGAGTTACTCTGAGATATTTTGTGCTATTTGTGGCTATTGTGAAGGGTGATGTTCCTTTTCAGCCCATTTATCATCTATATAAAGGAGGGCTACTGATTTTTTTGAGTTAATCTTGTAAACTGCTACATTATTGAAGGTGTTGATGAGTTTTCGAAGTTCCTTGGTAGATTTTTCGGGGTCATTTATTCATACCATCATATCATCAGCAAACAGTGAGAGTTTGACTTCTTCTTTTCCAATTTGTATCCTCTTGATCTTCTTTTGCTGTCTTACTGTTCTAGCTAGAACCTCAAGCACTATATTGAATAGATATGGAGCGAGTGGACAACCTTGTCTTGTTCCTGATTTCAGTGGGATCGCTTCAAGTTTCTCTCCATTTAGTTTGATGTTGGCTATTGGCTTGCTGTATCTTAGTTTTATTATGTTTAGGTATGTTCCTTGTATCTCTGCTCTCTCCAGGACCTTTATCATAAAGGGATGTTGTATTTTGTCCAAAGTTTTTCAGCCATCTAATGAGATGATCATATGATAATTTTTCAGCTTGTTTATATGGTGGATTACATTGACAGATTTTCATATGTTGAACCATCCCTGCATCTCTGGGATGAAGCCTACTTGGTCATGGTAGATGATTTTTCTGATGTGTTCTTGGATTCAGTTTGCCAGTATTTTATTGAGTATTTTTGCATCAATGTTCATGAGAAAGATTGGTCTGTAATTATCTTTCTTAGTAATGTCTTTGTGTGGTATCAGGCTAACTATAGCCTCGTAAAGAGTTTGGCAATGTTCCTTTTGTTTTTATTGTATGGAACAATTTGAGGAGTATTGGTATTAATTCTTTGAACATCTTGTAGGTTCCGCACTGAAACCATCTGGTCCTGGGCTCCCTCCCCCTTCCCCACCCTAGTTGGGAGACTTTTGATGACTGTTTCTGTTTCCTTAGCAGGTATAGGTCTATTTAATTTGCTTATTTGGTCTTTATTTAGTTTTGGTAAGTGATGTTTATCCAGAAATTTATCCATTTCCTTTAAGTTTTCCAATTTTGTGGAGTACAGGTTTTCAAAGTATGACCTGATGATTCTCTGGATTTCCTCCGTGTCTATTGTTATGTCCTCCTTTTTGTTTCTGATTTTGTTAACTTGGAAATTCTCTGCCTTTTGGTTAGTTTAGATAAAGGTTGGTCTATTTTGTTGATTTTCTTGAAGAAACAACTCTTTGTCTCATTGATTCTTTGTATTGTTTTGTTTGTTTCTGTTTTGTTGATTTCAGCTTTCAATTTGATTAGTTCCTGCCGCCTAATCCTCCTAGGTGAGTTTGCTTCTTGTTGTTCTAGAATTTTCAGGTGTTCTGTTAGCTCACTAGTGTGGGATTTTTTTCCCCAGCTTCTTTATGTAGGCATTTAGTGCTATGAATTTTGCTTGTTTTTTTTGTTTTGTTTCTCTGTAGCTTTGGGGACTGTCCTGGCATTAACTCTTGTAGACGAGGCTGGCCTCGAACTCTCAGAGACCCACCTGCCTCTGCCTCCCAAGTGCTGGGATTAAAGACATTGGACTTTCCTCTAACACTGCTTTCATCATGTCCCATAAATTTGAGTATGTTGTGTGGTCATTTTCATTGAATTGTAAGAAGTCTTTGATTTTTTTCCTTTATTTCTTCCTTAACCTATTGGTGATTCAGGTGAGCATTGTTTAATTTCCATGTATTTGTGGCTTTCTGCAATTAGTGTTGCTGTTGAATTCTAATTTTAAGCCATGGTGATCCGATAAGATACATGAGTTATTCCAATTTTTTTTTTGTATCTGTGGAGGTTTGCTTTGTTACCTAGTACGTGGTCAATTTTTGAGAAGGTTCCAGGAGGTGCTGAGAAGAAGGTATATTCTTTTATCTTTGAATAGAATGTTCTATATATGTCTGTTAAGTCCATTTGATTCATAACATCTGTTAGTTCCCTTATTTTTCTGTTAATTTTCTGTGTGACAGACCTGTCCATTTATGAGACTGGGGTGTTGAAGTCTCCCACTATTAGTGTGTGTGGTTTAAGGTGTGATTTAAGCTTTAGTAGTGTTTTTGGTTTTTGTTGTTGTTGTTTTGTTTGTTTTTTACATATGAAGGTGCCCTTGTCTTTGGGACATAGATGTTCAGTATTGAGATTTCCTCTTGATGGATTTTTCCTGTGACTAATATGAAAAGTCTTTCTTTGTGTGTTTTGATTGATCTTAGTTTTAAGTCTATTTTGTTAGATATTAGGATAGCTATACCAGCTTGTTTCATTTGATTGGAAATTTTTTTCCCCAACCCTTTACTGTGAGGCAATGTCTGTCTTTTGTGGTTGAGGTGTGTTTCTTGTATGTAGCAAAAGGTGGATTCCGTTTTCATATCCAGTCTGTTAGCCTGTGTCTTTTTATAGGTGAGTTGAGTCCATTTATATTAAGGGATATTAATGATCAGTGATTGCTAGTTCCTGTTAATTTAGTTTTCATTGTCGGTAATGTTAGTGTGTGTGTGTGTGTGTGCGTGTGTGTGTGTGTTTCCTTTGGGATTTGCTGCTGTGAGATCATCTATTATCTGTGTTTTTGTGGATATAGCCAACTTCCTTGGGTTGTAGTTTTTCTTCTAGTAGTTTGTGTAGGACTGGGTTTGTGTCTAGGTTTGGTTAAACCTGGTTCTGTCATGGAATATCTTGTTTTGTCCTTCTATGGTGATTGAAAGTTTTGCTGGATATAGTAGTCTGGGCAGGCATCTGTGATCTCTTATTGTCTACATAATGCTTGATCAGGATCTTCTTTCATTGTTTCCATTGAGAAGTCAAGTGTCATTCTGATAGGTTTGCCTTTATATGTTGCTTGATCTTTGCAGCTCTTAGTATTCTTTATTCATTCTTTATGTTTAGTATTTTGATTATTTTGTGGCAAAGGGGACTTTGTTTTTGATCCAGTCTATTTGGTGTTCTGTAAGCTTCTTGTATCTTCATATGCTTATCTTTTTTTAGGTAAAGTTTTTTTAGGAAAGTTTTCTTCTGTGATTTTGTTAAATATGTTTTCTGTGCTTTTGAGTTGGATTTCTCCTTCTATCTCTATTATTCTTAGGTTTGGTCTTTTCATGGTATCCCATGTTTCCTGGAATTTTGTGTTAAGCCTTTTGTTTGATTTAACGTTTTCTTTGACTGATGAGTCTATTCCCTCTATTGTATCTTCAACACTTGAGATTCTCTCTTCCATTTCTCTCTCTCTCTTATTTTATTTATTTATTTATTTATTTATTTTTTTGGTTTTTCGAGACAGGGTTTCTCTGTAGCTTTGGAGCCTGTCCAGAAATTAGCTCTTGTAGACCAGGCTGGCCTCGAACTCACAGAGGTCCGCCTGCCTCTGACTCCTGAGTGCTGGGATTAAAGGCATGAGCCACCACTGCCTGGCTCCATCTCTTGTATTATGCTGTTTATGCTTGCATTTGTGATTCCTGATTATTTTCTCATATTTTCTGTTTCCAGAATTCCCTTGGTCTGTGTTTTTTTTAGTGTTCTATTTTGGTTTTCAAGTCTTGAATCATTTCTTTCATCTGTTTGCTTTTTTCTAGTTTTCTTTAAGGGATTTGCTGATTTCTTCCATTTTTTAAATCTTTTTCTCCATTTCTTTGGGAGAATTTTTCATTTCCTCTTTAAGGGCCTCAAACATTCTTTTAAAGTTATTTCTTAGGTCATTTTCTTCTGCTTCATCTGTATTGGAGTGTTCAAGTCTTGCTGTTTTAGAGCCACTAGTTTTTGTTGGTGTCATGTTGCTTTTTGTGGTGTTGAGTGTGTTCTTACCTTGACTACCTATCTTTTCCTCTGATTCGTGTAGTTGGGGCCGTGTCTCTGGTGATCACTGTTCCAAGTGCCAGTGTGGATTCAAGGCTCAGATGGTTGTTCCTCTTGGTTGAGTTGGGGCCAAGGTTCCATTCACCTCAGAGGTTACTCAGCATTCCTAGAGATTGGTTGCTCAGCACTCCTGGAGATTATTCAGGCCTGCTAATACAGAGGTCTCTTGCATGGGCCTGCTCCCATGGAGGTCTCTGGCTTGAGTCTGGTCCTGTGTAGGTGGTTGGCTAGGGCCTGCTCCTGTGGAGGTTGCTGACTTGGGCCTGGTCCCACAGAGGTTGCTGACTTGGACCTGCTCCCGTGGAGTTCTCTTGCTTGGGCTTGCTTCTGTGGAGGTCGCTGGCTCAGGCCTGCTCCCTTGAAGGTCTCTTCCTCAGCACTTCCCAGAATGCAACAGATGATTGATAAGCCATTGAGTCCCTACAGTGGGGCTAGTCAGTGTTCCTGATATCAGTTTGTCCAGTCAACAAGGTATGCATCACATCCCTTTTTGGAAAACCGAGGCAGTTTGTCACTAGATATTCAGAGTAGACGTGAATGCAGACCTGATCCCAGAACTTAGCTGTCCTTTACTCTGTTACGTATCATTCCACAACTCTGTCCCTGACCTGGGCTCTAGGACATTGGCTAGTTGTCTCTAGGATCCAGTGAAACCTGGGAGCTCCAGGAACCCTGCCCAGCCCAGAGCATGAGGCAGGGAGAGCCCTCTGAGGGAGGCGGCCATGACTGGAGGAGGTAGTGCCCCAGCCCCAGCCCCAACAAAATCTCTGTGGCCATTTTCTCTTAAAAGATTGTGCTTCTTTCTGCCAGTTCAGCCAGCTGGTCAGCCTTTTGGGCTCCACTGTGCCCCTCCACGTTACACTTCACCATAGCAGGACGCTGCAGACCTGGGACTGCCCTCTCCCCATCACTGCCTCACACAGATCCTGAGTGACTCCTGATTCTGTTTGCAGAGGGGGACAAGGGATTAGTCCATGTGGTAATGCTCTACTGAGCATTGTGAATCTCCTTTCTCTTATGTGTGCTGGGGAAGGGTCTCTGGGTGGGCACTTTATTAAATGCTCAGTGGACCCCACTGGTGCATACGTGTTTGGTTGATGTTGTAATATTTTTCTGATTCGCAGTCAGCTTGGCAAGCAGAGCTGACCACAGAGAACCAGAGATAACAGTTTTAACTATTCAGGGAAGATCTTGGAAGTGGAGAGAAGCAGCTGTGCGGCTGTGGTTCTAAAGAAGCTTTTCTGGTGTTTGTAAAGGTTCTCAACAGGAGGTGTGTGGAAGCTGCAGTGATGACCGGCTTGGCACTAAACTGCCACATCAACAGGAAGTCCTTGTTTGACAGGAAGCACTACTTCTACGCAGACCTTCCTGTAAGTGTGCTGTGTGATCTGCCTTCACACGCTCTCAGCTCTGGCCTGCCTTGGGACGCCTCGTGTTTTCTGTCCGCCCTCTCTGCCCATCACAGCAGGAGGCTTGGTCCAGCCCCAATGAATGCTCACTAGATTGGATGTGATTGTCCTGATCGCTGACTCCTTGCTTAGTCTCATGCTTCTGTTGGTTCACTCGTAATTGAACAGGGACCAGGAGAGGCCAGTGCTGTCAGGTCCTCCCAGCCATGGTGTTTGGTGCTAATGGCCTGTTAGGACAAAGGCTAACCCTGTGCTTGGTGCAGCTGTTAGTGCCACTGTTGCTTCAGACATTGTGAGAATGTGTCTCTTTTATGTAGACTTTCCTAGTAAGGAGGCTAGCTCCTTTGGACACATTCTGTCATCTCCCAAGGAGCAAGTAACTGGACAGTAGTAGGCAAAATTGTGAGCCAGAATGAGCACAAGCAGCAGTAATTAGTTGAGCAGAAAACTCAATATTTACTTGCTTTTGCACTAAATTTAGAAAGTTTCTTTTTTAAAGTGGTGCCAGTGTAAATGAGAGACCATTTTTCATGGTACATGTTCACGCTGGAACAAAATTGAAATGTTGAATGGGTTCCTGAAAGTAATGTGTCATTTAATCAGATGTTCTGATAGGTAAGTATGATTTTGAAAAACAGTAGCAGTAAACATTGCCATGCATCATTCTCCTGGAGCTGAAGATTTGGAAGAGTTGGGGTTTAGTGGGCATAAACAGACATAAATAAAAAGCAAGGTAAAGAGGACCTGTAGCTCCCCACAGCCCCCATTTCTACAAGTTTGGCTATATAAATTGAAAATAAATGTTTAATTTTTCAGTACTGGGGATGGAACTTAGGGACTTGCATGTGCTAGGTGAGCTGTGTACCACTGGCTGACATGAAACCCTGGAAATGTTTGGAGTGCAGCCCAGTCCTCCCGGCCTGGGCAGTTCAGCATGTCCAGAGCAGGTGGTCACGATGTCGCACGGGGCCTGCATGTGACACAGCTCATTTGCTGCGTGTCTGAAACCAAGCAAGTGCCTGGTGCTTTGTCCAGCAACCCAAGCCAGAATTCAGGGCTATAGGTAGAGACTTGCTATCCGAGTATAGATAAGGAGCTAGCCTTCTGCACAGTTCCCCAGCTGTGTCAGCATCTCTCAGAGCCTTGTTAGGAATACAAATCCTCCAGCCCTACCCCAGGCCTCCTGCATCAGAAAGCCTGAAGGTCTCATTAAATATGCTATGGCTTGACATGCCCACTTGTATTTCTACATCTTTCACTGGCCTGGTGAAGAGAGGTACCAGCTTGGGCCAGTGTGACTGGAGATCTCCTGGCTCTGTGTGTGGCCTTGGACAAGACCCTCGGCCCCTCTTGCCTGTACTGCACAGGCTCCTGGGGTTGAATGACGGCAAGTGTCCAGCAAGTACTGCAGATGCGGTAGCCGTCACTGTGTTACCTCCAGTCCCCATCGTCATGCGTGTGTTAGAACGTAATTCTTGTCCCTTTAGAAGGGACAGGCATCCTCACAACCTCCGTCAGCTTTTTGTGCTGTGTGCTGTCTGTTCGCAGATTGGGAGCACATTGCAGCACTTTCTGGCCAGAGGAACAAGGGAAGAGCAGCTGACATGACTGCTTACCCGAAACAAGCGGGGATGCAATGGCAGTTGCTGTAAGCCATGGTGCAAGTGGATGGCTAGCTGCTTAGCTGGCATTCCCTAATAAGGGGCTCAGCAGGAGCCTGGTAATGAGATGCAGAATCTAGGCTAATGAGCTAAATGAAAACAATAAATTCTTCTCTTAGGGGCCTCTGACAATGAGATTATTGTTACTCTCAAAAATGGCACTCCAGCAAGGACGATAGGATTCCTGTTGTTAATTGCACCCTTATTGGGGGTGAGAGACTTTGGGTGGGGAATGGGGTAACAGAAAAAGCCAGGAGAAGAAAGGCTAAATTATGGCAGCAATGTATAAACTAGGTTTGGTTGTTGTTCCTTGTTTCTCCTGTTCTTTGTGTTTGTTTCAAGTAAACCTTTATGACGTGAAACTAAAAGTTGAGTGAATCCCAGCTTTCAGTTCTGGACTCGTAACTAACCCATGTGTTCTTGTGAGCAGGCGGGTTACCAGATCACCCAGCAGAGGCTCCCAATTGCTACCCATGGACACTTGACGTACAGCATCTGCATAAGGAAGAAGCAGAGTCAGGTGACCACCAAGACCGTGAGGATCAAACAGATCCAGTTGGAGCAGGACAGTGGCAAAAGCCTCCACGATGACCTGAGGTCCCAGACTCTCATTGACTTGAACAGAGCCGGTAGGTTGGGTCTGCCTTGCTTCTTCTGGCCCTCTCTGCTCTGGGGTCTTGGGCACTTCTCCTCCCTTCTAGACTTTTCTCTCAAACTAATTGAGAAAGGTATTGGCAGAGCTGGTGAGATAGCACAGCCTGAACCGTGCTCGCTGCTAGCCTTGCCAATTATACACCCCTAACCTCAGACAGACCCGCCTCCTTGTCACGGCCCACAGCTGGGCATCCCCAAGCAGACACTGGAAGAAATGAACCAGGGTTATAAATTGACCAGTGGCAGAAGTGCGGGAAGGAGGGACGGGGTGTCTTTGAAGGTTGTGCATTAATGCCACGTTTTCCTTAGCTGATGAGTTTGTGACTCGCCTCTCTTTGGTAGGAGTTGGCCTTCTCGAAGTGGTCCTGGAGCCTGACCTGTGCTGTGGGGAAGAGGCAGCCATGGCTGTCAGGGAACTGCAGCTGATCCTTCAAGCCCTGGGGACCAGCCAGGCGAACATGGCAGGTAGAGGCTGTGTGGACAGTGGCCCTGCTTGGCATCATCCCTCTCTCTGCTTCTGGCACATTCTGTATTTAGCCTTTTGTACCTCACTTCTTTTCACCCTTAAAATTTCCCCTGTGCTCTTTCTATGAGCCCCAGTCAAAGCTCAACACAAACAACACTGCTTTCACCTTGAGCCAGAGAATGGGAGCGTGAGAGTCAGGAGGCAAGATTTACCTTCTGCCAGTTTGTTAGATGAGAGCTGTGGGGTTCGTGAGGTGCGCACGGTTCAGACCGTGAATAATAATCCCTGTTCTGTGAGTTCCACATGCATAGGCGGTTGTTATTTTGGGAAGATCTAGTTTTTACGAAATTTTCATCCATCTTGGACGGTGAACTCCCCTGATTTGATTATTACCCACTATGCCTATGTGTGTGGATGCAGATAGTAAAGTATCAAACTGTTTCCCCTTCATTTGTACAATTAAAATATCTTTAGTCCTGGCACCAGGAGGCAGAGGCAGGCAGGCAGTCCTCTGTTGAATGCAAGGCCAGCCTGATCTACACGAGAGTCTGAGGCCAGCCTGATCTACACAAGAGTCTGAGGCCAGTGAGGTCCTGTCTCAAGAAACAACAATAATAACCCAATAATTTTTAAAATGGAGTAAACGTTTTTATGTGTGTGCAGGTAAAGCCCCCCGTTTTTTTCTGTGAACTAATGCTGTGGTGATACTGGCCTAGAGATACAGCTCAGAGAGTGGTTACCTGGCACTTGTGAGGCCCTCGCTTCAGTTCCCAGCACTACAAAGAGAAAGCAGTTATATCAAACTGCCTTGATCTTTGAGTTCAAGGAGAGAGACATGGGCTCTGGAGTGTGGTGACAGTCCACGAGTACCAGTGTCATAGTGAAATACAGTCAAGGAAATCATAGGTCTGCTCACTCTGTTTCTTCACGACCTCAAGTCCCCGAGAGTGAACCGCATCCAGTTTCCCCTTTCCATGGGCTGTGTAAAAACTCCCCCGCCCTTGGCGCCCCCTCCCTGACAGAGCATACTCTGCATTTAGTCTTGTTTCTGTAGCATGCACATTAAGGCGGCTGCAGTCTGCACCTAGTAAGCACCTTTCATGCTGATGTCATCTCCCTGTCGGACTGTAACACTGTGTACACCGTCATCACATCACACAGCGTGTGTGCATATTATAGAGGGGCTTCTCAATTCTTAATGTCACGCTTGTCAAATAAGACATCTTACAAATGGTGAATTGTAACCCAAGAGTCTTGCAGCGAGTGAGACCTGGTGACCGAGCTTGCTTATTTGCTCTCGTCCTTAAAGGCTGGAGTAGAGTGGCAGAAAGGTTAGCCGCCTGCATGTGTCTTTTATAGAACAAGACCATGCTGGAATAGGGGTTGTCTGTTTTCCATTCATCACCCGTGCTGCTTTTCCCCACAGAACATAAATGAAATGTGGGCAGGTTGGATGGTTAGCCATTAATGTGCTAAGCGTTGATTCTGGATCGTGTTTTTAAAGTTTCTAGATAGTCTCAAAATCACTGCCTCCTGCAAACCCATGGAGTAAGGAATAAGCTACCTGTTATCTGGGGGAGAGTCCCCTCTGGGTCATCGCAGGAGGAAAACTACAACGGCAAGAGCCCTTGAGTCAGTGACAGCGGAGCAGGGTCACTGAATCTCATTTCTTGTGCACTCTGTTTCCTTTTGACACAAATCCAGCAGCTTTTTGTCCAGCACAGCAGCCAAGAAGCTCGAGTTGTTCTGAAGAGCACTGAGGGCTGCCTGGAGGGCTCAGGAGTCTAAATTCTCGGCCGTTAGCATTTTCAGCCCAAGTGTCTTTGCTCACTTTTTCGTGCCGCCATGGAGGCTGCAGCCCTGGAGGCTACAGCACTGGAGGCTGCACTTGGGGTGAAGGCTGTCTTGCAGAGGTGCCACTGGAGTCCGGTAGATGTGGCGCTTATGACTGAAGTGTGAAGTGTTCTGGGCTCCGTTTAGTGAGTTCCTGGTAGTTTTGCTAGCGAGCATGCACCACTGTAGCCCAGTGTCTGAGCGTGTTGCTGCTATCAAAAGAGATCTCCAAAGCTGTTCGCTGATCTGAATGGGAAGAGAAGTAGACCTACTAAGTACTTGGACAGTGATTCTATCTGCCAGTTGGTAAGTTTAGTATGTGCTTATTAAAACAGTTTATCCTGTAACTTAAACACTGCAGTTTTCCTGGAGGTGGTGGTATGCCTGTCTACAGGTAAGGAAACAGGCTGTTAGTCCAGGACTCATTAGAACCCAAGTGCACCTCCTTTGTTTATCCATGGTGCTTGTCATTGGTGGCCACACAGCATCATGCTGCCGGATCCCTGCATGGATGTGGACAGAGAGCCTGGATCTGAGTTAGAATCCAAACCTGTGGCTTCTCGCAGTAGAAACCTGGACATGTTACTTGATTTCTTTGAGTCTTTACTTTCTACGCCTTTAAAAGTCATTCTCAAATAGTCGTATGGAAAGAGAGAAACAGAAGAGAAAAGCAAGCCAGGAGTCACTGGGCGATAGGGAGGAGTGACTCTGTGGAGCAGTCTGGGCTCTGGTGGGGCCGTGATCGGAAAGGCCCCAGGGACGTCGGTGTCCTTGCCATTGCCACTCTGTTACAGAGGGCACAGGGTCTGACCAAGTGTGCTGTGTGTGCTCTGTGGGGGCCGCACACCTTCAGTACAGTAAGTAGGGCAGTATTGACAGAGTTTCCACTCATCTGGATGGGTATGTTCTGTGAGTTATCGGCAGTAAAATTTGATTCCGTTTGGTGGGGATGCAATCAGTGGTAAGATACCCGTTTAGTGTGTGTGAGACCTATCCCAGCACTGCAGACGGGTTTTAAGTCAGCCCTGCCCGCATTCTGTTCTCAGTTCTGGGATTACTCAGCAGCCAGAATGACTGGCCGTCCCCACAGACCTCCCTCCCCAGGCCTCAGACCCCCATTGTCTGCGGAAAGAGTTTTGTATCCAGTGTTTGCTCTTGTTCAGATGTATTTCTTTTTTTTTTTTTAAGATTTATTTATTATGTATACAGCCTTTCTTCCATGTATGCCTGCAAGCAGAAGAGGGCACCAGATGGTTGTGAGCCACCATGTGGTTGCTGGGAATTGAACTCAGGACCTCTGGAAGAGCAGCCAGTGCTCTTAACCTCTGAGCCATCTCTCCAGCCCTCAGATGTATTTCAAAGGAAGACGTAGCTGCTCTGCCACTCTGCTCAATGGTCCAGTCTGTAGTTTAGCTGTTGCAGCTGTCTACTCCGAGAAGAGAGACTGAGCGTGATGACATCCTTCTGTGGGAGTTGGAGGCCCCTCGGTGGGACAGAATGCAGAGCTAAACCTGACTGCTAAGGCTTTCATGCACTTGGGGTAATTTAACTTAATTTGTTTAAAAGGCATTTTGTCTTCACGAGGCAGAGTATCTTTTGTTAAGGTCTGATACTATACCTGAATCCAGACTAGTGAACTCTCTTTCAACACGGCAGGATACTAAGTGATTCTCCTCAGACGTTTATGTAGTGTGGTATTCTCTGGGAGAGATGAAAATTCATGCCTTTATTCCTCTTCCAAATTAGAATTCTAAATCATGAAAGAGTATCATCTTTAAAAGTGAGTAGTAATTCAAGGTCTCCCGAGGTTTTTTTTTCTTTTTCTTTCTTTCTTTTTTTTTTAAAAAGACTGTCATGCAGACACGGTTTGGTCGTTCAGAGTTCAGCATACTTGGGCAGTTTTCCTTTGAGCTTAATGGGCCTTTTGCATGATTCCAAATGTATATTATATTAGTTCTAGTCAGACAGGCTTGTAGATTTACCAGGAACCAGCGTGAGACAGAAACCAATCTGTTTGCTTATTGCTCAGGAAAATACCAGTGTGTTGGAATTCATCATTCAGTGGGGTTTAATTCATTGGACAATAACAGTGGGTCAGACCCAGCTCTAAATTCTGAAAAAGGCCTTGTCCCTGCCTTGAGGATGTGACCCTTGGGAGGAGTAAGGAGGAATTACATTAACAAGCAAAACAAAGATAGTTATTATAGTTATTTTAAGGAAATAAATGAAGCTCAGTACCAGAACAACTTGAAAAGTAACAATATTGCTTTTAAAGGCCACTCAGTGAGGCTGATATTAAGAAATAAAGAACGACTCAAAGCCTAGCCAGCCTAGAACTAGGTGGTGGTGAGCATTCCAGGAAACTGCTAAGGCAAAGATCCAAGCCTAAAGAGGAGCTCAGAAAGGACCCCTGAGGTTACCAAGGTAACAGATGTAGGACAAGCCAGAAAGGTAAGCAGAGGACACTTTGGCAGTAGTCAGAAGTGTGCACTTCTAGGGGATGTGGGAATCATGGACAGGATTCAACCAAGAGAACACTTAGACTGGCTTACGTTTTAGAAGCCACTGTAGCTGCTGTGGAGAGTGGGTCTCGGGTCCAGAGGAGAAGCATTGGTGGCAGAGGTGATGAAGAGATGCGTAGACTCAAGATGGTTCGTAGGAAGAAGGCTCGTGACAGGCTGGTTTGGAAGACCAGAGATGGGAAGGAAGTGAAGGCCGCTTCCAGGAAGCTTGAGGAAGTAGTCAGGATTTGGATTTGGAAATTGAATACCTATAAAGCCCGAAGTAGGGCTCCGGGGAGAAGTCTGCCAATGGAGATATAGGCATCATGAGGACACAGAGGATATTTAGAACTGTATACCACTCTGGAGAGCATGAGAATAGAGAAAAGAGTCCTGTGTTTTCGTCAGGAGTGCAAGCTGAGTGTTTAGGAAAACCATAGTAGCATTGAGATACCGAATGATGTAGAATGACGTTTCAAGAAAGAAGGAAACCAGGTGAAGGTAACCCTGGCTCACGGGAGGATTGTGAGTTCAAGGCCAGCTTATGCTGTATAGCAATTTGAGTCCATCTTCTGCTTAAAGCCCTGTCTCAAAAGACAGGGGGAAAAGGAAGGATTAATTATGTCATAGTGAGGTGAGAGCAGAATGTGTCTTTGTCCATTGAATTTGGCACCAAGGGCGACGTGGCACCCTGACCGAGCATCTTCAGAGATCCGAGGACAGAAGCTGGCTGTGGTATTACTGGGGACAGGGTGAAGACAGTATGTACACTAACTTGTTAGGGAGGATTTGCTAGAGGGAAAGCAGAGAAATGGCTGATGATTGATGGTGTGAAAATTGGGCTCATGGGAATAGGTTTTGAGGCCTTTGTGTGTTTTCTTAATGAGCAATAAATACTATTACATGTGTCCATATCAGAGGCAGTGCTTAGACAGATTGATGACTTGTATGGCAGAGAGGAGCAGTGAGGCCCATCATCTTCAAGTGCCTTTCCATTCGGGTCCTAGCATAGAGGTTGGTTCACAGTAGGTATCAGTCACTGGCTCTTCAATGTTGCTTGTATTCCTTATATTCTGAGAATGCTGCAGGACTCTACAGAGAGGCTTGCTTCCTGGCAGTAGTACCAGGTAGAGGGAAGGAACCCTTACCTGTAGTCTCAAAAGTCAAGCCGAAGGGAGGCGGAGGGAGAGGAAATTGATGAAGTTCCGGTGGGAAGCCAGATATGGGGGTGCACATCTGTAACCCCTGTACTCCAGAGGTCTAAGCAGGTAAACCGGAAGTTCAAGGCCAGCCTCAGCTACATCCTGAGTGACATGAGTGTAAATGGAGACTGCATTTTCATTTGTCCAGTGCCCAGACCCGAGTAATCACACAGAAACTATATTAACTACAACACTGTTTGGCCCGTGGCTCAGGCGTATTTCTAGCTAGCTCTTACATCTTGAATTAACCCATTTCTGTTATTTTATATTTTACCACGAGGTTCGTGGTTTGTTACCTTGCAATCTTTCTTCTTGGGTGGCTACATGGCATCTGCCTGACTCCACCTTCTTTCCTCTTCTATCTCTGCTTAGATTTCCCGCCTTGTTCTATTCTGCCCTGCTATGACCCACAGCGAACTTCTTTATTAACCAGTGGTAACAAAACATGTGCACAGCATACAGAGAGGTCCACATCACATGAGGCCCTGTCGTTCACAGCATACAGAGGGGACCCACATCACATGAGACCCTGTCTCTACACTCGCACCCTCAAAAACGAGAGAAACAAAGCTCCAGGGGAGTAAGCAGCCGAAGGCCCCCTGACTGGAGGTGGGGGAGCTTTCCTATGGAATGGTTGGTGTGAGTGCTGATCCCATCAGATAAGATCTTAATGTGAAGCAGAGGAGATGGCAGAGCGGGACTGCTGTGCTCTGGTCAGCGATGGAATTGATAAAAGCCACACCGCACCAGCATGAAAGCCGTGGTTACTTACACTGTGGGGACTAGACGAGCTTCTGTTGTGTGTGCTCTCAAAGGATGCAGAGCAGAGTGGAGAGGGGTGGCAACTCTGAGGGTTTCTGGGAGACCTGAGGGGTCCAGCTGACAAAGTAGGAAATACGGGTGACACCAAGGCTCCTACACAGGTGGCACTTCTCAGAATTCAGAGGAGTGTGACTCGTTCAAACCAGCAGCTGTAGGAAGTGAGCAGTTGTCCAGACTTCAGAGCTGCCACAGTAAGTGGAGCCAGTCCTGAGCCATAGTCAGAGAGTGGGGGTGCTGTTCCCATGACCTGGGGTCTGGGGACGGGGCCCAGTGGCTGCAGCGGTCTCAGGTTGGTTGCCACAGCTCTGGAGTGGGGGTAACAACCCTCCTTTTCCTGGCATGGGATTTATTGATGCTTTTAATTGTTTTAATATGTTTTTGTTGTGGAATATTTGGGAAATAAATTTATCTAGCCCATCATAAGGTTTAAAGGATTAACACCTTCACAACCTTACCTAAGAGCTCGGACCAGTGACACACACCTCTAGTCCTAGCTACGTTTAAGTTGTTGTAGGAAGATGGTGAATTCTAGGCTTGCTAGGGCTCCACAGTGAGACTCTGTCTCAAAAGATAAATAATAAGAGCAGCATGCTGTCTTCCTTTCTTGTATTACACATAAAATTGGAGAATAGAACTTGAGCTTTGCCTTGTAAGATAGAAAATGTGATTATTTCTCATCTTCAGAGTCTTTGTATCTGTTTTGGGATGTGCCTCCCTCTCTCCCCACAAATCACCTGCTCCTTTAGGGTCATGTCTCCTGAGCCACGGGGCTTTCCAGGGCAGAGGAGGCCCCATGAGGACGGGGCCAACTCTCCTGTCACCCCTCCACCCACACACCACAGTCTTTCTGCTTCAGCAAATCCTCATGGCAACCAGGGAGGCTTCAGATTCCGGTTTATAGAAGGAAATCATTACAGTGCTTGAGAAGGGAGGGCAGCTCAGGTTTCAGCTCCTGCCCTCGAGCTGCAAATCCTCAAGGACTGTCTTATAAGTCTCCTGAAGACACAGAGAGCACTGGAGGGCGCTTCCCCCAAACCCAGCTCAGATGCTTTGGAAATAACCATAGAGCTGAACCGAAGAACGAACCTCTATTTCAATAACCTTGTTCTCCCCTCGCACACAGGCACTAGATAGATCCTTCCAGCTTGAGCGTCGCAAATGTCTGTGTGTGCACAAGAAGAAGCATATTTACACACTGCTCAGGACTCTGGCTGGCTTTGAGTGGCGGGGGAAGCGGCCTTGTGTTTCAGAACCAGTTATGCTCTCTACATAGGTTGTTCTAACCAGACAGAAAATCAAGGTAGAGACTACTTACCTTGATATCACCAGGCCCTATAAATCGTATTGCTTCAAATAATTTCTACAGGTTTTGTTGTTTTTTTTTTTTTTTCTTTCTAGAGGGTCAGCTGAGAGTAGATGCCAATATATCTGTACATCACCCCGGGGAACCTCTGGGTGTCCGGACAGAAGTGAAGAATCTCAACAGCCTCAGATTCTTGGCCAAAGCCATAGGTGAATGTCAACTCCAACTCTGCTGTGTCCCTCTGTATACCGGTCACCGTGTTGTAGTGTACGCCTGTGGCTGCTGCAGCTATGCTAGTTCTCATAGTTCTGTGAACCAGGGCATGGTTCAGCCAGACCTGCCTCTGCGCATGCCTGCAGCTCCAGAAACTGTCAGGTTAGCGGGAGCAAAGATCTGAGCCGGCCTCAGTCACGTGGGCCCTGTGACGTCCCCTGTGACGTGGGTCCCAGAAGGGTAGAGGCCCAAGCCTCAAAGTTCACGAGTCCTCAGTTCTGGAGCCCAACTCACAGTGTCACTTCTGCACACTTCTTTCAGAGCATCTTGAATTCAAGCCAGACCCAAAGAAAGGAGATAGGTTCCACCTGCTTTGGGAGGATTTATAAAATATGGTAATTGTGTTCTACCACATATCATGTGCTTTATGATGTCAGGTTCATTCTTTAGATTGAATATAGTCTAGTTAATATGTTTCTACTTTTTACCATTTTTGGCTAATAGATTGCATGTGGCTGTACAGTCAAGGTTGGGTTTTGTGGGGCATACAGCGCGCATTTCGCTGATGACGAATGTAGCTAATGTAGAGCAGGCTAGCTCTATTGTCAGTCCCACAGAAGCTAGAGACAGTCTGAGAGGAGGACATCTCAGGAGACTCAGAGTAGATTTTAAAGCCAGAGATATCCCTAGAGGAGGGAGGGGTAACTTAAAAGCAAACCCTGTCAGGAGTACACAGGCAGCAAGCCTGCTGAAGGTGTCATCTTCACACTGCTGAAACCAAGGTGCTTAGTGGACACTGGTCTCTGGGGCACAGCATTGATGTGTTCAGAAGAGGTTATTCTCACCTGTCTAAATCTTGTGTCCCAAACCTGAAATGATTAGCTGGCCTTAATGAAGACACTTGAAGGGACATATTTTTAGAGAGAAGGTATTCAAATGGTTCAGGGGTTGGATAAGGGTAAGGAGTGACATGGTCCACTCTCTGAAGCCACCAAAGAGGTAAGGGGAGAGGCTCGTGCTTGCAGCCTGTGTCTGTGAAGGAGCTGGGAACAAGTGGGGTGAAGTTTACCTTTAGCCTGGGCATGCGTGTTGAGGGCTGCATTGATCTACAGGGTGGCGAGTGACCAACCGAAGGCTGGAACAGTGCACAGAGGAGCCCTCGGTATTTTTAGCTATCCCTAATATTTTTTGTTATATGAAGTGCCCTCTGGAACAATAGTCAGAATTCTACCTGTCTTCAAACAAAGCCTAGCAGAACCAAAGCTTTCCACAATGGGCTTAATTCTTCAAGCCTACAATTTCCCACCAGGTTTTTTCAAATCATGGTGGTTCTTTTAGCCGTCATTTCATGTCAGTCAAGGAGAACATCTGGGTAAGAGAGGTGGGATAAAAAAGAAGTGTGGATTTAAGCAGGGAACATGGGGTGGGAGGTTGGGAAGGCTTACTTTTGCAAAGGAGCCTAGCAGTTGGACTGTCTCAGTCCTGTTGGACTGTGTTGATTGGCACAGTCTGTTTAGTCTGTTGGGTAGTGAGGGCATGTGTTACGGAGCAGTGGTCACAGATATTCTGAAAATAAAATGAAAATTATTCTCTTTCCAAAAGTACACATACATTTCCATCCATATTTTGTGTATAAATTTTGAGGGTTATCAGAGTTCCTTGTGACTCATCTGCTAGTCCCAGGATAAGGAATTCTAATAGGTCACTGTCCTGGAGCAGCAGTCACGAGACCTACAGAGCAGTCCCCACCCTTCTACCGAGGTCTGTAGCTGTGCTAGGTTGTTAATCTCTCTGAGCTGAGGTGTCTGAAAAAGAGAAAGAAGGGAAGAGATGACCTTCTAAGGCCCTTCCCAGTTGTGAGAAGAAAATACAGCCCACAAAGGAATGGTCATCATAAGCAATCTTCTTGACTTTTTTCCCCTTTAACTTAAGGATTGAGGATGGTTTATATTTATTACTTGAATGGATAAAAGGGATTCAAAATTATACTAACTTGCTGGGTTTTTTTTTTATAGACTATGAAATTCAGAGACAAATCACTGAACTTGAGAATGGAGGTGAAGTTCTAAATGAAACTCGTTCCTTTGATTATAAGCTGGGGTGAGTCTGTATTGATAAGACTGGACTGGGAACTGGTCATGTAAGAAAGGTCTTTAGCTTCTCTGTAGCCATAAGAGAGGAGATCACTGCACCCCATAGGGTGAAACCTGGTCTTCTGGGACCATAGAGTTCAGCTGACCTGAGCTTACACAGAAGGGCTTAGATTCAGGCCCCGGGCCTCCCTTTGCACCTGTGAGACTTCTTACAGCCCGACTGATGTAGAAAACGGCTAAGAGATGGTAGTAGGGTCGCTTGATCAGTTATGTTCCTGTTGCCATGGTAAAGCACTATGATCAAAAGCAGCCTGTGGAAGAAAGAGTTTACTTTGACATGTGGTTCCAAAGGCAGTACCCATAACGGCAAGGGAGGCAGAACCATAAGTGACTAGAGCAGGAAATCATGAGATCAAACCTTCAACCACAAACACAAACTGAAGAGAGCAAATTGGAAGTGGGGCAAAGCTGTGAACCACAAGTGACAGACTTCCTCCAGGAAGACTGCATTGCCCCAAGTGTTCAAATCCAGAGCCTCTGGGGGATATTTCTCACTCAAACCAACACATCTACTCTTTCCGTGGTTGTTTAGATAACTTGGGCCCTAATTTTTCTCAGTCTGAATTTTAAGATTTTGACTTTAAGTAAAATACCACAGAATGCTCCAAAGTCCGTAGAGGTTGTGTGGAAGCTGGCGGGGTTGGGTTGGCAATAGAATGTGTGCTGCCAACACTTCAGAACCCGGGCTCAGTCCCTGTCTACACAGGCACAAAATTATCTTTCTAAGCATTTTTCTTTATGTAAAATAGGAGAGCCCTAGGAGTTAGGAGGCCCATTCCATAGAATCCCATGGAAAACTGAAGAGCTCGAATTTGCCTGCCATTAACTGAGAAAACCCTATGCCAGGCAGCTGTTACTATAATGAATGTTTGAGTTGTCCAACTTATAAAAAGTGTGAGTTCATTTTGCTCACGACTTCAAAGGTTTCAGACTGATTGATTTGGCCTGTGGTGGCACATCATGTCCAAGCACATGGTTGGCTAAACTCCTTACCTCATTGCCAGTGTGCTGGCCAATCTCGATTGCTAGCTTGACTAGATTAGTGACGCACACCTTTGTGTGTCTGATGTGTTTCCAGAGACCATTAGACCCTTAGACCCCCAGCCTGATGAATGATGAATCCCCTCATGAAGTCGTATGATGTCATGGAGGGTCTGGTAGGAGGACTAGGTCTCTGGGGTCTCTGACTGTGTCCTTGGGTATATATCTTACTCTGTCTGTTCCTGTATTTCCATTTTTTGTTTGATTTGCCATACCTTCCCACCATGATGGACTAATACTTTTGAAACTAAAAACTAAATAAATACGTGTTTTCCCTTCTGAGTTGTTTCAACCAGGTATTTGGTATGCATGAAGAAAGTAAGCACACTAGGAAACAAAATCAGGAGGAGGGACCAGTGTTCCGCAGTCTCCTCTGAGGGCATATTCTAGTGGCCCAAAGGCCTTCCATTGGGCCATCTCTTCCTGACACTTCTGAGGTTTCTACCTCTTCTTAATAGGACCAACCCTTTAACCCCAGCCTTTGTGGTAAATGCTTGACCTCCAGCCCATAGAGAGCCCCCTCTCTGCGCGTGGTGTAGCCAGTGTTGCATGCAGGGTTGGCTTAGTGCTGCCTTTCTGACTGTTGCAGGTGCACCGTGCCGATGAGAGACAAAGAAGGCAAACAAGACTACAGGTGATTATTCCTCATGCACAATACCGACAGATATTTGGGGGTGTATTTGAAATCCATTGGAAGGTCAGGATGATGGTGCTGGAGAATGAGGGGAACTGCTTGTTTTTATATGATAGAGATCAAGATTTCTTATTCAATGTTATGTACTTGTTTTTATATGTAGAGATCAAGATTTCTTATTCAATGTTAGGTGTAAACTAGGAGGAGTGATATTTTCTTGACTTGGTAGGTGTAGAGTTCCTTGTTTAATAGGAAGTCAATTGCTGGGAGAGACCTGCTCACAGACTTCTGTTGTTTAACTAAGGATGGCAGGTGAGGGAGGGTTGGGCTTTCATTTGTTAGTAATTCTAGAATCTACTCAAATCCTTTGGAAGCATATGAAAAAGAGATCTACCTATCAGTGGAGGGTTCCCTCAAACCTCAGATGATTCTATTTCATTGCCAAGATAAGCAAATTGGGAGCCACTAGTTCATCCGTAGAATACTCGCCTATCATGTAAGAGGTTCTGGGCTCCGTTCCTAACCCGAGGGACTGTTACGTAACAGCAGGCTTCCACTTAAATCAATAACAATAGACTTAGGGTAGATGGGACCTTTTACTTTTTCTCAGAGGGTTCAGCAGATGGCAAAGCTGTTGAAACTCACCCTGCTTTCCTTGTGAAGCCTGGTATAGTGTCACACTGCCACGCTCCTATCATTGCTTGCCATTTTCCTGTGGTGATCTTGTAGGCCCAGATTTTCCCACAATACTTTCTTTATTCTCCCTGTTACTGCTCCCTTTTAATTCAGCCAATGGCTTCTACTAAGCCAAGTTAGACAGCAGCAAGTCTCCAGAAGCCTCCCTTCTGAGTTTGCCCTGGCTTTCAGAGGACAGACTAGTTTGTAGCTGAAGCTTGGTACTGCATTGAGGAATTGCCTGCACCTCTAATCTAGTTCCTCCCTGCATTTATGGAACCCTGCCCTGCCTTTGCATAAGTCCTTTGGCTCTGGGCAGAGGGAATGCAGTGCTGGAGCAGAACGAAGGAGTATTTTTCTTTTGTAAGATGAACGCAGTACTGTAGTCTGTCTGATTATTAACACCTGACTGTCTTAGAGCAGCGATGAGCGGGAAGTGACGTTCTCATGTATTTCTCCCCAGTCTCCGGTCTCAGTGTGGCTTACTGCATCAGTGAACCAGTGTTGCTGCTTATTGGTCACTGAAATCATAGTTTACACTGGGTCTCATTCACTCTCAGCTGTCCATTCTGTGGGTTTGGCATTTGTCTATGGCATGAACTCACCATTACACAGGTTCTCTACTCTGATAGACTCCCAGGATTCCTCTCCTCACCCTCTTCCCTCCCCTCTGGCTTCCACAGTTCACTTAGGCAACATGCATTCTGTTCTCCTACTTCTCAAGAGGGGAAGAGCCCTCTCTTCCTCTTTAACTTTTAATTCATTGTATAAGTACTGCTAAAAATAGAAAATTTAAAGTGGGGAAGTCATCTGTGTTCCTCACAAGGAAATTGTTCTCATTTGTCCCCAGTTTCCAGGCTGACGCTTTCCTCACTAGTACCAGCCAGAATGTGGCTTGGCCCCAGGTTACCCTTTCGCCCGTCTTTATGCCATCATGGTGAAGAACGGGTCTGCTGTGCAGGTTTTCGCCAGGGCGTTCAGAAGCCTTTGCGAGTATTCTGGCTTTGTATCTCAGCACAGAAGCATTCCCATCATTGTTGGATTTGCAGTTCTAATCAGTCCAGACGTCCAGAATCAGATCCATCTGTTCTCCTTGTTTAGGTTTATGCCAGAGCCCAACCTGCCTCCCTTAGTGCTCTACGACACCACATCGCTGCCTTCAGATGCAGACTCTCAGCAGGTGATCAATATCGACCAGCTTCGGGACATGCTCCCGGAGCTCCCCAGTGCAACCAGGGAGAGGCTTGTCCAGCAGTATGGGATGCTGCCAGAGCACAGCTTCACGTTGCTGGTAAGTGTCCATTGGGTTTGACATTGACCCAGCTCAGCAGACTGGAGGATCCTCCACACAGCCCCTTCCGTGCACTGTCAGGCCCATTTCTCCACTCCTTCTCCAGACACCTCTGAGAAGGGGAGGCACAGCCCCTCACCTGCTGCCCTTGACAGTATATACACACCCACCTGCTCCTCAGCACACCAGAAAAGGAGACAACCTCCAAGCTGTCCACAGGAGCCTGGAGGCTTGGAAGCTAGCTCAAGTGTTATGGATGAGTACGTCCCCAGGATGAGTGTGTCTACAGGAGGAAAAAAAAATCAGTGTTTAAGGTTTCTAGATGTCTTATTAGTGTTGACCCACAACAGGGTGTTAGGTTCCCAAAAGCTAGAAAACATTTATCCTGCATGAAATGTTGCAAACCAGTAAACATCTCTGCCCTGTGAAGCTAGGGGATGCCTGGCCATCAGAGAATCTGATACCTGTGAGGTAGCTCAGGGGTTCCCATTCTTTCAGAACTCGTGAGACTCTGTGGATGTCTTTGTCATGGCAACAGTAAAGTGACGCAGCCTCAGCGGGGGTGACGTTCTGTCACAGCCATCACCGTCTTGTCAGCAGGAGAAACCGGGAAGTCGCTTTGTGGGTTCTGAGACAGGGCCTCAGGTAATCTAGATGGCCTTGACCTCCTGTCATCTTCCAGAGCAACAAAACCTGTAGAAACTGGATTCTTGCTTTTTAAATGGTCCAATAATAAGTATATGGGGTATCAGAATACATATATACATTAGAGTATATATGTGATGTATATTTATATATTTAATAACCACAGTATAGTGGTTTATAGTACACTAGGCAATCTACTTCTGGCTGAGTTGTCACACTTGGCCCCTGAAATGTACCTGCCTCACTTTGCTGAAATAAGCTCTGTGTGTCTTAGTCTTCCTCAGGCCAAAACCCATCAGGCCTTGAGTGAGTGCTGTTAAGGACAATATAGCAAATGGTTGAATCTGTTTGAATGGTTCGTGAATCTGTTTAGGGAAAACTAACTCTCCAGGGCAGCAGGCATTGGGTGGGGGGCAAAATGGTTCACCCCCTGCATCCCTTCAGAGTGTGTACATTTATTCCTGACAATATGGCTGATCAGCTCCCTGGGAGGCTGCAGTCGATGAGCAGAATGTAGGAGCCACAGGAGACGGAGAACAGATGTTGGAACTTTCTTAGTGCCTTTAAGACATAGTATCTGTAGATGGAAGAAGATGCGTTAGGTGACTTATAAAACAAAAGAGGAGAGGGCCTGTCCTTGAGATGTCCAGAATGAATAAGAATCCGAGATTGGAACAGAGAATGATTCAGACAAATTGTTTCCCGAAATTAGGCAGCCTGAGCCCTTTATGACTCCATAATCATTGGAAGCTGAGTCACTCATAACATTCCCAAAAATGATGTGTTCATATTTTTCTGCCTTCATCAGAAACACAACAGATTGCTGAGAAGGGCAGATGCACAAATCTAATGAACCATCTTTCAATTTAAAGAGTGCCCAGGAGTGTTCATTAAATAAATGGCAGAGGTAGAGGTGCTCTCGGGCCTTCCACTCCAGCTCAGTGCCGTCGGGCTTCTTATTTAATTATTAGTGCAGCACACACCACCCACACACACACTCCCCACAAATAAAACCTTCAGAATTTAACTCGCTTCTAATTTATCTTGCCGCTTTCCTGTGCAGCAAACACTGAATTGTGTTTTGTTAGTATTATCTCTGACATTTACAGAACTTTTGCTAATATACCTTAGCATCTGCTGTCTTACCAAGCACATAGTATGCCTCACTGCCTGGACAGACAGATGACTGAATGAATGGGATCCCATTGTATTGCATGTGACAGTTTCCAAAGACCAGATACGTAAACCACCCTTTGACAACCCAGCAAAACCGTGGGACTGTGTGTGGGTCACTGCATCTTTGGCGAGAAGACGCCAGTGACGGCTTCGGTCATGTCACATCTCAGGCCACTTGGTCTCAGACACTTAGTTCCAGCTTTTTTTCATTAAAGATTATTCTGAGTCTGGGTTTTCTCTCCTAGACTGTCCCAAGAATCCCCTCTCAAAAGGAAACCTGTGTGCTGATTTTCTCTACCCACATCCGAATCTTGACCCACTGAAGACTCCAAGTTATTTAGCTGACCTTCTTCCCTATCCTAGTCAATTGGCTTATTTTCTAATCTCATTTGTAAAGATTAATGTAGAAATGTGGAGCTGAGACCCAGGGATTAGGGCTGTGGAAGCCAGAGATCCTGAGGACCCACTAGAATTAGTAGAGTTATACGCATGTGCTTTTTTCCCCTAAAATGTTCTGGGCTGATTTTCATGGGAACATCACTTCCTAGCCCAAGAGTCTTGTCTCATTCAGGGGACACAAAGGATGGCAGCCATTTCTCTAGTTTAAAGGCAACTTGCTTACAGCATGCTCTTCCTTGACCGCATTTGCTCAGACAGCTCCCACGGCAGGGCAGCTGCCCGTCTGTCATATACGGGGAAAGGAACTTTTACACTCATGCTGGACCAGGCTTATGTTTCTAAGCTCTGCTACCTGCTCTCACACACAGTGTGCTGCCATGCCAAGTGGAAATAATGTTTTTTAGGTAATGATTGGTTTTGATTGCCTTGGTTTTATTAATGGAAGAAATTGAGTTTTACTTTTGCTAAAACTTGATGCTTAATACAGTCCCAGAATTGTTTTTATGAAGTTCAATAAGAAAGTACATGTGCATTGAAAGCTTTAAGCCAATCTTGTTGGTTTTGAAGATGCCAGAAATAAACATAAATGTTGTCTACTAAATTTTGTGAAAATCAGTCAGCTGCAATGGAAAATAAACAGCACCAGTCATGCTAATTTTGGAAAAATTAGGTCAGAGAGGTAACATGAGCTGTCTTCTGCATCTTTGTTTATGTTGTATCTTAAACTTTCTGCTGGAGATGCATGGGTTCTTTGGTCTGAGTCATTGGGGGCAGTTTGTAGGGGTTGTGGGGGTGTTTCCCTGAGGCTCTGTGTTATTGAGCCTGGCTCATTCCAGGCACCCGGTCAGGACATGCTGCGAGCTCTCGTGCAGCTGGCTGTGCATGTGAACAGAGAGGTGACTCACCCCACAGAGCTGCAGTAGAGGAGCAGCAGGTGCCGAGGCCCCGGGCCAGGGTCTTGGGAGGGCCGCAGCACCTGCTGGTGTCCTGTCCCTTTGTACAGGCTCCACACTGAGTAGTCCCATCCACATCCGACACAGGCAGTCAGAGCTCCCCCGAGGAGGGGATGGCATAGCATAATCTCACTGAATCCAAAAATTAAAGAATCAAGGCAACTTGAGAGTATGCTTCCAGGGCAGAGAGTGTTGGTATCAGGCAGCATGCAAGCATGGTGCAGTGGGAACCATACAGAGCAGGAGTTTATAAAAGTCCAGTCTGGCCTCCATGACTCTGTAGACAAATATGACATCACCCCCACCTACCCAGTCAGTAACCCGTGCTACCATTTGTGGGTGTCAGGCTTTGTATCCAGCCTCTCAAGACTTGTCATCTTACTGGACAGCTTCCTTTCTCTAGCTGGTTCTTCTCCATCCTTTGATTCTGACTTCATAGAAAAGGTTAAGGTGTCTCCCAAGGTCAGAGAAACAAAGTATCAGTTAATTGGTAAATGAACTGTTTTTGAAGCTTTTTCTTTAGGTCTTTTGTAAGCTAGAAAGGGCCTGGTTTGCTTTCTGGATGGATTGCTCATGACACTGCCCCCATGACAAATTTTTGTATGCCCCACTTGTAGTACTGCTTTAAAGCCAATAGTCTGAAATCGTATCTGGAGCACAGTGACTGGCTTTAGACTGTCCAGGCTCTCGTGGTGCAAAGTGGTCATCTTTTAACTACTGCTGAAGAAAATCCATTTGGTCAGCTTAGTAGCACACCATGTTTCAGCTCTACACAGTTTTTAAAATTGATTTTATTCTTCATTTTCTAAATTGCATCCTGACTTGCCAGCTTAAGGGTACTTTACAATTACTCCATGCTCTGGAGGAAAAAAAAAAATCACCAAACTTTTCTTCTGGTAATTTAGAGTAGACAGATCTTCTGCAAAAGCACAGCTTCATCCCTTTCCGACACACGTGGCAAAGGGGCTTCAAGGAAGGGTGTTCTGGGCTCCAAGGCATTTGACCTTTGTCTGCTGAGGAAAAGGTGCAGGAAGGGGGGTGTCGTAGTCCCGATTTGGGGGCCCTCAGAGGCCTAGGTCTCAATCGTGATCCTTTATTTCCTGTTGGTGGCATAATATACTTTGAGGGAGAAATAAAAAGATTTTATTTCAGGCTTCAGGCAAGCACAGCTTAGAGGTAATGTGTATCTGTACTGCTCCATGTTGCCTTTACCCCCAGGACAGAGCTTCTCCTGAGCAATGCAGGTTCTCTGCATTGGAGGAGCTGGAATGTGCCTGCAGCAGAACTGGCTTTGTGGGCCTGCTCCTGCAGATGCAGTACCTGCTGCCACTCCGCTGCCACTCTTATGACCTTCATTGCTTATATTTTGATTATTCAAGGGAGATGTGTTTTCCCAAACTGATTTCCCACAAATTCTGTCTTAGTGAATTCATCTCCAAGAGCCAAAGTGAGTTTTATGTTAGTTAAAGGCCCTCTGCACAGAGCTGCTGCTGGGTTCCGCTTAGGATCTGTGTGTTCCAGACTTGGCTGGGAGCACAGCACAGGTGACGTGGTTGAGAGTTTCGCTCAGGTTTTGGGAGCAGCCCTGGGTAGGACTTGTGAGGACCAGTGGAGAAGGCAGAGCTGCAGTTAGTGGTCTGCCTCAGACGAGATGACGGGCTCACCCAGGGCCCGTGGCTGATGTGCAGCAGCTGGAGCAGTGGTCCAGGGCGCTCTGGCTTCCGTCCGTCTTCCCAGAGAGAGTCCTGGTTCCTAGGCCAGCCTCACTCTGCCGGGTTGCTTGTTTTCCCCCTGGAGAAGCCTAGTGTGTAATTTTGTACTCACAGAAGCTTTCACCGACGACTGTCGCCCATAGACCAGCATGTTCACATCACAGACCCGAGCCTCTACCACCTGAACGTTCCAGTCCCGCATTTTACCATGCAGTTTCTACTTTCTAGCCTAAAGGTATTGCTATTACGGCCCATTTTACTTCATCTCCACCCCAAACACTAGCATTTGGTGTTATTCTCATAACACCATGATTTACAGAGTTGTTAGATTTGAGTTTTGTTTTTCTCACTTTGTAAGAATGACCAGAGCCACTAGTATAAATTACAGAGTCTCAGAATTGCAGGTGATGTGCCCCTTAAACATCTGCACAGATGTTCAGAGCTATGCTCCTCACACCCTTGTCACCAGGAGTCAGGCTCCGTTTTGAACTCCGCACAGTGCACAGTGGAAGAAACCATTGCTGCTCCTGTAGCACAGGGGCGGGGCCTTCTGGGTAACTGACCGGCTGGATCAGCTAGGCCCTACAAACCCACCCCTTCACTTCCCGGTCGGGGGGGATTGAGTGCAGTGGTTGAGTGTGCTTAGTATCCAGACTCCTGAAAGAAAACGGAGTGCTTAAAACCAGTGCAGGTCGGGGCCTTGGTGAGGGCCTCATCACTTCTATAGTTGAGGGGAGGGAGGTGTTGCATGGTGAGGGCCTCATCACTTCTGTAGTTGAGGGGAGGGAGGTGTTGCATGGTGAGGGCCTCATCACTTCTATAGTTGAGGGGAGGGAGGTGTTGCATGGTGAGGGCCTCATCACTTCTATAGTTGAGGGGAGGGAGGTGTTGCATGGTGAGGGCCTCATCACTTCTATAGTTGAGGGGAGGGAGGTGTTGCAGAAGAGAGCACATGGGATTTCTGCGTTGTCCTCTGGAGTCCAGGGTGGAATGGATGGTGTGTGTGCCACTGTCTTTTTTCCTGATCTGGGGATCAATGTGTCGTGCCCCATGTCTTGAGCGTACCTTTGCTAGGCAGATAGTAAACTCGCTGCTTCCTTCTTGTATTTTCTAAGCCAACTGATTGGGGCATCTGTGACATTTTTAATGTCGGGAACCACTGAGCAGCTGGCAGACATAAAATAATAGAAATTCTGGGAACATCTGTTCTTCAATGAGGCTTCCATTGTGTGTGCATTGATAGGTGTTCATTTTCAGTCCCCAGAAAGGCAGCAGACATGCCTCCACCCCCAGAGCTGGAGCCCACCCTGCACTCCCACCCACAGCACTCTGCTGCTGTCTGGCTGGGTGACCTCGGGAACGGAAGTGCCTTCATGTGCAAGGCCCTGGTCCTGTGCTCACGGCTCACGGGCCTGTTGGAAGTGAATGAAACAACACAGGAAATGTAGTGGTACCTTTCCACCAGGAGCGCCAACCTGCGAGTAATGACAAGGAGACTTATTATTAATTATGAAAGTTTGGTTTTTTGCTTAGGCTTGACTCAGATGCCTCTTATACTTAACCCATTTACATTAGTCTACATTCTGCCCGTTTCCTTCCTCCAAGTCTGTCGACTCTGCCTTTCTTCTCAGAGTCCTCTCTCTGCCCAGAGTCCCGCCTATCCTCTCCTGCGTAGCTATTGGCCGTTCAGCTGTCTATTATACCAGTCACCGCAATCTGTCTTCACACACAGTGTGCAAACAACCGCAGCAGGAAGCGTGAACCTGAGGGCACGTGCATTATTGTCATTAGCAGTAGCAGCCATATGCAGCTGCGCAAAGCGCCCACTGCTGCTATCTGTGTCTAACAAGAGCAGTAGTTATGTCCCGCCTAATCCATGCTCTCAAGGTTTGAGTGACAGTCAGCAGTGCTCCAGACATACTTGGCAAATGGGAAATCCTGGAAATAAAAAAAAGTTAAAGAACTTCTATCACAGTATGTTATGGCTGTTCTGTTTGTTGTTAGTGGCTTGCTGCATCTAAGTTGTCAATTAAGCATTGTGGGTATGTGTGTTTAAGAAAAACCGTAGGCGTTAGCACTACCTGAGGTTTCAATATACCCTGTGGTCTTGATGAGCTGAAGCACAAACCCCATATTTAGTAAATACTCTTGAGAGCCTTTGACCAGCCTTGAATTGCTAATCTGAGGTCCCAAAAGGCAGCCAAGGACACTCCCTGTCCCATAAACAGCCGCTCCTCAGCTAGTGTCTCCTGGGCTTTTTTCCTGAGTACCACTGGGCAGCTGTCTGTATCGGGTTTCATTCTGCTATAAATGCAGCCTAGCCTCGTCTCTGGACCAGTATCGGGGTCACAGGATATGTGACATAGAGCAAGACATGGAATTGAGAGATTAGTCCCCACCCTGTTTTACATGGATGGTCTTCCAGTGTTTTGTCATCGCTGAAGGGAGAGTACAAGGGACGGTGTAGGAGAATTTTGCTCGCAGAGCCCAGTGCAAGAGCAAACTGAGGCTTCTTCCCAGAGCAGCAGAGAGGGCAGGGTTACCCTCTGCTTTCTCATCAGCATTGGTTAACTGGCAAACCCATCAGTAATTGAGGGTTCCTGTTAGCGCCTAAGCAGCTGACCTGATGTTGACTCTGTGTGCGATTGACGGCTTTGCGGAATGAAATTAAAAAGTGGCAAAGATGTTTTTCAGTCAAGGACCTGTATGGCTGCCTGCCTGGTGTTAGACACAGGCAGGATCTATGTTCCTTGCTGCTGCAGCCATCTCTGAAGGAACAGTTGGCGTCACATCCACCAGGAGACTTGACTTGCTGTGTGGCTGAGTTATGTTGTTTGGGGAAGATATTAAAGGCCTAATACAGTAACCTTGTTATACTGCTCTCAATATGATTTTTGTGTAAGAGAATTACCAGTCCACTGTTTTCCTGACAAAACCAGATGGCTAAGCTGCCATGTTCATCAGAGACTTCAGAGATTTGTGCCAAGCTTATTAGCATTTGCCAATCTTGTGGGACTAAGAAAACTGAAAAGCAGCAGGTGCGTGTGCGTGTGCGTGTGTGTGTGTGTTGGGAAGTGGACTGCTGTTTTATGGGGCAGAGCAGGCAGTCCCTATGCAGTGCTAAGTGGTCAGTCATTCTCCAGGCAGCAGCAGCCACCACTGCAGCCGCCTCCTGCAGCCGCACTCTTTGTAGCTGACTCTGATGCGCTGCAGGTTTCATCACATCCTCTTTAAGTTGTGCAGTGGAGCCCTGTGTCCCCTGGGAGGTAGAGGTCCAGCGCAGAGAGGCTTCCTGACACCGGCAGGAGAAGACAAGGGGAAAACTGGCTGACAGTGTTGTCTATCCAGTAATGGAGCCACCCGAGGGTGGCGGGCTCACCACACCCAGTCACTCCACCAAGCCAATAGAACCACCCGAGGGTGGGGGCTCAGCACACCCAGTCACTCCACCAAGCCAATAGAACCACCCGAGGGTGGGGGGTTCACCACACTCAGTCACTCCACCAAGCCAATAGAACCACCGAAGGGTGGAGGGGTTCACCACACCCAGTCACTCCACCAAGCCTGGAAGCCTGAGTGCTTTATTCCTAGGTGGGTTTTGTAGAGCTTTCCTCGCAAGGCAGCTGACTCCTGGCGGCCAGCCTGTTTGCATGAGAACAAAAGGTATCCTGCCTCTCCAGTGTGGGCTACATCACCCTTTTTTCCTTCCCCAGTGACTTGTGAACCAGTGGAGAAGTTTGAAGACTCCGGAAGTTAAGCAACACTTCCTCTTTAAATTTATCTGTAGACAAGTTTGGGCTGCTGAGGTGGCCTTCACCCTAGTTTCACATGAGCAGAATAATAGTGATAGCTCACAAGGACATGCAAGCAATGATTGTGGGATTATTCAGTAGGCTTGTCACCAGAGAATTTATCTGAAAAGCCATGTAGGTACTTTTTATTATGGATTTCTACCTTAGCAGCAGTGTGCCCATGTACATATTAAAACGTGTACAGTAGCTGAAGTTTGAGTGTGTGTTTTTGTTAGTATGTCTTGTTTCTTCTTAGGATCTTATTTTTCTAGAATGTTCTTTTGCTTAATGAATGATTCTAAGAAAGGGGGAAAGGTTGGAGGTTTAGCTGCAGAGTGAACATAAGAAGAATATTTTGAGGATAATGTCTAATTTGGATTTAGTGGGTAAGGAAAATATGCTGCTTAAAAATATACTGTCTGGGGACCAGAGAGATGGCTCAGTGGTTAAAAGTGCATTCTGCTCTTGCAGAAGACCTGAGGTCACTTCCCACAACACAGTTTGCAACAACCATCTATATAACCCCGGCTCCAGGGAATACATCATCTGACTTCCTTCCATACACACACACAATATACATATACACATACACATACATACATAACTTAAACCTTTAAAATATGCCATCTGCATTTGGAGATTTAAGCCTTTACCAAAAAATAGAATATTTTTTTTTATTTTTCTGAGTTGATGAGTAGTTACAAAGTGTCCTGACAATTCGCTCTCATAATTCTGGCGGTCCCTAATACTTAAAGGTGAATGTGGCAGGAAAAAGGATGAGTGTTCACATGTGGTTTACAGTAGGCACCTGCTGGCAAGAGACCCTGGTGCCGTCCACTGACTAGAACAACATGGTTTTGGCTGTACTTAACAGAATGAACAGGATCAGTGTGGCTCTAACTCATGCTGCCGTCCAGAGGGGCGGCAAACAGTAAAGCCCTTGGCTCATTGAGCCAACCTAGCTGAGTATTTCCTGGAGCATGGGGAGAGGTAGGACCACAGTACCAGCTTGGCGCAGGAGGCCTGGAAGCCAGAGGCTTCCTCTGCCCACTGTGGAGCTAGTTTCGCTGGGTCGCATGTATACAGCTCCATTGCCTGCCTCCCGGGACAGCATGAAGAATACATGTGGTTGTGCTCCACTTGTTACCTCTTTGCCAGTGGATACCAGGACATCTGGGAGAGGACAGGACAGAAGAGAGAAAGGGCACCAGCGCCAGGCAGAGGCCTGAGTGGCAGAGGCAAGTGTGGAGGAGGACAGTGGATTTCAGTATGCTCAGGTCCATGTAGGTACTAGTTTATGTAGTACTAGGAATATAAATATATATTCCTTTGGGGAAAATACTGTATAGATTCAGAGTGGCAGTAGAGGCAGTGGTTCCCAACTGCCTTCTTTCATTTTGGGGAGGAGATATACGCATCTATTTCTATATGTATTACTTATGCGCATGCACACATACACACACATATATATGTGTAATTTTTTTTTTTAACAGAATGAAGTTGGCCTCCTGGAGTTCTTCCAAAATGTGATAAAAGAAACTAGGGCAGAGCCAAAAAAGGTGACTAACTGGGTCCTGAACACTTTTCTGTACTATTTAAAGCAACAGAATCTTGCAGTCAGTGAGAGGTGAGTGAGGTCTGGGGATTTCTTTCTTTTTGCATCATGAACTCTGTGTCCAGAGGCAATTGAAATAGGGCAGGGTGAATTCTTTACTCTGCCTGTTCTCCCTTAGGGTCCCCTAACAAGACAACAAACAGCCCCTTTGTGTTCCACATTCTAAAAATATTCTCCAGCCCATCTGAAAATTCATCCTGTGCTGAATCTCTGAAGTGCACAGTCTGTGGTACTGTGCTAGGGCTCAGCTGGAGGAAGAACAAGACAAGGAGTGGGCTCACTTGTAGCCCATACAGGCCCACAAGAAAGCACCCACCTCCTCAGTCTGATCCTGCTATGCCAGAGGCATGCGTGTGGCCTGGGAAGCACAGAATTTGAGCCTATGTGGAGTGCAGGGAAATCCTCAGGAAGCGATTTGAGATCCAAGCCCTGAAGAACTTTGGGTTTGCTGAGTGGGTGAGGGTGTGGAGTACAGACATCTAGAAGTTCCGTGATCACACAGGCAGTCAGCCACGGGAGCTCAGAAAACCCAGAGGCTCCCGGGCACTGAGGTAGGCAAGCTGGGAAGGTAGGTGACAGACTGGAGAGATGACCAGGAGCCACCCGAAGGGTTTCAGGTAGGGCTCAGGGCTACTCCTGTTCCATACTGGAGGAATATGGCGTGCATTAATAGCTTGGGCAGTTATGGCAAAGTGTCCAAGATAAGCTCCTTAAATAGACATTGATTACTCACAATTCTGCATTGGAGAAAAATAAGGAAAGCCTGGTTCCAGCTGATTTGTTCCCTTGCTGGACTTCAGGCGGCCGTCAGTCTGCTGTGTCCTCACATGGTGGGGAAAGAAGAGAAGGTTCTCTGGTCTCTTCTCATAAGATTTCCAATCCCATTGTGGTACCCACCCTCGTGACTTCATCCAACCCCGGGCACTCCCCGAAGTTTCCACCATCCTAATACCATCATATCAGATGGCTACAGCTTCAGGGTATATATTATGGGGGTGGGCACAGTTCGGCCCTAGCTGAAATCTCTTGACTTTGAAGTCACAGTCGCCATGTTGATGGCTGCAGTTTGTGGAGCTCCTTAAATGTCATCTTGGGAGAGAACTTTGATATCTCAGATTCAGCTCTTCCATTAAGCAGATGGGGCAACTGAGGTTGTATGAAGTCAGATGATCTCCCTCAGATGGTACCCTGCTCCATTCAATGCCCTTATGCTGGCTGGTCTCCCTTACTCTCCACTTAATGTCTGTGAATTGGAGATTTGCTGAGCAGCCTTTTTTTTCTGTGTCTCTCTTTCTTTTTTATGTCGTATACAGATTGATTTTTACACAGTCAGTTATTTCAACAAAATGTCTTCAGTGTAGTATAAAGAC
Organism: Arvicola amphibius; assembly: GCF_903992535.2. Lineage (NCBI taxonomy): Eukaryota > Metazoa > Chordata > Mammalia > Rodentia > Cricetidae > Arvicola > Arvicola amphibius. Next base: position 1,285,499 of record NC_052057.2, on the reverse strand, counting down.
TTGAGCCGATGAGTCTAGACAGCAAGCATACATCTAGAAACTTTCCCTGATCACACATTTTCACCCATCCCTCCCTGACCCTCTGAACTCTTGCTGGCCCTAGTGTAACATGTTTACAGGATCCTTAGTAGACTCTCTGAACAGCCTTCTCAACAGCTTCTGCCATAACAGGGAAATTAGCCTGTTAAGTTAACGTGGACCCTCTAGTGCTCCCTCAGAAGGTTTCATAAGCACTAGCATAGAGCGAATTCTTCAAGGTATTCCAGTCTAAGTATAAGTGTACTGAGTCATCCCAAATCACATAAAGAGGAAGCCGGAGACCACACAGTTCAAAGGACTTTCAGCCAGCTGGGTGTCTTCGTCCCTTTCCTGTTGTCGGCACAGACCAGGACTGTGTGCAGCAAAGAGAATTGTGTTGGCTCACAGTCTGACCCAAGGTTGAGTGCCTGTATCTGTTGATAGATGGGCTTGCTGGCAGAATCCCACTGCCTCATAGGGCTTCATCGCTTGGTGAGAGACAAGGAACATGAAGGAGACCAAGCTGGCTCTTTTGGATCGTCAGCTCCAGGCCCCCTCATGGTTCAGAGAGGAAGCAACACTCAGAGCAGGCCTGAGCGCAAATGAGTCTCACCCTTGCTTTTACTTAGTTCCTTTACTGTCCTGCTTCTGCTCTGATTCTGTCCTTCTTCTGCTTCCTCCCAGCCTCTTCTAGCTTCTTCTCTCTAGCCTAAAAACTTTATCTCCCGGGAGCCTGGCTGCCATAAAGAAATTACAATAGTTGTCTCTCATTGGTCAAAAGCACATTCCTAGGGTAAGCAGTTAGGCGTTGAGCTGTTGCCATGGCAACACAAGGGTTTCAGGAGTAAAACTGTAACCAGACTGGTGGGTGGGGGGAAGCAGTGCCAGTGGCAAACTTTGAGACATAGGTCTATTGTTGGCAGACTGGCAGGTGAAGAATTGGCACGCTTTTCTTAGGGTGCTTTGTGTAGCAACCTAGGTTGGACATCCGCAACTCTGACCATGTGCACAGCTGCAAACTTCCAAACTTATGATCTATTTACAGAAAGCCTTTAGTCTAGTTTGAAGTTGCTCTGAGGTAAAAGTGAGCTAATTGTGTATAGTTAGTGTGAGCAAAAGGCAGACTTTTAAGTGTCCACAATCCTTGTGGGACAAACAGATTAAGTTATGAACCATGTCCCAGTATATATTCTATATATCAAAACTATATAGCTAAATGAGAAGTCATCTTCCTGACCACCCACAGATATATGTGTGATGGAGGAGAGTTATCTGTCTATGTTTCTTTCATTGGTTAATTAATAAAGAAAACTGCCTTGGCCCTTTAAGAACAGAAAATTAGGTAGGTGGAGTAGACAGAACAGAATTGTGGGATGCAATCATGAGATTACATAAACACATCACATGAGATTACACACTGCAGTGCAGGTACTGGGGAGACACCAAGCTGCTTTCTTAGAGTGAGCAACAGTGTCCAGAGTCGATGGTCCTGAGGGCCTTGTGTGGACAGGACTGATCTCCACCACAGTCACTCCTCTGGGTAGACATCTGAATTATCAGCTGCCATATGCTGTGTGTTTCCATGGACACGGGAACGAAGGAAGAGAGCACTGAACTGGCAGGGTTAGCAGGCAAGGAGTGGAAGAGGGATGCCAGGAAGAGGAGACCCAAGAAGCCCTGTGGCTGGAGTCGGGGTACAGGGTACATGAGGAGGGAAAGTGGGGTGCTTAGCAGCTAGTGAGGGTGTGGTTTTTCAGTGAAGAACTCTTTAGGGGGTAGAGTGTAATCCCAATACATGTGCTCACAGGGCCAATGGTAGCAAACAGATTTATTCACTCAACCATTTATTTACTTGCAAAAGTTACCAAGCCAAGCAGGACAAGTAGCTGCAAGGTCAGCTGGGATGTTTCCCAGCAGGGAAGGTTTGAGCAGGTACAAGGGACAAGATTAAAGCTGCCTGACCAGGGAGCTGAGAATCCCAGGAAGATTGGGGAAGTGCTGTGTGCAGGGCTGGCAGGGAATGGTTAGATGCAGTGGGAAGGAGGAGAGCACCTGGGAAACACTGCACCTCTCGTTCCTGGGAAGGAGCTAAGGACTTGTCCTGCGTCTGAGACCCGGGAGAGCAGCTAGGAGCGGGGGCACCACATAGAAAATAAAGAGAACAAAAGAATCAATGAACATCATGTGCCACCTGGAGATCCAGGCCTCTGCATCGTCCAGGATCCTTTTGATCTTGCTTTAGCTGAGGAGAAGAGGGATATGGGGGTTAAGGTAAGTGTAAGACTGAGATGGGCTGCCATTTCATGGGGCAGAGCATAGTGTCCCGGTGTCTGCTCTTGGAGCTGTGATCCTAAAAGAACTGCAGGGGACTGAAAGAGATTGCAAGACTTGCAGATCACATTCCACTCCTTCCCAGGTTCCCTGCCTAAGGACTGCCGAGCGTAGAGTATGGGAAGCTCAACCTTGAGATGTCAGAGTCTCCTTTCGTGGAGACGTTAGCTGTCCAGAATCCAAGATTGTCTGACAGCAGCAAATTAGTGGGCTGTGCTGCTGCCACCACTGAGTCTGAATCCTGACGGTTTATTTATTTAACTGACGAAGAGCGTCTCTCAGGACCAGTGTGACAGGTACTGATCTTTGTCGTGGTCTCGCAAGTTCAGCCCTGGCATAGCTGCGATTTGCAGTCAGCTTTTCCATATCTGGGTTCAACCAACTACAGATTGGAAACACCTGAGAATTTATAGCAGCAGTGAGCATGCACAGACTCTTCTCATCAGTATTTCCTAAACAACACAGTGTACAACTGTTTGCATACCGGCCATATCATATTAGGTAGGTAATCAAGAAATTACCTGAGGCATAGGGAAGGTGTACACAGGTTCTCGATGATCATAAGGACATGAGCACCCGCAGACTTTAGTATCCGTGGGATAGTTCCAGAAGAGCAGCTGTATGTGCAGTATGCCAGTTGTCGGAGTTGAGGGCAGTTTCAAGATACAGGAATTACTGGCCTACCTTATCAGTGCATTGTGAGAACAACAGTGTGACCGAGAAAGTCGTCTGTTAGGTCAGTCAAGAAATCTGTAGAGGAAATTTCTACCCAAACTAATCAATTAAGGTCATGTGATGAATTTCTGTAAGGCAAAGTACATCCTTCTTATGTGATCTAATGCTCTTTCTCTGTCCCTCTCTTCCCCACATCTTTTATAGCATTGTGGTATGAATTTTTGTGTGTGCTCCAAAGTCATATATTATAATCCTAAGAAATGGAGTCTTGGATGTTGAACTTTGAGGAATAAGTTAGTGCTTTTCCTGGGCCAAGCTTCCAGGGTCCAGTTGAAGAGAGAGAAGAGGGATTATATAAGCAAAGGGTCAAGATTAGGATGGGGAAACCCACAGAGACAGCTGACCTGAGCTAGTGGGAGCTCACTGACCCTGGACTGACAGCTGGGGAATCTGCATAGGACTGAACTAGGCCCCCTGAATGTGGATGACAGGTCTGTGACTTGGGCAATCTGTGGGGGCCACTGACAGTGGACCAGGATTTATCCCTAGTGTATGAACTGGGAGCCCATTCCCTATGGAGGGATACCTTGCTCAGCCTAGATACAAGGAGGAGGGTTTTGGTCCTACCTAAACTTGATATACCAGACTTTGTTGACTCCCCATGGGAGCCTTACCTTTCCTGAGGAGTGGATGTGGGAAGGTGGGGGAAGTGGGAGGAGAGGAGGGACGGGGAACTCTGGTTGGTATGTAAAATGAAAAAAAAAACTTTTAAATAAAACATCTTTTAAAAGAAAAAAGAGGAAAAAAAGATTAGTACTTTTCTAGAAAATGTCTTAGAGGACTTGCTTACCCTTTAATTCTTGTGAGGACATAGCAAAAAGGTACCAGGAACAGCAAGGCAGGAACTCACTAAATATAGGCCCAGTGGCACTTTGATCTCCAATTTCCAGTCTTGAGAACTGTGGAGAATAATTTTTCTCCCTATCAGCTGCTCTCCTATGTATTCTGTTCTCTATAATCTACTCTCCCCATGCATTCTGTTCCTATCAGCCGCTCTCCTATGCATTCTGTTCCCCATCAGCCGCTCTCCTATGCACTCTGGAGCAGCAGGTCAGAGGGACCGTTACAGTCATCGACTTATGAATGGTGACCTCATTTCATGTTCTGAAAACCTAGCACAACCTCAGTGCTTATTTTGGGCTCTGTACATGGTCTACACTCTAAGATAAATGGGGGTTGTATTTTATGGATTGTAGGACATCCAAGCAACCTACATTTTGAAAACAGACTGATTATTTCTTGCCAGTAAAGAAGGGAGGTCAGAAAGTCTGTTGTTTACTTTGCGGTCTTCTGCCTCTGCCTCAAGACAATCTTGGACTTCTGAGTGTGAATTTAGTACCACCAGGTAGTCTCCAAACCCGGTTTCCACTTGGAATTATCTTTAGTCCATACTTTCGCTAGGCCTCACGAGGCCCAGTATAACTTTCTAAGCCTAACTTGAGTTTGCTGAGGCCTATTGTAACTTCCTGAGCCTAGATCGAGTTTGGAGACCTGTCTCTGGCTACCCCACCTAGGCCCCTCTGCCAGCCACCGCTAACATGGCAGAATATTATTGGCCCTTGTTCCTTGTTCCGCCTCGGCCCATCCTAGGCTTCCCACCCCCTATCTGAGCCTGATGCAATTAAAGGAGATCTTGACTGGGTGTGAGTGTTTCACCCTGGTGGCTGGGGTAGAGTCTGGGTCACTGACAGTCACCATTCCGCTCGGCCCCTGCCCCCACCTTGTCTGCCAGAGAACCCCCACACACTTAGGGATAAATGGTAGTTTAAGGAAGATGGGCCTCCCAAGACTGAACAAACAACGCCAAGTAGGGGACTTCAGTCAGAATGTGGTGACCTCGATCATTCCTGGTTTGGAGGTCATGGGAATTGGCTCTGGGGATAAACTTTAGTTCCCTGCTTGTTACGTGAAAGTTTTTTTTAAAAAAATGAATAGTGAGTGACAGGAACCAAGACTTCTGCAGGTGTTTCCAAGTGCTCTGGTGCTTCAGGGTCCCTTTACACTGATACACTCATGTGCTATTTACGAACCGTTCCTATCTTAACTAGTCCATGATGACCCCAGATAGTCATTTCATTATCCTAGTTACTGTGCATATTTGGAAGTGGCTAGACTGTGTGTTTGTAAAGATGTGGTCATGACTCCATCTTCTCAGCAGTCTGAGTGCGTGCCCTCACTCTTCTGAGTGTGACTTAGCAACACCTAAAGTGTTTATTTTCCCCGAAATTTCTGTCATAGCATCTTCCAGTCATCACCTGATGTAAGTGGAGAAATTGTGCATTTCTAGACCCATCTGTGTCAAGAACACCAGTAAGAATCTGCAGATATACAAGGGCAATGCAGATAGACATCCCATGATATAGACACCACATTTCCCTTGCAGTGAAAAGGAATTTATATTTGCATAAAAACACCCAGGAAAGTGGTTTTGTTAGGTCTTTTATTTAAAGTTATTTTCAGCTTGATCTTTCAGTCAAAAATATTACTGGATTTTTTGCCACTTTTCTTTGTGGTTCGTGGATTTCGTAACCACCTCCTTTTTGAACTAATCATGTTGAGCAGTTGTCTTTTGCTATAACTGCCATCAAGCAGCTGCTATTGTTGGGTGGTAAAATAAAGGATTTTAGAAAGCACACCAGTATAAAAGCTCATGCTTCTGAAATACAAAATAATAGAGCCAATTAGCCTATTACTTTCATCCTTGGGTATGGTTGATTAAACACACAAGAGTGAGTTTGAATTCTGGGTGCCAGCGGGTGCTGCTGATGTAAGACGCTGACTTTTCCTCTCTCCTTGGCCGCCAGTCCTGTCACACCTGGTGCGCTGGCCGAACTCCTGGACCTGCTGGACAGTAAAGCAGTTTCCTCAGCAGCAGCTAAACAGGTATGTGCACGTTCCCGGAAGACCCCATCGGGTCTTCCACAGTGCCAGCTAATGTTTTCTGTAAAACCCCAATGGCATCACTAAGTGAATCTCATGACTGAAGTATAAGTGCCCACGAGTTTGAATATGGGAAGATTTCATTTGGCACAGGGAGGAAGCCAGCACAGTGCAGCGTAGAGTCAGCAGAGGGGTTTTGCTTCTGTTCGTAGCTTATTGGAAGAACTAGCTATTGTCTGTCTTTTTCCTGAGTGTCTACCCCAAATGTTGGCTGACCGTGTAGCCTCCCCAGTACCATGGCCAGGCAGCCCCAGCTTGGCCCCAGTCCACATGCTCCTCTCCTGTCTTCACGGCAGTTCCAAGGCTGCCTCTGTTTCTGTCACAGACCTGCCCTTCTGGAGTTGGTCCTCAGTCAGGAGCTGGGGTCAGTTGCTTGGGAGATGCTATTTTACATGTGCACCTCGTGTGGAGATACGGGAAAAAGACCATCGTGTAAAGGGGCCGCCTCCCTAACCTCCACTAACAAGGCTAGGTGGGTGCGTGATTCCTCAAATTCAGAAAAGTCTACAAATAGTACCCAGAAAGATGAAGACCACCCAGGGCTGCCTCATCTCAACTTCAGAGGCGCGCAACTGTCAGTGCTTCAGCCAGAACCCTAATGTTATTTTAATGGTGCCTTTGCATTTAGTATTTATACAGTCCGACAGTAGTGGCAGGTTACAAAGTGAGGCTTGGGGAAGCTGCTGCTTTTGGTTAATTATGAGACACCACTGAGCATCCCCCAAGCTCTCTGCTGTGAAACTGGGGACAGGAACTGGAGAAGGTTCTGTGAGCCGCCTCCTGTGAGGCTGTCAGCTACGTGGACCCGACACCCAGGAACGGCTTTGCCTTTCGTGGATGTCAGAGGGCTACAAATGTTTATGATGGGCCCAGCAGTTGTGGGAAGAGGAGATGGCTCGGGGCAAAAAAATGTGTACAGATGAGAGCAGACGAGATGAAAGAAGAAAAAACCTCGAGTAAGATAGTTCCGGTGGAGAGAAATAGAAAGGATGGGAAGATGTGGACAGCTGGCTTTAGCCACAGATAGAGACATGTTTGCGTTTTATCAACGTGCAGCATGTCTAAAGGAGTGGGCGAGCCCGGCTTCTGTGAGCCCATGAAATGAAAATAGAACCTGACCTGCAGTTTAGTTTGTGCTGCTGGGGGAGTCGCCCTCACGGATTGCGGCCTTGGGGGATTTATCTTGTATTTTCTGCTCTTTGCCTTCCGTTTGTAAGAAAATCATTGATATTTCTGAGCAGAAATAATGAATATTGTGTTTATTGATTATAAAGGATTTAAGTAGCCATTCATGGTGATATAAGCCTGCAGTGGCAGTACTCAGGAGACTAAGGCAGAGAGATCCAGAATTCTAAGTCAGCCTGACTGCGTAGTGAGTTCACAGCCAAGCTGGGCTACCTATGAAGACACTGCTTTTAGCTGACAGACAGAACCTTCAGTAATACGTTAAATATATAGATTCTCAAATACTACCCAGAAAATAATTGTTGTTGCTGTTGGGGGAAACATCATTCTCAGACTGTACTCATGTATATGAACAATGAATGAGAAGGGGGGAGCCAGGCCAAAGGCAGCCAGACTTGAGCTCAGAGAGATGAAGACTGCAGAGAGGAAGGGCTGTGCTATAATTTAAGTTTGTTTTCACTGAATGTATAGTTTGCTGATTTTTTTACTTATGAAGTGTTTTTCAAATGTATTAATATACCCTTTGCAAAATAATCTCTAATCATTTGTATTGCTGTGGTATCAGTGGTAATATATTCTTTCTCGTGTTTGTTTGGTTTCTTTCTGTGTTTTTGTTTTTTGAGATGGTTTTTCTGTGTAGTTCAGCTGTCCACAGACTTGCTACCCAGGCATCTAGACCCCCAAGGTGCTGGGATTTATAACCTTGTGCTTCCTACATTGCCCATATTTTTTTTTAACTTTGGGTCTTTTCTTGTTAGTCTAGCTAAAGATTTACCAACTGTGTCTTCTCAAAGAATCAACTGTTTCTTCTTTTCTGTTGTCTTTTTACTCTTTCTGCTCTGATCTTCACGATTTCCTTCACTTACTAAATTTGGGTTTGGTTTGTTCTTGCTTTTCTAAATCCTTCAGATATGTTATTGGATGGGTGGGGACTCTGTCTCTAGCACCTGTGGACAGGCATGGCAGCCCACCTCCGTGTGTGGAAGGTGGAGACCAGGTATTCCCGGAGCAAGCTCAATAGTAACTGTGGGTTCTGAGTTCAAGTGAGATAGTAGGTGGAGAACAATCCAGAAAAATACCAACAAACACAGATGTGCACCCATACATATGTGGGGACACACAAACACACACGTGCAAAAAGCTAAAAGCTCTATCATTGACTTACGTTTCTCCCTTTTCCAGTGTATGCCCCTGTTTCTACAGATCTCCCTCTTAATACTGCTTTTGCCTTAGATCACAGGTCTTGGAATGTTCAGTTTCTTGTTTGGTTGGTTGGTTTGCATTTTCACAATTTTAAGGAACTTTTTCCTTTCCTTTCTGCCTTCCTCATTGGTGCATGATTTGTTCAGAGGTGTGTCTTCAGTTCCCGCCCACTGTGTAACTCTTAAAGTTGTCTTGTTACTTCTGGTTTCATTTCATTGGTGGTCAGAAAATAGAGATTTGATTTCAGCTGTTAAACTTACTTTTCTGTTTCTGTGTTTTATTTTGTGGCGTTATGGTTGGACTGTACGCTGAGTTGCACCTCTGGCTCCTAAGTATGGATGGGGCTGTTTAGTGCTAGAGATAGAACCCAGGGCTTCGTACCCACTGGGTGAGCATTCTACCAGTGACCTACAGCCTAAACTTGAGTTTGTTAAACCTATTTTATCAGGATCTATTGTACAGAAAGCTTCACAGGCTAAGGGAAAGACTGTATTCTGTAGCTCTTGAATTCAGCGTTATGTTGATTTCTGTTAAGTCCACTCACCTGTAATATACTTTAACTCTGAATCTGAGGCTGTTCCTGGGTGGTGTCCGCTGATGGGAGTGGCGTATTGAATTCCACTGTTACACTGGAACTTGTCTCTCATTTAGACCTACTAGTGTTTGTTTGCTGGAACTAAATGTCACAACACTGGGTGCATATTGATTTATAATCATTGACTATTTTTGATGAAATGATCCCTTAATGATTGTGATGACCTTTATTGTACCATCTGATCCATTTGCTTGAAGTAACATTTTCCGTCCTTTCATTTTCAGTATCTGTGTGATCTTCATTTGTGAAGTGTTTTTTTTAATTCATTCAACCAATCTGTATATATTAATTGGAGAATTCAGCTCACTTCTATTCGATATTATTATTGAAAAGTATGACTTTATACCTTCCATTCTGTTGATTTTTCTTGCAGATGAATATTCTTTATTTTTCCTCTCTTCATCTTTATGTTGGTTTGTTGTGTTAATAATGTTTGATCCTTTTCTATTTCCCTTTTGTGTGTACATCTACTCTGCTAATGAAAGCATATCGTGATGGATGCTGTCTAACTTCTGGATACTTAATTCCCTCAAGGATCTCTCATAGGATTGGCTGGGCTTTGCTTGTCTACAGGGCCTTTATTTGTCCTTCACTTTGAAGGACAATTGTGCTAAACCATAATAATCTTGTTTGACGTTTTTTAAGGACTTGGAGTTTTCCATTCTGCTTCCTCCTTCCTATTTCTTATTACTAATAAGAAATCTGCTGTAATTCTAACAGGGTTGCTCTTAGCTCAGTCCTTTCCAGGTTCTGTACTTTTGGCAGCTTGTTTATAACACTGGTGAAGGTATTTTCTGATCATATGTCTAGATAGGGCTGTGGCCTCCCGATACATGCTTTCCCGTGCTTCTCCAGAAAAGACAGCTTAAGGTGCTGTCTGCCCTTGCTTCCTCACATAGAGTTCCTGTGTTCTTAGCCTCGGCTTCCTCCCCCAGACCTGCCGATCACATGGTGGATTCCCTGAGAGTTTGCGTGCTGCTCCTTTTCCTTTCCTGTTGGACTGTGATATTCCACACCTGACGTGAAACTTGGTTGCTCTTTGTTTCATTTAATCTACTCTGCCACAGACTGTTGGCTGAATTTTTTATTTGATGTAATGAACTCTCCATTTCCAGGGTTTCTGTTCGTTTTTTAAGTCTCTATCTCTGATGAATTTCTCATTCCTAATTTCATTTAACTGTTCATTTGTATTCTCACGGAGGCTTTTCTTTTAAGTCATTGAATAGCAGTTAAAGTAGGTGTGGTATAGACAGCACAGTGTTGGGGAGCTCACTGTGTGGCTACTTCTACATCTGGAAGCTGTTGTCCTCATCAGGTGACGGGGTTTCATCAGATCTTTAGTGTAAGGGCATTGGCAGAATCAGCAGTAGTCGGGAACCTGCAGCATCTGTCTTCTGAGTAGACAGGAATCTAGACAGGTACTAGACAGGGAAGGTTGAGGGCAGTAACAGTATGCATTTGTGCATGCATACACACACGCATACCCACTATAGCATGCATACACACACTCACACCTACCATAGCATGCATACACACACCTACCATAGCATGCATACACACGCACACACCTACCATAGCATGCATACACACGCACACACCCACCATAGCATGCATACACACACACACACACACCTACCATAGCATGCATACACACGCACACACCTACCATAGCATGCATACACACACTCACACCTACCATAGCATGCATACACACGCACATACCCACCATAGCATGCATACCCACGCACACACCCACCATAGCATGCATACACCACTCTCTGTCCCGGAAGCTCTCATCACCTCAGAAAGAAACAAGTTCTTCCCTACCCTTACACTTCTCCCAGTCTGTCTTCTGTATCTGGATTTGCCTGTGGTTGGTTTCTGGTGTAGAAGGACTCATACAGCATTTGCCCTTTTTGTCTGATTTCCATCACATATTGATATGCATTAATAGTCCATGCATATTGCAGTGTTTATGAGGACGTTTTACCCTTGTGTAAAAGTCAGTGATGGTGTGTGAGTGTGCATTCTGTGGAACACATGTGGAGGCCAGAGGACATTAACAGGCGTCAGTTCTTGCTCTCTACCTTGAGACAGGCTTCTCTGTGTGTGCCAGGCAAGCTGCTGACTAGTTCCCAGGACTTCTCCTGTAGACACCTCCTGTCACTGGGGGAACACAGATTGCAGGTGCTCGCTGCTGTCCTTGTCTTTCTGCAGGTTTAGAGGGTGTGAACTCACTGAGGGAGCACGGAGATTGCAGATGCATCCTGCTGTGTCTTTCTGCAGGTTTGGAGGGTGTGAACTCACTGAGGGAGAACGGAGATTGCAGATGCACACTGCTGTGCACAATGCTGTGTCTTTCTGCAGGTTTGGAGGGTGTGAACTCAGCTCCTCACCCTTACACAGCAGGTGCTTTACCCTTGAGCCGTCTCCTCGGCCTTCATTTTTATGGGCTGAATAATATTCCATATTACAGATACACCACATTTTATGGATGGCTGTTTCCAATTTTATGAATGATGCAGCTTTGAAGTTCATGTCTGACTTCTTTAATAAGCGTGTTTTCAAAGGTCTTGGGTGTAGATATAGGAATGGCGTCCCTGGAATGTACGGTTATTCTCTTATCCCAAGTGTCTGCACCCTCTATAGAGAGTAGAAAGTTCTAGATACTCCACATTCTTACCAGGGCTTGATAGCTTTTTACTTTTGAAAGTTTTTTTGAGGGGAATAATTTTATTCTATGCCAGGTTTTTTGTTTTTATTGAGCTGTGCATTTTTCCCCATTTCTGTCCCTTTTGCCCCTCTCCTGTTCTACCCTCTCCTGTGACTTCCATGCTCCCAATTTACTCACTTGTCTTTTTCTCCTTCCTATGTAGATCCATGTTTGAGTCTCTTGGGGTCCTCAGTGTTGTCTAGGTTCTCTGGGTTGTGGACTGTAGGCTGGTTGTCCTTTGCTTTATGTCTAAAGCCACTTATGAGTGAGTTCATATTTGTCTTTCTGGATCTGGGTTACCTCACTCAATATGTTTTTTTTTTCTAGATCCACCCTGCAAATTTCAAGATATCATTTTTTACTGCTGTGTAGTACTCCATTATGTAAATGTACCACATTTTCTTTACCAGTTCTTCAGTTGAAGAGCATTTAGGTTGTTTCTAGGTTCTGGCTATGACAAATAATGCTGCTATAATCATAGTTGATATGCCTTATGGTATGAATGACCTTCCTTTGGGTATATTCCCAAAAGTGGTATTTCCAAGTTTTTAAAATTAAATATATATTATTTCCACACTTCCACCCATGCCCCACTCTCAAATTCATGGCCTCCTTTTATTACTGCTATTTATATGCACATAAATGTACACACATACAAGCCAGATGTGGTGGCACACGCCTTTAATCCCAGCACTGAGGAGGCAGAGGTGGTTGGATCTCTGAGTTCAAGGCCAACCTGGTCTACAAAGTGAGTTCTAGAACAGCTAGGGCTACACAAAGAAATTCTGTCTTGAAAGTGTGTGTGAACACACACCAAAAAGTAAATCAACAAAGCCCTGATGAGTCCCTTAAAGTAGCTGCTTGTGTTATGTTTTCAGGGCTGACTTAGTATTGGCTAACCAGTTAGGGGCCCATCCCTGTGACAGCTGAAGTCTCATTGTCTGTAGCACCTGTCTAAGGGTAGGGACCTGTGTGGTTCCCCCTTCCGCTATAGCATGTGTATTCATGTTGCTGTTATGGTCTTATTTACACGGCCACACTGTTGGGGTTCTATGGGTGGGGTTCCCTGTCATTTCTAGGAGATCCAGTTTCACAGCAGACATTTTGGTCCCTGAGCTGTCAGTATGAGGGTTGTATGTAGATGTGTCAGTAGGGGCTGACCACTCCCAAATCAGCTAGATTCGTATCTTGACCAGAGGTGGTTTTCTGCAGTGGTCTCTGTCTGCTAAAAAAGAAGCTACACGTCCGTTTGTAGAATGCAGTTAGGAACTGCAGTAGGTGCTCCTATGTGATTGTAACTCACTGTATAGACACTACAGTCCTCCAGCTCACAGTGCTCCCCTGCCTCCGCCCCCGAATGCTAGAATTAAAGGCTTAGCCACCACACATGATCCCCACTAGTCATGTTCCTGAATGTGAACTGTGTCTCACTAGATAGAGATGGATTTCTCTAGTGACTAATTATGTTAAACATCTTTTTGCATCTTATTTTATGATGTTTTTTAAATAGATAAAAAGAAAAATTGTGTTGTAATTCACTTTAATGCATTAGCAGAAAAGTTCAACAAAGTATACTTTAGGCTTTAGAACCTGTGGCAGAACACAAACTCTCTGATCCCGTTGCTTATACTGGGAGAGGCTGCATGTATCAGGTTAACGGCATGGCTAACTGGTGATAAAAGATGTGCACGAAGACTCATCATCCCGTCCTCTTTGTGTTGGAATTTGTTATTAATCCCTCTGTCTCCGCCTGCCTCTTGCTGACATTGTCGCCAATTAATTCTGTCCTTTTCCCATGTCACGGCATCCTCCTTTCGGGTGCTCCAGTGGGACTTCTGAGGCTTACAGCCTTCGTCCCTCAGCATTCTGGGGCCAGAGCCGGAAGAGGTGTCCACTGGGAAGCAGCCCTATTTTTTCAGAAATAGAAGCCTGAAGATTGTATGCCATAATGCACAACCTCCCGGCCACTGTGGACAAAAGCACCCTGCGGTCCTCTTTCAGGAGCCAGGTCTGTGTATTGAAGTGGCAGGTGGCAGTCCCATGACCTCTCCTCACTAAGGACAGGGCCAACTGGGACACATCAGACTCCAGAAATATCAGCATTACAGCTAACTTGCATATAGTCCAAGGAGGCCCAGGCTGTGTCCCAACTGCTGGCCAAGCCACAGCTCGGAACAATGGCAGATGTTTGCAGCTTCTTCATGGAAGTGGATGGAGCCTTGTCTCCTAAGCACTGTCCAGATAAAGCTGCTGGTAGCACCACCCAGCTGAGGTCCAGAGATGAAAGCCACGTTCAGCACACTCAAGAGTGCCATTTAACCAACCTCCTCTCTGCATGCTAGAGTGGGCCTTAGAGAGAAGGCACCAGAGCTCTTCAGATGTAGGAATGTTAAATTGTACCGCTTGCTGACACTGTCACATGATTCTTCAGATGTAGGAATGTTACATTGTATCGCACACTGACACTGTCACATGACTGGTCTCTCTCTCTCTCTCTCTCTCTCTCTCTCTCTCTCTCTCTCTCTCTCTGTCCTTCCGTTCTCTGTACATCTCCCCTGCCCTGCCTCCTTGGAGGCTTCTGGTAGATTCGTCACTTCCTGCAGAATGGCCTTCATAACAGTTCCCTTCTCTGTAGGGACATGACTCCTTCCCTGACATTTCTCCTAAATAGGCCTTTCCTCTATATCCTGACTCACAAAAGCCTAGGACAGGCAGTGGCAGGTGAGGGGCCTGGGTGCAACCAGCCTGTGGTTGGGTTAAGAGTATGGCTTCAGTCCCCAGAACACAGGCTATTTCTGCCCCAGTTGTGGCCCCTGGCTCGTGTCTGTGTGTGGAGCTTCCCAGCTTGTGTTCCCGTACTGTCAGTGACTACTTACTACATGAGGTAACACTTCTCAGAGTGTGAGCAGACAGTAGCTGAGGGTTATGCTGCAATGGGAGCCTGGGCCATCGAAGCCAGGTGGTCGGGACAGCAGGGCTAATCCCCTCTGGTTTCCTTCTTGAGGGCTCCTCCAGGAGCTCCTAGTCCTTGCTTAAATAGGAAGGAGCAAAAGTTAGAAACTAGAGTCCGCTGAATCAGGCCAGTGCTATAGGTCTGGGCTTCAGTGCCACGAATCTTTGAAGTGGACAAGTGGGTTCTAACACCAAGGAAGAGGACACGTCAGCCATTATGCTCCCGGTGGATCCTGCAACCACTCCAGGACGTGACTCTGTACTGCTAGCTCTTCTCCAGAGCAGCAGCTTAACGTTGAGAAGTTCCTGTCGTAGAGGGGTTGTGAGGAGCTGGGAGGGGTGCCTCTCTGTCTGCTAAGCAGCTCTGCCTACTTACCGGGAGATAGCTGTCCCGCAAGCTCTCTGTGCGCAGCCTTGGGTGGGGCCAAGCTGGCTTGAGCATCGCCTTCTCTTCTGATTCTAGAAGTCTGTGCAGATGGCCTGAAGGATGGGGGTTAATTTCATCAAGTCATGGTAAATATAGCTTTTATTAATGTAAGTTCTTCTGTGATAGAAGGGCGGGACACACATTCCTCTATTGTCTCTGCCTTAGTTCTTGAGACAAGGACCCCATGGAACCTGCAGCTTTCTGGCTGCTCAGCAAGCTGCAGAGAGCCTCCTGTCTCCACCTGCCCAGAGCTGGGACCAGTCTTAGGTCTTCACACTTGCACAGCAAGCTCTGCACCCACTGAGCCATTCTCCCAGCTCCTGTAGCCTTAAGTAAGCAAAATGTATCAGGGATAGAGCAGGATAGCTCCCAGACTTGCTCTGAGCAGCCTCGTGCCCAGGTAAACCACATGAAAAAGCAGACACTCAACCCTCATAGCTCTCTCCTGGTCAGGGTTATTTCCTTAGGAATTAGATTTGGAGATCTGTATTCCATGTTTTCACTGAATATCTTACGTCATTTGAAGGCCTGTGGTTCACATTTTTTATTTGTCCTGGTCACTAGGACTAGGTGGAGGTGGCCAGAGAGGTGCCCACACACACTCACGTGGGACTGACCCCACAGGCATCCTTTCCCCATCAGTACAGGAGTCTGGCCAGCTGACCAGAGGCACGGTGCCTCCTACGTCACTGTACAGATTTCCAGCTGTTCTCACTGGGGACGCTCAGGGCACCTCCTCTTTGCTCTGATGTGTGTGCTGGTTACCAAAGAATAATCATTCCTGGAGGGAGCAGCTGCACAGTGGCACCATGGAGACAGGGAGTGTTCCCATGTCTTATGGTTGCAGGCTGAGGGCAGGAGTCAAACGGAGACAGCCCTGCATCCTCTTAGACGTAAAAAACAACCCGAGCAGCAAATGCCTTCCACAATTTTTGCCTTTTCCCCAAGTTTCATTCCTTTGGGGGTCTGTTGTTATTTAAGTAGAAAAATAAGCAAAGCACTGACATTAATTACCCTAGTCAGATTGGGCTCTGCTCTCCAACAGGACACAAGGAAGGGAGGCTGGAGCCTGCGAGCTGTGATTTGTTTGTAGTTTTCTGTTTTTATTTGGAGGTCACTTTCCTGCCACCCGCAGCCCTGCTTCCTAGCAGACTGCTCCCTCCCACTGCTTGTGTGGCCTATCTCTTAGGAAATGTGTCCTTAATTAGTTTAGTGGACTCAGGATAGATCCATCACCAGCCCTCTAGGAGGAAGGTTGCCTGGCTTGAGTCATCAGATGGACATACCTGGCTGGCCTGAGTCCTCATCCTCCCCAGGAGGAGCAGCCAACCCCTGGAGAGACTTGGTTTTGCTGAAGGAGGTGCTCCCAGCCCTCGGGGAAGGTTTGAGAAGTGCTCCCAGCCCTAGGGGAAGGTTTGAGAAGGACTGTGGCTTCTCCCTGGGCCAGAGCACTTGGCAAGGTGCTAATTGACTCTGCCCCTCCCTTCCCAGTGCTACAGCACCACAGAGGCACCTGGAAGTGAGGGAAGTGCGGGTCCTCACCTCTCCTCGTCTCTCCTTCTCCACCTGCAGGTGTTTGAGGAGCTGTGGAAGGGCCAGGGGAAGACAGCAGCACAGATTGTGTCAGAGCAGCAGCTGGGACTGATGCAGGACCGCGAGGCCTTGGAACAGCTCTGCCAGGCCACCATAGATGGACACCCCCAAACGGTGACTATCTCCACTGGGAGCAAGGTCTTCCTGTGCAGTGGTCTGTGCAGTTCCTGCTGCACACAGCCCTTCCTCAGGGGTGCAGACCCAGCCCTGTCAGTCCCTCCTTTTGTGTCAGCACTTAGAAGTCCAAAGAGACAAAACCAGACGAAAGCCGAGACTCTTGTTCCTGTGAGGAAAGTTCCTCACGGGTGTTCACGCTCTATGGAGCTTCTCTAGACGGACACTAGCAAGTCCGCAAGCCCGAGTTTTAACTCAAGGGGTCTGTCACCCTCCCAGAGTTGTTATTTACAATCTGTGTGGCCACCTCCACCTCCTCAGGAGGACCTGCTGCAATGAGGGAAAGCTAGGAAATGCTTCAGGGTTACGGCCTGTGAAGGAGGGAAGATGCAGAGAGGAAAATGATCTGTAAATTACAGAGAAGATCCTCTGGCAGAAACATGGCTGAAACCCAAGTCATTTTGTGTTCTTCACATAAGATAGAAAAACCGTGCCAAGTTGCAGGTCTCCCTCCTCCCAGCCCACCCAAGGTCTAATCATATTGTCTAGAGAGATATTTTTCAGTGGGGAAAAATTACTAGTATCTCTTTCAGAATAATGCACACCGCCTATCAGCGTGCAGAGACATTGACGGCTCTGTAAAGAGCCCTTGATAAAGAAAATGAGCCCACACCATCCCAGCGGTCCCCATCTTCCTGCCCCATCTGCAGCGGCTGATAAGGACACACTTGGTTTCAGACTCGTCCTGCGGCACTTGAGCACACTCACTGCCAATCAGGACCCTTGCAGAGGGAGGCCAGCACCACCGCTATTTGATGTCGCTCAGCCCCTCCTGCCCTTACCCCCTACCTGCTACAGCCCTCTCTGAGCAAGCTGCCATCCCAAAGGTTTGTTTTCTAAGGAGCAGTTCTTGTTGGCAGGGAGCCGGGGCGCCTGCCCATTGGCACTAGAGATCTTGAGAGGCTCCCTCCCCCGAGAGCGCTGGTTCCCGCAGCCGTCATTTGTGATCACAGTGCCCTTGTGATCACAGAAGCAGATCTGCCAGGTCCTTTCTGACAGGAGCATAGAAAGATCTCAGAATGTAATCCCCTCCTCATTTTATGAAGGGAAGAAAGAACATGAATTTAATTTGCAATCAGTGGCAACCTTGCAGATTCTTGGTTGACTGTCTTTATTTTCACCTCCTACCTTCTGTTTTCACAGGTGATGGATGTGAAGAAAAGGAACCCCAAAGCTATAAATAAGCTGATTGGGTTGGTACGGAAAGCAAGTCTAAGCCGAGCAGACCCAGCTCTGATAAAGGAAATATTGGAGAAGAAGCTGTCATTGTGAGATGTGGTGAGGTCCCTCTGCCCGAGGGAGGACAGTGTGGCCCTGAGAACAGGAGCCCGTGAAAGCCGCTGTTCATGTGGGTACAGTTTGTGTCTCTCAGTTCCTGGACACTTGTGTGTGTCCTCTGAGACCCAATGGCCTGGGAGGGAGCCGGAGGAAGTGGTTCTGTGATGGTAGCAGCAGTGATTAAAGGAATAGCTTGGTCTTACTGTGAAGTAAATCTAAACAGTAAAGCTCTGTCTCAGCCGCAGAGGCCAATGAAGGCTTCCCAGGAGTCAAGCACTAAGGGCTGGCAAACTGAGACGGCAGGATGGATCCGGTGTGTGTTCAGACCTGAACGTGGGCTTGTGGAGAGGACGCCACGTAACACACTGTTCAGGCACAAGGCGGGAAGGAAGGCGCTGGTGCCCGCTCATCTGAGTGAGCGCAGGTCCCGCTGCACTGTCAGCTCCAGTGAACTAAAGCAACACGGATGTCTTCAGATAAATTTAATGAACAAAATATACGTGAAATAGCACATAAAAATCACCTTCCACTTCAGAGGCTACAGCTCACAACGCAGGGCTTTAGGCCCAACAGAAGATCAGAAGAGAGATCTGAAACATTAAGTTTTTTACCTGGAAAGAATAAGATTATAAACTAATAAATTATAATATTGACCTTTAACTCTTGAAGTACAACTGATGGTGGTGATGAAGGCCCATTGCCTCGACCCTGTTCCTCCCTCTATAAAGCCTGGGTGCCCTGTTTCTTGCATGCCCGGTACCTCAGAACTCCACACCCCTTCTGATGACTCGTTTTTCAAATGTTGTTAGAACTACTTGTCAAACTGACAGCAAAGTGGTGGTGGGGGACCTTGGGATTCTCCAGCTTGGTAAGATCATTGCTGGGGCAGCTGAGGAACAGGGGAGAGTGGACACCCCGCCTCCATCACTAGAGTAATGGCTTCACTATGTAGGAGTAGAAAAGTGACCCCTTGCCCAGCCAAAAGCTGAGATGGTTTGTTTCTGACGAGCAGGAGATGAAGTTTAGAATGTCACCTCACCCAGGAAGCCATGGGCCCCACATTGTGTTGCCCTGATGCATGCTGGCTGTTAAAGTGCATTCTGCTAACCTCCCTACAAGAGAGAAAGGGGACCCCTGTCACTCTCCAAGCCTGAGCTCCTGTGGCCAGAACGCTCAAATCCGAATCCGGCTGGACCTTTATTTCATAAAGAACAGTAAGGCTCGGTTTTACAAATTCCATTTTTACCAAAAGTTCTGGCTTGGTCATCAACCCTTGCAGGAAACAGTGGTGAAGCTGACGTCCTGGGCTTACTTCGATGGGTGGTAGGTAGGAGTAGTTTCCAAAAACGATTTTGTCAGCTGAAAAGTGCACAGAGCAAGTATTCCCGGAGGAGAAGCCATCTGCAGTCTTTCCGAGGCTCTTCCCATCTAGATCTGACAACCGCCACGTCCCCTTGTGGTCTTTAAACCCCAAACCAGGCTTTAAGAGGTCACGTACAGCACAGCTACCAAGGAAAGCCAAGGCCAGCTCTGCCTGGAACCTGACGAGATACATCTGAAAGATAACACCTTAAAACTCACAAAGTGAGGCTCTGCTGGGCACAGGCATGAATGTAGTCTGGACCGGTTAGGGGAAATCTCATTAAAATATATGAATTGGCACCATAGCCAAGGCTACTGCTGTCAGTGGAACCCACACACCTGTAGCTGGGTGTGTGACTCGAAAGCCATGACCGGTAGGAGAAAGTTCTGGGAACTGATGATTCCTCAGCCTCCTTCCCACCCATTCCCCAGCCGCCTCTGCCTGCTCTAGGCCCAAACCATGGCTTGCTTGCGGATGGATGGTCTCCATGGGACGCTAACAGAATGTGCGTTCGTCACAGATGCAGCTTCCTGAACCCCTCCCTTTGTAAGAGAGGCTGCTAGTTACATTCTGGGTAGTCTCTGTCCAACGCCAGCCGTCTGCAGATGAGTAGAGCTTTTGTTCATTTCTCTCAAGGCACGGATAGAAAAACCACCAGTATTCTGAGGTGAGAGTACCGTCCGTGCCCCCCTTAACGTAATTACTGATCATCTGGAAATATGCCAGGAAAGGCTTGAGCGTGCACCTCTTCCAGTCCGTCATTCCAGTGTTGTAGCCTGTGGCACGGCCCACCGTTTGTATTGTATCTTTCAATTAGATTGGATTTAGTCATAACGAAGGGGAAACAGTCAATCTGGAAGGTCATGTGATTTTCCCATTGCCAGACACAGTGTGGATGTGGCCACTGGGCTGCTTTGGCAGGTTCTAGACAGGTGTTCAGACCCATGGGTGGGGAAGCAGAAGGCACTGCATGAAGTCCTCTCTCACTGGCTCCCCAGGCCATGGTTGAACAGGAGTCTTTAAAAAGTTCATCAGCACCAGATCCCATGTAAAATGTCCACAGAGACAAAAGAGGCCTAGCTTTCGGTGGTCCTCTTACAGACTTGTCCCAGTAAAATGTCCCTTGACATACTTGTGTGGCCTCGGATCAGTGAAATTAATAGCCTGCTCTGAGCATTTCCTTCACCTTTTCAGGTTCTGAAGTGACACAGCTCATCTAAAAACACCATGAAAGAACCCTGAAATGAATATGGGGACAAAATCCTGTGGCCAGGGTTGTGTGGGCAACTGACCAGGGTTAACTCACATCTTCAAAGACAAGAGCACAGCTTGCTATGACCTGTCCTAGCTGAAACCATCCACATCAGCAGGCGGACTAGGAATCACAGACACCGACTGCCCTGCCTTCCTCTCCCTCACCCACAGCGCTTTCCCCCTAAAGAGCCTTACAGAAAATCTCTTGATAAAGCCCTCTGCACCTAGGCAATTAGCTGCCAAGATAATCTGTCCTCCAAACAAGCCATGGACTAATAAATGCCTGGATGTAGGGATTTGCTGAGGCAGGATTGTTCCAGAAGCCACTGAGTTCTCCAAGAGCTTTTCGTGAAGCATTAAAAGAAAGAAAGAAAAGAAAGAAAATGCCAACTCCATTCTCCTCAAATGTCTCTTTCCTTGACAGACTTATGGGTAGAGTACACACCCTTGACAAGCTGTTCCAAGCTCACACGGCTGTGTGATGGGTTAGTGACTCACAGACTGGTAGCTGAAATAGAAAAGGCTAAGCTATCCCCTTAACGGTTTAAAGCCGTTGTGGCCTCAGCTGCCGCCTCAGGAAAAGCCAGCTGCAGAAATGACTTGAAGTTTGCAGCAGACTATACATTAGACTGTCCCGGGCCAGTGACTTGAAGTGGCATGTGCTGTAATAGCTGCCCTGCATTTCATAAAGATGGCAGGCTTGACAGCGATCTCCGCAAACACACAGCTGCTAATTAACAACTGAACTAGACTACCCTTAAGTGAGAGTTGGAGCATGGTCATATTTAACATCACGCTGTGACATTCCCCACCACGCTGGCCAGACGTCCCTACTGAGAGCCACCTGGCATCCACTGATCCCGAAAGGGTAGCCACATCACAACTTTAAACCTCTAAATGGAGCTCAAAGCAAACTCACGTGACTGCCGGGATGCAGACGCTCGCTGCCCAAACTGGAGCAACCCAAAATATTCACAGCTCCCGTTTCTAGATTCTGTTCACAGGCTGACAGCACCCCACCTCGGGATGTCTTGATGGCCTGAACACCAAGCACTACGTCTAACCCTAATAAAGGCCACTCGCTCGGGACCGGTCCTCGTTGCCGAGGACCTGCAGAGCACGGTGTGGATGCCCGCGTCACACACCAGACATCAGCACTTTCCACGATTATATAAACCAAACAGGGTCAACCCCACAGTGGCTCTGCCATGGAACAGAAGAGCTCAATAGTAAAACCACCTTTAATTAGTTCTTCTTGCGACTGTAATTCATCCCATGAAAATGTGTTTTAGACCTAAACTACACTGAATTTTCTTTGTTCAAATTTTTACATTTACCTGACAATTTTCAAAATCAATTTTAACTATCCCCGTGTGCTCGTGTATTTTGAGCCATAAATTCCTTCAGTGTAGACCTTAAATCAGACTCTGAATTATAGATCTAGGCTAATGCTGTCCCTGCTGTGGTCTGTCAGGCTAGACACAGTGACGCCAGTCCAGGGTCTGTTGCCCCTCAAGCATGGCAGCTGATGACACCTGTCACAGGGACGAGGACATAGTCCCTGGACCATATTTTAAACACGTCAGATATCTTTAAAAATTCTCCCAAAATGTATTACCAAAAAAGATAATAAAAAGGTTCAGCTTGTGAACTTAGGGACTAAAATAACCTACCTCACGGCTGCTCCTTCCCACAGATAGCTCCTGTCATCACCTGCCTGCCGAGAGCGGCGTTCACTCCGATCAGGACCCGCTCTTGGCCTGTCCATGTCCACACCATCCCTGGCTACCCAGCTCAGGTTTCTGACTTCCATTTTGTCGACTGAGCACAGTCCTCTTAGGGAAGTCTGTAAGGACTCAGAAACAGATGGAGTTAGAGTTGTCAAGTGAGTTTGCTATCGACACCCTACACCAGGTAATCTGATTTCCTGCCCCTTCACCTGATACTCAGGGCAGTCATCTCTGTCCCCACTTTTACCATAAGTGTGCATCAGTACCTTGAGGGGGAGATGACCCCACAGGCACCTGCTACAGAGGGTGTATAATTAATAAATACGTAGAAAAGGTATGGAGTATAGCTAAGTAGCAGCATGCTCGCCTAGCAGTTTTATTTTTTTAAGGAATAAAAAGAAATGTGGACATGAATACCGATATTTATGGACATAAAACCACAAGGCTAAAGAACTCCATTTGCAGATATGGCTTCAGCATTCAGGGGTGTGGCAAGCACACATAACCAGACAAAGTGGTGTATGAGGGGGTAACAGTTCCTCTCACTAGCAGAAGCTGCTCCCTTTTCTAGTGGAGACCTGTGAGCACTCATCAGGAAGGCAGGAGCAGGCCAGTTTGCTGTGCCTCCCACGCTACGGCCGCCGCACCATGACTAGGCAAACTGCCCGTCACGAACATGAAGTCAGCAGTGTCCCATGGACAGGATCGGGTTCCTGTTTAGCCTATGGCACACTGTCAGTCCAGCTCCTAACTGCTCACCCAGCCCAGGGCAGATCTGGGCATTCGTCCCGTAGGGCCTCCTTAATCCGAAGCTGCAGGTCCCAGCAGGCACCTAGCTTCGCCAGCTCCCTGCGATCCGTATGCATTTCCATCCTTGCCTCCAACGTGGACTGAGCAGTGCTCACGTCTCTGCAAAGTGCAACCTATTCGCAAAATGGAATAACTACAGAGTTTCTACAGGTTTCAGTTAGCATAATTTTATCTTTTGCACTTCAGACTCTGCCCCCCACGTCCTCTATAGTTTCACAAGTTAACATTTCTTTTCATAAAACAAATAATAAGGTTTTTAGTATATGATACCACACTGTTACCTGATCACATGCCTGAGGTCCACAGTTTGCATAGGTACGCTTCATTTTGTGCAAATCGTACTAAATTAAGGCTGTCTTGTGTTTTGGTCTTGATTAGAGCAAGCTCTCAAGCAACAAGATAAAAACTCCCCACATTCCAAATTCTTTCTGTGTGAATTTTTGGGCAGACAGCTGGGGCTGGGGATTTTCCCACAACATAAGGCAGTATGTGTGGAGAGACTGCAAGTCCTAGCAGTAAAATCCGAAGCAGCAGATGAGGTGTACCTGTGTGGCAGGCGGAGCTCCATGCTCTTCTTTGCATTTTTCAGAGGGTAGAGAGGGCAGGCGTGCGCATGCCCCTGTGGAGGAGCTTCCTTGTCCAGAGATCACAGAACCTCTGCGTGCTCGGTGCTGTCTGAGCTACAAGCTCCAGGGTTGGAAGAACGACTATAAACCTTGTAAAGAGGAAAACCTCAGCAGAAAGACCCGCCACGGGGACAGCCAGCTCAGAGACTTACATTCCGTATAATAAAGGGAGACCCAGCTACAAATCAAGTATTGTCAGGAAGTATCAAAGTGGACAGTTTTTTGATAAGCAGCTTTGCATTTAACATTCAGTTGACGCTATAACCTTATAAAACCAAATATCTATTAAAATAGTATAAAAAGCTAACAGCAGGAGTCCTCGAAGTCCCCCAGGATCTTGTAACACAGAATTGAGTGTTCTTGGGCCAAGGCTGCCAGCTCCTTCAGGAACTCTGGGAAGAGAGCAGCAGCCAGCATGGTGTTCTTCACTGGCAGAGGCAGGTTTGGGGGTGCCCCGGCCACCTTGGTTCTGTTGCCCAGGAAGGGCTGAAACACTCGTGGAGGGCCATCCGTAAGGGTCTTGTCAGTTTCTGTCCTGGAGACCTCTTGAGTGGGATCTGAAAGCAGAAAGGAGGAGTCTTGGAACTGTTACGTAACGTGTGTGAGAGGGGCCAGTGCTTCAGTCGGGGGGAGATTAGCCCTGGATGCAGTTCCTCAGCTGCCCAGATCTGCCCAGCTCCACGTGCTCCACATGGCAAGTTTGTCCAGCAGATAACAGCGAGCACTCGGCTTGTCATACAGGACTGTCCACCTAAAATCCTGTACAGGGAACCTCATGCACAGCTGTGCAAGAACACAGGGTTGACAGACTCCTCGCCAGACACTGAAGACTTGGCTATCTGTGAGGCCAAAGATTAAGGATCATGTGACCAGCCTGAGCAACAAAGCAAAGCCCTGATTGGATAGATGGACGGACAGACTGACATAAGGACAGATAAATCAGAAGATGACAAATGATAGACAGACAGGCAGACAGACAGAGGCTGACTTCACTGGTGTCAGCTGAGTGGAGAATGGACTCATGGGGAATTTACCAAGGACCCCTGTGGCCCTTCTGCTCAGCTAACACCCTAGTGCAGGGGAGTCCTGGTCACCAGGTCACTCCTTAAGCTCTTGTGTTCTTCAGCTGCTGCTATGACCTCAAGGGCTTCCCAGAAACATCAGCTCCTCCTTGCTGGGTCCTCCAGTTTCAAAACACAAGGGTGAGCGATTCCTCCGGACCAGAAATAAAGAAATGATGTGAGGCCCAGCCTAAGAATCTTGTGCGGCCATCAGGATCCAGAGCAACAAACGACTGGGGGCCAGCATTTACAGAGCGATGTCAGGGGTTTGCGTCCCGTTTCAATAAATCAAGCCTGAGATGACAGAGCCCAAGTTCTAATGTATCCAACTGATTTGCATTTTCATACCAAATCAGTCCTGGTAATTAAAATGGCCGGATATCCCTGACTTTAATTCCTGAGCTCTCCAGTCCTCATGTATTTGTAGGAATTATTTATGCCACCTTCTGCCCCCAACCCAAATGATCTCATTATTCCTTCTAAATCTCTGTATTCAAGCTCTTCATTATTTTGGCTGCTTTTTAGAATTCAGCCCCATTTTTCAACACTTCTCAGAGTGTTGCTTAACGACAGCACTAAAAATTCTTGACATTTATAGGACTTTCCACATCTCACTACTATAGTCTTTAGTGTTAAAAAAAAAATCCCCCACTTTGCTGCTTTAAATATCCTTTTGGATTAAAGCTTATCACAGCTCGTGTCAGAGAACTGGGACCGTTGAGAATCTGTCCCCCCACTACCTCGCACCAGAAATCCCTCACATGCCGTGGCAGGAGCCTGAACCACAGTGTAAGCAATGTCGCAGTCCAAAGGGCAGCCTTGGCAACGCAGGCAAGTGGCTCCACCTCTCTGCACTTTCAGAAGCTCATGGAATGCTCTGAGGATCGGGTAAGCCACTGGGTGTCCAATACACAGGGGCCACTGGCCTGCGTACGGAGGACTTCAGCTGCCGCCAACTCCCCACAGCCCATGCATGCCGTTGCTGCTCCACAATCCCTCAAGGCCCCCCTGCCTGGGTTCCTGCCACACACTGCTCTTTTACTTGTGCTGTGCCTCAGTGTCTCCCAGCGTCAAGCCCTCATGGGCCAGTCTATTCCTGGAGACCAGCAATGCTGTGCACCATGAGCGATGAAGGGAATGACCCACATTCCTTCACACTCCTCTCCAGAGAGCTTGGCATTCCTCATTTCCAGCTCTCTCTCCCTCAAACTTGCCCCTCCTCTAAGCCAGGCTTTTTGTGGATATTTATCTAGCATGACTTGTGAATTAGAAGTGTCCCTGCTTGGGCGGTGGTGGCGCACGCCTTTAATCCCAGCACTCGGGAGGCAGAGGCAGGCGGATCTCTGTGAGTTCGAGGCCAGCCTGGTCTACAAGAGCTAGTTCCAGGACAGGCTCCAAAGCTACAGAGAAACCCTGTCTCGAAAAACCAAAAAAAAAGAAGAAGAAGTGTCCCTGCTAAGGTTTATCTGCCCAGCCTGAATCCAAGAACCTTTCTTCATGAGGCAGAAGAGTAGCAGAGGAGTCTAGAAACTTGCAGGGACATCCTTCAGGCAGCTCAGCAGCCACTGGGGTGGGCCTGAGCTGACCTGCCACCAGGAAATGGCCTTTCAGTGCCTTGCAGAAAGCAGACTTCAGTGACATCAGATGGGAAGCTATCACTCTGTGGTCTGGATTTCTGCTGTGGTGGAGAGGGTGGCTTGGCTAACCTAAAAGCCGTTAGAAAGTAAATATGAGCCGCTCTGTGCTGACTGCTTCTGTGTCACCTTGGAATAGGGAACCTCGACTGAGAAAATGCCCCACCCTGTTTGCCCGTGGTGCATTCTCTCGATTGATGCTGATGTGGGAGGGCCCAGTTCACTGTGGACAGGGCCATCCCTGGGCTGGTGGCCCTGAGTGGAAGCCATGAGGAGCAAGGCAGTAAGCAGCAGCCCCCCGTCACCTCCAGCCCCCTGCCCTGGCTTCCTTTGAAGACGGACTGTGATCTGGAAGTGTGATTGGAATAAACTCTTTCTGCCCCAGATTGCTTTTGGTCGTGGTGTTTCATCAGGCAAACTAAGACAAACCCAATTAAAAGGAAAGTTTTCTTCTCAAGAGACGCTTCCTACAAATCAATCCCCCGATTGTTGGGATCTTAAAAACATTGATGCCCGCCGACCACTGTGATGACCTTCTATGGTAAGAAGGTCATGGGCACACATCCCCTAACCACAGCTGCCAATCAAGGTGATCCAGGACCAAGCCCTGGTTCAGGTGACATCAGCCCTGCCCACTCCACATATGCTGGCTGCAGTTCATTGTAGTGTCTCCTGTAGATACGTGTTTGTGTGTGTGTTTACACGTACCCCCTTGTCTCTGTGTATGAGGCTGAATACTCTCAGATACTTGAGCCTCAGACCTCTGACTGCCATTTCATGTGCCAAGATGTAGCCGCTGTAATCCCTGTCCACGTCACAGTGCTCTTTAGCAGTAGAAGCTGTCTAGGAAAGCACCTTACAAACTAATACAACAAGTGAAGATGGACCTAAAGCCAGGAGACAAAGCCACTTCTGTCCAGTGCACTGCATAGACCACCATTCCTTACAGCTCTTCCTGAGCACCCAGAGGCTCACATTAGCCAACCCAAAGCAGCAGGCTTGGACTTGAGTGAGCTCTCAGCCCCAGGGATTTGCTACAACCCCACTCTCAGTCCTGGAGTTCCTTAGTCACGTGCGTTGCTGGCGCTAACTCGGGTTGAGTGGTAAGACATGCTCTCACCCACTCAACAGGCAGACGTGTGGGGCCGGAGACACCCTGCTGGTGGTGCCCCCGTGGGCCAGGTCAGATCAGCTAAGCTCGCTGGGTCCAGGGTACATCCACACACCCAGGTCCGTGTCCATGCCCTCAAACACAGTCAGTGACAGCCATGATTGAAGCCACTAAGCTCTGACAGTGACCTGTCAAACACAAGGGCAAATGAGGCCCATTCTCTCGCTGGGTGAACAACAGCACAAGCTCCCTCGGGGCCTGAATTCCATCCTCCCGCAATGCAGACATCCTGCCCTCCCCCAGCCTTGCCTTCCCCTTCCAACGTCTGACAACCTAAACCCTGACCTTTTGAAATCTGCTGCTGTAGCCCAGTCGGTCGCCACAAGCAGTGATGCTGCTGTAGCCAGGAAGAGATGAGCAAACCCTTCCTTTAAGAGTCAAGGGAAGAGCAGGAGATGTTGCTGAGTGGCAGACTGTGTGCTTAATATGCTGGGGGCCGTTGGTTTCATCCAGAGCCCCACCTCTGAAACTAGCTAAACATTAAGACCCAGTGAAGCAAAGTGACCAGGATCAAACAGCAAACACATAAAGACCCGATACAGTCGCTGCAGTTCTGGATTCTTTTCAGCTTGTTTTAATGGTGTAACTTTCCCCCCAGAGTTATGTTTCTGCCTCTCACCAAGTCTCCTCATTGCTCACCTGCCCCATGGAAGCCTTGTTCCAACCTGGACAGCTGTGGTACAGCCATATTGTACATGTGCTTGTCTGTGCTCACCAGGGCCTCACCAGAAGACAATGGCCATCAGATTTGTGTAACCAGAACCGAAACAAAGCCAAGCAGCAGCGCTCGCCAGGCCTAGGGGCCAGCGGAGCTATTCTCAGCTCTCCTCCTCCACACCTCCCCGCCACCCACCTTCTCTCTGTCCTGCCATGACCCACCTAACACCTCCCCAGGGGAGTGAAGCGCTGTCAGCAATCAGGCTGGGGACAGCGTCCACCTCCTAGAGTCCTAAAGCACATTTATTTTTGGGTGCAAGATGCTCTGAAAATATAATAAAGAGAACAGATGGCATCTGCGGGGCAGGGATGGCCAAAGGATGGTTCCAAGGAGTCCACATAATGCCTCTCTGTGCTCCACAGGTACTGTGATTTACTGGAGCTTAACAACATCTCACACCAGCGCCTTCCCCCAACCACCTCAACAAGGAAAATGAATGGCCAGCCAGATCCTCGAGGGAGGGTATGGGCCAGTGCGGGCCAGGAAGCCCTTCAGATCTGAGAAGCAGTTTGCTCTAAGATGGACACAAACCAGCGAACACAACCCAGAATGTGGGGAGTGGGAGCAGGCTAGGATGGATAAGGTGGAGAAAGCTGC
The DNA here is from genome assembly GCF_903992535.2 of Arvicola amphibius. Classification (NCBI taxonomy): domain Eukaryota; kingdom Metazoa; phylum Chordata; class Mammalia; order Rodentia; family Cricetidae; genus Arvicola; species Arvicola amphibius. The sequence continues at coordinate 1,256,391 of NC_052057.2, read as the reverse complement.
CTGACCTTTGGTGAATGGTGCAGGGGTCACATCAGACATGTCCACCCGGAAAAGCAGGTACTGCTGGGCTTGGAGGAGAAGCCCTGGGAAGTCTCTCTCCATGGAAGCAAACTGCTCGATCTTGTTTTTCACAGAAGCAAGGACCTGTCAAAAAACACATGAATGATGCTATTGCTCCACAGCGCAATCCCATTCTGTTATCCATGTATCTTTTGGGTCCAGCCCTCGTTACAAGGATTATTACAGTATCAGACGCTTGCTTTCTTGTTTTTAACTGTGTGTGTGGTCTTGGTAAGATACCCTCAGAACATCAAACTAAATGAAGCTTTGCAGTTTGTCTAGAATAACAGACACAATAAGCTTAATAGGACAGGGAAGGAAAGCAAATTAATTGGGATGTGGGAATTAAGAAAACTAACAAAATCATGAGTGGAAAGGAAAGAGAAAGGGGGCAGGTGTGTCTATAGCATACCTGGTAGAGAGAGCGGACGCTAGGCTGGAAGACCATGTTGGTGTTGAGGAGGAAGGAGCGCAGGAGTGGCTGGGGGTAGCTAGCCAGCTGGGTGATAATGCCAATCAGAAGCAAGTTGACATGCAGAGAGTTCTCCAGCATGTTCTCCAGCTTGGACAGGACCACACTGATGAATGGACCTACAGAGAGGACACACAGTGTCAGGGCTGGCTGGGAATGTGGGACAAGTCTTCTTATAGCTGCAGAATCACTGGGGCCACAGTCACAAACCACCCTGGGTCCAGGATGTCAACACAGATGACACCCATCTGCTTCTCCCTGTGAATGACAGCTGACATCCTGACTCTACAGCCGCCTTAATACTTTGAAAGCCATAAAGAACTTTGAAAAGCTCAGGCAATAAATATTTAAAGATTAAAAAAATGCCTTTCCACACTGGCTCTTTTTTTCTGTCAGTGTTCAAAATGTGAAATTCACTATCACTGGGTGCTGTGGACTGCGTGCAGATGTAAGAGACCACTGAAAGTGTCGTAGCCACAAGTCTCCGTGTTAGTGGACCACACATGTTTGAGCAGAGTTAACCAAATATCAAGGTGTGACCAGGGACTGTCTGCCCTATCCACACACCTGAGAGAGACTGTGTCTCAGTGTCAGAGCACGGAAGAGTGGGAAGAGGAGACAGTGGTGAGTGCAGAGCCCTGGGTGGAGACCTGACTATTCTGACAACCCAGTATCTGCATTTCCTATTTCAGACCAGAGAGAGAGAAGGGATCTGTCTCAGGAAATGTGGTCTGGTGTGACACAGAGGTCTCAAAATCAGAGCCGTAGGATTACAAAAGCAGTTTATAAAACATATCGATTAGCAAAAGGAAGCTGTTTCTGCTTTACGTTGGTAGCAAGTTAATATTGTTTATGTGTTAGCTTACTGAGGGCAAGAAAAACAAAAAATAATAAATCTGGAATTAATAAAATTACTTGAAGATGTGTTAAATTTTTACCATAAATGTGTTCCATTAAGCAAGATTGATGAGACTTCTGTATTTCTCCCAGTGGAGCAGTTGATGATGCCACTAAGCCCAGGCATATTTATAAGATGCACACATAACCCTTGATAGATAAACATGCCTTATGAAGACTTCGCCAACATTAGTGAGTCTAACACAAACACACTTCGTCTCCAGATGCTTCATGCAGAAGTCTGCCAGCCGCTAGGGGCAAAATCCCATACAAGGACTCAGGCTCTCTGGGAAGTGAGAGCACACAGCTACGCTGAGCACTGACAGCGGTCAGCAATGGGACAAGGCAGTGATCCTGCGTCAGGGTCTGTAAGAGGCCCTGCCTGGGAGGTCATCCCTTCACGTGCCACACTGTCCCTGGGAAGGGCTAGCAGAACTCTTTACCACTTTCTGAGTGGGTGATGAACCCTAAGGGGAGTGATGAGCCTTGGAGAATCTTGCCAAACAAACATGAGGGGGATTTACCAAACGTACCCAGAAACCCCACAGACTGGAATCTCAGTTTGAAAGTCCCTTTAAGAACCCCAGAGATGTCACTAGGGTTTTTAAGTCAACACAGCACACTTCTGTCTTTCTTAATTGATTTCCTTACCCTCTTCTACTCTGGACCAGTTTTCCCTGTCTGTCTGTCTGTCTGTCATACCCTCACTGTATCCCCAGCTGCTGACATCTCTGGTTCCTTATGTTTCCTTCCATATGAAAAAAGAAATCTGTTTAGTAAAGACATAAATAGGTTGAACCTTCAACAAAACATGTTCCCAATGTGTCTGTCTTACTTTCACTGACCCCAGAATATTCTTGTCTGCATCTAGCCACCTTACCTACAGACATGAATATTGCTGGCCATCAGTGACAAGGGTAGACATGTATAAACCCATCACTACAAGGGGGACTGAGAGAGCTTAAATCCCATGCATGGTGGAAAATGAGGTTGTGCCATTAGTGCCCCACCGGAGTGATGGTGCATGCAGTCAAGATCAGCAGACTGCCACTGTGATCCATCAGTGATGCTAACTTCACGTCCTTAGGCATGAGCAATAAAATATATACATTAAACTCTGAATGCCGACTTTATTCTTAGCTGGTTTCTAGCACATCAAAGAAAGCTGCTTAGCAATAAGCAGTTGCCAGGGGAACCATAAGCATCTGAAAAGGAGAAGACTGCGGTACCCTCAGCCACAGGAAACGGTGGGAGTGGAGAGAAAATACTTTTCCCTCTATCCCTGGGGGGACAATGAGCTCCTCACCTGCTAGCTTGGATCGTGAATATCCCCCAAAGGCCCATGTATTATTGAGGGCTTGGTTGTCCCCCCCACCCCATGGCACTATAAAATGGTGGAACATTGGGAAGAGGAGCCTAGTAGAAGGAAATTGGGTCACCAGGGGTCTACCCTTGAGGAGGATTCTGGGTGCCTGATCTTATTCTTTTTTTGCTCCCATGATACCATGAGATGGGAAGCTCCTGGGCCACATACAACATACCATGCTGTGCAGTCTTATCATGGGACCAAAGGCAATGGGGCTGAGTGAACGGACTGAGTCCCCTGAAACAGTGAGCCAAAATAAATGTGGCGACCTCGGACATTTTATCACAGCCCCACAAAGGTGATGAAGAGAACACCTAAAGAATAGCTAAATCTTCAGAAAGACTGGGACCTCACTGCCCTTCCTAGCATTTCCGTCTTTCCCTTCAAATGCTCAGTCCCTTGCCTATAGCAAGTCTGTTCTCACTTTTCTCAATTCTGAAAACAACTTGTCATTGATTCTGTGACTCAGCTCTGTTCACAAATCCAACCTGAGAAACGTCTGAATGTGCGTGTGTGTATGTGGTGTGTGAATATGTGGCATGTGTGTGCATATGTGCATGATGGGTGTGTGTATGTGGTGTGTGAATATGTGGTATGTGTGTGCATATGTGCATGATGGGTGTGTGTATGTATGTGGTATGTATGTGCGCATATGTATGTGGTGGGTGTGTGTATGTGTGGTGTGTGTGTGTATGTGGTATGTATGTGCGCATATGTATGTGGTGGGTGTGTGTATGTGGTGTGTGAATATGTGGCATGTGTGTGCATATGTGCATGATGGGTGTGTGTATGTGGGGTGGGTGTGTGTATGTGGTATGTATGTGCGCATATGTATGTGGTGGGTGTGTGTATGTGTGTATGTGGTATGTATGTGCGCATATGTATGTGGTGGGTGTGTGTATGTGTGTATGTGGTATGTATGTGCGCATATGTATGTGGTGGGTGTGTGTTTGTGGTATGTATGTGCGCATATGTATGTGGTGGGTGTGTGTATGTGTGTATGTGGTATGTATGTGCGCATATGTATGTGGTGGGTGTGTGTATGTGTGTATGTGGTATGTATGTGCGCATATGTATGTGGTGGGTGTGTGTATGTGTGTATGTGGTATGTATGTGCGCATATGTATGTGGTGTGTGTGTATGTGTGTATGTGGTATGTATGTGCGCATATGTATGTGGTGGGTGTGTGTATGTGGTATGTATGTGCGCATATGTATGTGGTGGGTGTGTGTATGTGTGTATGTGGTATGTATGTGCGCATATGTATGTGGTGGGTGTGTGTATGTGGTATTTATGTGCGCATATGTATGTGGTGGGTGTGTGTATGTGGTATGTATGTGCGCATATGTATGTGGTGGGTGTGTGTATGTGGTATGTATGTGCGCATATGTATGTGGTGGGTGTGTGTATGTGTGTATGTGGTATGTATGTGCGCATATGTATGTGGTGGGTGTGTGTATGTGTGTATGTGGTATGTATGTGCGCATATGTATGTGGTGGGTGTGTGTATGTGTGTATGTGGTATGTATGTGCGCATATGTATGTGGTGGGTGTGTATGTATGTGGTGTGCACAGTCATCTGCATTTACCCTTCCACCTCCGTATCTCTGCCTTAGGCACAGTTCTTGCACATCCTGTCTGGACTCTAGCAACAATCTTTCTGTTTTAACAGAGATTAAAATGACACACATACATAAACACATGCACATCTTCAAAACAGTATAAAGCTGCAAAGTGAAAAACAGGTCACCGACTAGAAGAAACCCTTGTTAGAGACTCTAGTATATTACAGAAATAGTATATTTATATGATAGAGTAACGTCTGAATTATTGTTGAAAATATTTATTAAGCACATTCTATAAAGACACCAGAGTTCCATGTACTTTTCCTGTACCTGCTTCACTTGGTAAAATCACCCTAAGTAAGTATGCTAATTATTTATCCCACTTAAAGATAAGGCAGAATGCTAAATATACGCAACTCGGAAATAAAGGCGTTAGGGTGTCAGTTTGTACCATCTGTTTCTAGGGCTGTTAGTCAGCATATTATCTTGATTCCCAGGTGTATGCACACATATATATGTACACATGTATGTGTATATACATGGCTGAATGGGTGGCACAGAAGTATGAATACGGTTGTGGAAATGGCTCTAGAAACAGCATTACCAGGTCAAGGCGAGGGCACAGCCTAAATTCTAATGCAGTGACGTATTTCCCATGTTCCTCCTGACACCACCTCTCCCCACCCTATTCTCCATGCCACTATTCAGGCTCCTTCAGATCCAGTCAGGCTGCAGTCCAGCTTTAATGCTCTGTCCAGGAGCACAAGGCTGCCCCTTCTTCATCTCTCTCCCAGCAGGGACCAGCGGCTCCTGGGCTTCCTCTCCCGCCTTGCCGTAGAGACATAGAGACCCCTACTCTTCACCTCTGTTTGCAGCGCCAGCTTACTGCCAGCCATTCCCTTCTGGGATGAATGCTCCTAAGGCTTAGAAGCTAACAGAAGTCACAGGGCTCAGAAAACTCATGAGCCTGATTGCTGGGGAGAGCAGACTCTGGTACAGCTGCTGCAGATCATGCTGCACCTCCAGGGATGCAGGTATATGAGTCACCACCCATGCTGGGATGGGATTTTCAATGGTGCAGATTCCTCAGTCACCCATTGCTTTTATAAGTAACCCTTCATGCTCATGCAAGGAGCCCCAGCAACCCCATTGTTCAATACTCTAGACTTTGATACATTTGTTTCTTTTGTCTGTCCTTAGTGCCCTGTCTAGGATAAACAGACTTTTGATCTTGTGTCCCCAGGAAATGCCTCACAACCCTGCTTCCCTCCCCCACTCACCCCCAGAACCCGTTCTGTGACGTTGCCTCCCCCTCCACTGGGCTTCTTCTGATCTGGAACACGATGACTGATACCCCTCCTCTTTGCTGGTGTCTTTGGAACAATTGTATATTCTTTTAATATATTTTTTGACTTTAGGTCCAATGCATAGAGCTCACCAAATACTACAGGATCAATAAAAAGTGTATTAATGAATAAATGAAATTTAAAAAGTGGAATACTATGATTTTTCTAGGAAGCAAATTCGCCTCAACAGAATTAATTTCTGCTGCTGATCCTTGTGGAGAAGGGAAGGTGATCTAACACCTCAGCCCACACTTGGAGGTTCAGAAACAACAGAACTCACACATGGAAAGATATTTCCTGACAGTGTGTACAAGTTCCAAAACGAGGAAGGGAAAAGGCAAGACCTTCGTTATAGTGAGCCGTGTGTGCCAAGGACAGGTGAAGACACACACACAAAGGGTGTTGGTGATAAGGTGTTGTTGATTTCTATGTGTTCCCTAAGCTGTATTTCTCCCCTCGATTTATGGACCTCCCAGGGATGGGACCACTCCGGCACCCTAAAAATGGCAGCCTTCTTTAGCCAGACTTAGTCCTGATGTCCCACACAAAGGTTTCAGGGCACAGTTGGGACTTCTTCCTGCTGGGTACGTCAAGAGGACAGGCAGCTTACTCTGACCCCTTTCCCTGATTTAGCTCCCCCAACTCTGTGCCCTCCCCATCAACTGGGAAACCTAAGATGATCTAATCCTTCTAACTTATGATTGACTGATTGGTTGAATTTTAATTAAAAATTTTTCACACTGAAATGTTATCTCAGCTAGAAGCTCAAGCCTGATAATTTTGGAATTAAAAGCTTTCTCCCTATTTAAATACATCTTCAGGCATCAGTAAGTAAATGAATAAATATTGGGGTAGAAGAGTAGGGAGCCCCCTTGAATTCACAGATCTCTGTGACTGGGCTGGAAGGCAATCTGTTTGTATTTTCATCTGTCTATGGGGATCCTGGAAGGTGGAGACAATGTCCTTCCTCCTCAGGCTACTCCCCCACTGCCCAGGAAGGACAATTCTCAACTGATTCTGAGAGGCCTCTAGATAGAATAACAGTAGTACCCTTCCTACCTGTCTGTCCTCACAGGGGCTGTGGGGGCATGTGGCAAGTATTAAGAGTCAGGACACCCAGAATGTGACTCAGAGGCCACTGCCTGTCCCTCTGTGGCGTCACCAGCTTCTTCCAGGACTGCTGTTCCCACACCGCCCACTCCAACCTTCCTGGGAACACTGAGTGCTTATGGTGGGAATTCCCTCTGTGCTACTATGGGTCGATTCAGACTTTTCTGCTTAACAGTTAATGATGTTTTCTGTCATACTTCCTCGGCTGATCCTCTCGTCTTAGATCCTCTCCTAGCCTTGGCCTCTAACACAGACTCTCCTCCTTGCTGGCAGTTTTCTCCCCGGAATGCGTGCGTTTGGGAAAGTGGTTAATGCATGTGTGGATCTCGTCTTATTCTGAGGTGTTAAACCTTTCCTTTAGGGCAAAAACCCAACTAACAGAAATGGCCTTCTCACACGACTGCCATCCTGCAAGTGTTTCAAAGCATGATGTCACTTCTTGGCCACTGGGGACAGAGCACAGAACAAACATGCCCTCTAATAGCAAAATATATGTTTTTAACAATGCGCATACGAGTACATGCTAAGGAAAATAACATTGTGGATTCAAGGAAATGCAGCTTCAGATAAAGATTCTTACGTGGTCCAGGCAGACCTATTACTCTATCATGAACATCGGGAGAAGTTTATACAGAACACAACCTTAGCTTTAGCCTTGACTTGCTAAACAAACGAATCCATCCCAGTAGGAATGGTCAAACCAGACTGCCCCGCCACTCCCTGCAAAGACACTTCACTCCCGCGGGACAGACAGACATGCCTTACCCTTCCCACCCTCACTTTCTTCTTGCCAGAGCACAAGCTGAAACCACAAAGCAACTTAAGGCTGTCACCTGTGAACGGGGCGCTTTGAGTCCTCGCGGGATGGCGACCGGACAAGGCCGTGTCCTCTCTGACACCAAACGGGGAAGGCACAGTCTCCACAGCAGGAGTTGCTGCCATGAGGGAGTCGAAGTCATCCTCTTCCTCTTCTCTGCCTTCCTCTCGCCTCTCGTCCTGGTTTGTAAGAAGCAGGGGGTCAGACGTGGCGATGCTGTGGCCCATCAAGCCCTCGGGGCCAGAATCCAGCTCTTGAATGATCTGGTCGTACTGTGCAATGAAATCACTCTCTGTGTTGGCGTCCGGCAGGTCTGACTGGACTTCTGCCTCAGATGCGGGGACTATCGATTCCGAGTTTGAGTCCAAAGCTGCATCCGCGTCACGCTCTTGCGTGGCTTCTGAGAACACGTCCTGACACAGGTCTGAACTCTCCCGGCTGGGTTGCGGCTCTGCCTCAGGATCGGGGCTAAAGAGAGGTCCATTGCTCACGGGGGGACTCTGGGCTTGTTCGGGCTGGGCCTTGGGCTGGGCCTCAGGCTGGGCCTCGGCCGGTGGGTCAGCCGGGTGGTCGGCCGTGACCCCCAGAGGCTCCCTGGTGTCCTCGGCGTCCTTCTCCGCGCACAGCCTGTACACCATCACATCGTCCTGGAAGTCCGACTCTTCTATGTAGGGCCCTTTGAAGAGGAGGGTGGCGTTCTTCTTCATCTCTTGGATGTGTTTGGGGGGCTCCACGGGTGCTGGTGGGGCTGGAGTCTCCACCTCGTCGTAAGGCCCAGGAGAACCCACGTCGGCCCCAGACGAGATACCGGTGTCGTAGCTGTCGTCCCATTCCAGCTCCGACTGGTTCTTGTCCTTCACCTGCCCTGCTGTCCTGGCGTGCTGCTGAGGGAGTCTGGCCTCTGGGTGGGCTGAGCCTTCTCGGCTCTCCTCTGGCAGACTCTGCAGAAAGGTCTCAGGGTCAGGCGAGTCCCCATCATAGAGGGCTGACCACACCCTGCAGTCCCTCATACAGTGGAGGATGTTGGTGTGGGCCTCCCACAGGTACTGCAGGTAGCTGATGTCCAGGGTCTTCCCATACTCCACAATGCAGGCTGCTGGGGCAGGAGGGGAAAGTGGGGTGGTTGGAGAAGGTGGGCAGGGTGCTTCTGGCAGCAACTGTTGCTCGGGCCCTGTGTAGAAAAAAAAACAGCCATCGGGAAAAGATGTGGGGATGAGTTGGAGAACTGGTACCAGTTTAAGTCTAGCATTGACTGGTTCTATTATTTCTGATAACAGAAACTGAATTAAGCGGGAGAGACAGTGACAGGCACCTCCACTCTCACGGGAGACATAAAGCCAAAATGGCCAGGCTGCAGCCAACAGAAAATGGTTAGGTAATCCTGTGAGGTAACTAGACAGCCTTAGAGGCCCATGCAGATGACCCCCTCCCTCTAGGTCAGCTTGGATCCCACCTCGCATTTCCTCGCAACACCAGAGAGGTAGGCACCAGCTTGTTCACTCCTCAGGTCTCCTGATCAAAATTCAAGTGCCGATCCCGTGGAGACAAAATTCTGACCTGCTCCAGACATCAGGGCTTTAAATACTATTGTTTCCTCCCTTAAGAGTTAACCTAGCTGGGCCTGTCAATCACTGGGCCCGTCAATCACCTGGTCTAGAGTCTGTCCCGCAGAAAAGCTGATTCACTTGAAGATGTACTAAGAGGATGGGAAGAATAATTATCCTCTAAAAGAGATAATGCACTCCCCCCTCCCAAAAGCCCCTCCCTCGTGCAGCCTCTTACAGGGCCTCTGCTATGGAGCGTACCAGCTTTGCTGAAGTACTCAGAGAACTAATATTCCTTCTTTTCTGTCTCTTTTTCTTTTCGACACTGGCCCAAAACCTAGGTCCACTTTCCCTGGTTCTCTAGGCTCCTCTCTCTTCCTCTGTAGACCTCACTTCCATCACCCCTGTGCCAGCCACTGCCTGTCCTCAGCTACTGCAGAATCTGCCCGTTTGCTTGGACCCTAACGTGGAGGGCATGAAGCATGGCCTCTCTCTTCCTCTTCCCAGCATCTGCCAAGACTCACAGCTTGCCTGTCCTGGTGCTTCTCTCTCAAATGCCAATAAAATTGTGTTTGAGTTTCCTTTGGATCCATTTCTAAATTCATGTATTGACAAGACTAGGAACTGGAAAGGAGGGAATCCTGACTTCCCTGGTGACAATGTTAGTCATCAGAGAAACAGGAGCTGATGAGGGCCCCTTTCGCAGACCAGGGGATGACAGTGTGGTGCCCGCCACAGGGTACGATAATTTTAAAGTGTTCTGATTTTGATAACAGAGTAAAGGCTGGTGGCTCGTGAGTCTGAGAACCAGGTTTTCTGGGAGGAAAATCCTAGGTTTCTAGGAAGGGCAGTGAACCCGCTGCACCTCGCTGGCAACAATCAGGATTCTGCCGCCTATCAGACGGTCTCCTGAAGCCCCGTGACAGCCAATCACAGCAGTCATTTCAACCTGAGGCCTCGCGTGTTTAAAAGCAGCTGACTTCATGCTACAAGTTCCAACATCAGCCCTGAAATAGTTGTGAAAACACCTGCATTTACATTTGTGACTTCCACGCAAACGGAATGTCTAGAAAAGACTCGGACGTGGAGGGAAATACGCCGTGCACCATGCCTTAAACATCTAGATACTGTAAGTGCTTTCATTGGTGTGGACGCCAATGATCCTACATTGATCTGTAACTCCATGTGAAGCAGGAAAAGGCTCCAACGACTCCCTGACACATCATGCCATCATACCAAGATAGAGGAATACGGTATCATGCTTAAAGATCATTCCCAACACGTTCCCACCTGAGCCATCATGCATGCACTTTGACCAGAGAATATAATCCCTTTCTTGGTTCCCAAGTGTCAGGGTGATGCCGCTGGCACAGCAGACGGGGGTCAAGGCAAGCAGCTTGGCCGCAGACATGGAGTAACAGTCTCTTTCCTTCACAGCCCACCTTTGGCTCAGCATCATGTGATTGCACGGGATCAGATACCTGAAATGACAATGATCCAGCATTCAGTGTCTCTGCAATGCCGTAAAACCATGACACAGATGACACCATAAAACACGATTGGAACTAGTCATGAGCAGGGCAGATTCCCCTCCCACCCTCAGGCCGCCCGGCACACTAGACTCTGGTTATTCACGCCCTTGCTTGAAAACCCACCAAGGGCTTCTTCCTTCTGGCAGAACTGTCTGACAGACCTCTCCAGTACCAACTCATTTTCCTCTTTATCCCTATGCTTTTAAACCCACCGTGACCTCCGTCTGGAATGAGGTTTCCCTCTTCTCTGCCGACAGCTCCTTGTAGTGGAAGCACCACATTCTCTGGGGAGGCGCCCCTGTTCCTTACTCCAAGGGAGAGCCCTCCTCTTCCCTCCATCGTGTGAGCATGGGAGCATTATTAACTTTGCATCATCACAAGTGTCTCTAATCTACCTCCTCAATATGTGTGCTACCAGAGCGAAGACTGCTTCAATAGTTTGTCTTTCTATTCCTAAAACTCTGACTCATAACAGGCACCAAGGGAAGGTGGCAAACCCCACCACAGGTTCTGCTCTCTCTGCCAGGAGGGAAAATGGTGCTCAGAGCTCAGTGGGGAGCCCTGGTTCCCCGTGCAAAGGTCGGCTGGCGGCTGAAAGCATCTTGGTGTGCACATGAACTTGGAGAAGAGCCGATCGTCTGTCAGATGCACCTGAGCACATGACTGAGCTCTGCGGGCAGACGGGGTGGCTTCAGTGGCTGCCCGTTCTAATGGGGAAACACCACACCATTCATTTCAGCAAGGATGAACCAAGTGGGTTGAAGGACCTGAAGCCAGAGACAATTTTACAGTAGCCCAGGTTTGTTGTGCGATGGTTTACTCTTGGCTTTTGGGTGGCCCACCACCCAGCTCCAAAGTAAATCACACGTGGAAGCATGTTCTTAGTTACGAACACCTAGCCTTAGCTTGTCTTGTTTCTTGCCAGCTTTTCTTAACTAATTATCACAACTCTTTCCTTTCTTTATTTCTGTATATCTTACTTTCCTTCTTACTCCGTGGTTGGCACTGACGTCAGTGGCTGGGTGGCTCGTCTCCGATGTCCTCCTCCCTGTTCTCTTGTTGGTCTTCTTTTCCTTGTTTCTCCTTCTGTTTATCCTCTCTGTCTGCCAGCCCCACCTGTCCTTGCTCCTGCCTCGCTATTGGCCATTCAGCTCTTTATTTGACCAGTAGGTGTTTTAGACAGGCAGAGTCACAGCTTCACAGAGTCAAACAAACACAGCATAGACAAAAGCAACACACTTAAAAATAAAATTCCCCAACATAAGCCCTCATCTGAGCAGCTACAACCTTTCAGTAAACCAGAAGGTTTTCGACTTCCCACTTGGCTCCTGAGAAAGAGGCGGGACAGAGGAAAACAAGCTGTGGTTAAGGGTCCCATGAACAAGATGAGATGCACAACTCACAGGGTGTGTCGAGGGACCTATAATCGTGGACTGGTTCCCACATCTCCCGCTGATCCCAATGAAGAGACCTGTTTGTTCTAATGGCCCATCTGCTGCACAGAGCCCGAGTCGAGGAGAGAAACATTCAGTCGAGGAGAGAAACATTCAATCCCCTCCATCCACTCTAAGTGGTCACTTCAAGAGCACTCTCAGAGTCTGAAACACACACTTGCCGCTCTCCCCGAATCAAACCATTTCTCTAGTACTTTAAATTTCTAGTGTAGCTAGGTAAGAGAGTCTCTTTCCTCGCTCCCTCCACCCTCATGGGTACACATACTGCTGTTTATAAAGAGCCAGACCTCTGGTGTGGCAGCGTCTACTTTCATAAGCCGTTTCTTGGAAGCAACAAGGAGAAAGAGGAGCAGGGTGGGAAGGAAGTACCGGGAAGAAGATGGGTTCGTTCAGACTCCTTGGAGACCTGTGTCCGAGCCTTACAGGAGGAAGGATGGGTGGTAGGTGGAAAATAAGGACATCCTTTCTCAAAGGGGCTCTGAGAACTGAGATGTCTTAGTAATCGGGGTGACGAGAGACATTTCCCCCCTCTGTCTGAACATAGCCCAGCTGGAACTCAGAGCATCACAGGTAATCCAGCTGCCCCAGCTCCTCAAGGCAATTAAGGATGGGACGACTGGGGGCAGCTGGGTAAGGAGCAGAGCAGGGGAAGGCAACAGCCAGCCAGGGGCCAGGATGCAAGGGAAGTAAGGCAGCGGAAGCTACCATAGCAGACACCACGTGATAACGGCAGGAGAAAGACATGTCTGTGAATGCTCATAAGAGCTCTCACTTGGTGAGGTAATGGCTGCTGTTTCCCAGAGGGCCAAGGTCTGATAGAAGTTCAAGGATGGAGGCAGGAAAAAGTACCCCACAGCGCTGATGTGAACTCTTCTCCAGGCCAGAAAGGCCTACAGCAATGCAGCGTACAGGGGAGTTACTGTATCTGTACTTGGTCCATTAATTATTCATAGAATCAACAGTGTTTTTACAGACTGCATGAACCCAATGCCTGTCTGCAGCTCAAACCAGTCATCTTTCATGACTTAAACTAATAAACATGCTTCTACTCTTTGTTTGAAGTATTTTAAAAAATAGAACAGAGGATCAAAGCTAACACAGCTATTTATCAAATACCACCCAGCGAATGCCTTGAAATTCTTTTAGAAGAGTTGACAATGTACAACTTAAAAAGACCTGTTCTCAGCAGAAGCTGAGAATGTCCTGTTGAATAAATCCAATGAAGGGAGGTCCCCATGTGTAAAACAGGAGTGGAAATGGGGACAGACAGCCCTGTGAACAACCCCCCAAGGGGACAGACACCCCTGTGAACAAACCCCCAAGGGGACAGACAGACACCCCTCTGAATAACCCCCCAAGGGGACAGACAGACACCCCTCTGAACAACCCTCCAAGGGGACAGACAGACACCCCTCTGAACAACCCCCCAAGGGTTCCCAGCACTGTTGTTCTGACAAGGGTAAGAAGACACACCATACCCTAGCCTGTGCCCTTTCATCTTTTTGAGACAATGGTTGGGATCACAATATATGCTAAAAGCTTCTCAAATGATAAATAGCAAGATCATGTGGTTGCTAACAGAAAAATCAAGTAAGCATTTAGTATAGGTATTTTTTATTAAATCATCTTTTGACTATATGGTATGTAATTTTGTTTGGAGATTTTATTTAAATTCAGAAAGTAGTAATTACAGATCCATGTTGTGTTAATTGACTAGCTGAAGTGCTATGTTTCTCAGGGTGGCCTCAAATTCGTCTTCCCCCCACTTCAGCTTCCTGAGTCCGGGGATTGCAGGTCTTCACCCCTACACCAGCTCACAGGTTAAGAAATCCTGTCTTGGAACTTAGTTCAGACTACATCATTTCCCAATATCCCAGGAGTGAAAAATGCTGTGTATATTACATTTACACACAACGTTTTCATTACGTCCTCAACCCTCTACAACCTTTCACCAAAAACAATGACCTAAAGTTTGGAAGACACGGGAGTCTTCTTACCTTTGAATTAAAGGTAAGTGGAGTGGAAGGAGGCATCGGGGGAGATATGATCAAAATACATTATGTGCAAATATGATATTCTCAATGAACACATTTTGAAGAAGTAAACCACTACCCAAAGCAGTCAGTGACTAAGCCGTGGTGACAAAGACACACTCTGCTCTACTGCCTATGAGAAGCCAAGACGATGAGCTGAAGCAGGTTCCCATAGACAAAGAGCTACAAGCGCCATCAGTGAGCATCAAAAGAGCATACATAACTGCCCATCAAAGTTTGGCCATGTTTCTCCTCCCCACCTCTCCCTGCACTGGCTGACCCAACTCCTCTGCAAGACAGAAGTGTTCCTGAAATGTACACAGTCTCTCTTCAACTAAAACTGCTCTTATCTGGACACACCAGGCAACGGGGCTCCACAAACCTGATTAAAAACAAAATCACCCTAATAGGAACATTCAGAAATGGCAACCAAGGTAAAGCAATTGATTTTCACAGGAACTGCGAAGTTCCTGGAGCAGAGGGGTCTGTTGAGCCACTACCTGTTAGTATTTCCTGTCTGCCCGTGGACTCCACAGTTGCACACACAGAAGCGGACAATTTGTCCTGGGTTTTCTGCTCACTGACCTATCCTCTCTTTGGGAATCTCTCATTTCAATTTACCCTTCTGACACTTTGCCAAAGGAGAAACACGGATAAGAAACAGAATGCTACTTTGAAGAATCAATATTTAAGAGCACTCGAGTTACAACAGATAGAGATATGCTGATTTATTTCCATATAACAACTTCTTCAGGAGGTCCACACAGCCTGCGCAGTCACATGGGCTTTCAGACCTCCGAGCTTATCATGCACAAACAACCGCACAGCAGGCAAAAGTGAAATGGAAGATTACAATCTATTTTTACATCCTTTCAAACAAAGTTTAAATGACTAGACAAATAAGGTTTTTGTTGTCTTTGCTTCAGGGACATATTCTAAATCAGAAAGACATTATTTTTATGAGTTTAACATATTTTCTAGAAAGTCACCCTCTGTTAGGTGTAGACAAGACCCTGCATGCTTTCATGGATGTCACCACAATTGGTTCTGTCAAAAATCCTATGAGGCAGCAGGTTCCAGAGTGGGACAAGTAGACCTGCATGCTCAGGGGGAGGGGCGGGAGCCAGGGGTCTCCTGCACAGGCCCCTCAGGTCCTCTGGTATTCCAGAAAGTAGAGCTGGAAATGGAGGAAGTGCTCAGAAAAAAAAAAAAAAAAAAACAATTGTGTTACTGTGTTAGCACCACCATCCTCATGGAAAAAATAGCCAGAGAACCTAGGTCCAGGTGGTCAAGCTGTCTCTAACCTCAAGCCTGGCCTCTCCCCCTTCTTCCATTCAGAACTAGTAACAGCATCACGTCCTGCAGGCACCTTCTGGGACATCACAGAAATGACTAGACCCGACTTGGACACGTGTACATTCTAACAAGCTCATTTCTCGTCGTCATAAGGTCCAGGTCTGGCTCTCAGATACAACCATGTTTAACACCATTGCTAAGTACAGATTTGAATACTGTGAGGAAAAAGTGGTCAGAGCTCTTCTTGTAGAGGTCACCAGCAAGCCAACCTGTCACTCGAGCCCGGCCAGATCTTGGTGACACACAGCGGGGAAGCGATGGATCTCAGACCTGGCCAGGGACTCTGCCATTTCAGAGACACTGCAAACACAGCTGTTTCCCTGCCATCAGCGAAGCAGCATTCAGGAATTTAATATTCAAATGCAATCAAGGCTTTGCCCACCTTGAGTAAGAGCCTGGTTCTGAGCAATGAAAAAAAGTGCTTTGCCAAGTTGTTCTGCTGGATTTCATTCAGGCCCTGCTAATGCATTCTGTCTGGTGGTAGAGGCTTGCTGGGGAGCTGAAGTAATCCTTTTAAAACAGACCACCAGCTGTGTCCTTATGATCGGATTTGTTCTCGGCTAATGCCTTAAGATTAGTTACTGATGACCTGATTTAAACCCTAAAAGTTCAAAAACACTGTTTTACTTTAAAATCATATAAATGATAGTCTCCCATAAAGCAACAATCTGTCAGGCCCTACAGAGGGTGCCACCTAGTTTTTCAAGACTCAGCTTTAATTCCCCTTTTGTAGGATGCTATACTAATAACAACCATCTCTCCAGCCAGTGATGGTTCAGCTCCCGGTGGTACAACAGGACCTTCCACAGTGTTTGTTAAGGCACAGCTCTCTCTCTCTCTCTCTCTCTCTCTCTCTCTCTCTCTCTCTCTCTCCCTCCCCCCCCCCCCCTCCTCCCCCCCCCCCCTCCCTCTTTCTCTCCCTCCCTCTTTCCCTCCTTCCCTCTCTCCTTCCAGCCCACTTAAGAAAAGATGGTTTTCTTTTTTGGCCTATCCCTGCCTTACCCATATGGCTAGAGAGGAGAGGGGCAGGAAATGCTGCTCTAGCGGTGTTTCCTGCAGGGATCTTGGTCCTGTGGCCCCCTTTACACACTCTGAAGCTCATGTTAGGGTGGGTCTCACTGGAGGAGTGTACATTACAAGATTTAGGGTTTGGGTTCAGAAAAAAAAAAGGAGAAAAAACAATGACCAGTGACTAGCCTGGTACTTTTGGAATACTGCATGAGGATTCAGGACCAAACCATATGTCATCAAGGAACACAGTCACTTTCCTGCATGGAAGCAGGGTCCCATGGGCAGGTGGGGAGGGGATAAAGCAGGACTGGGGCTGCTGAAGCTAATCACCACACTCAGAGCATCTGACAGCACTGCGATACCCATCCTCCAACAGCAGCATCCTCAGAGCTTCCCCGGGTTACTGGGGTGTGACTTTGCCATCGAGTGCTGAGCCCTATCTGCTCCACGCTGTCCCCACGTTACTGGAAGATGGCTTTGCCATCTAGTTCTGAGCCCTGCTCACAGACTGGACAGTCACATTGCAATGTTACTAAAGAAAAGCCTGAAGACTATATCCAAGTGTTGTATATTTGAAAAAAAGTTGTTTTCAATAACAAGGGTCCCTTAAGAGAGCAAATAACAAAGAGTAGCCCAGGAGAACAAAGTCTAGCCGTGACCCCAAAGAGTTTTAATACTGGCAAAATTTCCCAACATTCTTATTATTGTTTCCAGGAACACATTCATAACACAATACAAATGCCCCTACTAAAAACTTTTTATAATAAAATAAAATTAACTTTGGGTGATAACAAAAAAATTAAATTGGCTTTCTTAATAATTTTCTTCCTTAGAGGCATGGTCCTTACTTCATTTACATTACCAAAGAGAAACAAAACAGTACGAACGCTATAGAGGAAATGTCTTTAGCGGGACACTCACCTTAAAACCAGCTGCAGCATCACATCTTCACAGTGCAACCCGATGAGAGTTCGGAACAAGGCCAGGGACACCACACAAAGCTGGGGAGCAATCGACACGGTGAGTCTCAGAGGTCAGGCTGGTGACTCTGCCCACGACAGGTGACACATCAGAACCTCAGGACAAAATGGCCTCCCTACCCCAGCGGTTCCCACAAACTGCACTTCACTGCCAGGAAAGATGCATTGATGGGATATCAGCTCCCCGGGTGGGGGGGGGGGGGGAGGAGCGGGCTAGACACCTAACGGCTGCCTGGGAAATGCCAGTGTTCATATTGTGAATCACAGATCCAGATACTACAAATATGCCCCTTCAACTCCTGACATGCGACACACACCATCTGCCCTAATTCCCCTTCAGACAATTTGTCTTTCTAAGTCGTCTTCAAATACAACACTGGTTATTTACAAAGGAAGGCTCTTAGGAAAGGGCCGAACACCTGACCAGCTCTCTCCAGACTTTGGAGTTTAGGACTCAGTATCCCTCTTGGTGTTGAAGAAAATTTTTCTCACTCGTTCTATTTCCTATAGTGCTCCGAGTGTGAAAATATACTTCTTTAAGGAGTTCACTCAAAAAAATAATTAATTTTCTTTTTACGAACACATGAATTTTTTCAACCTCTAATTTCTAAAAGGAACGATGAACTACCAAATACAGGAGACACTCAATTATAAAAACCACTGTAGCTTCTGTGTCGCAAGCTGTTATCAATCTCCAAGGCCATTTAAGTAACTGAGACTCCTATTCTTCGTAGAGGAAAGTAAATGCTAGTTTGTCTTCTAGGCAGAGTGAACTTAAAGCGAACAAAAGATCTGTAAAGAAATAGCTGTATCTGACTGGCCCCAAACACCCCCTTTGCTCAGGATGGTGACAGACCTGTAGTTAGTCAGAAGCAACACAGTCTGTTCCCTTCCAAGTCAAGGCACGTGCTTCACCCTTAACTAGAATGCCTTTTCCTGCCTCCTCTGAGATTTAGCCTGGCATCACCTCTCCCTGGGAAACCCTTCTGCTCTCCCTCACAATACAGCACCCGACTCTTCCTTTTCTCACATAGGTACCCTGCTTATCTATTGCCATAGTAACCCCTGTCAGTCTCTGTCAAGGCACTTGGCAAGGAGCATGTTTCTTTCAATAACTGAGCTGCAGAAGTCTTTTATTCTATGCACAAGTATTTTATATGATCGACACGTCTCCAACCATTCTGTGGATTGTCCTTTCAATTTTTGTGGTGCAAGCCTTTAGTCCCAGCGCTCAGGAGGCAGAGGCAGGAGGATCTCTGAGTTCGAGGCCAGCCTGGTCTACAGAGTGAATTTCAGGACAGCTGGGACTACACAGAGAAACCCTGTCTCAAAAAAAATGAGTAAAAAATTGTGCTACTTCTTTGTTCTTTGAAACTATTATTATCATGTATGTGTGTGTGCATGTGTGTAGGCACACACACCACTGTGCACATGTGGAGGTCACAGGAAAGCTTGGTAGAGTCTCTTTATGTGTGTTCTGTGGATTGAACACAGGTCACCAGCTTGTCCAGAGAGCCTTTGCCCACCGAGGCATCTCACTGAACCTTAATTTAGATTTATCTTTGAAATAGGGTCTCGCTATGTAACCCAGGCTAGATTCCAACTTGTGAGACTCCTGCCTCGGTTTCCACAATGCTAGGATGCAGGCTTATACTGCCCAGTGCACTTGGTTTTCAGTTCTTAGATCCATCTTGAATGTGTCCAGTTTGTCTAATGTTCCTTTGGTTGCTCGTGTTTTTGGCAGCATGTCTTAGAAACCATTGCCAAGACTACAACGATTTTCTCCCAACTTCAAGTCTTTGATTCATTTTGGGTTAATGTTTATCACGTGAGGTAGGAATAAGTCTTCCAGTCTATAAGCGTACAAATGTCTTCCATATATATGCGTATGTGTGTTATTTCTGATTCTATTGTAAATGTGACTGATACCTTAATTTGATTTTTAGATTGCACACTGAGAGGGTTAATGTTGATTGCCAACGTGACAGAATCTAAAATCACCTGGGAGGTAGACCTCTGGACATGCTGGTGGCGGGGGGGGGGGGGGTATCTTAACAACCTTGACTCATGTTAGAACACCCATTTAACTGTGGGCCCCAACGTCCAGCCAGTTGCTGCGGCCCGGGGTCCCTACCAGGACGGACTCTAGTCCGACATGTGAGCTGCAGCAACCCTTGCCTCCTGTAAGTAGCTGTCTGTCAGAAACTTTTATCACAGCAATATTAAAACACTCACTACTGTATAAAAATAAAGCGGATTTTCACATGAAATTATATTTTTGCAGCCTTGCCAACCTCGTTGTGGCTTCTAATAGTTCTATTCAGTATATCCCTTAGATTTTTTGTTGTTGGTTTTTTTGTTTGTTTGATTTGCATATAAGATCATGCTATCTAAAAAGCACGCAGCTTTATAATTATCTGGGTCTTTATTTGCTTAATTTTATAAATGGAAGCACTCTTCTTAAATATTTAGCAGGCACACTCTTACCTTACTCCTTTTCTTCAGGGAATGTTTTTCACTGTTAGGTAACAGTTTCACCGTAACGGTTTCACGGTAACACTTTCATGGTAACACTTTCACCGTAACGGTTTCACCGTAGGTTTCACGGTAACACTTTCACCGTAACGGTTTCAATGTAACGGTTTCACGGTAACACTTTCACTGTAACGGTTTCACCGTAATGGTTTCACCATAACGGTTTCACGGTAACACTTTCACAGTAACACTTTCACCGTAACGGTTTCACCATAACGGTTTCACGGTAACACTTTCACCGTAACGGTTTCACCGTAACGGTTTCACGGTAACACTTTCACCGTAATGGTTTCACGGTAACACTTTCACGGTAACACTTTCACCGTAACGGTTTCACTGTTACATTTTAGTTCAGAGTTCACAGGTAACCAAGCTCAGCTTCAGGAAGTCCCCACTATTCCTGGTTCCCCGTGTCTGGGAACTATCATTCTCCTCTCTGTTTTTATAAGCTTGACTGTTTCTATCTTTCTACCGCAGACAAATACAATCCAGGGGTTTATGCTTTTGTTACTGGCTGTAACAGCTCCAAGCGTCACCCATAGTGTAGCATCTCAAAACAACGTATCCTTTCGCTTGTAATTTCTTGATCTTCTGGGTATTTATGAGTATGCTGTTTGAACTATGTATAATACATCTACCTATTTGTGGCTTTCTCAAGTTTCTGTCGATGTTTTTATTTTGAACTTGCTGTAATCAGAGAATACACATCGCATGGTTTCAGTCCTTTTAAACTCACTGAGCCTTGTCTGGTTTGGCTTGTGGTCTCCCTGGGAGAAGGCTGAATGTGGAACCTGTTGCTATCAGGTGAAGCACTGAATGAGATTTTTTTTCTAGTATAACACTTTAATTTCCTTAACTTTTTCACACAGATTTTTTTTATTCAATTGGGACAAGTCCAAGCTAGCCCCCAGGTTTGCAAACTGTCTGTCTCAGCCTTGGAAGTACCAGAGTACAGACCTGTGCTATGGTGCCTGCCTCCTGGCTATTGTTTTTCCAGTAAAGTTAACAGATTCCATTCCAGACTCAAACTAAGTTAATTCAAACAAACTACAGGTATAGCATCCTATACGGTTCTATTCTCCCATCTCCCTCTCTCTGATATTTTTAAACATGTAACACACATACACTATAAAGTCAAAGATAGACTGTTATTAATTTTTATCTTTTACTTTTAAAACAATGGTTGCAATGAAGTAAAGACAGTCTTTGAAGAAGAGCTGTGTGTGGGTGGGTGCTACTCTCAGTGTTGGATCTTCGAAGCTGAGTGGGCTCTAAATGTTAGAATGAAAACCTAACTTCACAATTTCCCAGACTTTCACTTCAAAACACCACGGACTGAGATTTGCTACCTCTGGCCCTGGTCCTCCAGGTCCCTGGCTTTCCCTGCACCTAAGTCTTCACGTTCTCGGAATCTTGTTCCTTCAGAAGTACATTTTGCCAGTTCCACAGAAGAAAGCATCAACATAGACAAATTGAGAAAATTGGGAGTGGGGGGGGGGTGACACAGTGCCACCTCCCTAACAAAGGGACACCTGATAGGGAAAAACGTTATCAAATTATCTCTACTCAAATAGACAGAGAATAACAGCTGCAGGACAAAGTGGCAAGAGAGGGAGGAACTATTCACAATTTCCTTCCCCAAACAGTTCCTGTTCGGAATCTGAGTTGAACCCATCCTTCCCCGGAAGCTCTCCTTACCCGAAAAGGGGTGTTGATTCGGCTGGTGAGCGTGTCCAGGATGTGGACATTTTCATGCTGGTGTAGGAGGATGAAACGGAGGAAGATCTCCAGGAGCGCTGGCTCAGAGATGCTGCGCAGGAAAAGGTCCAGGTACGCAGTTGTGGTCATGACCTCTTCCACCGTCACCTGGAACCAACAACAGAGTGAGCACAGTCTGCCGGAGACTCACCCAACCCTGAGAGCTTAGCTGAAGCCAACAACAGGACCATGGGAACACAGCACCTGCCCTGGAGCTCAGGCCGGGAACGGCAAAGCCGGGGAAGGCTCCATATGCTCTGACGGTTCCAGTCAAATGCGATTTAAACCCTATAAAAGTTTTAGTACGTACTCGAAAATGGGGAGAAAGACTGTGAAAAGTATTTATATGGTTAATAAAGGAGTAATTAGAAAGTTTGGTATAATTTGTCTCATTATTTGTCACCCAATAAACCTTTACTGGGAACCTCTATGTCCAAGGAGCTGTAAACATAACAACATGGTTTATGTTCAGCAAATTGAGCTCTAGAAAATTAAATGATAATGTCATAAATTGCAAAGGAGAGGTGCAGACATGGAGCGCTACAGATGTGCACTCAGATGTGTTTCTGGAGAGCAGCAAGCCAATATTTTTATAAATGAGTACCAGACATAAAACATTATTTATAAAGTGCTACAAAAGCTTACTGCTAATAAAGTAATGGCAACTTTTTTTATAACACAAATTGAGATTCCCTACCTATGTGCTTTTCCTATTCAGGGAAAATGTCAGTCTTTTGGTGAATCAGAATTGAGTGACATCCTTCACAGAGCAGCAGTAGAGGCTTAAAGTGAAGGCCAGAGGTCAGTGCCAGGCGTAACCCTTCATCACGCTACCCCTTGTGGGATACCTTACTGAGCCTGGGGCTTACTCACTCATTCCACCAGGATGGCCAAAGGCCCCTCAAGGATCTGCTGGTGTCTGCTACCCTTGCCACGGGTTTCAGATGCACACTTCTACCTAGCGTTTCTACATGCATGGCAGGGATCTGAACCTGTGTCTTCATGCTCGCACGCAGCGCTTCAGTGACTGAGGCATGTCCTCGGCCCCTCAACCTTAGACATATTAATACAAAGAGCTACTATATGCTCCCCTGTAGGTGGAGGCTGCTTGTTCATTCCCAGCTGCCCAGGCCCAAATAATCATACAGAAACTATATTAATTGCCACACTGCTTGGCCTATTAGCTTAGGCTTATTAACTAACTCCACATCTTAAATTAACCCATTCCTATTATTTTATATTTTACCATGAGGCTTGTGGTTTACCGGTAGGGTTCTGGGGCATCTGTCTCCTTGGGTAGCTACAAGGCATCTCCCTGATTCCACCTTCTTTTCCTCCTCTATCTCTGCTTGGAATTCCTGCCTTGCTCTATTCTGCCCTGCCACAGGCCCAAAGTAGATTCTTTATTATCCAAAGGTAACAAAACATATTCACAGCATACAGAAGGGAATCCCACATCACCTCCCCTCTTCTGTCTAAATAAAAAGGAAGGTTTTAACTTTAAATGGCAAGATTGCATACAACAAAACAGCTGTCAAACAAGAATGATAGTTACAATATTTAGTCCATTTACATTTGGCAAATTAAGGAAAATACTCTATCATCTACCCTATATTTGTGAGCCTCAAGTTTTATATCTAATTTATCTTCTATCATAACTAAGGAAAAGTATAACTATAATTATCTGTTCTTCAACTTCATCGAAGTCCCCAGAAGGATACAATACTACCTCAGTTAACAGGAAGTGCACTGTAAGCTGCTTCCAACACGCTAGAATTGACAGAGACACCCCCTCCCCCCACCTTCTCCTAAAAGCAGAAGGCAGCAGCTGATCTTTCTGTCTAGAGGCTATCACCAGGCTGGGCACAGAAGCATCCACTCTTGGGTGCACTGAAGTCACCAAATGCACAGTTCAAGCTGTGGAGTTCCAACACCACACCCTGCACACACCCCACCCCGCCCAACGCAGTTCATCCAAAATGAAGCAGATGGCGATGCTTTCTGAATGAGTGTGTCTCCTCCATTCCTGCCTTATTTCTCCCGCCCTTTAAAAGTGCTCGCTGTCACTTTAATCGTACCCGACCAAGGCCATTCTTTTTATACTTCATTCCTCCTCCTCTTTGAATTTTCAGCCTAAAAACCCACAGATCAGTTTAGAAACCAGATGTCCAGAGCTTCGAGATGAGTGTAGACAGGCCATGAATGGCTGCATCTGCGAATAAGGCCTTGACGCTGTCTATTTTGGTGGTTTGAATTCCTTTTTATAAGTTCTTGGTGCTCAGCTGTGCTCTGGATAGAGGAGTCCAGGTGGGTAAAATATCACAAAATCAGCTGTCTCCTTTCTTATTCTAATAAATAATGGACTTTATTACCATAAAGTCCATTTGAACTCACTCTTTCATAATCCACTGAAACCCCCACATGGTGTGCTGAGTGACAGGGGCCATCACTGGAGTGTAAACACCGTCCCCCAGCTCAGCAGCCATGGTGTGAGCATGCAAGTGTTCAGACCACTTGAAGTCGTCTGTCTACTTTAAAGGGCTCTCTGTAGCCCAGATATAGTAAAGGAAGCGGGAGCAGGAAATCATCAACACTGGGCAAATAACAGACACAGGGAAAAGTGCATCTCCCAAGCTGCCCGCTTCTGCAGCCAGCTGCTCTAGCCTGCGCTTTCTGCAGCTCTCGAGTGGGGCTTGCATGGGACATGGCTAAGGCTGCCCTGACGTTCCTACCTACTCATCCTACTGCAGCACACAAAGCTGAACATGCAGAAGACCTCCTCAGGGGTGAGGCATTGTCCCTCCACGATCCAGCAATTGAAATCTGCCAGAGTTGAGCATTACCTAATTCTTCCAAATACTCTACACCACGTCACATACCACCACCTACTCAGCACATAAGTATGAAATTACTGTTTGGATGTTCACTTGCAAACACTGCTACTGGAGTTGTTAACTTGAGCTTCACAGAAAAATTGTCAAATGAATTTTTAATTAGGCTTAGGTCGGGATTTCCGACAATTTTTGAAATGATCCTAAATCATACTACTACTTTGTACTAAGTATTCATGTGACTTGATAACCTCAGCACTGACAATTGTAAAATCTAAGCCTCAATCAATCCTGAAAAACACCGAAAATGTTCCACATTTTGCAGCATCAAATATTCATTCGAGAATTAATTTGATTTCATCTAAATAGTAAAATTATATGTAAAATAAATAATTGTTTTAAAATAAATTCGTGAGTTATTACTGTAAACCTGTAATTTACATATCTGTTTTATATGCCTTCTATGGTGAAATGTGAGGTGTCCCTCACAGACTCGTAGGTTTGCACACTTGATCTGCTGCTCAGGAGGTGGATTCTCACTGGGGTGTCACAGATGGAGGCTGTGGAGTTATATAGAACCCAGTCCTAACTCCTGCCTCTCTCTGTCTTTCTGTAGACACCGTGTGACTCATTCCCTCTTTCCCTGCCGCTCCTTCCCTGCCATGGTGGGAGGTGTTCCTTCCTAAACTATAAGCCAAACCAAAGCCTTTTTTCTTCTAATTGCTTCTTGTTGGATATCTGGTTATGGAAATGAGAATAGTAAAGAATACACCTGTATACCCAGGATCAGGCAAACTTCTCAGACAAAAGGACTTCCAACGAGAAAAAAACCTAAGAAGCCTTGTTGTCTGTGTCCTGGAAGCTCTTCCTTCCTCTATGTTCTCTCTCTCTCTCTCTCTCTCTCTCTCTCTCTCTCTCTCTCTCGCTCTCTCTCTCTCTCTCTCTCTCTCTCTCACACACACACACACACACACGTGTGTGTATGTGTATTTCTGTCAATAAAATTTTACTCAATCCTCCCCATGCTAGCATCATCCACTGGGCTACACTCTCATTCCTTAGCTTCTGACACAGCCCTCCCTGTGTAGACCAGGCTAAACTCTTAACTAATAATCCTTCTGCCTCAGTCTTCAGAGCTACCACACCTGAGTGTTGGTACACTTTTAGTGAAGAGATCAAAAATAATTAATGCCACTATAAACAGCTAAACAGGAAATGGTGCTCGGCCATAAACAGCTATCCACATCCACTTGACTGCAACGTTGGGATCACTTGGTGGAAATCTCAACCAAAATGATCAAGGCAAGAAAATGTAAATAGAAAACAGTAGAGAAATGGAATCGTTCCAAATGGGCTAAAAGTTAGCTTCCTTGACGCTGTCTCTAACTTTACCCGGCACTGCTGAACTGACAGGAGACTCCCAGAAGCTGCTTTGCAGCTGGTAGCGCAACATCAGCTTGCCCCACTGGTTACACGTGACCTTCATAAGCCCAAAAGCCCAGTAATCAACTTGCTAGAATCCAAGTCCGTCCTCGGGGGCCAACATGAAAGGGGGGGGCGTTGAGCAGCTATTGTTTACCTACTCTTAGGCTGGATAAATGAAAAGATTTTATTTCTTTTTAGAAATCAAAGCTGTCATTAGTAAGCTAAGAGGATTTAAGGAAGCACTTGGGGGGCAGCATTTACATAACATGCTATAAATATTCAAAACCCAATCCCGTTAAATATCAAGTTGCAAACTCTTTACAGATTGAGGTCACACTTAACCTTAAACTAATACCCTAACCAGGGAAACCAGTTGCTTCTCCTTCCACCTCTTCTCCCCACCATATCCTTCAGAGTCTTTTATCCCAGAAAATCTCTTCCTGCCCCATTATCGTACTTTCAGAAACTTCTTCTAATCCTCCCAAGTAGGCAACGTCCTTAATGAGGATAAGATGAAGAGCCGAAGTGTGATCACTTGAAAGCTAACGATAACCACAGAGGAGAGACACTCAGTCTGAGCAATGCAAAGTGGAGCCTTCTGCCAGCGCCCAGAGCAGCGTTAGCAAAACACAGAAGCCACAAAGTAACTATTCAATGGTGGAGGACGATGAACCGCAACATGAGGACCTTTGTCTCATAAGGTTGCCAGGATCTACCTTATTCTACAAAGAATGGCAGGCAGCTACCAACTTACACGAAAATAGCCAGCCATACAAATTAACATGTCACTCAAATTAACAATGTCTACACATTGTAGCAGCTTGAGAATGTTATTTCAAATTTAAGGGTAGACCATAATGACTGAAGCAGAACAGCGGAAAACTCAAAATCCTCCCACTTCCAAACTTACCCTTGATGAGATAAAGACAGCTGTAAACACCCAGCACCGTCCTGCTTCCTCCCCAGTACAAGTGCTAGGACAGAGGCCTTCCTTGGGCACGTGGTTTTATTTCTGTCGGTCCAATTTAGTTCATTCTTTGAAGCAAATCTTTCTTTATTCCCTTTCCCCATCTTCCTTTAGCCCTTGCTTGGTTCTTTCTTCATGCCTTTACCAGCCCCTTAAAGTTGTGTTTTCTAAAAAATGTAGCTTGAGACTGGGTGAGTGAATTCAATTTGCTGGTTCACTAATGGTTTAGACCATTTTCAAATAGAAAATGTTAGTGTCCCCTGTGTGTAGTAAGAGCAAGTACTGTTCTGTGGAACTTAGGCGTGTATATTTTGTTAGAAATACATACAAATCATATTATGTGCAGGTGCTTCACTGGTATACCCAGTGTGCAAAAACCTGACTGTGAGAAGCAGTCATCCAACAAACAGTGCATTAACGCAGCTTCAAATCGCTTGTACCAGCCCATTGCCCACCAGCTATCCATCCCTGGCTACAACTCAGCAGAGTGCACGGAACTGACCCTGGCTTTCTGAGCAGGATGTCAATCGAATTCACTCATTCTATATCTTTTTATCTTAGCCCACAAGCTCTAGAATGATCCCCTACCCTTTTTTTAAATCAGAATTTCAAGCTTTTCAGAAACGAATCAAATGGACAGCTTGTTTTCTTGTAAAAGGGAGGTGGATGCCACATTCTACTTCTACAAAGTCAAAACTCTATACAAAAAAAGAAGAAGAAAATAAGCCCAGCCATTGCGTCCACATTGCAGAAGCACATTAACTCGATATGTAGGAGTGAAATTGAGCATACAGGAACCCTGACCCTTCTGTAATCAGCTCTAGTTGGGCGATTCCATTTGCATCTAAATTAGCACCAGTGTCCTCTCGGTGATGGTTGTTATATGTGTCTTGAAAAATAAATTTCCCATCTGCTAACTGTTTCTTTGTGATCCAGTCACATTGGAGCAAACAGATGGACCCTACCTTCTGTCACTCAGGTAGGTGGCAGGCAGTGGAGGTCAGGTGACTGCGACATCCTCTATAAGACAGAAGCCACCTTCTTTGGTTTTTTTCTCTGGTACCCCAGGCGAAAACTAAGTAGCTGGTTCCATGGGTCAATGGTGAGTTCTCTCACCTCATGGTCCCCACCAGTGTGGAGAAACAGTAGGACCAGCAGAGAGAGAAGGAGGACTGTTACACCACAGGAAACAGAGTTGAGAAAGTCTTTACTGAACACCTGCTGGAGCCCACCAGCTGCTGCCGGAAAGACAAGCCAATGGACGGGAAGCTTGTCCACCGTGGGCAGCCAAGGGCAGCAGCTGGATGGGCTCTTCACAGCCACCTCTTCCTTCCCAGGACACAGATCACCCAGAGGCACGGTCAAGTGCAAAAGGGAAGACAGACACCCTGGTTCCCAGAGAGGGGCCCACCTCACACGTCAGCCAAAAATTCAGGACAGAAAACATTCAATTACTCAAAGTCTGGAAATAGTCTGTAGCGGATGAATCAGGCCCCCTCCTGTCTCCTTCTGCTCCTCCACCTTAAGGCCACACAGTGTACCGATGCCACTGCCAGAGGCAGGCTGAGAAGATGGGGGTGGCATTCAAAGTTACTAAGCTGAGCTACTTATTCCCAAGAGAGCAAAAGGTGGTGGCTGCAAGGAGGGTGTCTGCGACATATTCTGTGGAAAATATTTTTTAAGATAAAAGCCAGTCTCAAGCCGGGCGGTGGTGGCGCACGCCTTTAATCCCAGCACTCGGGAGGCAGAGGCAGGCGGATCTCTGTGAGTTCGAGGCCAGCCTGGTCTACAAGAGCTAGTTCCAGGACAGGCTCTAAAAAAGCTGCAGAGAAACCCTGTCTTGAAAAACCAAAAAAAAAAAAAAAGCCAGTCTCAGCCCTTTCTCTGTACCCCTTTCTGTTTCCAGTGCCAATGGAGATGGCCTGTCCTGAATGCTGCTGACCACCCTGCTGACCACCCTGCTGACCACCCTGCTGACCACCATGGAGACAGACTGCACCTTCTGCTGTTTCTAACCTGACCACATTCCAGGAATGGCCGTCTTCACCAAGCATTTGGTGAACACATTGAAAACTCAGCACTTAGTGACTGGGATGGGAAGGCAGCTGGAACACTATTCTGTTTGTTATTATACTCAAGGGTAGAAGCACTGGGGATTATAAAACCTGACTTAGGTCTACGCTAGGAGTTAGGAAGTCACGCTAGACTCAGAGCATGGTTGCCAGACCTGAACAGACAGTGGATTTTAGAAAGAACACGGGATTTTTAGGTGGGCAGATGCAGGACCGAATTTAATAGTGTACTGTGCCATTTAATCTCTCTAAGCTGCTTCCTCCTCTGTAAAATGGGGTAACCACAATATCTAGAAGTATTTGAGAATTAAAGACAATGCCTAGACATCTAAATGCACAGATGGGACTAACAGGAAAAATGATCATTATTTTCTGATTTGGGGCATCAATTTAAAAATAAACTAAATGAGGGTGGGGTGAGCAGGGGTAACAGACAGAACAAAATGTGCATTTGTAGCATGATCAATAAAGAAACCAAAGACAGAAATTGGGATTCAGCCTGAAAGTCAGAAAAGCAAAACAGCCAATCACTGGCTCTTTCCTCTACCTCTGTCTGAAATGGCAATTCAATGCCTCCAGTGATCTCAGAATGAGACTGTATCTGAGAGCTGTCTCCTCCCATTTTCTATTCCTCTCTAGGGCTGGGATTAAAGGCATGCATCACTACTTGGTTTCTATGGCAAACTGGTGTGGCTACTGGGATTAACGGATCACCACTGCCTGATCTGTAAGGCTGACCAGTGAGGCTGTTTTACTCTCTAATCTTCAGGCAAGCTTTACTTACTAAAATATAAATGAGATATCCCTACTGTGCTTGTCTAAATACACTTTAAAGTAGAGGGACAATGTGGCAGCTCATCTAGAGAGAGAGAGAGAGAGAGAGAGAGAGAGAGAGAGAGAGAGAGAGAGAGAGAGAGAGAGAGAGACTTTCTATTTCTCCTTGTCAGCATTTGCAGAACTAGTAGGGGCTGTGTACTACAACAGATCTGCCCAGGAGACTCCAAAGAATAAGTGTGTCCTAGGGCAGGATGGATTTACCAGGGTCACTGGATTCTCTCAAATGTTTTCTGTTTGCTGGGTTCACCACTTAATAAACCTCATTCTAATCCCAAAGGATCAGTTGACCAATAGTTTATAGAAGAAATAAGAGTGTCACTGCCAACAAAACCCAGCCATGTCCAAGAGACCCCTGCAAGGGATGACCAAGTTAAAGTCGTTTTTCTTACAACATCAAGACATTTTTCTTTTGCCCTTCACAAACCACAAACCAACCCCTGCCCCCACCTTTCTGGAGGGGTTAGCAAAGGGCTACTTCTAAAGCTTCTTGTCCTGTATTATATGCATATTATTTGTACCCTCTAGCTTCATAATGTAATTTCCCAGACAATAATTGAATATATGACCCAATATAATTAAGCTTCATCTAATAGAGTTCAGTTATAGAAATATTCCAAGCCAAGCATGTTAATATGTGTCATAATCCTAGCTTGTGGGAAGCCGAGGTAAAAGAACTTGAGTTCAAGGAGGCTAGCCTGGGCTACATAGGAATTTAGGCCACCTTGTACATATTAAACAGGAAGAGGAGGAAGGAAGGATGAAGGGAGGGAGGCCGTATTCCAAATAGTATGTAAGAGTGGATTTCACAGTTTAACTCTGAGGCCAGAATTAATGAGGAAACTGGGGTAGGAGTAACTCCAAAGCAAAGATGGGAGAAATATTTCAAAGAAAATTTCATCTGTCTCTTCCTTATTTAATAATTGTTTGAAAAAGACTCTTCCAACAGCATTGTATCAGTTTGTGAGTATCTCCTGAGCATTTAAAGACCTTTAAGCACACTATTTCAGCCCAGGGCATTCATTCATCCTTTTGAGAACGGACTTCAAAGACTTAGAGAGAAAAAAGGTTCCTCCTGGAAAGACAGTTCCTCTAGGAACAGGGTTTGAGAACATGGTGGTTTGAAAGGAAATGGCCGCCATAGGGAGTGGTACTATTAGGAGATGTGGCCTTGTTGTAAGTAGTGTGTCACTGTGGGGGTGGGCTTCGAGGTCTCCTATGCTCAAGCTGCAGCCAGTGACCCAGTTCACTTCCCATTGCTTGTGGATCAAGCTATAGAGTGCTCAGCTCCTTCTCCTGCACCACATCTGCCTGCTGATGTCATGTCCTGCCATGGTGACAGTAGACTAAACCTCTGAAACTTTAAGTTACCCCAGTCAAATTTTTTCCTTAATAAGAGTTGCCATGATCATGGTGTCTCTTCAGAGCAACAGAAACTCTAAGAAAGACAGAGAGGAAGGAGGTTTGAGGTTGTCATTGAGTCACAGAGGAGGAGGAGATGTTAGACGGTTGAGTCACAGAGAAGGAGGAGGTCTGAGGTTAGGCCATTGAGTCACAGATCCTGATAAAGCCGCCTCTAAACTCGGATTCCAGACTACTGTTGAATACAACAGGTCTTGAGAAACCCTGTGGGTCATCCCAGCGTTCCCTGTCCTGCCCTTAGCTTAGGATCTGATGCTGGACAAGTGTTGCCCAAATGCAACTTTCCCTCCTTATTAATCTCCACTTCTATTTTTCTGGTCAGGTCAGTGCCATTTCTCGGTTTTCTTCATGTATTTATCCATCCTTTATGACTGCCAACTTCTGCAGAAACATGTACATCTGACCTACTGAGCCGGTTCTCTAAGGACACAGTGCACTGTGAAGTGCTCAACACACGATCAACAAACAGATTGAGATGGACACTGGGAGCTCTGCTACTAAGGAAGAAAAACACGGCATCTACAGCCTATGTTGAGGATGCCTTGATGATGCCAAGGTGGTTAGGTTCATCTGCCGATATCTGAGTAACGGGAACATTTTCGCTTAGAGTGAATAACACTTCACCGAAAACACAGAGCCCAACTCAGGCCGTGCTCTGAATGAGAGCAACTTGGAAAAGTGATCCACTGCAGAGAAGAAATGCTTTCGTGGGCTGTCCCTCCATTTCTCCTCCAGATTAACACAACAGTCCCATTCATGCTGGTAGAACTGACTTCCAACCCCTGAGCGGAGGGGAAATGTATGGGCTAGAGTCTCAGCCAGAAGCTGACTATGGAAAGGCTGGATCACATCTCATGCCTGCAATCACCCTCCAGACCCCGTCTGCCTGCTGGGCTAAGTGCATCATTTTGGGGTAAAATTTTATATTTAGACCAATTTTCCCAGGTGCAAAAACAAGCTCTGATGACAAAGGACAGATTTCACTCCTGGCTTATTTTCCACGAGCGACAAAGAAATCTCCACACAATGGTGAGACAGAAATGGCACAGGTGTCTGCCAGAACAAATTCATTAATTCTAGCCGTGGTCGTTTTCCTCTGTTTTCCCCAAACCTGCTTTTCGTCTGGCACTGGAGACTCACAGCAGAGCATCTCAGAAATGAGGGGCCACCTTGCCTGCGGAAAGCCAGTGTGGGGCAAGAGACAACCATGGCAGGATGGTAACAAGCAGGCCAACAGCCTCTGCTGAACCCCAACCCGACCTTCTGCTTTCCTTACAACCTGCCTGAAGATAAACTCACAAGGCATTTGCTGCTGATCGATTTTAAATGTTCTCTTAGGATGGCACATGGGGGAAGAATAAATGATTCACACCAAACTTCAGACCAGATTTTCCCCTCTTGTATCTGCTCTTGTTTCTGAGGTGAACACCACCTGGCTTCCACAGACAGGTGAAGTTTTGTGTGAGCTATGTTTTGTGCCATCTGTGTGAGGGAGGGTGGGGCTGGTCCTATCGTCTCCTAATTCCGAGGCCCAAGAACCACATCCTTTGGTGTGGCATTATCACTACTGTGCACTGGTTGAAATTAAAGAGAGAAGTCTCATTTCCAATTTCAAATCAGAAGTAACCAGAAGCTTCATTTATCATCCTAATATCCTCTCCTACAATGGGAGAGAGGCGACCTGAGGTATGACGGAGGTCAGCCAATGAGATTGTCACAGTATCTGCTTCAGCCTCTAAAAGCAAACTCTCGGCTCACCTGTGTGGTAGGACTGTGGCTACACTGGCATCACCTACCTTCTGAAATTCTAAAAGTGATTTTTAAAAAGGCAAGAAGAGTTGCAGCCGAAGGGACAGAATCATGTCCCTTATGGGCACTTGCTTCCTGAGCCCACCTCTGAGCCAACAGCAGCCTGCACAGGGCATTGCAGCAATTAAGTGAAAGGGTCTCCTTGGATAGAGGTAGCTCTCCCTGCCCTGTGGTTTACTTAGCTGACTGTCTGGCCAGAGCAGAGGGTGATTTTTACCACTGGAAGATTCCCCTCTGCTGTCTGTGGACCCAGCCCCTTGCCGAGGCATTAAGTCTAGAGATCTAATGACCTCATCTGCACCTGCAGTGCAGCAGACTGCTCTTGTGCAATGGACAACCTGCACGGCTCTACGCCATGACTCTGCAGAGCCCGGGTCTCTCCCGTAATGACAATCACAGAAACCCCCAGCTTGCCATCAAGAGAAACACAGTTTGTTAATATCTAAGAAGTTCTGTGTTGGTGGGAAGCAGTATGAAATGTCTTCCCCATGGTCATTCTGTCTTCTTTGGAGGAAACCCTGACTTTATAGTTTAAAAACAAAAAGTATGTTTCCTATGTGTCTAGCTGTGTCCTGATCAGGAAAATATAAGCAAAAGCCACATGAGGCATGGGAAAGGATGTTAGCAGGGAGATTTCTGTGATCACAGCTTAATCTATGCAAACCAACACAGGGGTTCTCCAAAAGTTAGATGATTGCCCTGTGAATTTTAACAGAGAGCTCCTCCCCAGCATCTAGAGCAGTGCCTGGAATATACTGGGTGCTCAAAATAAATGTGCTGAAACAATTAACAAATTAACGTTTCATAATACGAGATGCGCGGCCAACACTGACAGTTCATAATAAAGCAGAGAGAATGACTGGAGTGACCCAGCCTCCAATGCATGACAGCAGTGTTTCCAAGACTGATTACACCATGACGCATCATAAAACGCATCTTGAACAATGCACAGCACTCACCAGAATGCTATAGCGTGCATTCTGATATTTATTATTTGGTTCCATTTTCAGTGCTAATCTTGACTCAAGGTGACTTTCTAATTCATTTACACGATGACTCGGTGTTTAAAAACTGTTTAAAACATACCCAGCTATATAACCTTCTCTAATGACTTTTTGCTAACAAATAAAAGTCAGCACTAACACTAACATTTAATTTCTTACTTATAATTCTAAAAAGTTTTAAATTGAATGAAAAGAAACAGTGGCGGCGCAAATAATCAAAACTGCATGATTATTAGTTGGGACTGGAATTTCTCTATAAAAGATAAGCATAATCACTGAGGATATTAAAACACACAACACAATGCTACACTACACAATTCTACACTACATGACACAATACAACACTATACAACATAGAAATACTACACAGGTAAAGATGCCTTCCCCCAGCAGAGGCTCTGGTCAGCTGTCCTTTATCCTATCCCAGCTCCTGGTGTTGGTCCACACTGGCAAAGAGCTGCCTCCTCTCCCAGCACCCATCAATGCTGCTGTCCTCAGGATCGTGGTTTGTAATGGTCTGTCCTGGTGGTAACTGCCCTTGATCTTTGCTGATCAGAGAATGCAAATGAGCTTTCTTTCTCAGCTGAGAGTCTCTCGGGGACTGTGGGTAACAATTTAAGATACCTAGAGCATCATGGGATAGCATAAAATGATCTTCGGTGAGAACAGAAGATACTTGCATTTTATGCTTCGTGTCTGGGGCCACAAGGAACTTTTTGTTGCCTTGGTGGCTACAGGTGTAGAACAAACTTACATGCTCTAGAATCCTCTTCAGTGAATTCCCACACACACACACAGAGAGGGATGCGGCAGTGAGATACAGCAGCAGCATCCATAATGGACCTCCCTCCACAGAATTTGCCAAAAAAGATAAGCAGTGGGAGGCTTTCTGAGATGGAGAAACGCACCTCGGAACGCTCACAGGCCCATCTATGTGAAACATAAAGCTGCCAGCTACCCCTTCGATGGCTAACCTAAAGCCAAAGACTGACAGGCGGTTTGCAGTCAGTAAGAGAAGTGCCTCGTTCCTGTCACAACCATGCTCAGCTGTGAAAGAATGGTGTTGACCTGGAGGACCACAGTCTCAATTCTGAAATCCTGAGATTCTCCAATTCTGTGTCAGGGACTTGAAACTTGAGCTAATGAAATTCTATACCTTAGTGTCTTACTCCCTTAAGAACACACAGTCAGTGTAATGACAAGGATGCCCACCATGTCTTTTGATACATTTATTCAACCAATTGTGAATTTATTGAGCAAACCACAGATATACAACACACAGAAGAATAGAAAGTGTCTGTCCCTGAGGTGCTCACTCACTGGCTGACAAAGCTCATATATGACAGGAGTGCTAAGCCCAAGCTCTTGATCTCACATGACTGCTCAGAGCTGGTTTAGAGAGGAGAGAAATCGATGTGCACTCAAGTGCAAAGCTTGTCTCAGTGTGGAGCTTGTACTGGGACTTGAATGACTGCACTCTGGGTAGACAGGCGGGAAGCAGAGGGACAATCCATCAGGAACCCTGGGGCAAGAACAGACTCTGCAGAGGGTGACAATGGTGGTCTGACTTAAGATTTGTGTTTGGAAATCACAGAGCTGCAAGCTGGATGGGGCCAGGTTAGATGCAGTTTGCAAGACCAGGAAAAGTAGTCCAAACAGCCTGCTGTGGATTACAGGGCCCGCCATGTGTTCTTTGGAATGGGGGAACAAATAGCAGCCATTTTTTAAAAAGTGTGTGTAAGTACTCATATACTTGCTAGAATTAAGGAAGGTTAGACTTTTGAACACTAGGTAGAGGAGAGTGAATTCCTAATGTTTCTCTAACACTTGCGATCCTCTAGCTGTCTCTTTCAGCCTTTCTCCCCAAGGACGATGAGAGACGGAGTCCATCCCTTCCCCTTTCTCTGAAAGTCAGGCTTCTGGCAGCAAGTACACATTCCTCTGTGCTCCTCCTGCCCTGGCTTCCATGGCTTACCTAATTCTGGGGTTCAATATTAGGAAGCAATATCTACAAGAATAAACTCTATTCTCCAGCATGAATTTCCCAAGTAATGAAGATGTCTGATGATCCTGGCCCGCCTGGCTTTTCCTAGTCCCCATTTTCTCAGAACACCGGCAGGGAAGACTCAGAACTCAGACCACACTGACGTTTCTAGAACTTTATTTCAGGTTCCTTTGGCTGCAAACTCAGTTTACACGGATTCACATAGATGCTTTTTGTGGCCAGGCTGAGGGCATCATCACTGAAGTGGCATTGTCCTCCCTATACTGTCATTCAGCCAATGACAGTAGCAAGACAAATTCATGGCAGCATCCAGGCAATCCCAATCGTGAGTCACCACCTTTACTCCCTCGCGTGGCCTTCTCAGCTTCCCAATGGCCCTAACTTTCCTGGAAACCCAATTCTCCTACCACTCCATGGCACCAGGAATAACTTATGTCAAAATAAATACTAGAAGTTATATTTTTCTCATTATTTAAGTAAAAATCTGTATTCTATGCCCTCTAAATTAGCAGCAGGATATGTGAGCAGTAAAATTAATCCTGCTAGGGAGTAACATACTTTAACATACAATGTCCCCTAAAGGCCCTGTGTGGTGATGCCCAGCTAGTGGCACTTTTGAGAGGTGACTGATCATGTGGACAACTGACTTCATCAATGGAGCTCATTGATAAGTGCATCCACTGACATATTCATAGGTGATTGGGCAATTAGGAAACAGGCCTGAAGTCACTGGAGACATAAAGGGCATATCTTTTTAAATTAATTACTCATTTATCTCTGTATATGACTGTTTTGCCTGCATGTGTATGTTTACCGTGTAGATACCCTAGTGCCCATGGAGGCCAGAGGAGGGCATCAGACACCCAGAAACTGAAGTTACAGACTCTTGTGAGCTGCCATGTAGGTACTGGGAACAGGACCTCTGAACCACTGAGAAATCTCTCCAGTCCCCGAGAGTGTATCTTATTCTTGGATCTTGCCTGCCTTCCCAACTCCTTCCCCCTGTCTGTGTCTTTCCCTTAATGACTGGCTTCCCACCAAGACGTTCTGCCCCGACAAGGGCCAAGAATCAATGGAGCCACGTGACCATGGACGAAAACCATGAAACAAAACAAACCCTTTCCCACCTAGGTCCTTTCCTCGGGCATTCTGTCACAGTATGAAAGTGACCATTTCAGGTCACCGCATGCTGAGCACTGAGTGATAAACTGAACGGTCACATACGCACTAGGGGGTGGGGACACTGCATGCCTCTCCTGGAGAAGCCTCTATAAACATCTCTGTCACCCCCACTAGACAACAGCTGCACATGGGCCATGAAGCTGCTATGTCCAAAACAAGAAAGGAATGTTGTTAATTATCATCTTAATTCATTATACATGTTTTGTGATAGCTCCCCAAATGACTTCTGTTCACAGAATCCTACTTCCTTGTCAACAATGTGTTAGGTATTTGACATACATTATCCAGGGCTAATTCTCCTTGGTCCTTTAAGGTCGTTAGTAGGAAAACTGAGACTCACAATTTTGCCCGCAAATACACAAGGAGTGGAAGAGACCACAATCAAAACAATGTTTCATGGTTGTTAGTTATATCACCTGAGAAGATGTCAAGACAACATTCTAGTCATTCTTCTGAAAACAGCAGACCTCA
The DNA here is from genome assembly GCF_903992535.2 of Arvicola amphibius. Classification (NCBI taxonomy): domain Eukaryota; kingdom Metazoa; phylum Chordata; class Mammalia; order Rodentia; family Cricetidae; genus Arvicola; species Arvicola amphibius. The sequence goes on along the minus strand of NC_052057.2, from coordinate 1,218,533 downwards.
GCGTCACCTGCTTGGTAGGTGGACAAGGTCTTCTACATAAAGACACAAGTTGCCAAGACAAGTTGAATCAGCAAAGTTCTGAAGTCAAAGAAAGCAGCTCCAAGTGTCATACCAGGCCTCTATTCCAGAAGCTTCTCCCGTGAACTGGTTGGGCATACTTTACCTTTGGAATCCATAGGTAAAGGTGAAATTCAATATTAAACCAACAGAAAGAACAAATGCTTCTTGTGAGACACCCACATTCCCTCAGTCACTGGGAAGGCACCAACGGTGTCAAGCGAGCACTCTCAGATGAGGACAACTTTAGCAATCCACTCAGCTGCCACTCACAGAGGGACATTTTTGACCCTCACACTCATCCCTCAGAGCTAGGTCTGCCTCAGAACCTGCTCCGTAAGTACCTCTCGTAGAGGTAGACTTGGACTCCTCCCACATGCTAACAGTGGGGCAGGACAGCCCTGCCTCCTGAAGGTTCTCCAATGTGCACACGATTTAAAAGCCTAAGAGCTCACCAGACGTATTTGGGCTCCAGAGTTTCACAGCCCTTTCTTAAGGCCACTCTACTGAAATGGGCACTAAGAAGCCAGTTTTGCTAACAAACATTGGCTCCTCGTTTTGGCTCACAGGGTAACTGAGGACAGAATGAGAGCCTGCCATCTCTGCCTTCAATTTGTGTCTGTGCTTTGGCTGACATCACAGAGATAAGCAAGTGTCCTTAACCTTTCCTCTTAAGTTACTTTAAATCCCAGGAAGTTAAAAGCTTCCAGGGACAATTCGCTCTCCCAGAGGAGGGCAGACTGCACCCTCAGCATTAACGGTTTAGCAATCTAACACATATTGTAGAATGTTAGGGCAAACAGACAGGGAGCTGAGACCAAATACAGGGGGCCATACCTCCACCAATCCTACTCCACTCTGCCAGCCTCTTGCCCTCTCTCAGAACCTCATATCCACATCCTAACTTGGAGTCACTGCATCTTCATTTGTTTTACTCCCTAATGTAGCCATGCAGAATAAACCTCCTTTCTCTGCCTTTCAGAATTACTCTCCTTAATTAGCATACTGGGGACAGGTGACTGAGCCTTACTTGGAGTTACGGAGCCCAGGCTTTCACCCCAAATACTTGGGTAACAACTTGGTGGCTATTCTCAGTCTCAATTCCATCTTAGAATCTCCCAAAAGACACCCTTGCTTATGATCCACCCTGAGCCAGTTAACTCAGCCTTTCTGCAAGGCTCATCACCTCCCTGCTAGGCTAGTTTCTCTTTTGATTCTGATTGTCACCTGTACCACTATAAACCACACGGACCTTCTGACCTTAAGTCCCCTGTACCTTCCAGACACTGCCATCCCAGTGAAGATACTGGTAGATGAACAGAGAGCTTTAGAAATGCTTTGCTGAGCCACACTCTTAACTATAAAATGAGCAAGCACACTTCAAGGAAAAGTCCAATGCCAGAGGCTGAGAGACATCTCCAGTCACCAGGAAAATCTGTTGAGAAACCTGAACCTGTCCTGTCCATTAAGTTTTCAAGTTGTTCTGCAGGTGGATACTGCCCGCCACTTAAAACAAATCTTCCCCAGAACCTGTGAAAAGACTTGAATAATCTCTACTGAAGGGCAACAAAGAAGCAATTTGGAAACTTCCAAAAACTAGAATACTGTACAATCCTGAATAATTGTCCAGAAGAGCCATAGGGGAATTCCTGGGAAGAACAGGACTTAATTGATTGCCAACAATGTTGGGAAGGACCAATGTAGTATTTCTGAATTAATGAGTGAAAAGGTTCAGACCCGAGAGAGCGGGAGGACGAGCAGGGCTGATGTGGTTCCCGCTGCCGCACCTCCTTCCCCTACCACAGAGCAGCACGGACAATCGTGTAGCTTACTTTAGCACGGTGGGGGACAAAGTGACTTGATGTGCATCCTAGGCTATGGACACCACTTCCAGGACACAAATAGAAGTTTCCATGGGAGTGGAGTGGAGATTCATGAGCTACCGCTGTGTTCCTTTCTCCTCTTTAGGGGAGGGCCACAGAAAACCTTCACCCCAAGAGCCTCTTCTTCGATCCACTAGGTGGCGCAAACTCTCCTTTTAGAGAAAAGGACATTAAAAATTGGTACACCCAAGCAACTTCCTGCATTATGCCATAGCCTGGACAAGAAATGGATCTGTTCTTCAAGGAAATCTATCTTGTGTTTAACAAAAGGAAAGAGTTTTCTCTAAACTCTGCTTTGGGACTCAGAAGTTAAACTTATGTTATGGAAGGATCCATGAACCTAAGATTTACTTTAAAAAACAATGCAAGAAGACAACACTGGGGAGTGGCTTTGGTACAAGATTGGTCATTAATGTCTGGGTGAGCACGCCCAAGTCAGCCCACCTCTCTGGTCTTTAATGCCTTTGACTGAGAACTAAGGAATACATAATCTCTAGAATTATGTCCACTACTCAAATTCTGTAGTGTTCATAACATACCACATTTCTATATCTAAGTTAGTCTATTCAGATTTGATAAGAACTTCAAACACAAAGAATGCTTCACAAAGTTCACATACCAACATATATAGCTTTGTTTTGTAGTCCTGAGGACTGAGCCCAGGGATCACATATGCTCAGCAAACTCTACCACTGAGTTATATCCCTAGCCTACTGATACATACCGCTTTGAGACAGGGCTTTACTATTCCGTCCATTCTGGCTTTGAACTCACTCTGTGGCCCAGGCTAGTCTTGAACTTGCAATCTTTCTACCTCAGCAATCTGTTAAGTAGCTGGGATTACAGGCGTGGGGCATAGGACCCAGCACTCTTTGCAAAGCTTAAAAACTGAGATCTTGGTAATTCATTGGCTGAAAAAATATTCCCGAATGTCTAAGCACCAAACACTGGGCAAACATGGAGCCAGATGACGACAGGGGACACACATGAGTTCCTCCCCTTGCTCCACACTGCTCCTCAAGGAAATGGAAATCTACTAGACTTGGAAGTTCTAAACGCCTAGATTCTTAGACACAGAAACAATCTGGACAGCTAAACCTACTGTACATTGAGTACCACCCATCCAAAATGCAGCCTACAGTTTCGGAGTGTTTGGGGCTTCTGGATTAGAGATAACCTATCTATGGTTATAAAAGCATTTGGCATAAATGTAAGTATCACCGGGCCTATTCAGACAGTTGGTATCTTGGCGAACAACCGAAGCAATGACCGCTGCCAATTAACTTACAGGCGCTCCAAACCCAGGGCAGTGAAGTCCATCTTGAACAGTTTGATTTCTACATGTAGAGAGCGTGCTGCAAGCATGATTCTTTAGCCACTGATTCTTCTTCAGTAATATTGTAATTAGTCTTTTTCCTCCTTTCTAGAAATTTGTATCTTTCATTATGTTTTTAAAGGAATAGCTGTCTTAAATCTTAGGTTTCCCTTTGGATTTTCACAATTAAATGTATTTCACTTTGAGTTCCAGTCACCTGTATAACTAAATTTGCCTGCCTCTTCACTCTCCAATTTAATTCTATTCATTCTGACTAGTTTTATTTATTCTTGTTAAGCGCATCATTAGACAAAGCATTATAGGGAGAAGGATGCTTCCAAGACACCATAAAGTTGGTCATGGACCAACTTTGATCCTATGGTCACAAACGGCTAAAATTGAAAGATGAATGGAACGCTTTAGGCTTCAGTTCCTGAATAATACACCTAGTCTCAGATAAGAATTGCCATGGGCTCTAGATGAAGGTGCCTTGACTAAAATGCTCAACAATGTGGTACTTAATTAGCTCTGGAAACTCATCAGCAAGACTTTGGATATTAATTACAAGGTTTTCTTTTTTTTAAAAAAAGAAGCAAATGTTCCAATAACTTCTATTACCATCATTTAATATTCCCAGAGGATTTCCCCAATAAGCATTAATCATTTCTTTATGTTCCACAGTTGACCCACGAGTGTTAATCAAGGCTCCAGAATGGACTGTTAAGTGTTTCTATCTATTGGTGAAGGGAAGGGTGTGCTTGTAGGTGGGTCTGGACGTCTGTATGCATCGTCTTTCCACGCAACAACTCGGAACACCAGAGGGGGAAAATCAGCGCCAATGACAGCACAGCCTTCCAGCCTCCTTCTCTTACGAAGTTGCGCTGAAGGACGCACACATCTCCCTCTTCCCATAGCAGTCTGGTGGGATGGTTCAGACCTTATCATGTTCTGTGATACCTGTGACATCAGCGAGTAGCCACCATTGTCATCCTCAGTGGATACCCTCTCCATCTGAGGGAAGTGTACAGTACTGATAACACTGGCCACAATACCAGAGCGGAGCTGACTTCACACAGTAAGCAGTAGAACTCAGCAATGGGAAGGACCTCTCTCAGTCCAACACGATGCACACATCAGAGAAGAAACACCTATATGGAGCCAACCGTTGGTTACCTTCATGAATAACGGCAGGCAATATGTATTTAGTGCTAAGTATCAGTGACGATGATAACTACTTCAAATACAATATCTATTTGTTCTTCAAAAAATCCCAAGGAGGCAGGTGTTTTGTTTTCATGCACAGAGAAGAACACTGCCCCAGTCACTCTGATGAAAGTAGCCAGGGACCAGACTGCAAACCAAGGTCTGGCTGATCCCAAAGCCCACTTTTGAGGTGTGCTTTTTACACGAATTTACATTGCTTCCACACTCTTATTACCTGAATGAATGCATTAGATAATATATATTCATGGTGTTCAATTAATAAATCAAGTATTTCCAAGACAAAGCCCCTTACATTTACCAGTAAGCTCTTAGGTCCGTTCAGACAGCTGGACAGGGCCATTATTTAGTCTGTCCCTAGCTGCCTCTCTGAACGTGCGTTTCTCAGGCCAAGTCTAACAGTGCCACCACTGTTCCATGTTCTATAGCTTGAGGCCTCCCACGGGACTGGGCCCTTTAATCACTGCAATCACTGACCAGCCTCTGTCATCTCTACAACTGGCCCACCCATGGCTGTCACAAGGCTGTTTAAGACAACCACTTGGTCCCCTTCCCCCACACTGCAACTGTCAGTATAGCGTTAATTGTCAATTTGGCAGAATCTAGAATCACTAAGAAGATGGGCCTCTGGGCAGGCCTGCAAGGGATTATCTTGAATATGCTAATTTATGTGGGAAGAACCATTTTGGGTTAGAGCAGGAACCACTGCACTCCGGGTTGTATGGAACGGAGAAGTCGCTGAACACTCCTGTGCATAAAACCTCTGCGTTTTGACCGCGGATGCAATGTGCCATTTCCTCAAGCTCTTGCCCTGGTGACTTCCCCACGGTGACACCCTGGAAGTGTAAGCCAAATGAGCCCTTCCTGTCCAAGCTGTTTATCTCAGAGTATGTTGTCACAGCAACAGGAAGCGAAACCAAGACAGCAGCTGACCAGCCCCTCACCTGCGGTCTGCACAGGGCTGACAGGATACAACCTACCTGGGTCATGGCAACAGATACTTCAGCCTTTCCTGTCACGCTCAGGCACCCACAACTTACAGTTTTTCCAGTTGATGACAAGACAGGGGCCACCTGCCTGCCCTGAAGCTACCCAGAGCTGGCCCCTGAGGCTGGAGACAGTAGCAGCAACTCCTTAAGAGAAGGAATGAGCTTGCTTCTTCAGGTGACTTCTGGGACTGGCTTTGCCTCTCACCACACTAATGGTCTATGGGCCAACGTGAGCTGCAAGTGCACACTCTCAGGACACAATCTTCGCTCAAGGCAGCGTAAAAAGGAGGAGGAAATCGCAAAAACTTAAACCCCAACATTATCACAGGAAAATAAGTGAGTACCTAGCAAAAACAAGACAACATTCGAGAGCCGTTAGTAATTAAAAGCCTTGGTCGGTAATTGGCTTTAAAAAGCCAATTACTGAAATGTGTAAGTAAAACCATAAAATGTAAAGAGCAGAAAGTCATCCTGATAGAACTTTCAGTGTGGTTCACTGCAGGGCCAGGGGCTCATTTGGCGACCAAATAAAGGAAAACTACAGAGGGCATAGCAGAGACCTACTTAAGTTTAAAAAAAAAAAACAAAAAACCCAGGCTTCACAGTCATTAGTCAGCTCTGCTAATCCCACGCTGTGAGTGCATTGGTGGTGCAGGGGTGAGCACAGCTACCCCTAATCCCATGCTGTGAGTGCATTGGTGGTACAGGAGTGAGCATAGCTACCCCTAATCCCATGCTGTGAGTGCATTGGTGGTGCAGGAGTGAGCACAGCTACCCCTAATCCCATGCTGTGAGTGCATTGGTGGTGCAGGGGTGAGCACAGCTACCCCTAATCCCATGCTGTGAGTGCATTGGTGGTACAGGAGTGAGCATAGCTACCCCTAATCCCATGCTGTGAGTGCATTGGTGGTGCAGGGGTGAGCACAGCTACCCCTAATCCCATGCTGTGAGTGCATTGGTGGTGCAGGGGTGAGCACAGCTACCCCTAATCCCATGCTGTGAGTGCATTGGTGGTACAGGGGTGAGCACAGCTACCCCTAATCCCACGCTGTGAGTGCATTGGTGGTACAGGAGTGAGCACAGCTACCCCTAATCCCATGCTGTGAGTGCATTGGTGGTGCAGGGGTGAGCACAGCTGCTCCTGATTCCATGCTGTGAGTGCATTAGTGGTGCAGGAGTGAGCACAGCTACCCCTAATCCCATGCTGTGAGTGCATTGGTGGTACAGGAGTGAGCATAGCTACCCCTAATCCCATGCTGTGAGTGCATTGGTGGTGCAGGGGTGAGCATAGCTACCCCTAATCCCATGCTGTGAGTGCATTGGTGGTACAGGAGTGAGCATAGCTACCCCTAATCCCATGCTGTGAGTGCATTGGTGGTGCAGGGGTGAGCATAGCTACCCCTAATCCCATGCTGTGAGTGCATTGGTGGTACAGGGGTGAGCACAGCTGCTCCTGATTCCATGCTTCCACTTCTTTCTTTCCCTTTTGTACTGAATTCGTTCCCAGTGAAATTCCACAGCGTCATTGGAAACCAGATACAAAATGTCAAAGTGCTTCCCATCAAGAAGTGGCAGAGATGACAGCAGAAGGACAAAGAACACAAACATGATGCTACACATCCAAAATACACAGAAGCAAGTGTTCCAGAAGAGCAAGCAAGGGGACCTGCTGACCCTCCTTCCACTCCTGAGACCTCTCGTCTCTCTCCCAGAACAGGACTGCGCTGGACAGCGGTGAGGCAGTAGCAGCCTCTCTGTTCCCTCCTTAGGCACCCGCCAGTCTGCTCCTCCTGTAAGCTAGGCACTCAACTGTGACCCACTAATATTTTATGATGATGATAACTTGAAGATGCTATTTAATTGTTTTAAAAATCTGCAGTCATGACTTTCACTGGGCATAAAAGTCCAGAGTACGCTGTGCCAGGAGAGCCAAACTGTGCCGTACTGGAGTCCTTGTCCCACCCCACCTACAGAGCACATTATTGGTAAGTGGGCAACTCCTGCATGGCCATGCCCATCAAGTCTCTCGGAATTCCCATCTTTTCTTTTCAATTACCCAAAACTTCCATCCATCAACTTAAGTCAATAAGCCATGAATTACTGAGCTTGTAGGATGCAGATCATGAATGTGTGTGTGTGTGTGTGTGTGTGTGTGTGTGTGTAAGGCAAGATTGCAAAACAAATGTCTACACGGTGGCTTATAGGCAGCCAACACACATGCCCTTAAGGGACTGTCTGAAATCATTTTACCCATGTATATCATTCAAGCACAGCTTCAGCACACAGAAGATGGTGGGGAAAAAAATCTTTTTTTTCTTGTATGTTTCTTGCTTCTGTTCTCCAAGCACAGTTACAGAAAGTGAAAGAAAGCTGGCTGTTCTTTGGCAAAACCAAAGGTACAGGCTTTAAGATCAGAGTTTCCATGGCTCATATCTGTGAGCTGCATGCAGAAAAGGACTTGTGTGACTGATCCCCCTCCCATCACTGCCTGCCTTAGCATACACCCCTCAAGGTCTACAGCTTCATCTAACAGAGACAGGTCCAAGCGTCTTCCCCCATTTCCTAAAACCCTGTGAGGGATAGGCTCAAAGCATCCCCCAAAGAGCATCCAAAGGTTGCTTCTGGAAATCCTGCGAGTGTGACAGGGTATTGCTCAGACAATCCTCTCTCACCCATACTCAATACCAACTCTTTCTCTAATCCTGCTAATGTTGGCTTTTGTCTTCTATGGCTGACTGCCTCCCTACCGTTCTCCTGATACAGGACCCCAAAGCACACCTGGGCAGAGTCCAGGCTGCTGACAGCTACTCAGGCTACTTGGGTCTCCTGCTCTTGGTCCTGATCACTGCGGTCAGAGAAAAAGCACTGCTAACCCTTTCTCAATGCCTCCTACTGCTACCTGGGGATGTTTTCTACTGTTGATACCTCCAAACAATGGCTACTCACCATACCACCCCACAGCAGGGGTGGGAAAACTCTCCTACGAAGATCCAGAGTTAAATTTCTTTTATGCTACCACTACCACCACTATAACTACCACCAGTACCACCACCACCACCACCACCACCACCACCACCACCACCACCACCACCACCACCACCATATCTTTTGCCCGTTTCTGTCTTCTGTGTCTGGGAACGTGACACTAGGTATGTTATGTGAGTGAGACCAGGTTGTCCTGCAGTGCCATTGATGTGATAGTATGTCAGAATGTCCTCTCTCTACAAATGGCTGAATAGTGTTTATTTCCATTTACCGTGCTTTATCTATTCCTCTACTGGCAAATGCAAACACCATTTCAAATTTGGGGATATACAAAAAGGGCCACAGGCCAAAGTGGACCCTTAACTCCAGTCTGTCATACTCTGCTCTAGAGGCAAATGAATGAGAGAGAGAAAGAGAGAGAGAGAGAAAGAGAGAGAGAAAGAAAGAGAGAGAGAGCGCGCACGCAGAGGTTACAAAATTTTCAGCCCCAAAAGTCCACATACATCACAAATCTTTTGTAGGGCACACCCCAAGCCAAAAGAACACTCAGCCTTCCATGTTAATCACTAAGTATTTAAGTTGAAATGATATAATATGTAGTCAATGTCTAACAACCTGCTAGACACCCTTCACCTGGACCATCGCTTGGAACCTGCAGACTCCTTTCCTGTTCCACACTGACTGTTAAAAGCCACTTGCTTTTCAGTGTAGCGCCCATGGAACTCTCATCCAATCACACGAAAGGAACGCCATGTGGCTTGCCGCTGAAGCTGTCAATCATTTGAGTTAGAGTCTCACCCGGTACCAATGGTGTCGCTGTGTTTCTCTCATAAATTCAAAACTGCACCAGTGTCTAGGTGAGTGTACTGAAAAACTCTGGGGCTTCTGGGCACATAGCTTGGGACCCACAGATCCAAGCCCTTCCAGATCACACACCAGAGACACTTGATTTTTGACAAAGAAGACAAAATTACACAACAGAAAAAAGAAAACATTTTCAACAAACGGTGCTGGCATAGCTGGGTGTCAACATATAGAAGAATGATAATAGATCCTGCACAAGACTCAAGTCCAAGTGGACCAAAGACCTCAACATAAGTCCAGTCACACTGAGTCTGGTAGAAAAGAAAAGGAAGAACAGCCTTGAATGTATTGGCACAGGAAACAACTTCTTGAGTATAACACCAGCAGCACAGACACTGAGATCGACAACTAATAAATGGGACCTCATGAAACTGAAAAGCTTCTGCAAGGCAAGGAACATTGTCAATAAGACAAAACCTGCAGCCTACAGAATGGAAAAAGATCTTCACCACCACCCCCCATTTGGCAGAAGGCTGATCTCCAAAATATATAAAGAACTCAAGAAGCTAGACATTAAAAAACCCCACAAAGAATCCAAATAAAAATAAGGTACAGACCTAAACGAAAATTCTCAATAGAAGAATCTCAAATGGCAGAGAAACACTTTAAGAAATGTTCAACATCCTTAGACATCAGGGAAATGCAAATCAAAAAGACTCTGAGATTCTATCTTATACTTGTCAAAATGGCTAAGATCAAAAACACAAATGACAGCTTATGATGGAGAGAATGTGGAGCAAGGGGACCACTTCTCCATTGCTGGTGAGAGTATAAACTTGTACAGCCACTTTGAAAATCAATACGGTGGTTTCTCAGAAAATTGGCAATTTACCTCAAAAAGCCATCGATATCACTCCCGGGCATATACCCAAAGGATGCTCAATCATGCCACAAGGACATGTGCTCAACTATATTCATAGCAGCTTTGTCATAACCAGAACCTGGAAACAACCTAGATGTCCCTCAACCAAAGAATGAATAAATGAAATATGGTACACTTATACTATGTAGCATTGCACAGCTGTTGAAGACAGAGTCAACAGGAAATTTGAAGGCAAATGGATAGAACTAGAAAAAAAATCATCCTGAGTGAGGTAACCCAGACCCAGAAAGACAAACATGGTGTGTAGTCACTCATAAGTGAATATTAGCTATAACGTAAAGGATAACCATGCTACAATTCACATTCCAGAAAGGCTAGACAAGGAGGGCCCAAGGTGGGATACATGGATATCCCTGGTAAGGGCAAACAGTAGGGATTTCCTGGATGGATTGGGGGTGGGCAGGCATGGGAACTTGAGGGGTCAGGCTTGGGGGAGTGGACTGGGAGAGTACTGAAAGAGATGGCTGGAAAGAGGGTGCATTTTGGGGTTAGGTAGAAACCTGATACAAGAAAACTCCCACGAATCTACAAGGATGACCCCAGCTAAGGCTCCTAGAAATAGTGGACGCATAGTCTGAACTGGTCTCCTGTGATCAGAGCAGTGACTACTCCAAGTGTCATCAGAGAGCCTTCATCCAGTAACTGATACAAACAGATGCAGAGACCCTCAGTCAAACATTAGGCTGAACTCGGGGAATCCTGCTAAAGGGAGGAAGGAGGGATTGTAGCTATATTAGTATTTTCTCCAAAGAACATATAAATATTAACACAAGTAGGTTAAAAATGAACAAATTTGAAATGATTCAGGAAGACCAGACACCCAATGCACTTAGCAAGGTTAGGTTAGGTGGTATGCCAAATGAATTGATGAAAGCATTCTGTGTTCAGGGCTTCCCGAATAACCATTTTTTCTCATGCTAGAGATTAAACCCAAGGCCTCGCACGTGTTCAGCAAACTTTACTCCCAGCCCCAGAGCTTGCTATGCTCAACTTCTACATGACTGCAGGAGAAATCCATGGAGCCCTTTAAAACAAAAACAAAACCATGTAAGCTTTGGCACTAACCGAGAGGAACAAACAACCATGTCTCAGTGTTGGCTGAAGAAAGCACACAGAGAACAACTTTGGAGTGTAGTCCCATGCGCACACACAACAGTGGGAGGAACCTCACACAAGGCCTGCATTCAGCTTATGTGCCCTTTCCCATCATTCCCACTCTCTAGGTTGTATGTGTGCACGTGTATGGTATGTGCTGTGCACATTTTATGTACTTGCTATGGTAGGTGGAGGTGTGTACGTCCCTGTGTATAAGCCAGAGGTCAGCGTCAAACGTCTCCTTCTTCACCTTTACTTCTTGAGACAGACTTTGCCATTAAACCTGAAGCTCATCAATTCAGATAGGACAGCTAGCTGGCTGAAGAAGTTCCAGGATCCCCCCCTGTCTCCACCTTGTCCCCCACCATGGGGATACAAGATATAAGACACCAAGTCTGGCTTTTTAATGTGCACTTTTAGGGACCCAACTCCTCATGCTTGTGTGGAAGACACTTCACGGACTGAGCCACCTCCCCACAAGGTTTTGCAATGCTTAATCTTTGGTTAAGAATTGCTGTGGAAATATTCTGTCTGTGCTGTGAAGGAAATTTTAAGTATGGATTTATTTGTATGATTTATGAGGCATAGAGAATAAGTTCACCTTTATAAGCTGCCAACACAGATGTCAGTTCACTAAAATATTATGCGTGATTTAGGTGAGAGAGCGCACAAAGGAATTTTATTTGGAAGACTGACTGAGGCCCTTTTGTCAGGGCGGCAGACCTGAAGTTTGTAAAACACAATGGGAATGCCTGAGCCCAGACATGAAGTAACCTTTTCAGAGCCCAAGGAGGAGAAGTAAGAGACAGGATAGGGCTGCTCCCAGCGGGAGCTTCTCGAGATATGCTCATCCCTGAGTTTCTCTGTTTGTCTGTCCCTGGGCTGCTGATCTAGAACACATCCTGATCAGCTGTCGCTGAGAGAGCCAGAGGTGGAGGAGAGGCTGTCCCTGCCTTTCTAATCCTTTCGATTCTAAACAGTAAAAACACGAACACCCCCCCTCCTAAATGGAGAATAGGAAGAAAAAATAATCAAAAACAGAGAACAGAAAGTCTTTGCTTTCCCTGGATACTAAACAGAAATATCCTAGGAACTGCCAATAATGGATAAAAATTACAGAATCTTAATTAGGGAGCTACAAATCCAAATCTCATGCAGTACCATTCACTTTTCATCTCTTGAATTCTATAGTGACGTGTGAAAAAGAATCTGTTAACTTCATGGTTTTAAAAATCTCCAATTTTAAATTGTGGCCATAACTGTAAAAATGAAGCCAGGGAATGTATACACAGGGCTGTCTGCACTCATTCTTTTATAAAGCACTTTCTGGGAAGCCACCAACTGCCAGCGTCCGGCCAGCACTTTAATAAACATCACTTTGTGTGCTGGTTTTAGTTTGGTTTGGTTTCCATACTTCTTAAGTCCACCCTGAGCAGTGACATATCTCAGAGGACACAATGCAAGGGAGCCGCCCCTCAGGAAGTGCGCTCACCTCTGTGGATTCAGATGTCGAACACTCAGGGCCCATGCCCGGTCCTCACTCGTTCCTAAGCACTGTGCGGAAGTGGGGCGGGAAGATCTCCACAACAGCTCTGTGAGTTAGAGACACTCGCTGCTCTAAGCCACCGTGAGATCACAGCAAGACACCCTGCTGTGCTGTACACCATAGGGTGTCTACACGCAACGGTGGTGTGCTCGCTACTGAACAATTGCAAGGTGGGTGTTCACCACAAGGAAATGACAAATGGGAAGATAACTGTGTTTAGCTTGACGCCAACGTTACGTCAATATACACATGTATCAACACATTACTTGATGCCCAGTTAATACAGAAAAAGAATTTCCATCAATGTCCTCCAAAGCCAGACACTCACCCCATCCTAGAACAGCGGGAAACAAATGAAACAGATGAAGAGCACAGACACACGGAAGGCACATGTTTTCCAACGCCATGCCTTACACGCCCCAAGACTCCTCTAATTCCACAGACGGTCTCTTTGTGTCTATAAGACACTAAAGCAACCTGAGGAAATCCCATTTCAGACCAAGGACAGTTTGTCTCACACAATGTGTCCTAAGGTCAAAGGGCACTGAACAGCGAGAGAAACACAGCCCCACTGAGACCGACTGTTCACTAATACACATGCCACTAACTCATGTGCCACACACACACGTCACCAGCACACATGCCACTAACGCACAGAGGTAGCACAGGTGGCCGAGCTTTACCTCCTCTTTAACAGATCATGAGTTTTTATCATTACCATTTTTGTGACACCCAAGATGAAGGTGAAGCCACGTTTAGGCTCCATCAAAGGTTGACTGTGTCTTTAGCACGACTCTGGATTCCCCCTGTGCAGACTGTCCATGAAAGGCATGTCATCAGAGGACAGTTCACCCCACCCAGGAACTGAAGTAGACCCCAGACTATGTCTCGCCTCTGCTACAGCCTGTACTACCTGACATTCCACAACACCACGGGGACCCCACACACCCTACACCACGGCCATTCTAAGACCCACATTTGATACTACTGAGAACTTGGGAAGCAATGAGATCAGGGCTGAGTCGTTACACCGTGCTTGCTTTCCTCAGTTTCCCTCTCTATTAACAGACAGAAGACGGCCTTAGCCTGTCACTGACCTTATGGAGGGCGGGAGCCAACACTGGAACCAGGAAGCCATTGTAGATGTAGCTGACGAGCTGAGAGCGGATCAAAGGGTGGGCCACCTGAGACAGAAGGACACAGGGCTCAATCTCTGCAATTCTTTAAAACCAAGCAGTTCTGTGCGTCTCTTACATCCAAAATGGAAACCCAAATTTGGGCCATGTTTTCACTTGTTAAATAATACTTCAGACCCCACGATGACTTGATTTTTTTTCAAATCTCTATTACAGTATAAACAGCTAAAGTTATACTTCCAAATATGGAAAAAATGTTAATTTTAAAGTTGATTTGAAAAAGACAATGAATAGACTATGTATAAATATTTATAAGTCCAGATGAATAAATTAGAAAGTATAATTCTTGCCCCTTAACTCCCTCGGGGCTCCATATCTACTCATGCTACATTTTTAAGAGCGTAGCTATAGAAAATGATAATTAAATGTGCTTATTTTGCTAACAGAGAACTTTGAAGATATAATTCCTGTTATTTATATTAGGGAGAAAAGAGCCTATAAAATGCTCTCATAAAAAAATGGACATTCATTCAAAAGCTGAAAACATTGCTGGTGATATTGAACGTCCCAAATTTGACTTTCAAAATACATGAGGACATGGACAAACCTTTACTAATATTTTTATAAGTAATCCTTTCAGGGGTTTCCTAACCCTAAATCACTACTTAAGTGTTTTAAAGTAATGTTTGCCTTTAGTTTGAAATAAAGACATTATTTCCCCACTCTTCACCATGCCCAGCTTTACTGAGAGGAAGAGGGAAAGAGTTTCAGTCAAACAGTAACATAAAAAGTGGTTTCTAGGGAAGTAAGGCAGCTGTTTAAATCACTGACAATCTCTCTGTACATCCCAAGAAGAGCTAATAGTAATTCCATCATCTTTATTCCCATACATTTCTGCAAGAAAATGTTGATAGTCTATAATATTAAAGGGGAAATAATTTAAAGTGTAATCCATTTATCTTAAATACAAATAAAAACTTCCTTTGACTTAGCAATAAAAATAAGATGGGAACTAAAGTAATTTATTTTCACTTTCCTCCAGAAGCTGTTTTCTTTATTTGGTAGAAAAACAGATTATAACTGACATTTCTCACCCTAAAAAAAAAAAATCACCATAAAACAAACCTGATTTCTTAATAAATCCAATATTAAGGTATTATGCTACATAGAAGAAATTTTGATGAAAACTTAGTACGCCCTTAAACATATATAAAATTGGATTTTTATTGAAAACAGTAACAAGAAATCCGACACTGAAAATCTAATCAAAAAGCCAAATATACAAGAGTTCAGTGGCGGTTTTTCCCCCTAAAGCAAGCCAATTTCAAAGCAAATTTAATTTGTGTAGCTAAGAAGATTGTTAACTTCTTCCAAATTCAATTGGGATAACAATATTCTTTATGTAGTGTGCACCATTAAGCAAAATAAAGTGTTTTCCTTGTAAGCTCCCAGGAAGAACTTGAAGTAAAAGGGTTATAATTTGGAGTACTTAAGCAGCCTAAAAATATCTATTTGATGATCCAGCCTGTGAACTTATTTTTGATGGGTAAGTGGATAATCAAAACAATAACACATTTTATAGAGAAAATAAAATCTTTCATTTGTTCTCAATTGAAACTTTCAGAAGTCTACCAAACGGTTTCACTCATTTCAGGATATTCAATGGGATTCAAGCAAAGCTTCATGATTCCACGAGCACATCTCAAAATCAAAGAAGGGCTCATTTAGAAGTCTGAATGAGGAGGGGTGCTCACGCACGCTGATCCCCAGCAAGGCTGGAGCTCTCAGCAGACTCTGACCCACCAGGGCTTGTGCTGCTGCCATGCAGTACCTGGATGACGGCGTTACAGAACTCCAGAGAGTTCATGAACTGCACGAGGGGGGGCAACAGGAGCCAGTCATCCTTCAGAAGGCAATGCCAGTCCTCACCCTTTTCTTCCAGCTTCGTGGGCAGGGACGAGTACAGGCCACTGAGTCCAGTTGCAAGTACCTGCATTCAGAAAAAAAAAAAAAATGTCTAAACAGTCTTTTCCGAAGTCCCTGAACAGCTCACAAGGATGCCTGTGTTACTGGTCCAAAGACCAAACGCAGAGTAGCAATAGAAGAAGGTAGCAACTAGCTAGGATGGTTTAATTCTGTTCTATGGATAGAATAAGAAGGCTATTCCCCAGCAGACAGCGAGGCAAAACCAGAGCTACTTAGCTACTAGTCAAGAGGTTGATGAGGGTGATGTATCTTTTATGTCAGGCACCATGATAAGCCAGGAGAGAAGCAAGTGAGAAGGCAAGACACAAAGATGAACAAAATATGAGTCTCATATCCAAGAAGTTCGGGGAAGGGATAAACTCACAAGAAACATGTTACAGCACAACTTGGAGAGAGCCAATAGAGAAGTGTGTCCGTGAGATTACTCCAGTCTAGGGGAGGCAGCCTTGGGTAGAGGTGGGCCAGGACGGAAGGCTCTGAGTAGTTTTGTGAGAGAGATTGCTTGTTTTTGTCAAGGATCACAACTGACACTTACTAGCAAGCTTACCTGGTATAAACCACTTCCATACATATTAGTTCCTCCAACCATCAGTAACAATGTAACAGAAAGAAAGAACTGGGCTGGGAGAAGAACGGTCACTGAGACTTCGTGACAGAAGTTCAAACAGAGCTAATGTGGAGTCTCAATGCAAAATGGATGAGGATTATCTAACCAAGACCTTCGGTTTTAAGTCAAAACTGGGATTTACTTTTTCCCTTTGCATCCAATTCTTAAAACTATGCTGACAGTATCTGGGGCCCAGCAAGTGAGATTAAGGACTTTAAACTGTCAAGTTCTCCGACTTGATGATTAAGAAATGGCTTTTAAAGAGGAGTGTAGAAAAGGATCGCTTCGTGCCAAGTGCTTACAGGATAGTTGGGCGGAGAGGCTGTGAATCTCACAGGGCCAGTGGCTTCCGCTAACCGTGCAGCGTCTCAGACAGCCCGACTTAGCCAATGTACAGAAGGACATGGACTGCACACAAGAAGTCAGCTTTAGGGCTGGAAAGATGGCTCAGAGCTAAGGATGCCTGATGTCTGACCACCTGAACTTTATCCCTGGGACCCGTGTGGGGGACAGAGAAAACTGACTCCTGCAAGCTGTTCTCTCGCCTCCACATCACGGCGTACCAGGGCATGTGCACGCCCACACACATACGCTCACAGGCACACATGATATAAATAAATAAATATCTAGTTAAAAATTGAAAGGTGGGGGGAAACAAAAAACAGAAGTTGATTACAAAAGACACCATTCTAGCACAGGTCCTGAAGGGACTCAAATGGATGGAAACATTCAAGAAAGTATTCTGAGTCAGAAGAAGAGGTAGCGGCGTACCTCATTGATCTTCCAACCAGTGAGAGACAAACAAGGAATTACAATACTGTTAGAAACATTCAAAACACACAATAGGACATTTAGGATGCTTCCAATATACAAAAGCTCTTCACTCTGACCTGAGGGTAGGGATGAAAATGGGAACTGGTCTCAGACCGCTAAAGAGTAAACAGGAGCAAGCCAGAAAATGAGGCGTGGAAGGAAAAATATTTCAGGCAGAGGAAAACCTGTACAAGGGCTGAATGGAGAAAGAAGAGAAGATACCCTCAAGACCAAGAAGCCCAGCGCTGTCAGAGCAGAGAGGGCTGACCACACCAAAGTAAATACGAGCCACATCCTGCAGGGTTCTACCGTGCTGCACAAAAGGCTCCTGAGACTTCTGGGTAGAGAGCCCTACAGACAGCTGTGTGGGTCTGATGCCTGCGAGGGTGCTCTGGGCTAGAGCCATCGTGTGAAAGGGTCACTCAAGCATAAAACCAAAGAGGAATAGGAGAGGAAGACCATGAAAAGACAAGTCAAACACACACACACACACACACACACACACACACAGAGAGAGAGAGAGAGAGAGAGAGACTGGCATGGGGAACAAAACACAGAGAAGCCTTGCAGCCAGTCTAGGGAGAAATGTCCATGGACCTACAGCTACCTCTCCTTTCACTTGGTGAGACAGTCACCTCTCTGGCATGCACTAGCTTACGCTCTGTCGTCTCTGTCTCCTGATTAGACCTGGTCACATCAATCTATACCGCAGATATGGATGATTGATACAATCAGGTGTGTTGAGTCTTGATTGTGACCTTCCAAGAGTAACACAATGACTTCAGGGATAAGGGAGTGCACGTCGAAGAGGTCTTAGCACAAAGAAACCTGAAGAAGCCTTAGGAGAAGCTAAGAGCTGAGATGACATAGAATAAAGGACAATGGGAGAACAGATGGACATATCAACACTATAAATATACAGATATACCTTTGTTCTATTTCCTAATAACTTTTAGCCACTCATACATTAACTAACTCATTAATAAGAAAAATCTTGACTACTTAATTTCAGGTTTGTTGCTAAGTATAGGAAACAAAACAGTAAGCAAGATTGATCTTTTATCTCTTCAAATATCGGGGCATCTGTGGTCCCCAAGGAAGATGTCCTCTATTTAAAATACTTAATTCCTTGTCAGCATAACAATACAAATCACTTTAACACTATTTTTGAGTGTGACCCAAATGAGTTATCTGTTATAAATTAGAAACCTCTGGCAAAAGCATCTGGAGCCCAAAGTCCTCCTAAGAAGAGAAGTCTAATCTTGATGCTACATTTTAAAAGTCAATTACATTTGCTAACTCATGCTAAATTAACCACAGAACAAAGACTTTAATTCTGTGTTCTCCTGGTTTCTAAACCACTTTGAGACTCTGAAGATGAATTCATAAAGACAAGCTTAATTTGTCTGACTAAAAAGCTGGGAATAACTATTCAGTATATCAATATAATTACAGCAACATTAATTTTCAAATTACATACATCAGTGGCAGTAATTAAAAATAACACACACCTAATACTCACTTTTTAAGTGAGTTTTCCAAAAGGGCATGGCTGGGGTGTGAACAGCAGGAAGCCTGCCCAGACATAAAGACACACCCCATGCAGACGTGACAGCTGGTAGGGCAGGGTGTCCCCACCATGTCTCTGACACTGTAAGACAGGGCTAGGAAATAGCCCAGCTATTTTCCTCAGAGTGGAAAAAAAATAAAAAAATATTTCGCAAAATAAAAAGCACTACACATTCTTTGGACAGGACTGTGAGTCTTCACATGCATTGACAATTGCATCCCTTCCAAGGCTCTGAGTTCAGATTCATTTATGCAGATTACACACGGTTCTAGAACATGGGCTGTGGGCCGTGCATAGGCAGGGAACAAGCCAGGCCAGGAGAGACGGAGAGGCCCGCTTATGATCACAAACAGGACCCTCGAGAATTCGGAGGTGCTGAGAGAGCAGGGCCAAAGGAAAGAAGTAGCAAGAGGAGAAGTGCGGGCGGTTCTTGTTTCAGTTTTGTTTTGTTTCTAGGTTCAAGAACTAACATCAGGAGAGATTTACTTGTAAATTTCACTGTGTATCTTGAAAACTAAATTATAAAAAGGTGAATTTATCTGCATTCAATGGCTAATTAAAAATAAGAGGCTCATCTACTCTTTTAGCCTTTTATTGATTCAGACCACAAAATTGTAAAACATTGTTTATTCTTAATACATTAAATATTAACCAAGTACTTGCCACTTGTCATCTCCCTAAAGTACCCTTGAGTGATGTTATCAGGGGCTAAGGAGGTGACCCAGCAGGTAAAGTGCTCGCTCCACAAGCATCAACTTCCTGTTCTTTGATCTCCAGCACCCACACAAAAGCCAAGGAGGTGTGATCTCCAGCACCCACACAAAAGCCAAGGAGGTGTGGTAGCTGCAACTCCAGAGCTCAGAAAGTGGAGCCAGGCCATCCCCAGAGCAAACTGGACAGCTAGACTAGCCAAAATGGCAATAACTAGCTTCAGTTCAAAGACTCTGTCTCAGTGGATGAGGTAGAGTGATCAGGGAAGAAAGCTGATTTCAAACACAGGGTGTGTGTGTGTGTGTGTGTGTGTGTGTGTGTGTGAAGGAAGGACTACCATACAGGACCGTATGGATAACAGCAGTGAGAAGCACCAACTTCTTCACAGTCTGGTGTGGTTAAGCTGCAATAGCAGCTTTAGTATCCGACAAATGTGGTTTTGAGCCAGACTCCGCCAATAACTGGAAGTTGTTGAACTCTCTAAACTTAAAGGAGCTATTGTAAGGATTTAAGAAAAGGCCCCATGCAAGATTAGTGCAATAGTTTGCACGTGGTGATGGAGGAAGGACAAGCCATGCACACAGCACCAAGCAAGCTAAAGTCAATCTTTAAACATCCCGCAGTTCTCCGTTCATTTTAGCAAATACGACTTTTAGCAGATGGCTTTGGTGGGAAGCTAGCAGCAAAACACCTGGTCGAGACCATTTGATACAGCTTGCCAAAATAAAAGGCCTCATAAATTCTGGATATGTGATAAAGAACTCCCTACCTGTGGCTCTGTACCTAAAGGTCACCTGCTCTGATTTGCATGGCTTGATTCATGTCTGCGAGGCTGTGTGCTCCTTACCAACATGTGATAAATGGTCTAAGTGTAACCATCTACATTTGCTTAGAGGGGGTGGGGGGTGATCATTTAGTGCCCAGCCATTTGTTGGTACCAGATTGTTCTCAGGGCATCTGTATTCTTCTCCTTTTCTTAAGAATCAAGAAATGAGAGAGCAGCCGGGTGGTGGTGGCGCACGCTTTTAATCCCAGCACTCGGGAGGCAGAGGCAGGCGGATCTCTGTGAGTTCAAGACCAGCCTGGTCTACAAGAGCTAGCTCCAGGACAGTCTCTGAAGCCACAGAGAAACCCTGTCTCAAAAAACCAAAAAAAAAAAAAAAAAAAAAAAAAGAAAGAAAGAAAGAAATGAGAGAGCAGAACCAGTCAGCTCTTCCTATCAACTCTGAAGACAAAAGTCTCCAAAAGGGGTCCAGTTTGCTAAGAGAGTCAATGCTCTTCCGACAGCCTGATGTTAACACGCTTTGACAATCATACTAATTAGAGAAAGTTCTTTGTCAATTGTGGCCCTTAGCTGGTTGGCTAATAGAGTATGCTTTTATCTGCAACATAAAGGGTTTTTTATTTTAATTATGTTGTCAGATGTAATTATGGAAAACTGGGTATAAATGAAATTATGGGCTCTATCCTGAGGGGCAACCTAACCCAAGAAACTTGTCTTCCACTTTAGCAAATAAGGTCAGCTGGCAATGTTGTTTTTCCTCCACTTTTAATGAACTGTATAACGTTTTAAAATGCATTTTTATAAAGGCAACAATTAGTGAAATCAGCTCAAACACAGTTAATGGAAATTTAAACATGAAAACTACACCATATTCTTCTCCCAATACAGTTGAATTTTTTGATTATGAAATATTATTACAGACAAGCAGAATATGATAGGCTCGAGAACCACCGCGATATTTATCAGACGTTATCATTTTGCTTCTTCAGAGTATTCTGCATGCTTTTCAAAAACCGGTAGAGCCGCAGTTGGGGCGTGGGGCTGAGGGACAGCGTGCATGCATGAGGGTCTGGGTTCAACCAATCCACAGTGCCAACAAACAGAACAAATCCTGCGCTATTCCCACGGCCGTCCTCTCCCTTTCTGCCCCACCTCAAGGCTAACTCGAGTCCTGACATTAATACATATTATTCTTGTTCTTGGTTTTGTCTTTGTTTGGTTAGTTTTTGCTTGTTTGCTTGATTTGTGTTTTTTTACTTAAACTATGTGTGTGTCCAGAAAAAAAAAAGGTACCATTCTAAAGCCTTATGTAAATTTTATGTAAATGTTAAAAATGGTAGGTTGCACTTTGCTGTTTATTCGTCATGCAACATGCTTTTAGATTTGTCGATCTTCATACATGTAGGTGTAGCTACATACTAACAGACATTATCATGGTCTAATAATCTTTTGTTTCATACATTTCAACTTTTATTTTCTTTAAATCACTGTTCAACTGAACATACCTGTGACAATATTTGTAAGTAAAGCTTCGGGGTCACACAATATGCAAATATTTGATGTTAGTGACCAAAATTATATTGCTTCCCTAAACATATATCAACTTATGTTCTCAGAAGTTCTTGTCTTTTCTGTATCTTGAAACACTTGGGCACATTACAGTTTTTCAAAATACACAATCCAAATAAGAATTCACTCTTGCTGTACAAATATACAATGTGTGGCTTTGAGCAAATATACAATGGTATGCATCCACGCTAACGTTTCTGCTTCCCTAAAAATCCCCCATGTTTTCCTGCCTACTTTGAAAGATGCTTCTCTTTCTACCGATATCACAGAGGTTTTCTCTCTAGCATGTCATCTAGTGTATTCGGACAACACGCATCCTTTTCAGACTGTCTTCTTTCAGCGTGGTTGTATGTGCTTACGGCTCCCATGGTCTTTTCGGGTCTTGTTAGGTCATCTCAACATCTGGATGGGTCAGTTTTTATTCACCTAGTAAGGGTGCTATCTTGGTTGCTTCTACAATTAAAACTATGAATAAAGCCACTAGAATGATCCATGTTCAGGTTTTTGTATGTAAGTTTTAACTCCTTGGTGTAATACCAAGGAAAGCATATGATAAAAGCATGTTTTATAAGAAACTGTCAAGACTGGAAAGATAGCCCAGTGTTTAAGAACACTGAATGTTCTTCCAGAGGACCTGGGTTCAATTCCCAGAACAAACAGGATGATTCACGACCCCTGTAATTTCAGTTCTAGAGGACTGAATGCTGTCTTCTGACCTCTACAGGCACTGCATGCAAGCACAGACACACATACAGGTAAAATATTCATATATTTGAAAATGAATACATAAATAAACCACTTTAAAAAGAAAACTATCAATCTGTCTCCAAAGCAGCTGTACCAAATTGCATCCCCACCAGTAATTAAAACGAATTCCTATTTCCACATCCTTGCCTGCACTTGGTATTGTCCGTATGGTCTGTGAATACTGGCTGCAAGTGAACCCCTCTTCACAAGTATCATATCTTCATGCTCAGCAGACACGCCCATCCACCACATATATTTCTAAATGTTCTCTAGGGAGTGTTTCTCCTGGTCTAAAATCACCCATACGATGTTTAATAACAATAACAAAAAATCTTATCTACCCATAGCAACTTGCCTTGCCTTGTCCAACAAAACTCACCAGGGCTCTCCTAGCTATTCCATGTACATAAGGCTACATGATTTATAAAGACTGATAGAAGAATAGACAACAGCAATGTCCACTGAGCTTAGGAAGCATTGATAGCTATTGCCCAACCACCTAACACCCAGATCCCTCAGAGACCTACGAAGCCCTGAAAATTACATACTGTTCCCATCTTTTCCTGGTGCTGAGCATTGGCTACTCCAACACACACCATTTTTGTCTCACCCCACAGATTAAGAAACTATACAAAGAAGAGAATTTTTCGTTACTGCAAATACATATTCGTTTTTCAATAAAATCAGTGCTACAGGCCAACAACTAACACTCGTTATCTTGCTGAGAAACAAATTAATTTATGAAAGTAGCTGTGAGGCGTCTTACCACATGCCTTGACTCAGTGGAGCAAAGTCAACCTGAAAGTCTATGAATTTTAAAAGTGCAGGCTTTACCAACCTCTACGCATATACTCTACGACGAAATAAAAAGTGTTCCCAACACAATAAAAATGAATTAAGAAATGCTCGCAAGTCCAGAGGTAAATTTTGAGCTGCTACTACTCATATTTTATACTACTCATATATTTTAGCACTGAAACTTAAATACCTCTGCTGCCGCCAAGCAAGTTCCTCTGAACGTCTTTCTATGGAAGGTACAACTTCAAATAAATGGAACAAAGGCATTTACTATTGGCACATGAGCAGAAAGAAGGGAGCTGGAAGGAAAGCACAGCAAGGGAGGGGACTTACTGGGCAGAAGTAGGTATTCTCCACAATGTGATTGGCCACCATGCTGTTCTCCGCGGAGAGAGACATGATAAACAGCAAAGCATCCCGAGCTTGCTGGCCTACTGTGCCCTCTCGATGAATGAAGGGTATCAGAAGAGAGAAGATGAGGAAGTTGGCGGCCCCTTGGTCCTCACTGGTGTGGAAGAAGAGCTCCAGAATGGACGGGTCTTTGGCAAGGATGGAGCAGAGCTGGTTGAGCAGGACAACCAGCTTTCCCTCCACGGCTGGGGTGGTTGTACCCGAACAGGAGCTCAGCAGCATCATCAGGGGCTTCAGGATGGGCTTATGGTGCAGCAGGGGCTGGTACGACTGCGTGACCAGCATCTCGTACATCTTCAGCTGCTCCAGTTTGGTTTCGTCGGTGAATTCCCGCCTCAGGCTCCAGAGGAAGAGCTTTTCCATGATATTCTCACAGACCACAAACTCCAGAATTGGCCCCATGGCAGCATCCTTGGCTTGTTCTTCAATGAGCAGGAACAGCATGTGTTCCACATAGTTCTGCACAGCGCTGGCCTCATCTGGAGGGATGGATCCATATTTTGCCTGGGTGTTCTTCAAAGGGTCATGCTTCTCTAAGATCTTCACAACCTGCAACATATCAACCACCTGTCACCTGCTGCCGCTCACCATAGTTCCCCAAAACACACTGTTTTTCATTTTTACCAGATTGACACAAAAACACAGGAGCCAAATACCTATAGCTATCAAATATGCTAAAAGTACAAAAGTTAAGAAAAGCAAAAAATTGCAAAAGTAGTAAGTACTTTTGTGTTCAAAGAGAAAAAAAAAAACAAGTTACTTTCCCTCTAAACCATGTATAACACAACACCGCCTTTTAAGTTTCAAATGCATTAAACAAGTAAAAGTTAACATGGCTACCCATATTCTCCCATAAAGCAATTGTTCTGAAGACATTTGCAGAGCAACGGAAGTCCTTACATGCTCTTGACAAACACTATGCCCCCCCTTCTCCACCTGGAGGGGCACAGCAATAGGAGCGTCAAGAGGAAAGTAAGAAACTGTAGGCTAGCACAAGTAGAATCAATTCTAACAGAAGGCACAAACACAAGAGCCAAAATCTGGACTATGAGCATCTTGTTCTTTAAGCCAAAATAAATAAATAAGCAAATAAATAAATGCCTCTCTGAGGTAATGAATTACAAAATAAATTTCTTAAGTTTGGAGTGATACGAAAGTTTTGGATATTGTGGTAAGAACAGTCAATGAAACAAAATTAGGCACCACCTAACACATGGCTAAGGTAGATACATTTTGTTCAGTATCCCGATAGGTCATGCCACATCCTGGTCTATTTCCCTTCCTTCCCAGTTTCTGACCTCACTCTGCCCACTGATACTTCTACTTGGGCACCTGGAAATTTGAGCCATTTTATATCTTAATTTCCATTTACCTCAGTGACATGGGCGTCCATGATAACCCACCCATTTTCCTCCCTTTCAAACACTGCACCTGGTATTTTTAAACCACCTGACATTTTATTAGCGACTCTATCTTTGCTTCTGTTTGCCTTTCTGAACAGCATCTAAGGCAATATTTGCCTTCGGTGGTTCCCTCCTGGCCCAGTTCTATGATGTGTTGCTACATGTTATGTATTTAGGTAACAGGTTTTTTTTTTTTTTTGAGTTGTTGGGGAAGCTGGCAAATATACAATGTCATGTCAGCATGCATGAGCAATCAAGGAAATTATTTCTCAAGAAAACGTCTTCATTTCTCATCTGTCAAAATCGTGAGAAAGGAATCTTTGTGGACCAGGTAAGTATATCCTGACAGAATAGATGCATTTCCACACGATCTGTGATCTCTATCAATTTTCATCATAAAGTTGATAATACTGTTTCACAGAGGGAAAAGTGACCCCAACACTTGAGCTGACACTTTTTTTCATGGGGAAAAGCATTTCTTGAACAGCTACCCAAATGATATATGGACTGGTGCCCATGATATGATATATATGGAGCCCATGGACTGGTGACCACAAGGCAGCTACTGGACATCCTCTGCCACAAACTTCTGAGAGCACTTGTTGTCCTGTACATTCTCAGGTGCTGCAGAATTGAGAACATCTCCAGAGAGGAACACGGTAACACACTGGTCCTAAAGGGGCTTTTACTTCAACACCATACTTTCTCCAGCCCCCGAAGTCCCTAACCTGAAGGTTTTGCCTTCTCAAGAACAAACTGACTTGTGCTTTGTCGGTGCTGATTTCAAAGTCCATGTGCTGAGTCTACCTGTGAGGACTTATTTACAGCTAGGCCTCCGGGTAAAATGTGGTTACATTTTCCACTCTGTTCAGTCTGTGCAAACTGCCTAAAACTGAGACTGCTTTATAGACGGGTAGTGGCATGCCAAATCACCTCAGCCTTTCTAAAAAATAATCCAGCAATATGTAACAACGGTTATGAAATTGTTCTTGACCTCAGACTAATCTGAGTTGAGGGGAACTGCCTAAAATGTTTGTGTCAACATTCTTTTCCAATAATGAGAAATAGAAACACTATTGACCCGGACGGTCAAGAATAAGAGAATTATAACCAAAACATACCACCATACAATATAACTATTGTTACACAAGTGAATCATATTATCACACACTAATTATTTACATATATGTATAAACATGTATTTGTATATACATACATGTATATATAAGTATATATGTAAATAATTTGCTAAAAGGAAACACAGGGGCTAGAGAGATGGCCCATCAGTTTAGCGCACTGGCTGCTCTTGCAAAGGATCCAGTTCAGAGATGGAGTGGGGAGGACCTTGGACTTCCCACAGGGCAGGGTAACCTGCCCTCTCTTAGGACTGGAAGGGGAGGGGAGAGTGTAGATGGGGGAGCGGGAGGGAAATGGGAGGAGGGGAGGAAGTGGAAATTTTGAATGGTATTATTCATAAAGAAATAAAAATTTAAAAAAAAGATCAGTTCAGTTCCTTAAATTCACATAGCAGTTCAAAGCCCCCTGTAACTCAAGTTATTAAAACCCCAATTCTCTAGAATGCCTAAGTGATATAAATTTATAGATATACACTTATGCTATACATATTTAATCAAATACTTATTGTGTATCTAATATATATATGTAATATTCAGCAAAACAGTTCATACAACCACAAATCACACTCTTCTCATTCATTAACTTGTATTTATATGTATTTGTATTATTCCAAGAATTCTACTACTGAGCTTCATTTCCAGACCTATTGGAAAATATCTTTAAAGAAGAACCAAGCTGAGAATCATGGTGCACACCTTTAATCCCAGCATTTTGGAGGCGAAGGCAGGTGGATCTCTGTGAGTTCAAGGCTGGCAGGTCTACACAGTGAGTTCCAAACTAGCCAGAGCTACATAAAGAGACCCCATCTCTGAGAGGGAGGGAGGGAGGGAGGGAAGGAGGGAGGGAGGGAGGGAGGGAGAAAGGGAGGGAGGGAGAAGAACCAAGATCTGTATGACAGAATGAACACCGTGTAACCGCTTTTAGTTCTATAATTTATGTTTTAAAGTGTGTGTGTGTGTGTGTGTGTGTGTGTGTGTGTAGCTGTGTGTGTGTGTGCAAGCCGGTACCTGTGGCAGTCAGAAGGTGTCACATCCCCTAGAGCCAAAGTTACGGGCACTAGTGAGCTACCTGATGTGGGTACTGGCAACTGAATTCTGGTCCTCTGCAAGAGCAGCGCGTACTCTTAAACATGGAGCCATCCCTAGCTTTTAAGCCATTCGGCAGCTTTTAAAATTAAGTAAGTTAGCTCTCCTTAGTGCAGCCCCTTTCTACAGCCTTCTGGGTAAGTGGGCAGAGAAACCTGAGAGCACAATTTTAATAATCCCCAGAGATAAAAGGTTTGCTGACCAGGAAGGGAGAGACACCTTGGACTCCCTTTGCTAGCCTGCACCTCTTGCCTGTAGTCTCAGTGCACAGGAAATGGGCGTGTTATAACCAAGGCCGTGAGTCACAGGGCGCCCAAGTTTAGCAAGTGCTGGCTGTCTTTGTGCCCATGATTTACAAATGCTGAGCCTTGCTTCTCAGGAGGTGCTTCCCAGGCTCCCTCTCCTTCCCTTCCCTGCCAGCAGACATACCTGTAACTGGCATTTCAGGTGGGTTCTGAGGCCACACCTGGGCCTGGCTCAGACCACAGCAGGAGCCTTAGAAACTCCCAAGCAGTAGAAACTCCCAAACAGGAGCTCAGTCTGCGCTGAGACACCAAAGAGCTCCTGTCCAAATGGCGCCACTTCCTCTCAGTGCTGCAGGGTGACCCCTGGTGTGACCTGGACTCTCCTTATCTTTTCCTTGTGTGCCTTTCTGTCACATGACAGCTACCAAACCCTCACATTCTTGCCTCTGGTTTCTCTGCTTGCTGCCTAGTTTTTCCTCCTGTTCTGACTCCAACCCTCTAGACTGGCCGGTGGTGAGGCTGCATACAGCGCCTCCTGCAGGCTCAGCCCTTGCTGTGACTATCTGCTATGTTACCCAACCAAGCCTCTTCTCAGGTGTTGACCCTCAGTCCTGGGGATTCCAATCAGAAGGGAAAACTGAGCTAATAAGGCTGGAAGAGCCATAGCAGGAAAGAGACTAAAAGCAAACAAAGTATTCTTTGTAAACATTTCATTACAAAACAAGTCCACTATATTAAGCTGAAAATCATATTTAATAAACTAGCACATGGTAAAAGCCCACATTCATGAAGTAAACCAGCTCATTGCTAGAAGGCATGTGGGGGTGGAATGTGAGCCTGGATCATATTTGGTTCCATATATAAATTAATATAATTTAAAAGTAAACGCAAAATGAGCAGTATGAATAGTGGCTTTCAAATTACCATCAGATCCAAACAGTTAAATTCA
This sequence comes from Arvicola amphibius, assembly GCF_903992535.2. Classification (NCBI taxonomy): domain Eukaryota; kingdom Metazoa; phylum Chordata; class Mammalia; order Rodentia; family Cricetidae; genus Arvicola; species Arvicola amphibius. Next base: position 1,189,744 of record NC_052057.2, on the reverse strand, counting down.
ACCTAATTTCAAAGCCATTTGACCTTTAGATAGCAGTGCTACTAAGGATAAAATTTTAAAATAGCCTATTTCTTTCAGAAGAAATATCAGGTGTTCCCTACTCTTGGTCTCTAATAATGGCTCCATCTGTCAGTGATAATGGGCCTGAATGTTAAAGTGATAAATTCTAAAAGGAAACAATGGAAAGGTACACGTTAATCACATAATTTCACCTCGTGCTAACAAGGGACCATCTTTTGTGACAAACACAAGTGTTTCTCTGTCAGGAGATCTGCTCCAGTCCAAACTTCCATTGCTCTCTGCCTCTGACACAGGGAATCACGCCACTTTGGCTAGAGTTGCCTATTTCAAGAAAGCCACATGAGGAAAACTCGCAGTTCTGAAACCTTTGGAATGCCAATCTAAAGTGACGGTTGTAGAAAAACTTAAGTTATTACGTGACATTTCCACTGCACAGAAAGGAAGGGAGGATTTAACTGGCATGGGCCAAATTATATTGTATGTACCGGATAACGACAACAGAAGTTAAGTTTACACTGTCTCCCTGTCATTCCTTAACGGCTGAGCTTTGAATATTCCTTGAGTACCTGTCTCTACAGGGTCTTACCAGGGCCACAAGCCAGCTGACCACATAAACGCCTGCCCCCTTCCAGCCCAGCTGCTTACCCTCATGCTGCCTGCCTGCCTGCCTGCCTCCCTGCTTGCTTGCTTTCTTTCTTCCTTTCCTTCCTTCCTTCCTTCCTTCCTTCCTTCCTTCCTTCCTTCCTTCCTTCCTTCCTTCCTTCCTTCCTTCCTCCCTTCCTCCTTCCCTCCCTCCCTCTCTCTTCCTTCTTTTCTCCCTCCTTCTTCCCCCTCCCTCTCTCCTCCCTTCCTATCTGTCTGCCTTCCCTTCTTTTCAGAACTAGAGATTGAACTCAGGCCCTGCCCTGCACTGGACAAGCAAGCGCTCTACACTAAAGCTATAACCTCAATCTTTTGTTTTATTGTCCCTGCTATTTGTCTGCTCTGGCTTTTAGGACAGAATCTAAGTTGCCTGGGGTGGCCTTGAACTTGCTATGCAGCCCAGGCTTCTCTTGAATTTGCAGTCTTCTTGAATAGTTGGAATTACAAGCATGTGCCATCATGCTTGACTTTAATTTTTCTAATATTAAAACTATAATCCCCTTGTAAAATGTGCTTACTTAATCCACTTGCATACAATCAGCTCTAGCCAAAAGCTGCACAGACTTGTCTGAATCTGGGTTTTTAAAACATAATAAAGGCAGGGTGTGGTAGTAACACCTATAATCCCAACACTTTATTAGAGGCAAAAGGACCAAGAGTTCAAAGCCAATGTGAGCTCTAAGAGACCGTGCTCAAAAAACAAAAAGGGGAAAACTGTTACTGCTGTTTTGCTAAGTGGATATTAAATGGGCATATTGCTTGCTAATTATGTATGCCACTGTCAGTTTTTTTTACAGGGGTCAATAGGAGAGGAGAACAAAACAGAGCGGTGAGAGGTGAATATGATTAAAAACATATTACATATATGAAAATATAATGAAACTCACTACTATGCATAATTAATACACACTGTCTTAGAGTGTCTGTTGCAGTAAAAAAAAAACAAATAAAACAACAACTACTACCATGACTATAAGCAATGTGGGGAGGAGAAGTGTTCTTTCATCTTACAGTGTGTGGTACATCATCCAAAGTCAGGGAAGGAAGTCAAGGCAGGAACCTGAAGGCGGGAGCTGTTGCAGAGCCATGTGGGAACACAGCTTACTGGCTTGCTCAGCCTGCTTTCTTACACAGCCTAGGACTAGGACCAAGAGTAGTATGGCCCATAGTGAGCCTTCCTACATCAATCGTTAATTAGAAAAGACACTAGAGTTGCTCACACACAGGTCTCACAGAGGCATTTTCTCAATCGCAAGGCCTTCTTCCCAATAATTCTAACTTGTGTCAAGTTCATAATAACCCAGCCAGGACTCTTCATAGTAAACCCCCCATTTTCAAAGATAAGAGCTATGGAAAGAACATAGGAAGGAAGAGCTATGTAAAAGTGCTGAACGGAGCGTTAGCCTCAGCCGTATCACAGATCACTCTTTAGAGAGTACACAGCAGGAGAGCTGCCTACACTGTAGCAGGCTCATCCTCTTTAGGGTCTTCCAGGAGCCCCAGCTGATGGCACTCCCTCAAGAAGCATGGGTTTTGTCCACTTTCAGCTGTCATGGTTAAGGCCACTCGAAAAGCTGGAAAGAGACACAAGTGCTTAAAATGTTGGAGGACATCAATTTTCTAAGATATTCAGAAGATTAATCAGAGCTTTCGAAGCTTTCCACATCCCCAAGGCTTTCAGTGTTCTCTGTCATTTAGTCTGTGACAAGATGCAAACCAAAAGCAAGCTAAACAGAGCAAGGAAATAAAAATGCAAATACACATGCCAAGTCCATGCATTATGTCCTATATTTTCTTAACGGATTCGGGGCACTCAGAGTGCTACACTGTACTAGCCCTAAAACCCAGCCTCTAGTTTTCACTGCTGTGGAAAGGTGTTTAACATAAACAATCTACAGTCCTCCATTTTTTTTCTCACTGCCATCCCATCCTGAGACAGAATAGCCACTGTTCTTTCTTCCTCAAGTGTCATGACTGTCATATGGTCCTGGTATTTCCTTGCTTGCTTTTGCACAGGGTTTCACTATTAGTCCAGGCCAGCCTTAAATTCATGATCTTCCTGCCTCAGCCACCCAAGGGCTAGCATTGTAGACATGTACTGTCATGCCCATCTTTCTCTAATATTTTTTGTTTGTTTTATTTGGTTTGGTTTTTTGTTGAGACAGGATTTCTCTGAGTAACAGCCCTAGCTGTCCTGTACTAGATCCTGTAGACTAGGCTGGCCTTGAACTCACAGAGATCAGCCTGTCTCAGCTTCCCAAATGCTGGGATTTGTGCCACCACTGCCCAGCTGCTTTCTCTAATTTTTAAAAAATAATTTTCTCTGTATATAATAGAGGAAGGTCTATATAGTCACAAAGTATAAATAAATGCAATAAAATAAGCAAAATAATCTCAAAAAACAGCTTTTTTGGAATATAAAATTTTTGGTAAAAAGAAGACCTACATTATTTTTTAGATGGATATAAATGAATTGTTTTGTTTTTTTGTTTATTTTTTGAGACAGGGCCTTGCTATGTAGACCAATCTAGCCCTGGAACTCACTAAATAGTCTAGTCTGACTCTGAACTCCTGATCTTCCTGCTTTTGAGGCCAAAGTAATAGAAATACAGACATACAGACATAAACCTCCTTGCCTAGCTTCTTCCAATTACCCCTTTCCTCTGTTCTGCTTAATAAAAGTAAGGACACAGTGACTATTACAAGGTCCACGTAGTCACAAAGTATAAGCATGTCATGGAAAGTAACCAATAGGTAGGTGGTATAATTCACCAGCCAGTCTACTGGAACAATTTATTATCTGATAAGTCAGTGATCCCTTCCATTTGAACCCTCCTCCATTCAGAAAATGAGAAGATAGTGAAGAGATAAGAAGCAATAACCTGCCATATTATAAATTGTTTTTGCAAATGACTATAGAAATCTAACATGGGTACATAGTCATCCTTATCCCTAAAGGCAAGTTCAAAGATCTTCTTAGAAGCATATTATACAGTGGTTTAAAGTTAGTGCGTGTTTAAAGTGGCTTCCTAAATTGCCTGGCTCTTCTAAGGTCGTGTTTCTTATTCCTTGCCTTGCTGATCAGCAGTTTGTTGAGATATGTCATACTCTGTTATGGGCACCAGAAACACAAATACATCACTGAAAGCCTCTGATGTTCAGGAGCTTCTCAATGATGTTGGAGAGAAGTTACCAATATATATATACCGTTGTAAGATAAGGAGTCTGATGGAACAGGAGAAGAGTGTGTGGCGATGGTGAGCACAGAGAGAAAACATGAAGGAGAGCTGAGAGAATGTCTGGAGGAAATGACGTCCCTAATGTGTCCTGTAGAGGCAGCATTGCACCAGTTGGAGGAGCACGCAAGCAGAAAGAGCAGCAACCACTGCAGGCACAGAGGCATGAAACTACAGGACATCTGCCAAGGATGACGGTGGACACACATGCAGAGCAGTCCCAGAAGCTAGGATCTAAGGAACCGTCTGTGCCATCTTGGCCTGTGGGTGGCTTATGCCATTGGAACATCCAACTAGATAGATCTATAACAGATAGTTCTGGATCTTAGGTCTATTATTCTGGTGATTTAAGATACAAGATGACCACTCAAGAAGGTGAGAGGAAGCATGGGCCAGGCCAGCTTCCTAAACCTACATTCTCTGGTCACTATTAGGAAGATTACTCCTGGGTATCTACAGAGCACCCGTCTATCATGACATCATGGACAGGGTGGGTTGGGAATTCAAGTGTACTACCAGGCCACTTAAGGTATCACCCATGGAATGATGGACTGCCTTAGATATGACCCAAGTTAGTTATAGAGCTAGCTGCCCTGGACAGTAGAGGCCAAGACAGAAAGCAACCACCCTTCTCTCTCCGTCCATGTTAGCTCTGTAACTCAAGCTCTGGCGTAGAAGCGACTCATAAATAGTATGCCAGAGGCTGTCAAATGCATGTCAGTGATGTTGAATTTATACTGAAGTATCCTAACAAAGATGAATTCTAGATAGTACAGACTTTCACTGCCTTCATTTTTCCTAATTTATGGTATACAGAAGTATTGTACTGAGCTGTTAATGGCACACTCCAATGAATACCATGTGGCTGTTCAGTCCTGACTCTGCCACATTTCCTAGAGACCTCTCAGGTTGCCTTGGTAGCCTCGGGGGGCGGGGGAGGGGGTTTGCAGGCTGTAGTCACAGTAGGCACAGAGATACACATGTCACAGATGAGATTGTTTCCCCTGAGTTTGCTGTTAGCCACCCCAGCAGAAGTCACAGTGAAGAGCCAAGTCCAGAGGCGGATGCACAACCCAGTTCTGACAGCTGAGGGACTCACTCGCAGCTCACATCTCTGCCTTGCCCTCAATTTTTGCCTTCCCCACCTTCTTTCTCACCAACAAAAAAGTCAAAACTGAGTATTTATCACCAATATTACTCTTAAAATATTCCCTTCCTCTGACATGAAAACTTTTCCATAGCCAACTGTCCAAACTACAACTCTCTTCAGCACTCCCACCCACAGCAGTCCCTTTCTTGACTTAATTCCTATAGCTGCCCCACCGAAGATGCTTCAGGGATGTCCTTGAACTGTTGGCTAACTCAGCCTCTAAGGGAAAATAGCTACTTAGATACTCACATGCATCTATTTCTCAACCAATATTATCATTCATACAGTTGATAGGAACGTCCAGAGAGTCTCTGCAGACAGAGACTGAGGGCATTTTCTAGATGTATTTAGAAGGAAAAGCTAAGTCTAAAGAGATTAATAAAAAGGTCTTTCCTTTCATTCTTAAAAAGAAACCCAACTAAAGTTAAAGAAATGGCTGAACTATCCTAAGACATGCTCACTTTATAAATGGAATTGTTTAATGACTAACATCATTTCCTCTGACAAGATATTCTCATCCTCAGCTCAATATATTTCAAGAGGAGGGTGCTAAGCACCTGCATGGCACCGCCGATAACCCCCAGTATCTGATAATGCCTATGTCGTTCATAGCAGACATGGAACTGGCTAATAGGATTCTGGGGCTAATATTTATTCTCAACAATGTGAACAGAAGACAGACACATTCCTCACTCAGGACATTCCAACAGCACTCCGGCTGCTCCTCGGAGAAAGAGACCAGATTGAGGAGGACGGATGATCTCTTCCTACGCAGAGTCACGAGGTCAGTGATGCATCCGTGTTTCTAAGAGCAGCACAGAAAGCCAATGGATCCCATCACAGTAACCAGAAGGAATGCTCATGATCAAATGTAGCACATACGCACAGTGGGCCTCAGAGCAGAGATTCCACATTTCAAAGGGAAACCCCATCAGCCAAATGAATGGTAAGCTGGAAATGCCATCAGTGTGGTAATCCACTCAAGAAACCGGACATAAATAATTAAGTAAATCAGACAGACAAGCATGTAGTAATACACAGATACATTGGACATGGGATAAGCACAAAATGATATATGGTTCAAACAAGTAAAGATAGAAGTAGGTCTTCTGAGGACTGCTGGTCACAACTCTCAGGGTCCACTAGCTGACTCTGAAGCCATCCATTGCTTTAAATTGCTTTGAAAAGTGCAAAACCAAAGGCAGTTATCTAATTATCAAGAATAGTTCCAAATTTCTTTCCTTCACTATAGTAGAGGTGTCCTCAATGCCCACAGTAAATCCATTAAATCTGAACAATAACTCAGAGTAATGGGAAAGCAGAAGAAAATCATAGAAGCTTTACCCTAGACAGGGAAAAGCAACTACAAGGTGTGAACAATCCAGAAGCAGAATTGATTTTGCCCCCTTTTGATCTAAACTGTGTCCCCCATAATTGCTGTGATTTACAGGATCCGGGCTTTAACCCATGTGTTCTTTCCAGACACAGGAAGGAACCTGGTAGTCATTAAAAAACTGTCACATAAATAGCCACTTACCAGCTCACCTGGGGAGTATAATGCTGGACAAGTAGTAAAGAATACCATTTTTTTTTTTATTTTACTACCTGCAAGCTCCCCGAGGAAAGAGGCAGACTGGTAAATTTTCTAAACATTCAACCCTTAATTATCCACACCAGCAGATCAGAGGAGAGCCACAAGAAGTCAAAATGAATCATCCATAAACACTAATGTGCTTAGGAAAGAAGGTGAGGACTCAGGCATAGCCAGACAGCTCCCCTTACATCGTATGGACTCCCAGGCCTGACAAAGGCAGGGTACTACAGGAACTCAGACCCGCGGGTTTTGCATTCAAGGGATTGAGGTCTGAGTACCAAGGTCTGGCTTGGTAATTCACTGACGGCAGAACCTCCAGAAAGTCATTTAACCTGTATAATTCTCCATTCTCTACTAACTGCCTTATTAGTCTCTGGAGAAGATTAAATGATAGAGTTAATATAAATTATATTAATTATAGAACATTTGAAGTACTCAACACAGTACTTAGTAAATGCTTTATAAGCAAGTCCTTTGTGGAAACAATGTTTTAATCAGATACATACTACAGGAAATCAGGAAGAAAAATCTGCTTTTCTCTTGACTGAAAGAGCCTGTCCTACTAAGCGTTTCCTAGAAAGTCAGCTGACTGTCACCAAGTAGGAAATCTTGGCTCAGTGTGGCAGAAACTGGTGGCAGGGGGGCTACTGAGACCAGCAGAGGAGATGGAGGTCATTTATTACCTGTGCCCAGTGGTTCTTAAACACAATCATGCATGTTTCTGGGTCAACTCCCTTCAGGCTGACAGCCTGCTGGAGTTTGCTTTCTGTCGAAACTGATGACATCATAAACCTTTGACACTTCTAAGTCATACTTAATTTTCATGAAAATATTGTAGGCAGTCATTAACTTCAATTATCATGTGAAAAATGTAACTTCTTCAGTCTTCATGGTCACTTCCCAAAACCTGTAATGACAATAACAAAAAAAAATGCATCTTATGCTCATATATTAAACAGGACACTGACTAAATTTAAATAAAAGGAAAGAGATCCTCAAAGTCCCACACAAGCAATAGCAATATGATAGTCACGACATATTATTTATATTTGATCTTAAGCTTCTCCTATTCTCTCACTCTCTTACTAAATAATGTAAACTATGGTGCTGCTGAACTATAGACATGTATTAAACACGTGGGGTGTCTTCTCTCCACTAGAAGCAACCACCACCCACGTGTTTTTGCACCAAATCACCCAAGTTTAGTTTCCACAACTAAACAAGAAACTGTGCTATCAACTTTCACAGAATTTTAAGAAATGCCTAGTAACAGGAAGACTGTGAATCAATAGTCACACACACACACACACACACAAAGGCTTAATAAACCTTGGGTGAGGTGAGCGGCAGGGGCTGGAAGTGTATGAAGAAGACTGGAGCTCACATCCCAAGCCTACTTAAGAGCTTGGTGGGTGCTGTGGCCCTGCCTATCCCAGCGCCCACGAAGCCAAGAGGGAGACCCCTGTGCAAGCTGGCGAGCTGGATGAGACAAATACTGATTTCTGGCTTCAATTGCGGGCTCCCAACTCAGTCAACAGATCAAGGAAGACACCTGACATCAACCTCTCACTTCCACACACACCATCACACATTGGCACATGCGACAGCACACATGTGCACCCACACACATGGGCATGAATGTACATCACATGCACGAGCACACACACCATCATCCAGACTCCTTGGCCCAAAACAGTTGAGGTTTTCTGTTTTATTGTTTTTCAATAACTTTACAGTGAAATTGAAAATATTCAGCTACATGATACCCTACATCACAAAAAAGAGGGGAAAATGGAAGGAAGGGAGGGAGGGAGGGAAGGAGGGAGGGAGGGAGGGAGGGAGACAGGGAAGGAGGAAGGAGGGAAGGAAGGAATACTCTAAATCATCTTGTGGTTATAAAGCAGGTGAAGTTCTTTTCTCTAGTTTTTCTGAAATACAATAATGTTCCAAGTAACTTGACAAGCCAGTTAGGAATGGTCCACCGAAACCAAGATAGAGTCTTATTAGCTGCAAGTAAAGGGTGGCAAAGTTAGAAATGCAAAATGAATTGTGTGGATAAGATATGAAGAAATCCTAGCTACTACACGACCATTGCTGGAAAAAATATTAAGGTCACAGACTGTACCTTGAATATGTGGGATCTCTGAAAAAAAGCAATGAGATTGTAGTTTTATCTAGCCAGCTCAATCGGCCCAGAAAAGGACTAGGTTAGAGTTCAGAATATTATTTCTTTTAGTGTACAGATTGGAGAGAGTTCAAAAAAAAGTAATTACAATTATCAGAGTACAGGGAAACAGCCCATGATAAGAGTCTGCAGGCATGGACCTGCACGGTCCGATAGCTCATCAGGAAAGGCACTTGCTGCAATCCAGACAACCTGAGTTCAATACTCAGAACCCAATTAGTTGAAGTAGATAAACAGTGCTGTAAGGATCCTCTGACCTCTTCACATGGGCCATGGCATGCATATGTGTGAGTGTGTACGCACACACATAGATTAGATAGATGATAGATTAGATAGATAGATAGGTAGGTAGATAGATAGATAGATAGATAGATAGATAGATAGATAGATAGATAGATAGATAGATAGATGGAAGGATGGATGGATGGGTGGGTGGGTGGGTGGATGGATGGATGGATGGATAGATGGGTGGGTGGATATATAGATAGATATATGATGGATAGATAGAAGATTGGATAGAAGCTTGGCGGTGGTGGCGCACGCCTTTAATCCCAGCACTTGGGAGGCAGAGGCAGGAGGATCTCTGAGTTCGAGGCCAGCCTGATCTACAAGAGCTAGCTCCAGGACAGGCTCTAGAAACTACAGGGAAACCCTGTCTCAAAAAAAAAAAAAAAAAAAGAAGATTGTATAGATAGTAGATTAGATAGATAGATAGATCGATGATGATGATGATGAAGATAGATAGATAGATAGACAGACAGACAGACAGACACACAGACAGACACACAGACAGACAGATAGGAATGATAGAAAAATAACTGTAGACTTGTACAGGTTTGCGGGCACTGGCTATTTTTGACTTCTATAAAGAATATCACAAAGAGAACAATGATCAATTGATCTTTTCCACCAACCACAAAATGTGAGGACAGACAGGTGATAGTGGCACACACTTTTAATCCCATCACTCAGGAGGCAGAGGCAGGTAGGTCTCTGTGAGTTCAAGGGCAGCCTGGTCTACAAAGCGAGTTACAAGACAGTCATGGCTGCTACACAGAGAAACCCTGTCTTGGGGGCGGGTGGGGGGGGGCGAATGTGAGGACAGAGCCCATGCTGATTCAGGTTGGATTTATGGGTAAAGTTCTTTGTGGGTGTAGAATTAAACTCAAGAAAATATGAAACATTTAAAAACAAGTACTTCTGTAGTTGGGAGGACAATACAAATGAAAAAAGATTTTCAAAAAGGGTTAGTCATAAGATGGAAAATTGTGAGAATAAATAATTCTGAGTATGCTTCTAAAGACAAATGGAAGAGTATAGCAGTATTGGGGTATCTAGGCAGGAAGGCCTGTAAGGACTACACTTTCACATGCTTAAGGAAAGAGCCACGTTTACTGTAAATAGACGAGTGACCCAACCTGCACTTCCTAGTAACACAAATGGCTGTTTTCCATGAACACAGTCCACTAAAGACCATGGCTCTTTGCCATAAGTAGCTGTACTTTACTGGATCCAGCTGATGTTTGATGGGAGTGGCAAGCCTGTGTTTGTAGAGCATGGATTCACCTGTTTCCACAACTCTGATATTCCCTATGACCCCAACTCGGTCTCCTTGTTTGCCTAGATTACTTGGCTAACGCTTATCAACATTTAAGTTTGCAGCTTTGTGCTGAGCAATAAAACCAGATTGTGAGTCAGCTTCCTCATTGTTCTGAGCCATTGTATGTCCAAGAAACCACGATGCTTTTACGCAGAGGAGATAGTGATAATGAAGAAAATCAAAGCATTCACTTTATCCCAGAGATTGAAAAACTGTAAAACTTAAGATGCTTTCCAATTCCAGGATTTAAAAGCCCTTCTTCAAAGCAAAGAAGGAACATATACCCAGCCAATTGCCTCCAAATAAAGAAAAAGAGGGAAAAAGGGAAGAAAGCTGTTTTTTAAGATGCCTTAATTCGGTTCTGAGAGAGAACTTACATTTAGTCTTCTTGAGAGGGAAGAATGCCGTTCAGACGAAAAACGCCTTCACCAACGCTCTGAACTTACAAGTCAGTTCTGATAGAAACAGAACAAGTTCAGAGCACTTTCTAAGAAGTTATACTCTTCTTTCTGGCTACAGTACAGTCTCTGGTCCCACTCCCTCAAGGGATCTGTCTTCTATAGAAAAAATGCATCTCTTTTGGTGTCTGCTTTTCCAATCACACTTTTCAAGACAGGCGCCTGAAGATTCAAAATGTATTATGAACGCAGAAACAACAACATAAAGGGAATCTGAGAGAAGGAAGAAATGAGGTAAGTCAGATAAGCTAAGTTGCAGACGAGAGAAGGAAATCTATGCCAGAAGATCCACAAACATACTATGGAACACAGCCACAAGCCAATAAGCCAGATGCTCCCATTCCCCGTCTCTTGTCCATTACTAGAGAATTAAAGCCTGGCAGTGGTACCCCCCACATCTTTAATCCCAGCATTCAGGAAGCAGAGGCAAAGAGATCTCTGTGAGTTCAAGGCCAGCCTCATCTACAGAGTGAATTCTAGAACAGCTGTAGACAGGAGCTGCTTGTTCATTCCCTGGCCTCCCAAACCTGAAATAATCACACAGAAACCATATTAATTGCAAGATTGCTTGGCCAATTAGCTCATGTATATTTCTAGCCAACTCTTACATCTTGAACTAACCCATTTCTACTAATCTATGTATCACCACAAGGCTCGTGGTTTACTGGTAAGGTTCTCTCACAATGAGCTATCAAAAAAAATTTAAGGTAAAGCAAAGGAATGACTACCCTTAAAGAGAAAAGAACCAAAGTAAGTTATTATTAAAGAGAAACTTACCCATATTTGCAAGCCTACTTAGAAGGATCCAATGAACATGGGAAATTGGAAACATAAGACAAAGGATTTCATTGAACCAAAAGCATCAGAAGAAAGGTGAGGTCAGGGAAGGTGGAGACCCAGAGAGGACTGACATGCAAAGCCGCATCCTCCAGTGTTGGATGATCAGAGCAGAGAGGTACCTGGAACCGAATGGAAAGGAGGGCAGGCTCCCTCCTGAGAGTCCTGTGGATTCTCAGGAAGGATAAGAGCTAAGAGTTCAGAGCTGTTTTCTAGACAGCATGACTTGACTTCAGAACTGGGCCCTGGAGGTGGCAGCCAGGACGCAGGGCTCTGGGAGGAGTTTTGCCTCTGAGAGCTGAGACCATGAGGAGCAGAGGAAGGGGTTCTTCCTTTAAAAGTCTCTTAGGTAAGTGTTAGGGCTCCATCTTAGGTCTCTTCAGGTGCAAGTAATTACCTTATGTACTTTATCACAACTGCTGTAATCAGATAACCACCAAAGACATATAAATGCCTTGGGACGACTATCTTCAGAAGCATTCTCGTTGTGAGTTTGCACTGTTTTTATTAGTCAAGTCCATTTCCTAGCCTAAAACTCCACCACTCAAAGGTGACTCTGCGATTGGTAATCTTCGTCTTTGCCTTTTTCTGAGCAACTGTCACCAGAAAAACTGACTGTTTTAGAATGCACATTTGGAATGCCCTAAATTGGCTGCTACGAAATACATAAAAAGTCTATTACTGTAAATGTGCTTACCACATAAAATTTCATCTCAGGGTGATGACTCTTCAAATATTGAGAACACCTGAAGAGAGGTGGATTGGTTGCCCTCAATTATAACTAATAGCAGAGGGGGGTCATTTGGGGCCCAACTACCTCAAACAATCTCTTCTTAGAGCCTAACAAAACCTTATTGAACTGGAACCCTCCCCCCATGCTTTAATCCTCTGGTCCAGCCCACCGCCTCCCCCACCCCCACTCCCTGCCTCTCTCATAGTATTGTATGGCAATGCTAGACTGAGAGAAATAAGCCCCTGATTCCCCTGTACTTCCTTCAACTTGCGGAGTCTGACTCTGACCCATCCATTGCTCAATATCCATCACTTCAGTAAAGAAGTAACCTGTTTTATTTAGCCACCTTGCAGGTCACCGGTTAACACAGAGAATATGCACAGAAAAATTCTTGCAACGCACACATTTCCAAATGGCTTCAAGCTGTGATAAATTCAAGCTTCAAATCAGTTAATGAGATTGCAGAGCACTGTTAATATACCAAGGAATAATCCCACCAAGTTTTACACATTAATTTCTCAAGAATGGGCTTCCTCCCAACTAGGTCACATTGAAGTTCCCTACAACTGAATGATAAGCAGAATCAAAGAAGAAAGAAAAAAACAAAATTAATATGCAAATGCATACCTGAAATTTGGTTTGGGACTTTTAAGACTTTAAGACACTGAGTATATTTGTCTATTCTCCTTTAATGAAGTTCATAAGATACTAAGTATATTGTCTATTCTCCTTTAATAAAGTTTAAAAGCCACTTGAAAGTTTATTCATTATAAAAGGTACATAGAGTACAAAAGAGCCTAGCAGTTGAGATCCTAAAGCTGCCACTTTAGAAACAGTTGTGGGGTTTTGTGACTTCTGATAATGGGCACCTATATGAGCAGAGAGGGGACTTGTCTAATCCAGGCCTCAAACACGGACATTCCTTTACTCTCTACCATCTCTCTAATTCCAGTGACATACTGTATCATGGTTTAAATAGCAAGCAATTGGAAAGACCTTGCCTATTCATCAACATGGTCTGGCTAAATTATGGTAATTTTCATATAATGAATACTATGTTATAATTGATAGGAAGGAAGGAAGGAAGGAAGAAGGAAGGAAGGAAGGAAGGAAGGAAGGAAGGAAGGAAGGAAGGAAGGAAGGAAGGAAGGAAGGAAGCCAGGACACATACACATAACCAAGGATAGTATGCCATACTGAAGGGGACAGCAACTCATTCCAAACTGGAGCCCATGTTTCAGTGGAGACCACAGATGCGTTAGATGCTAAGAAAGCAGCACATCCATTGGGACGAGCTGTCGGTTCCCAGTGGAACTGACCTGAGGGACAGTCTCCATTTGCTGTAGATCAGAGCTGGAGAGCAGGGGCCGCTCAAGCCTGTTGAAGCCCTGGTGATGTCACCTGGAGCCCTAGACCTCAGACATGAAACTGAATGACTTGATGTTTGCCCTGCTAGGTTTTAGTTTTGTTTTGATTCAGTCTTTTCCCTGTCATGCCCCCATTTCTCCCTTGTAGAGTCAGAATATTCATTCTGTATCATTGTAAATTAGAAGTGTGGAACTTTGTCTTCGATTTCACAGAGGTTCATAGCTAAGAGATTACCTTGAGTTATGAGGAGACTTTGAACAGTACTAGAGTTGTAAGGGGACTTTTAAAGTTAGACAGAATATATTCTACATAACGTAGATACATAGTAGATAGTCTACATTATGAGACAGCCATAGGCCTAGGGAGATCAGTGGCAAAACATTGTGGTTGAAAACGTTGTGGTTGAATGTGAAATGTCTTCGACAGACTCAGGTGTTTGAAAAGTTGGGTCCTCTGCAATGGGGGGTACACTGTTTGGGGAAGTTGTAGAACCTTAAGAGGTGAGTCTGAGACGGAAGAAGAGGGTCACTGGAAAGTAGGACACAGATTTCATGTTCCAACCATTCTCTACCTCCGTCCAACTGCAATGTAGCCAGTCAGCTCCTGCTCTGCCCCCACAGTCACCAGCCACTCGCTGCCATCACTCCCTGACATGATGGTTGTGTCCCCTGAAGAAGGTGCTAGAATAAACCCTTTTCCCTTAAGTTGTTTCTGCTTGGCATTCCATCACAACAGTGAGAAAAGGGAACTTCCACTTAGCAGATGGCATTTAATTAATCAGTGTGTGTGTGTGTGTGTGTGTGTGTGTGTGTGTGTACACACACTCATATCCGGTTAGAGGGGCGTGTGCCATGGCACACGTATGATGGTCAGAGGACAGCTACATAGAGATAGGTCTCTCCTTTTACCTTCAGGTGAGCTCACAATCTTACCCACTGAGCCACGTCACCATCCAACATTCCCAATTTATCACAAACAAAAATAGCAAAAAAAAAAAAAAAATTCCTAAACGAAAGAAAAATTTCCTGAGTCCAACTGGAATACAGCAACAACAACATCCTTCAGTCTCTTCTGAGTCCTTGGAGAAAATCAAATACCTGCACAAGGACAGCCGTCTGCAGGAGAATGAGCAGCTTAATATAATATGCTTGCTGACAAACACCTACAAAGGAAAACAGCTTCTGTTGTCCCTCAGCATGCTCAGGGGATTGGTTCCAGGACCTCTGAAATACCAAAATCTGCAGTAGATGTTCAAGTCATATCCTCCTGCCACACCGAGGATCACTTCTAGAGTACTTACAATGTAAAAGCTATGTGAATCGTTGTTATACTGTATTGTCAAGGGAACAAAGACAAGGATAAAAACCTGCACGTGTTCAACGCAGATGCGACATTTTTATTCTTGAATATTTTCCGTCTGAAGTTGGCCGAGTCTGTGGGTGTGGACATGCTAAGAGAGAAAGGGTCAGCTGCGCCTCTGTAGCTGTGGGACAGTTAAAGTCCAGGGAAATAAATATGGACAAACTCACATGTTGGAAAAGGGCAAAGGCTTCAGAAGAGTGGTGATCTCATTTTTACAGAGCACTGATTTTAAAGGCTATTTAAATATTGCTGTGCAGCATTACCAGCAGAATTAATTTTATGCAGCTTATTTTCAATCAGAGGCATCCACAGCTCCAGTAATCATGAAGTTAATATTTTGTCAAGCTTTCTGTCAAACAGATCAGTGGATCTCCAAATACAGTCCCAGGGCTCCCCAGATGACTGCCAGAGACTCTTAGCAAATTTTCTCAAGAACCTCTTTTTAAGAACAATTACAATAAACTGTGTGTGGTGACGCATGCCTATAATCCCAGCACTAAGAAGGCAGAGGCAAGAGGATCATGAGTTCCAGAGGAGCTTGGGCTACATAGTGAGGTGCTGTCCTCAACTGGGAAGCGGAGTGAGTGGATATAATATAGCCCACTACAAAGATTTCCCCAACACAGACAGGACTCCTGCATGACAGCTCCCCACAGCCACGTGACAGTGGCTTTAATCCCCCACCCTTCTACTTTGGACATTCTTAAGGGATCTTGTAAAACTTCTATAAAATCTGGCTTTTTGTTATAAAGACTAAAATTTGGTCTGAAAATCAAATATCATTACCTATATGTAAACGAAGACTGCTTTTTCATTTCCCAGCTGCCCAGACCCAAATAATCACACAGGAACTATATTAATTACAATACTGTTTGGTCTATGGCTCACAGGTATTTCTTGCTAGCTCTTACATCTTAAATTAACTCATTTCTATTAATCTGTGTATCACTACAAGGTTGTGGACTTACTGGGTAACGTTCTGAGTGTCTTTCTTCTTTGGCATCTACATGGTGTCTTCCTCCTTCAGCAGCTATACGGCATCTCCCTGACTCCGCCTACTCTCTCTATATCTCTGTGTGGATTTCCCACTCAGCTTTACTCTGCTAAGTCATTGGCTGAAACAGCATTATTCATTAGCCAATAAAAGCAACACATGTACAAAGGACATCCCACATCACCTATAAATAATTTTCTTTTCTTTTTTATGTGTATGGGTGGCTTTGCCTGCATATGTGTCTGTGGTTCACTTGCATGCCTGGTACCCACAGAGGCCAAAAGAGGGCATGGAGTTACAGAGAGTTGTGAGCCACCATGTCAGCTGAGAACTAAGCCGGGGTTCTCTGAAAGATGATCCACTGAGCCATCTCTCCAGGACTTCACTGTTTCTTAAACATTCTCTTTTCAAAACATTCAGTAACTAAGAACAGCACTGAATGCTTTGAGGGTTGACTCCTTTTGCCAAGCATCACTTTGGGAATTCTACGGCAGAACTGAGTTGAAGAAGAGGCAGTGCCCCTTCAGGTTATGCTGCAGTGGGGCGCAGAGGCCTGTGTGCCTCGTGCCTGCATGCACATCTAACTCAGCACGCAGAGGAGGACCAGCCTTCAGTGGCTGACCTCTCAGAGACCTGACAACAGACAAGCCCTTGTGTGATTTGCTGAAAACAGTAATAGAGGCTCCAATTTCTGCTTCCCAGTCCAGAATCGAGGCTTCCTATTTCTGCTGTGATGAGAAATAAGAGCAAAAGCTAAAAGGACTTATATTAAGAAATCCCTGTCACAGTAATGCTGGTGACTGGCTGACTGCCACTGCCACCTGCCAAGCAGACCAGCAAAGAGGCTGGCCTCGTGAGGAGAAAGACCCCCCCGAAGCAAGCACAGGTGGCGTCTCTCCTACATCTGCCCCAGTTTGTGCACACTTGCCTCTGGAGCAACTGGCACGGACTAGACGGTTTCAGGCTACCTACATTTCTTCCATTAAAGTTCACTAAATTAATACACGTGTGGCAATGTCTTTATTAGGAGGGAGGAATGAGAAAAGAAAAATCAAAGACTGTATTCTAAATTAAGTAATGCTTCAGACAGGCTTCACATCAGTGCCTCACTTCTCCTAAAGTCGGAGCTTCAGGTGGGAACTGCGTGTACGAGCATCCTATTTCCACTACAAAGCCTTCTGCACTTTAGACTCAATTAACTTTCAAAAGCAAAGGAGACCCAGAACGTGGCTCAGACACAGGACTCTGACCTAACACATGTAAGGCTCTAGGTTTGACCCCTGGCACCACAGAAAGGAAGAAATAAAACAAAGGCGTAGTGAGGGGGGCATGAAAGCAAAAAGGAGACCTAGTGCTTATTTTTTTCCTTTTGCAGAAATAATTTTGTATCATATTAGCCTGTACATCTGCCACGATTCACTCTCTCCTCTACCCTAGAGAGCTACCAAACGTTGACGATCAGATCCTATACTGTTAGAGTATATACCTGCAAGTTCTCTGGGGATTCGCTTATCACAGCACATAAAACAAGGCATGAAGATGCTCACAATTATGACCACGTAATCCTTAGCCAGACAGTTTAAAGATGCCAACATACTTCTCATTACGTTGGATAAACAGTGAAAACCCAACAAAGGAGTAGGTGTGTGAGTCAGGATGTGCAAAAATAGTGCATGTGGTTGCACTGCGAGAATTACTTTCAGCACCGTGAGAGGGCGGACAGAAGCTGCACCCAGGCAGGAACACTAGTGGGCACTCACAGTCCCCCAAGAACACACTCAACATGGCCTGAGCTTCAGCAGTCACCGTCCTCTCTCCTTCCTCCACCTCTGGGGGGTTTGTTTGGAAATCAGGGAGACAAGGACACACACAATGGATGAAGCAACTTCACGACACGTTTTCACAACAGCTACCCTGGAGAAGCTTCACAAACAGGAATTCTGTACACCAGAATCTGCACCAAGTTCCTTGCATATTACATATGCACATATTTCCTGTTTTCATATGCACAGGCTCTAAAGCAGGCAAGTGATCCAAGAGACAGCTCAGATAAAATTAAAGACAGATTTTTCCATTAAGTAAACGTGTCTCTGTTTCTAAAATATTTTAAACTTACTCCCACAAATATAGTATTAAAAACACTGCCAATTAGAAGTTTAGTAATAAACAGGATGCTCCATTGAAACATTTCTCAAAAGGAAGGGGAAGGATGATTACAGAACAAAAACAAAACATAAAAGCAACTAGGTTTCAGTATTAATATTTAATAAATAAGCTGGGAAATTAGCAGTGAGAAATTCTAGCTAACTTATAGCTTCTTTTTGTGAGAGCTATAAAGAGATTTTTTAAAAAAAAATCTGGCCATGTTTAGTTCTTCAGGTCTCCAAAACTACATTTATGAAATTAAAAACATGTAAAGCCTGAGTATTTAGTTAGTATCAGAGAATATTGCATACAAATATGTTACTTATTGAAAGAATAAAGGGATTGTCTTAAAAAAATTACACAACCTTTTCTATTGTCTATTTTGAGGAATTCATCCATAAGAATTAAATATTTTACACGAGTCTACCACAGTTAACATCTTCCATCTAGTATAATCAGTATTCTATATTTATTGCCTGCAAAAAAGACATAATTACTCGTTGATTTGATCAAAATTACTAGGTGACTTGAGCAATTGAATCAGCCATCCAGTCGATGGAATAATTAGTCAAATCAGTGGTCTGTCAACATGACTAACATTTTCTGAATCATGGATTAGACTCTCTACAACACCATGGCAATCCTTCCAGTTCTGTTCCAAAACCTTGTTTGGTCTTGTTTAACTCACAGACTATTTTCTTAATTTGCTTTTATACCTATGAGCTTTTTTCTTCCTTCAAGGCAAGAAAGAAAACTGATAACAGGTGTCATGGTACAAACGTCAATGAAATCTGATACTCTTGTTTCAGAAAAGAAAAATGAAAGGACAGGAATGAAGAAAGAGGTTGTTTTTATTATCGGATGAGGAGGATGAAATCAAGGAAAAGGAAACAAAGCTGGGTTCTTACCAATCAAACCACTTCTCAGAACCTCAAAGTCCATTAAAGACCACAATCCTGTTGATTTGATGCCAAATGTCTCTAAAATGTTCTTACCCAAAAAGGATGTGTTTTGGAAAGAACAAGGAAAGCAATATATTTAAGGACTGGGAAAGATTTTCTTCCATTTACTAGGGTCTGTGAAACATCCATCATGCAGACACACAAACACCTTACAGAATAAAAGATCAGAGGCACTCCACAAGGAGATCAAAGAGCCAGTACCACTGGGGGCTTCAAACAAGTGTCTTAGCAGATCCCCTGTGACTCCTCTCCTTAATATAGCTTATACAATTGTAGAGAGAACCAGAAAGCAGAACATGCTATCCAAAAAAAGTGATTAAAAAATAATTAATTATAGTTTGGCTCTCTTTCTGGAGAAAATCTTTTCAAAGTCATTAAATAAGATAACTATATAGTGAAGGTTTAAAGAAAGCTGTTCAAACTCATTACAGCACTATGAATAGGTATAGAAAATTACCGACCACCCAGCACAATGATAACACAGTCAGGAAATGGTTGCAGACTTATTAGAAGGACTGGATACATTTAACTGACACTGTAAAATCTAATTCCACCTGTTTGAACTAAAGGAGATCGTTACATACATTCTTGTCCCACGTATAGTTCCAAGAATGAGTTGTTATTAAAAGTTCAAGTAGGAGGGCTTGAGAGATGATCCACTGGATGAAGTGCCTGCTGCCCAGCATGAGGATTGATTTCAGATCCCTAGGGAAAAGCTAGACAGAATGGCTTGAGCCTATAACATTGGTGTTGAGGAGCTACATAAAGGTGGACCATCGGGGCTCACTGACCAAACAGACTTGATGAAAAGTGGAAACTCCAGATCCAGGGAAAGATTTTGGCTCAAAAGGTAAGGTGGAGAGCAATAAAGGAAGATATCAGACATCAACTTCCGGCCCCTACACATGCATGCATGAGTGTGTGCATACACATATATGTATGTATATGTGCACACATGCACATATGCACAAACCACACACAGAGTTTCACAAACACACATAAAGAGACAGACAGAGTGAGAAAGGGTAAAATTCAAAACAGAATATTGCCCATTATAATTTCAGCAAACATCTGTCTGTTTGCCAAGCTGAACAACGCTGTGCCTACTACACACGTGTCTACTACATGGCATCTTCTTAAGCTTGCCTACTAACATCTTTCCTCTCTAAAACTCTTATTTTTAACTATGTCTCCCTGTGACAATACAGGCCCTGGTACAGTTCTTTCAAAACTAGACTCAGGTCTTCCGGAAGGTGGGGAGATTATCCTTTACTGCACATGAGTTGACTCCTTGCTTTGATCATAGTGTCTCTCACAGCAATAGAACAATAACTAATAGTAACTAAGACATTGGGGAAATGTTTGCTCCAGCAAATGGTAGCAACATCCAGCAGGGAGAAAGGCTGCCACTCACTGAGCATGTGTTCTATGCCTGATACCACCCTACTTTGTCTATTCATCTTTACAGTCACCCAATGAGAGGCTTTATGGGCTGTTATGGGACTGCCTTTCCCATCTTATAGAAGAAGGAACCAAAGCATGGAGAAGTCACATTGCTGGCAGGATGCAGGGTCAGTACTGGGAGGATAGCAAGGAAGAAATCAAGAATCAATCTGCAGAAAGTACTTGGAATGGCTTCACCAAAAGTATCTCCTCACTTAGTACCACATGTGTGTTAACACGTAGCTGAGAGATACAGGAAACACCTCATGCAAGTTGGTGAGAAATGTGTTGGTGAACACACAGGGGTTCGCCTTCCATCCCCTTTTACTGAATGTCCAGGGTCAATAGCATTGCAATGGATGTGCAAGGCCCTGTCTCCTTGGGACTGAAAGATTTATTCTCTCAGTTGGGAGGAGCATTACTGCTGTCAGCCCTTTTCTAGAAACTGATCTCCATTGAAAATAGAAGTTTTGCCCAAGAATGCCGTCTTCTACTTGAAGGCAGTTCATACTCATGACTAAGAAAGTATGATAATCCTGTATTCGGAACAACTCTGAGAGACCATCACTCCAGCCTTCTGGAGAGTCAACCCAGGCCTTGGGACTTCATGGCTGGTAATAAATGCCTTCTGCCCAGGTCAGGGAGAGATTCAGAGCACCGATCCTAACTATAAATATTCACCTCAGAGTCTGCACCTAAGATGGTATGTAACAAGCACAGCCACCATCAATTACCTAAGAAACAATACATCCGAGGCTTCTAAAGCTAGTTAGGAAGGGAAAGGTTTTAAGTATTATTTTAAATGGTATAAGCCTTCAGACATGGAGCCATCTCCACCTCTAAGAAAACTGACAAATAGCTAAACCTGCTTCAATATGCTCACTTGATATTTCCAACACACAGTCCTTTATAGTCCCAATTGATTACCAAACTACCTTAGGAAGTAACACAGCTTTTGTGTAACCTAAAGCCCTGCATATTCATAGTGCCATTTAGAAGGCATTTATTCTTCATGTTAGGCTAAAAAGTAGTTTGGCTAATTTATAAATACATAAATAGCAACAGCATCAAGAAGAACAATAAAAAAAAAAAAACTAAGCCAGGCACTTGCTTTTTTCTTTCAGAAAATAAAACCTCTTTCCAGGGGCAGCAAGTGTAGCTACATAATAGAGAAGGGCTCCCCCTGCGGATATCCTGCCACTTCTCCAGAACGCAACCAAGGCCTACTGTTCTTGATGACAACTCTTCAGAAGACAACGGAGAGCTAATCAATGGCCCCATGTACAAAAGAAAGCCCCACTAGTCTTTCCTGGTTCCCGAATGGAAATAATCCACTCTAATCAGAGACTGAAAAGACTAAGGAAATATTTTTGCCTCCACAATTTTCATCAATTTTATTGGTAATAAAGGTGAAATATGAATTAAGTGTGTTTCCAGCCTCGAGACTACTATCTTCTTAATAGCTTCAAATCATCATGATACCACAGAAAGACTGAACCACTCACTAAGTTGTTGCATTTACCTTTCATCCGATGTTATTGATCCATGCTGTGCAGCCCTTCCTAGCAAGCACCACCCTTCTGAGTCTACAGAGCAGGTCTGTGCCAAGGGCTGGCTTAGAGAATCGGTTCTAAGGCAAGAAAAGTCAAGCTGAGTCCATCTCCAATGTATAGCTCCATGCCATCTCAATATAATAGCAGAAGAGGGGGAAAGTCACACAGCCACCTACTAGAACTATCACCCCTAAGTTCCCATCCACAAACAAACCTGGGAAGAGAAAGCAGTGAACATTCTAAGGGGTACCAAAGCCTTTGTCTAAGGGGCAGCCACATTTCAGGACCCACACTCTTGCCTCATGATCTGTTGAACACTAACATGTGATAGGTCCTATGTAGGGAAAAGAGGACCTAAATCATGACAAAGCTGGTTTATCAGAGTAACTTAACCTGAATCCCTTTACCTTAGAACTGATGAGTTCAAAGAAAGCACCGACAATTTTGTTCTACGGTCATAAGCTGTACTTCTTTTCATTTACGTGAAGCCAGTTATGTGAATATATTAAAGTAAATAATGTGACATAATAAAAATTTAGTAACTTTGAAAACTTAGGGGTAGAACAAGTATTTGGTTTTCAGTTTTCAAATTTACTTAGTTTTTCCTACATAGCATGTTTTCAAGTCACTAAACCCCTCTGTGTCTTTCTTACCTTAAAAACGCAGAGCTAGGGACTGGGATAGAACTCAAGGGTGGAATGCTTACCTAAAATGTGTGAGGTCAGATTTCAACCCTGGTACTGACAAATGAAAATGAAAAGGATTACAGCTCCTGCATGCAGGAGACAATGTGGTTGGTTCTCCGCGGTGACCCCTGGTACCAATCTCCATCCTGCTTGATTTCTGCATTATTCCCTTGTTGTTGCTGTGATAAAATAGCATGACCAGGAACAACTTGTAGAAGAAAGAGTTTATTTCGGGTTATGGTTCCAAAGGAAGGATGGCAAGGGAGGCATAGCAGCAGGAAGCTGGAGTAGGATACTGAAATTTCGCATCTTCAACCATGAAGAGGGGAGAATGAACCAGAAGTGGGGCAATACTATACTCTCTCAAAATACATCTTCAGGGTTCTACCTGAATGGAAAGCCTTGCCTTCCATTAGCAAAGATTTATAAAAAATAAAAATTTAGCAGTCGATAAGAGTTGAATACACTGGAGTCTTCCTACTACAGAGATGGGGTAAACTGATTAAACTATTTAAAAGGTAATTTTACATACTTATCAGAAGTCTCTTTAAGATGACAACCCTGGAAATATTTCACTACAAAAATATTTATAGTAAGCCGGGCGGTGGTTGTGTATGCCTTTAATCCCAGCACTCAGGAGGCAGAGGCAGGTGGAGCTCTGTGAGTTCAAGGCCAACCTGGGCTACCGAACAAGCACCAGTATAGGCTCCAAAGCTACACAGAGAAACCCTGTCTTGAAAAAAAAAATAAAGTCATTGGAAAATTGGGAGAAAGCAATATGTTGTTTATAGACCAATTACACAATTAAACTGCTCACATTCCGTTATGATTTAGAATGTTATTAAGTGATAAAGGCAAATCTCACATAATTATGCATTGTGCATATATGCATGATATAAAATAAGACTTAAAAAGCATATAATGTGTGAGTAGCATTTATCTCCAAATGTATTTATTTTCCTCTTTGGTGTTTCCATATTCCAAATTCTTTACAATAACATGCAATAATTATCATCAAGTAAGTCGGTATAATAGAGGCTGGTCTTTAGCAATTACTAACTTATTCTCTCTACTAAATGCATTAGGAATCAGAGAGAAAAGTGTCACTGTGGGCTGGGGTGGCCAAGGAGAGTCCTAGAAGAGGTTTTTTTCTAGCGCTATAGAGCTGGCTCCATGGATACACACTTGTCACACAAGCCTGATCATCTGAGTTCAGACCCCTAGAACCTACATAAAAACTGGACACAGTAGCAATGTGTCTGTAATCCAATGCTCTTTTGAGAATATGGGCAATAAAAGGCAGGTGGAACTCCGAGGCCAGCTAGGCTACTGTGTGGAGTAGGGAACATTAAGAGACTCTGTCTCAAACAAAGTGGAAGCAGGGGGCATGACACCCGACTGAGGTCTATGGTCTATACACACACACACACAGACACACACACACACACATGCACGCATGCACGCATGCGCAAGCGCACTTTATTTGTCATGGACTTTACCACGTAAATAGAATTTGGATATATAGCTACTGCATAAGAGCACAGACTTGGACCTAGAAAATCTACCCCTTGTCCAAATTCTAGCTGCCTATGTATTGTGACAGTTTGTTAATTATCTATTTGACACAATCTAGATTTCCTTGGGAGACTGACCTGTGGCATACCTGTGGGAGATTATCTTAATTGTATTAATTGGTAGAGGAGGGGCATCTTAACTGTGGGCAGATTTCATAGGCTGGGTCCTGGATTCAGATAGAACCTAGGGAGGAGGCTGAGCACAAGCATTCGTCTCTCTCTGCGCCTTGACTACAGACGCAGTATAACCCCCAACCCAAGCTCCTGCTGTAATGTCTCAAGTTCCCTCCCTGTAATGATGGATTAACTATAACCTGGGACTATGAACTGAAATAAACTGTTTCCCCCTTAAGTTGCTTTTATTAAGAGGTTTTGTGAAAACAACAGGAAACTAAGAAACTAAGACAGGAAAATATGGCTTACTCAAATTGTCAAGTATAAAATGGAGATGTTACTGATTCTTCCCACACAGAAAGTCTTGAATAAGCTCACACGTGGCTTGAGGACAGGTCCTGCCTAGAGAGAAGCACTAGGCACCACTAACCATCACTAAGAGCATTAACTTAGCACAGCATTTCCCCTTTGTGTCATACACAACGCAGGGCTCGGGAGCAAGCACAAGTCACTGAGAGCAAAGGGGCTCAACTAACATCTGATCCCAGGCAAACCTTCCTCCAATGCCCAGGCTCCACCATGGAGTCATCCTGCACGGAGCAGTAAATGGCCTCATCTGCATGTAGGACTTGCTCTTGAAAGGTACACTAGGCACGAGGCGTGACACAGGCCAGGAGAGTTGATATCTAGTTCATTAGCTGATTGCAAATCCATGAAGAACCCTGAGCAAACAAGTTATAGGACATTGGGGGAATATAAAGAAATTAACCCAACACAGAAAAGCATGGGAAAAGAAAGAGTGTTCTGGTTAGGTTTTGTCAATTTAACACAAATAAAGACCACTTGGAAAAAGGGAATTCAATTGAGTAAATACCTCCATCATACTGCCCTATTAGGCAAATCTGAGGGACATTTTCTTAATTGACAACTGATGTGGCGGGCCCAGCCCACTGTGGGCAGTGCTATCCCTGAATAAGTGGTTCTGGGATGCATAAGAAAGTCAACTGAAGAAGCCAAGAGGAGGAAGCCAATGATCAGTGTTCCTCCGTGATCTCCACTTCAGTTCCTGCCTCCAGGTTCCTACCGTGGCTTTCCCTAATGATGGACTTTATCCTGTATGTCAGATAAACCCTTTTCTCCCCAAGTGACTATTGGTCATCATGCTTATCACAACAACAGAAACCTAACTAACACCAGAGGGACAGAAGAAAATGAGAACATTTTATAAAAATCATTTGTGCTGATGAGAGATGGGGCTAGGCGAGAACACATAACTAGGCAACCGGAAAAAACATTTTGAAGGGGACACTAAGAGAAGTTACAAACACCCAAGACTGGGAGTGGAAGGATAGGAGGACCAGTCACGTCTCACAGTGCACTGGGGGCTACATAAAAAAGGCTTCCTTCTGTTTTGATTTCTGTGCATTTTTCCCAGTGTTTTGTGTAATTACTTAATTTAAAAATGTTTCATTGAAAACGAACAGTAAATCAAAACAAAGCACCATTCAACCCAATGTTCCATTCAAGCAGAGCCTGGTGCATGAAGACGTGAACGTCCGTGCGTGACAGAAGGGACGAGCAGATGAAAACGCACCGACGTCCGCCGTGTCGAAGGGGGGGGGCTATTTACAAAGTCGGAATAAAAGCTGACTAACGGGTAATACCGACAGAGAGCCTGTCTTCGAACATCTCCCAGCATCAAGACCAGCTGACTTACCTCTTGTTTTAAAGACACAGCCTTAGTTTGCCAACAGAAATAGGTGATTGATATAATTAGTACCCTGAGCTGGGGAAAACAATGGGCCAAAATCACAGCCCCTCCAAGATGACGCCTCTTTCCAGGACAAAGCAATCAGTGTTACCTAAAAGCCTATCCTTCAACCTCGCACTCATTAAAAGGGATGGAACCCGACGGTCCCCAGCATGGAGGAACTTCATGAATATTATTGGATGGTAATGACAGAGACGCGAGTCTCAAAAGAATGTGCTCTGGTGGTGGAAATGAGGGAGCATCAAGGGCTGTAAATGTCTGTGCAGTGGCTAAGGTCCCATTACCAGCGCAGGCTGGCAATTCCACTACATTATGCCTGCGTTAGCAACCCCCACTCTGCACCTCATGCTTTATTAACGTAACTGACAGCACCTCTCTGCAGTCACGGCTATTAGCAAGCACAAGTCTGTGGAGACCAGCAAGGTTCTTCGCTCAGTCCACAAATATCCCTGGGCATTTACTATGCTCAGGTAATAAAGGATTATATAATCTTTTGTTATTGGTACAAGAGGCGGTCTTAAAGCCCGTTTGTATGCGGGGGAGCCTTAATGGGAAAAGAATTCAGAGCAAAAAAAAAAAAAAAGTGACATGAATCTCCATCTAATAGCTTGCTGAGCACGAAAGACAACCAACTGACTGGACACCTTTAGGGGGTGAATACATAGCCAAAAGCACATATTCTCTTTCAAGGAGGATATTTTTCATCTGCATGTCTTTCATGGATTCAGGCCAAAGTCAATATGGTATGACGAAAATCTCATATGGTTGTTTATCCAAATTATCTTGCCTGCTTTGATTGCAACATTACCGCCTAGAGGAAACCTGGGCCAGAGAGACCCAGGGAGCCAAGCTCTTAAAGCCTTGGATTGAGGCAGGGTCGGGGTACAGTGGGAGCAGAACACCCTGATGGGTCAGACCTGTCTCTGATGCAGGCAAAGAACAGAGCAGCGTAGGAGAGAGGCAGCTGTGCAAGTGTACCGGACTGCTGCTTATTTCACTAAGTTCTATTCTCACCACCAATATGTTTTATGAAACTGTCAGTTCATGTTTGAAGTAATACCAGTTTGTTCTCTCAAGTTTATGCCTATAGAATACTTTGAAAATCCTTGAACTTAAAACATGAATCCCTCTGTATTACCCAATATCAAACAGCAGGCATCATTTATATGAGAAATTTCTCATGGGAAAAAATAACATTGAATTTTCCATTTTACTAAATGTATAATTAATTATATAAGTATTTTAAAGTATTTTAAAACTATTCATTTTATACAATAGATGTAATATGGCACAAAATGAAACAAATTTTCCATGTTACTGAGTACATAATTAGCCTATTTAAGTATTTAAAATATTAAAACTATTCATCTTATACTATAGGTAGAACTATGAAACAAAGTAAAACAGTCAAACAAAATTTCAGTGAGAATTTCCTTAACACATTTATAGACACTGCTTTTGGTTGACTGTTCAGTTTTTTAGCATACAACTCTATGAGACAGAACCATCACAGAAATCTTATCACAATGAGATTGTGATGGCCAGTAAGTTAATACACTGTGCTGTTTACGGCACAAAAAATCATAAATAATAATACATATATGCGTAGCTTAAATGTTTTATCATGAAAAATAAAAAATTCAAATATATTTTTCAAGGTTATCACATACACCAATGCTATTTCTTCAACCACACAATGACTGATTGTCGTTCCCTTGTCTTTCTTGCATAAGCGATACTCATAAATGGTATATCAATAATGCCCTACGTGGACTGCCTGAGACTGAGAAAAACTCAGTAAGAATCAATCTCGGTGTAAAATCTTTCTGTGTTTTGTTTGCTCACCTGTTATTGTGGTGCTGGTGATTGAAATCAAAGCCTTGCCCTCTACCCCTGACCCCCCTCTTCCATATTCTAAACATCTTCCCCAGTCATTTAGAGCTGTCTTTTCTACATCCAAGGCCACAGCTGCAGTGGCACATAGCAACCTGCCTCTGTTCGTTCAAGAGAACACCTCTTCACGGAAATAACCCCCTTTCCACACTCACACTGAATCCATTTGTGAGTTATGGATTGAACGTGTAATTAATGCATCACTGCACAGTGATCAGAGCAAATTGTAGCTTTGAGAGGTCATGGCAAAAAGCCATCCAGACAGCTCCCTCAGCAGGGAGTGCGACTTTGGAAGAGGAGGTGTTTCCAGAGGGGGTGATCCAGGGATTCCCCCGTGGGCTAAGAAAATCTCCACGGTAGTATACAGAGAAGCCGGTTATGTTTCTTCTTTAGAAGAAATGGGAGACAAGCCTCTCAGGAAGGGAACTTCTGCCTTCCTGCCACCCTGCTCAGGGGAGAGGTATCATGGAGTTCTTCTAAGGAAGGGACGTATGTATTTTTCCATATAGCTAAAATCATCCTGAGATCTTAGTTCATAGTATTTACACCAGGAGATAATCCCTAATAGATAGGCTGGTAGAAAAATTAGTAGCCTAGAAGAACCCACTTACAAGAAAATTGCCAGAGAGATTTGCAAACGCAGTCTTCCTGCTGAGTCTATGCTGAACATTCTTAAGAATAAATAGTAGCAGAAGACTAAATCCAGCCTACAGATTTATTTTGTATTACTATTGTTTGCATCTGGAGACATTTGGTTACAGTAACTATGCCCCTGTTACTGACCCCAAAATCCCTATGGTCTCCTGACCTAGGGCCATGTCACTGAACTGGCCACATATACAATACCACAATAGCTTCATTTTGTATAGAAACTAGATAATCTTGCAACGCTGGAAGTATCCTTATAAAGAAGGTATCCACCTTAATGAAAGTATCCACCTCAATACTATAGAAAGACCAAAGTTCATCTGCCTTGGAGAGACAGATATGACTTAGAAGGACCAAGGGTGGCTATTAAAAAAAAAACTTTAGGGCCATGAGATGGCTCAGCTGATAAGGGTGTTAACAACCCCACATGCATGGCATGACCCTCGGTCCTATACACACACACACACACACAAATAAATAAATAAATAAATAAATAAATAAATAAATAAATAAATAATCTTTTAGCATTCGTAAGAACAATATAGGAGTTGTGCCTAGACACACATCCTTGGAAGCCAATCCCTTCAGGTTCTGATTCTGTAAGTGTGGGGATGGAGGCCCAGGAATCTGTGTTCATCAAGCTTTCAAGGTGAGCAGATACCAGGCCTTCATTCAAGTACTTTTCACAAAGTGACTTAATCCTATGAGGTGAGAATTAGCATTATTCTGATGGTGCAAATGAAGCAATTGAAGGGAAGGACTAAGAAAGATGACTATGCCTGTACAGTGAGGAAGGAGAGGAAGCAGGATGAAAGCCAGGCTGTCTCCACAGCTCACACTTCATCATGTCCCTGTGCTCTGCTCATAGGGGCTGCAGGAGCCTGTTAAACACAAACTCAAGGTGTGTTGTTCCTGACTCAGATAAAACCCTGCACCCAAGTACTCAGCTGTCATAGTCACTGCCACCTCCGTGGTAAGGATAAAGAGTACAATTTACATGTGGAGAAGCTGAGAAAGAATGACAATCATGCCTAGACTTGCAGCCCCATTCCGAAGCGTGAGTGGGTATTTTATACACACTGACAGAACAAAATGGAAAGGTCCTTCCCATTCCACCAACTCAAGATATAAGAGAGGAAAAGATAATGATTGTTGATTAGATTAAGGCAATCTCAAACCATTTCCCACACAGTTATTTAATGCTACAAAATTAGGATCAAAATGAGAGTCTCTTAGGAAGCCAAAGGCATGCCAGCTAGGCAGGGGTCCTGCGTCTTGACAGGAAAAGCTTGGCCCGTTAAAGGGGAAACGGATAAGCTGACCTCATCACAATTTTAAAAACTTCCTCTGCAAGAGCTTACATGAAGAAGATACAAAGTGCCAGGCAAGCGTGGTGGCACATACCTGAAATCCCAGCATCTGGGAAGTTTGTGGTCATCGTAGTCTACACAGTAAATTCAAGATCAGCCTGGACTACACAGCAGGACCCTGCCTCAAAAAGAAAGAAAGGAAAAGAGGGAAGGAGAGAAAGGGAGTCAAGAGGAAGGGAAAGGGAAAACAGATGATATATAAAGACAAAATATGGAGTAAGAACAAAATTGCTGATGTGCAGTTCAGCCTTCTGCTACTGTAACAAACCACCACAAATAACCAACTCACAAGGAGGTAAGAGTCACCTTGCTGTGCAGCTCCAGAGGTTTTGATCTGCACAAGGCAGTAACCACAGCTGGGAACAGGATGGAGAGGCACAGTTCACCTCATGGCAGCCAGGAATTAGACAGAGAGGAAGAGACTGGAGGGGGTTGTAATAATCTACTGGGCCCTACCTCTAAGGCCCCACCAGGAAAGGACAGGCTGAGGGCCTAGCCTTCTACACATGGGCCTTGGGAAAAACATCCAGGTCCGAACTACACAGGGTTAATAACTAGAACATTGAAGAATCCTCAAAACTCACCATGCTAAACGTTTCCATTGGAGAAAACTGAATAGAGAGTATGAAGCCCCTCCTTGCATTAGTCCTTACATGTGGACCTGTGATTGCCTCAATAAAAACCCCAGCAGAGAGAGAACAGGCATGCTCTCAAGTGTATTAGGTAATTAATGTCAGACATCACATGCTTTACACTGGGAACACAGGGCACCGTTACCAGAGGCATTTAGCAATGCTATCAAAAGTAAGGTGTGTGTGTGTATGTGTGTGTGTATTACACACATATAAAAACATTTGCCAACTGTCCTACTTTCAATCCTAAAAAGAAAAAATTGTAATTGTATCTAGTAATTATAATTAATAATCTATCACTGTGATGAGACCATTTATTTTAGCAGTGGTCATCATAGTTGCAGACAAGAAAAAAAATGAGAAGAGGCCCATTCACACTGCCAGGCACTTACCAGTCATCAAAATAACCAAGGAGTTAAATAGTTGACCTGGAATGATGGTTCAGATACACTCAGCTATTCCACAAGAGCTTATTTAATTCCTACTGTATGGTAGCATTGTTCTCACACTAGGATTTTGTTTTTGAAAACAGTGTCTCACTATATAGCCCTGGCTGGTCTGAAACTTACTATGTAGACCAGGTTGGCCTCAGATTCACAGAACTCTGCCCACCTCTGCTTCCCAAGTCCTGGGAAGGTGTGAGCCAGCATGCCTGCTTTTCTCATTCGATCTTTAAGATGTCAAATACAGCCAGGTTTCTGTGCCCATTAGAGTGTACAGTCTGGCCAAATGTCTTCTAATGGCAAAAATAAAACAAACGAGAAGACAATATCTACATATCTGTGTCTAATTACAAATACACAAATACATGTGCATATACAGAAATACATACCCACCACACACAAAAAAAAACCCACATATATATGCAGTGCATAGAATCTAAATTCTATAAGATATAACCCAAAATGTTAACCATGTATACTTCTGAAAAGTGAGATTATATGTGTGTTCTACTAATTGTATTAGTTTTGCTTATCTGTGTATTGTTTCTACACATGCCATTGGTATTACATGTTTTTATTCAGTGGAAAAGGAAAAGGCTGGTCAGTAGGGAGTACTTTTCTCTCTTATAAATACACCCCACCTTAATGGCACAATTATAATAACATTAAATATATTTGCTCAACAAGTCTGATAATGATTGGGCATATAGTTTGCTTCCAGGTTTTCAGTGTCAAAATCAGCATGCCAAAAATATTCTTCTAAGTGAATATAAAAGCATAGTTGTGATTTTGTCTTCAGTTAAAGAAGAAATCCCAGAAGTAGACATTTCGGATCAAAAGATGAACGCATGTGAATGCTCTGGGATCCCAGAGCGGCACCGATATTCCAGCAGTCAGTGATGCGTTCTGCAGTGCCCACCCATGCTAATTAGCAGAGGATTAACGTGCTCTTGCATCTTCTACAAGTTCACTTTGGAGGGGGAAGTTATTTCTAACGGAAGATCAAAATACAAGTTTTTATTCATTAAATTAGAAAATCTTTCAGTTTTATTTAAATTGCAGAATTCTGCCAGATCTACTCAGGTATGTGTCCTCCCCCATCACCTCTGTAGCACTTTGTACCTAATTCAGCAATGTTTATTTTGCAAATCTTGATTTGTGTCTCTAAATCCTCAGCTTGTAGAGATCAGGCTCCCCAGCAAGAACTAACATGGCCATGCCTTTTAACAGTAGCCTCTTGTATGGGAGCAGGGGCCCAAATGAGGCAGGGTGGGCTTTGTGCCCCCGTGAGGCCTGGGGAAGTAAGTGCCTTACCCTCAGTGCGCCTGTCACACAGCTATGACACCCAACACACCTTCAGTGTAATGTGAGGAGGATGTCCACAGCAAGTGTTCCAACATTCCTTTCCATTTCAGGATGAGTAAAACAAGGTTTGCAGAGCTGGGCTAGCGTGCCTTCCCGCCAGCCTCAGGCTGTCGTTTTGTCAGCTGAGAGGCTTTCCATGTGCTGACTGGAAGCCAGAGACACCTTCATTCTCACAATTACACTTAATCAAAGCAATCTGCAATTCGAGATTTAAGTCTACATGCTCAAAATATACTCGGTCTGTAGATGCCTGTCTGGTTACAGAAAGCAGATATTTTAAGTCGCAGGCTAACGGCAAATGGGTTTATCTCTACCTCAGAAGATGATGAACGATTGATTGTAAGTCTCTACTCCGGTGCAGGGCTTCTGATTGCATTAGACAGAGGGCATGAAGACTAATTAACAGCGCTCATATGTTCATCACTGTTGATTGTGCATAATCCACTACTGAAGGTACCAGCGCTGCACGGTCTCTCAAGTGACAGGAGAACAGATGAATTTCCACTCAGAACCCTCATAGGCGATCTGTCTTGATCTCAGCACAAATGGGCTTTCTCTAATAACCTAAATCACAAACAGAATGACAGGCAGAAAACCTTAGGCCAAATTTTACTATTCTATCTGAGCAGGGTCTGGCCAGGCCTGGTCACATGACATATGATCAATAAATAATTACAGTAGATTGGTAAATAGGTCTACAGGCATACTTTAAGGGTTTTCAAAACTAATTTTTCTAGACACCCACGTAATTGGAAGTCATAATCTATATTCCAGCAAGCTAAAGGAAAAGTATCCCATAGACCCTAAAACAGACCTGAAGCTGGTTCTCTCATATAAATGGCTCAGCACTTTAGCAAGTGGCTTCTACTCATTCTCCCCATCCCTACATGGCAGTCATGGGCTAAATGCCAGGGTGAGGGCACCCCTCTTTGACTGTCAGAAAGGACTGTCCACCTGGGCTGTGGGACCTCCACTAAAAAGTCAGGAGGTGAAAGAGAAGGGGGAGATCAAAATTGATGAACAGAAGATACCTAAGATACACATTTCAATTCACAAGGCGTAGCAAGAATCTGAAGAATGGAAATGAATTTAAAATTGCATAATCTACACTAACAGCCAGGAAAAGGCCTAATGGAATTCAGGATAGGAACTATAAACCTAAGGTAGAAAAGAAGAAAATTAATGAAGATTCTGAGCTTGAAAAGCTGCCCTGGTTTAAGTAGTTAAGTGATAAAAATCAAGGGAAAAAAACCATAGACCCAGCAAGGAAACCTGTAAGACAGATATTTAAGAGAAATCCTTATTCATTATTGGGGCAAAGGTTGCCATGGTGCACCTGTGATGTTGGAGGACAAGGCTGATCTGCCAGGCCACCTTTTCGTGGGTTCCAGGGACAGAGCTCGGGTCATCAAGTTTTGCAACGCACACTCTTACTCACTGAGCTGTCTCAGCCCGGAAAGGCCTCTTGAAAGCAATCGCAGGCACCGACCTCTGTGATGCCACATGCCCACATTCTTCACCTCTTCCACATGAATCATTAGTGAGCAAAGTTCGCATCATCTCATGTGCAACTTCCCTACACATTCTTCCAAACTCATGCCTGCTTTATCTTATTTCCTTCTTAATATATCTTTCACCAGGCCCAGGAAATCCAGGTTCCATCCCTGTAGTTACCAAAGTACCTTATAGAGGGATCAGTAGGCCTCCACGTACTCATCAATTTAGGTACAGTAATCAGTGCAAGGAACATGATACTGAAGAAGCCAAGCATTGTCCCTGTTTTTATTGGGCTCAGCCTATAATGGAGGGTTAGATATGATATCAAAAGTCCATTCTAGTTCCCAAGATTTTAACTCAGTTCCTTCTTAAAATTTTTACGTCTCTAACTTCACATTTTTGGTTTCCATTACTAACTACCTCTAACACCCACAAAATAACCATTGCCATATGTGATGGTTAACCGTTGTCGCCATAACTGAAATCGCCGTGGGAACGCCACCTCCGGGTGTATGTATGAGGATGTTTCCAAAGGGTTTTGACTGTGAAGGGAACGGCACCAACCCGTGGACTGAGCTTTCAGACCAAATAAAAGACAGAAAGTGAGCTGAGTGCCGGCATTCGTCTCATCTGCTTCCTGACTGCAGGAGATGTGAGCAGCGTCTTGTATTCCACCGCCGCCGCCTGTTACCCCCACAGCAGCCTGTAGCCTACAAGCCCCCTCCCTTAAGTTATTGTCACAACAAGGAAAACTAATACGCCATGTAAAACATTTCATCCCTTAATTTTATTTTTTTGTAGGCAGGGTCTCGCTGTATAACCCAGGCTGGCGTCAAGCTCACAATTCTCCTGCTCCAGCCTCTGGTGCATGGAACCCAGGCATGCACTACACATTGAGCTTAGACAATCTCATTTCTAACAGGCCGATATGGTCAAGCTGGTTCACAATGTAAAAAAGGAAGAGGAAAGGCAGGATTCTATAAAAATCAAGGCCTCAAAAGGAAAAAATATGCAGTGTTATTTCTGATGAACAAGGAACATGGATAAAGGTTATGAGCAACCAGGCCTGGGAGGACACGAAGAATAGCAGGCTCTTCTATCCCAAAAGCTGAGCCTAATCCCATGCAAGTCTGGCCACCGGGTCAGTCAATACTGATTGCTTAATGAAAATGTGCAAATCAGCATACATCACGCTGGAACGTTCCCGAATGTCCCTAATTATGGCCAAGTAGATGAAGGCCTTAAAAATTATACTTCACCCTATTTGAAAGGGTGTCTGGCACATCATTAATTAAAACACCTCGGCTCCCCTCTACATTAGCAGCATGATAATTATCTTCATACAAAATTTGCTTTATATCACTTGAAATGCTTCAAATCCTAGGGTGACAACAGAGTATAAACAGAATGTCCATGGATTAAGGCGGCAGTCCAGTATGACTGTGGATCAAAGTTAAGAGCTCCCCCATTTGGGAAGAAGGAGTAGCAACAGGCCAGGGAAAGAAGCTCAGTAATTACCACGGAGATCACTGCAGTAATACTGACAACCTCTGAGTTTCCTTGAGTCACACATTGCACTACGTGGTGTCTTACATACATCACGCTCTGACGCAGTAACTTACAAGAGGTTACCCAGCTCGAGCTTGACAGGTCCATCTGGCTCTGAAACCTTTATTCAATGCAGTGCCACCAAATGGCTTCTGTTAAAAGAGGGCATGGGGGCAAGAAGGAGAAAAGACTGTCCATTGCAGACACCTTCCTGGAGCATAATATGCAAAATTAAAAGAAGAAATCACCCAAGAGTGCTGACCCATAAGTGAAATCCAAATAGGCATCAGATAGAAAGTTTCTCACACGGGACTGTGAAACCTAAACAAAGAACAGCAAGCGAGATTTGAGGCGTGATCTTGGGGGAAGCACGGAGCACACACTTCCATCGAGTTATTCAAACAACATGTACTGTGTGCCTGCTCTGTCTCAAGCCCAAACGCTGCCCTGGCCTCCAGGCCAAAGTGCTGCAAAGTACCGTAGACCCCTAAGTGAGGAAGACACCTGTGGCAGAGGCCTGCAGGCACCAGAACACCTGCCTGCAGATGGAGACTTCCCAGCTGCAGAAGCCTGCTCTGGACGCTAATCCTGTTGTGATGTAGTGAGAACAAATCCACTCCAAAGCACTGAGTTTTAACTATTTCTTCTCAATGACAGAGCACCTGGATCTTTCTGAGAAGGCCTCTCCCTGGAGATGAGAAAGTGAAGCACCATCCTAGTAGTCAGATACTGAGAAGTGCTCTGGAATCGTAAGGTCCAGTCACCCCAAAGCAGAAAGGCCCAGTGTTATCATGCTTCAACCCAGTGCTGCTTTTCCAGTGTTTAAAAACATAATCTAGTGAAGTCAAATAAATCTGGCCTTAAATTCCAGGTCTGCGCCCTGCTAAGTCCATAGCTTTAGGCAAAGTACTTAACCTTATGTGGCCCCAATTTCTGCTGTTTCAAAATGGAGATAAGAGCCTCTTCCTTATTTGCACCTTGTGCGCATGACAGTACTCTCTTCACAGGGCTGGGCAATGTCCCGCCACAGCCCTTGTGCGGGACACTAGTAACATTACTAGCCACTGCTGGAGGGCAGCCTCAGACAATGCTTTTCTGCCTTAACACAGTACACGCTCTCTCTCTCTCTCTCTCTCTCTCTCTCTCTCTCTCTCTCTCTCTCTCTCTCTCTCTCTCTCTCACACACACACACACACACACACACACACACACACACTCCACCACCACCACCACCGACGACAAAGACAACCTGCTAGGCAAATGGAACAGAAACAGTAAAACCAGGGTGTGAACCTGATCCAAAGCAGCTGAGTATCAGAGATGATGATCCATTAATTTGGCTAGTCACATTCCCAGTTCAACTCTAAGTGGTAAAACGGCCTGGTAGAAGGCAGTGAAGGGAATGAGCCTGAGACGACCAGTAGCTTAGAGTAGCTGGATTCAGTGAGCAATGACAGACAGCTGGGCCTGGAGAACTTTGTAGCGATCCAACAGCTTTTGATTCCAGCCTGAGGATGTCCAGGTCCCTCTCAGCCCTTTCCCTTCCTGAAGCCTGCTGCTGACTTTGCCTAGGATCTTACAATAAGCTTCCTGCTATCTGGGTCACAGAAGGCTCTCTCTGTTCTCTGTGACCAGAGACGAGATGGGTGGGAAGCCTACGCCCACCTGGGAAAGAGGCCACAAGGGGGCAGGGAAGCATTCACTGCAATTCTTTGTTAAACTTCACTGAATGGGTGGGGAGGGAGAGACTGATTCCCTCAACTGAAAAAGGCTAAAGCTGCCTCCCACAGACACATGCTGCCACAAGAAACACCTGGTGTGGGGGAGGGCACGAACCATCCCTTACGAGTGAATGACATCTTTAAGAAGTTCCGTGAAGGGCGGCAGATGTGTCTGGTAGAGCGTTTGCCTAATAGGCACAGCTTTAAGTTTGATCCCCAGAACCACGTAAACTAGGTGGTGTCATAAACCTCTACACTCAGTCAAGACAGGAGGATCTGATGTTCAA
This sequence comes from Arvicola amphibius, assembly GCF_903992535.2. Classification (NCBI taxonomy): domain Eukaryota; kingdom Metazoa; phylum Chordata; class Mammalia; order Rodentia; family Cricetidae; genus Arvicola; species Arvicola amphibius. The sequence continues at coordinate 1,151,912 of NC_052057.2, read as the reverse complement.
GGTCATCCTCAGCGCCACAGTGAGGGGCCAGAATGAACTGCTTGAGACTATGTCCAAAAGATAAAAGAAAAAGATTGCAATAAAAAAAGGAAGTTCCACAACATACTAATACCAAAGTTCAGGAGTGCTAATACTTTTACCATGATTTCCAGCTTCCCTTGAGTGGAAAAATTCCTTTGAGTGGAAAATATTTCTTGAGATAGAAACAAAGCCATATTTTGCTGGTTTTAATCTTTGTGATAGATTTTGATTAAGGAATGGGAAAATAAACACTGCCCAACATTCTTACAGCAACTCCTCAAACAACCAAACTTAAAAACAACACTTCCCTCTATCTCCCCACGCCCAAATAATTTAGAAAATCACAGTCAAAGCGGCAAACTCCCCAGGCCTGACATGTGCCACAACGCCCACCTCCTACTCTGGTCTTTAGCAGCACACGAGATTTCCTGCAGCGCTTTCGGGGGTTCCTTTCCATTTAGTATTCATTGTGTGCCTGGCTTATAGCCCAATTTGTTCCATTTCATGCCTTTTGGTTTAAATATGTGAGTTCTGTATTGCAGCAGAATGGGTGATGTTTCCCCAAGCACCCTGGATGTGTACCCAATAGCGACTTGCTTCCGTACCTCCCTCAAATCTGCATATAACAGAGAAAATTTGTTTGCTGTATGTCAAAGGCATCAGCAAGCACTCCTGCATAAATCAAACCTGGAGACAGAGACAGGGGTGCTCTACCAGGCCAGAGCATAATTTATCTTGATTTAGTTTTTGTCAGACCACTACTCAGCCAGGCCCTGAGGTCACTCGGTCCCATTAGCTTTTCCTTTGGCCACCAAAAGGAGCAGGTTCAAAAGCAGTGGCTGTATTAACAGGATATTTGCTGTCTTTGCCTAGGATCAAACTCACTGGGCTTAGGCTGGGCAAAAAAACTCACCCCGAAAGCCACTGGCCTGGGTCTGCCATTCAGCATGCAATGAGAAATACCTGGCAAATGGTGCTCGGGTTGCTATTTGTGGCCATATAGTGTTTATTCTTTTTTTTTCTCATGTGCAAAATTCAAAGCCTTCCTGACATGGAAGAGCTCAAGGTGGTGAGCAGTGAACCATGAGCTTCAAGAAGTGCTTTCTGTTTGTTTTCCAGCCAACAAATAAAATAATTTTTAAAGCTAGTAATCCTTCAGAAACTGAATCTCAAGGTTGTGTCCGAACTCCGCTGGTAATGGTATAAATGCAATAAGAAGAAACATAGTTTATGATGAACAAAATTTCCCTTTAACATAAAATCCCACGTTCTAATTGTTAGGGCCTTGCAGACCTTTTAAAACCACAACACTTGTGCTACGGGAAGAAGTGCAGCAACCACAGCAGCAGCAGCAGCAGCAGCAGCAGCTCATTTTCCCAGAGCTGAGAATCCCAGAGGTGAACAGAAAACACCAGCTTCCACCAGATGATGATGTATTCGGATGGCTTTTCTCTGACACAATTGGGAAGGTGGACAGAACACATTTAATTCCCGATGTCACAAGGAGATTTCAACAAATGACAAACGCTCTTTAAGGAACCTATGCATCTCTGGGTGGGAGTTTGAATGTGTTAGAAGCATCTGCCCTGGTTACCTATCTTCTTTGCCCAACAATGCCTCAGTTCAGGGATGGAAGCCGGCAGCCACCCGGGCACTCTAGCAGTCCGCCTGTACCGCTTCTCACCTTTGCTAAGCGGACCACAAAGAACTAAGCTAATCAAATTCCTCACCCAGAAATTTAAATCAGATCAGAAACTGCCACTCCTTGCTTCAACAACTATAACATAAACCCAGGAGAAGCTTAGAGGAGGTTGGCTTAGCAATGTGGCCTGCCAGCCAAGGAGCTGCCACGGTCAGTCTGCTCAGGGCCAGAATTCCAGTGTCCTTCCTCTATAAAAGAGGCTCCTCCAGGGCCTTCCCCAACACTCCTACTAGGGATAATAAAAACAGACATAGATTGATTAATAGCGTTTAAGGAAGAACATAGTCAGGAAAATGTATGGGGACTAATTGAGTAAAACACCCAAAAGAGACTGTTCTTGACTTAGCCGGCCCGGTGACAGGGGAGGTGTAGATCAAGAATGCCGCGTATGTCACGATGTTTGTATCTATTTTCTATTGTCTTCTGTTGCTTGTTGTGACTGCTAGGGGGAGGCTAAGGCGACCACTTGTCTGGTCACATGTTGACCCTTACAAGCACGAGGACCGAATTCAGTCCCCAGGATCCACAATGAGAAGGCTGAGTGGTACCTGGTACTCGCAGTCCCAGCCCCAAGGGGGTAGAAATCAGGTGATTCTTAAGGGCTTAACCAGCCTAGCCTACGTGGTGAGTTACTGACCAGCAAGAGACAGTGTCTCAATAAAAAGGGATGTATAGACAGTGTCTGAGGAGCAACATTCAAGGTTGTCCACTGGTCTCCGGATGGACCAAAGTAAACATGCACGTGTTCACACACACCACACACACACACACACACACAATCAGCACACACACACACACAAGAAGAAAGTCCTCTTCGAGTCACAGGAGGCAAAGGGATGCCGACAACTAGAAACTAACACATGGGGGCAGGGCCATATCTTTTGTGCTCTTGTCTCCTAGCTTTTGCTCAGTGAATATTTGCTGGAACGGAACATAAACAAAATGGCTTTCGCTAACGGCGGCTTGGGGATTTTGCTTTTAGCAGAGAATAAAGGAAATGTCCTTCCCTTCAGATTCTCCACTAAAGACGGCATCAGTTCCACTTACGGGGAGCCCTCTTAAGGATGATGGGGGAAGAATGTAAACCTCACACAATAACCGTGTTAGGCAATAAATGGTCAAATGCTGCTGCGATAGCAAGTAAACAAATCTGTCACTTCACCTGCTCCCCGTGCTGATGCATCGGCTAGAAGTGAGCCTGTTAACAGAAGAGTGTAAGTCATTCCACAAGTTCCCCCAGCACCTTCTGAAACATATATCCATTCGCTTCAAATGCCGCCTCTTCCTAAGTTGATTTTCCTCCTCCAACCACAGCAACCGCAATCACATCACATGTGTCATATCCGTGTGGTCCAAATGATGGACAGGACCCCTCAAACAAACGTGTCACCATAGCAACAAAGGGACTACATTTGCTACTCTCTTCCTGCCATGGTCCCATCAATTATTTAACATTCCTATACTACACGGTATAAATGAACATGTTCGTTAGCAGCAAGAGTCAGATCTGAGAGAAATTCTAAGCATCAAACAGCAAACTGACCACAAAACAAACACATTCTTGTTGAGGGTAACATCACACAGTATAAAGGGATGGAGGATAAACCCTTCTTGGTTTTGAGCTTCTGCTTGAGACTGAGAAGAACTTGTGCGCTCCCAGCACTTGTTTAAGGAGGGACGGGCAAGGGGCACAGGGAGGGAAAACACATTAAACGTACATATACCTTTTATCAAAGTTACTGAAAATAGGATGATTATATGAGACAGAGAGCCAAAGAATGAAGTTCATTTTAAATTAATCTTCTATACTTTGGATTTGGTTTTGATTCTGGCCTGTTTTCTGGATTATTTCTCATCAGGAAAATAGGAGACGTGCTGATTGAGGGAATACACAGCAATCAACAGGCAGCTGTGATTTTCCCGCTTTCTACCTGGTCGCATCTCAACTGACTTCCCCTGGGAGAGCTCTAAAGAGAAACTCAGAGAGGTTCCCACTGTTGCCTTGACAAAGGAAAAATGTTTCTATCATAAGAACCAAAGTCTACAAGAGCTAGTTCCAGGACAGGCTCCAAAGCCACAGAGAAACCCTGTCTCGAAAAAACAAAAAACAAAAAACAAACAAACAAAAAAGAACCAAGGAGAGATTAGTTTGAATCCAGATTGTCTGATCACACTGGAACATACCTCAAAATGTTTAAACCAATACCACAAAACTACCTGTTCTATCTTAAACTATCTCATGAGTTAATCTGAGCTGGGTCCAGGTTAGGGCTGTCCTCATGCCTTCTACCCACAGGGATCCAGAAACCATGTCAGCATCGAAAGACGGAGTGAGCACTGGGAACAGAATGCGGCTCCTCCATTCATGCTACTGGTTTATTTCATGCCAGTCATAGAAAAGACAAGAAGAAGAAATGGGGGTAGTCCTCCAAAAGATTCTGTTATATTGGCAATAGGTAATAATCAAATAAATGTTTGATCCAAAAAGAGTTTTTACTTGGTTAAGAATAATTGACATGCCCAGAGAGTAACTCTCTAAGCACTGACCAATTAAAAGGCATATGTAAAGTCTGCAGAAGGGATTCTTATGCAGCTTTCTGTGCACTGTCCAAGATGCAGTCTCTGCATCCTGTGTGCCCATACCTAGCTTAGCACACGTTGTCTAAGTAGTAGACTTTGAATAGACTGTAGGGTTGACTAAATGATTTATTAAAACTACAGTTTCCAGACTGGTAGTCCTTCTACCACAGAAAACAATTTTATTATGGTAAACATAAGAAATCACATTTAAAAACATTGGCATATAATTATTTTACTATTCATACAGAAAATAGGTGGAAAATATTAAATATTTACCAAAAATAAAGGTTTCTCTCTCAAAACCCATCTTCCCCATAGAAAAACATCACGATACTGAAAATGAGATCTAGGGTGGCCTTCTGTGGCAAATGTCTCCTCTAAGTGGATAAATGCTCACATAAAGCAGCCAAACATTTACAAACACTTCACACAGCACTATAATTTTATATATATATACCCACATAAAATAAAAGCATCTACCTTGGGGATCATTTATGCAGCTAAATGCCTTTCTGGTTAGCACATAAAAAAGCTTAAGACAGAGAACTGTTCACATCTGACAACACACACAGGGTGAATTATGGGCGCTGTTCAGTTTCTATAATTGAGTGAATGCCTTTAGACAATTGGTCAAATATTCACCTCTTATTCTCAGTCAGCAGACATGCATGCAAATGCATGTATATTTATAAAATATTATGAGACCCATGGAGAATAGTAAGCTTCAGGAAAGTCCTTCCTCTGAGGGTTTTGGGTTTTATAATTCTCTAACGACTTTGGTTGTTACATAAAAGAAACAATATAAAAATGGTATATAAAAGCTGCTATGGCTTAAAAAGGTGTCTCCCCCCCCCAACGGCCCATGTGTTAAAGGCTTGGAACCCAAGATGATAAGACCTTTAAGAGGCAGGGTCTTCTGAAAGGGCCATAGGTCATTGGGAGTATGCCCTTGCAGAGATGTGCCTGGTCTATTTCTCTTCCTCCTTATCTTGGATTCCTGGTTCCTGAGGCAAGCAATCAGCACTAGTGATGATATGGCCCCCATTTTTGCCACCCAGCACTTCTATCAGATGCCCAAAGCAATGGCTCTACCCAACCTTGGATTGGAATTCCTGAAAGCAGAAATCAAAACAACACTTTAATAAATGTTTTTCTCTACATAAGTTACATTTATCATTTATTTCATTACAGAGATGGAAAGCTGACTAGCCAGGAGCAAAGTAAACCGTCCTCTCCCAGACAGCAAGAGCGTCATGGGTTCTGATCACAGCCTTCTTTCTCCTTTCTTGTAAAGAGCAGGAACTCTCATTTTCTGCAGAAATAAAGATGAGACTGTACTGCATAAAGCTAAGTACAACAATGCACTTATAAATATTTGCCTTGGATTTTGTATATAAATTTTTCTTTTCAGATATCAATAGCTAAACAGATATATATACTTCAAAATTGTCCATAGATTTCATGTGACTTATAGAACAGTCACCTGTATAATAACAATTAAAAATGGTGCAAGCCAGAGAGGCGATATACAAACACTCACTGTGCAAACAAAGACCTGAGTGCGGTCCTCAGAACCACAATGGAAGGAGAGAACCAAGTCCTGGAAGCTGTACTCTGACCTCCACACACATTCCTATACTCACACACATACATTATACATACAACATATACGCAAAAATATATTTATAAATGGTACAAGACCATCAAAGAACAAATATGGAGCAGAACAGGGTGCCCCCAAAATAAACCTCCTCCTACAAAATCATGATTGTCTCAAAGTCACTAGCATAATCCAACACTAGATAAAAACACTGGAATAACTAGAAACCTTGACTACTACCCCACCTCATTTGGAAAAGCTAATATAAAACGGAGAGGTAATATAAATGAGAATATAAGTGATGGAACCATAAAGCTGTTGGTGAAAAATGAAGGAAAAATGATGTGGGAGAGGCAAAGGTTTCCCAGGCTACAGAACTAGGCGATAGCTTGTGTGCCACCAACATGCAGATGCTCATTGACAGCGTTCTTTAGAAAATGATGAGGCCAGAATGGAGACAAGAGGTTGAAAGTACAGGTAGACAAGGGCTTTCTAAATAGGAGTTCTACTGCTCAGGAAATAAGGCCAACTATGGACAAAAGACATCTCATAGAATTAAAACGCTCCTGCACAGTGGAAAGAGCTAGTCAGGACATGAGACGGTTCACAGAACAGGAGAAAAACATTGCCAGCAGACAGAAGATTGATTATTATCTACAACATACAAGGAGCTCAAAAGAACTAAAGAAGTCAAATAACATAGACAAAAGAAATGAGCTGAAGACAGTTCTCAAAAGAAGACGTATACATGGGCAATAAACATGAAAAAATGTTCAAGCTTACTAACAATCAGAGAAACACAAAGTAAAATTGCATTGAGATTCTCTCTCACCCCAGTCAGAATGGCAGTCATTAAGAAAACAGTGACAAATGCTGACAGAGATGCAAAGGGACTTTCATATGTTGCTGATGAGGTGGTAAATTAGTTCAGCCACTATGGAAATCAGTGTGGATATTTCTCAAAAATAAACTAAAAATAGATCTACCATATGATCCAGCTCCACCACCCCTAGGAATTTGCCCAGAGGAGTCTGAGCCAACCTACAACAGAGATACACACCGGTGTTTATTAGATCCAGCACAGGGGCCCAACAACGGAGGAATGGATAAAGAATGATACCCAGTTCTTACCTGTTTCACAACTGGTTTGCTGACATCACTGCTTGAAGCCCTCACAGCAGAATTCAAAAAAACTGAATATGCAATGAGAGCCGCTGAACCAACTTCTGCCACCACTGCTCTGAAATAAAAAAAAAAAAAGATGTAGTTTTAATTTCATTGAAGAAGAATCAGTTAAAGCCTTCAGCTCATCAGAATGGAATTCTCCACGCTAATAACTACATGGTATCTTAACTGGCAAGCCTGCTGCTGGGTTAAACTGATGTGCAATTTAATATGTCACAAGTGTTTGGATCATAGATTTGTATCTGACATGTCACTTTCTATGTCTCCTCCTGAATCTCTAACAGGAAACAAGATTCAGGTACTAACACAATGTATGCTGGAGACAGTACTGTACAGCATCAGGTCACCTACTGCTGGTTATGACAGCGTGGAGCCTTCACATTCTAACAGGAAACAAGACTCAGGTACTAACACCATGACAGTGGTGTATAGAATCAGGTCGCCTACTGCTGGTTATAACGGCGTGGAGCCCCCTCATCATCCAAACCTGTCCATCTGCTATTTTGATTGTTTTCATTGCTCTGTTTTTACACTGTTCTCAGTCAACTAATACTTAACACAGGGAGAGAAATGTCTGAGATTGCAGAAGGAACTTTAAATGAACTGGTTAAACACAGTCTGTGTTCCCTAACAGATACATGCATGGCTGAAGGGCCTAGTTAAAAGAAATGTTTCTATAAAAACTGTTGGTATGGACTTGAAGTTTCCAATCTACTATGATGCTATGTCTCCATTTCCAAAGCATTTTCCAGAAGGACCACAGAGAAAGGCATAGCACACACCACCTACTGATGAGCCAATAAAAAGGTTAGGTGATGAACCAATGGAGCATCGAGTAACAAAGTAGTCTCTCTGTGCACTCAGTGTAAGAACGCAGCAACAAAAATACCAACGGCAATAACCCATACTCTACTCCGAAGCACACTCAATGTAAGAACACAGAAACCCAAATACCAACGGCAATAACCTATACTCTACTCCAAAGCACACTCAGGGTAAGGACACAGAAACACAAATACCAAAGACAATAGCCTATACTCTACTCCAAAGCACAGTTGTAGATTGGTACCTTTCCAGTGCAAATGTACATTTTTTCCTAAGCAACATCATTTAAATAATATAGTGGGGCACATATTTTGAGAGGTTCTATATACAGGCATTTTCTAGAAGGTGTAGATATCTGCTCTAATTTTTATATAAAACGTAAAAGACAACAGTGAAATAGTTACTTCATTGCCTTGTTATGACTGAAGTCTAATTAAATAAGAAGGTTGTAAAATGTGATATCTTTGTGTATACACTGTATGTGTAGTTCTCAAAATAGGTATATGCCCTGGCCTTTGTTTATACAGGTCTGAATTTGAAATTGCATTATAAATACATATACTTTATTGTTCTAAGTAAAGAATTTTATGCACTGTAAAGACAAACAGGTAAAGGAGAGCAGTGGGTGGCCCTGGGAAGACAAACACAGCCATCGCGCATTTAATGACTGTTTTAGCTCGACTCACGGGGAGCAGTGTACTTGCCTACTGGTTAAGGGACAAAGCACCGGCTCGCCCCTAGATTTACCTAGGCTTCTGTAATTATAAGTTTGGACTAAACAGAACAGATTGCTTCCATCTGCCAAGAGTGTTCCTTGCAGGTGCTGCAGTCTAATGAAGACTGCACCATCAGGGAGGGCAGCAAGGCCTCCTTCCCTGCTCTCCACAGCACACGGTATGGGCCTCCTCCACAGCTTTGTACACTGTTGGTCAAAGACCCCCCCCACATAAAGCTCAACTTGGTATTTCCAAGAAAGGAGCGTGTACTACACTTACGGAACAGTAAGTAAATGCTAAGTAAATAAAACAATCAAGAAACAGTATTTCAAGACCTCCAGCAAGGACTCTCACATTGAAATCCTCTCTTCACTCCATTCTGCCATAGCTGGACTATAACCACTAGCACCCAACACCTTTGAGCTCCCTACTGACATTACCTGAAGAACATTTTAAAATTTTCAATTTCTCATGAAAAGCAAAAACATTAGGTCACTAAAATCCACTCCATAGTTGGAGATGCCTTGGAAATTAGAGGGAGGTTATTGATCATACCCCATTCCCTCCCTCCAGCCCCCTGACCCATCACCCTGTGAAGAGCAAGGCCCCTAGGACAAAATAGTGTAACAGTGAAGCCAGTTTAGAGTGTGTGCATAGGAATCCTCCATCCTATTTTAGCAACTTTACTGCAAATCTAAAATTATCTCAAAATAGGAAAGTGTTTCTGTCAGCGATGACAGGCAGGACCCCAGGCCACATACGAAAAGAGGAAACGAAAGGAAGCTGGCAGATTTAGGAACACAAAAAAGCAGAGGCTTAAGAAAGACCAGGTCTCAGTTTCCATTTTCCAACTTTGTCAGGGACCAGACAGGCTTCAACAATCCTTCCCATTGTAATGAAACTCTTGGACCTCCCCAAAAGCCCCTGCCCTGCAAAGAAACCGCTCTTCAGTCAAAATAACATTTCCAACCCAGACCTTAACATGCCTGGCAGAGACAAAGAACGTACCAAAAATAAATCTTTTAAAAACGTATTTATACCTACAAGCACAAGTGCCTTAGAAGAGTAACTATGCTATGCTATGCCATGCTATGCTATGCTATATTATGCTATGCTATGCTAATTACACTACACCTAGGTGTATACTACACCACAATACAGTATTGGAAAATGATTCCAGGAGCACGGAGTAATAATGGCACACCCTGCATGCTAGCCTTCTGAAGGCCACCATTATTCTTGCGCCAACCACTATTTACTTGTTTGTCAGTCGAGAATGACAATGGAGGTAAATTTCACACTTCACACAAGAATGCACTTGCAAATGCTGCCCTGGGTCTCAAGGGCACAAGTCACATCTGCTAGTGTATTTTGTACCATCCCTGGCTCAGTGCCCCATGAAGGTAAAGAGTTTAATAAATGCTTCCAGCGAGTCAGCTTTCTTCCCAGCTCATTTACTTTCCTCAAGTAAAATTTATTAAGTATTAATTTGTACAAGGTTAGCCCTATGCTAATGCTGTTTACATTGTTCCCAAATAGTGTTAAATATATACCTCAGAGAAGACTTCCCAAAAACTCCAGAGGAGAAACCGCTGTAAGGGTTGCCTACATTTTCCTGAAGTGTGGGGAGGGGGGTGATGTTTCAGGACTGTTTCTCCAAACTCATGCATAATTTCTAGGGAGAGCTCACTGGGGAGGCAGGAGGATTAGGAGAGCAAAATAGTGGAGAAACAGACTTTTCCAACATTTGAGCTGCTCAGGCCAACCCGGAGAGTCAACCTTACTTTGTTAGAGGACTCTGTGGGCTCTGATACCAAATTATTAATTTGGGGTTAGTCTATGAGTCTAAGCCTTTCAAGGGTACAAACATCAAACACTGAGCCACAGAGCTTCTCTACCAAGTCCACCGTTGAATTTCTGGTTCAGTCAAAGGTTCTGGATTAATGGTATGCTGCTGATCACCTAGACAGTACATACAAGGCAGCAAGTTCTTTCCCACCCCTTCACCCAAGCTCCAGCCTGCGGCCACAGCAATAGCAATTAGCCTTCAGTTCAATGTTCTGATGAGGAACCTCTAGATTGCCAGACCTGGCAAAAGGTTAAGGACTCCAAAACCACAAAATGAGATAACACTGGCCAATGGTCAGACCCTGGTGCACATCACACCAGACTGCATGGAGGCAGGGCCCCCGAGGTGCATATCAGCACTAGACTGCATGCAGGCAGGGCCCCCTTAGGTACTGCACCTGCTTTGTCTTTCTTACATATCAAGTTCCCAAGAGGTTGTTTTTCATTGGTAAGGGCTGTGTCTCTGAGATAGTCTGGGAGTTAATTAAAACTGAGTTCTCAGAAGCAAAGACCCACGTAAATCAGGAAATGCAGTTTGTTACATGGCCCCTGCTTTCTCACCTCAGCTCCATCTCTGCCTCTCCCTGACCTTCTGAGCACCCGCCTAGATGAGAGCTTCCTTGCTGCTTGGTCCTCCTACGCCACCTCCTCCAGCCTTTGCCTCAAAACAGCCCTTTCAGGCTTTGCATCTAGATTCTGCCTTCCTTTGAATCTTTCAGACTCTTAAATATCTCAGGAAACAAAGAGCTCAATACTACTCCTGTGTCCAAGATCTGCAACAGTTATCTTCTTCTTAAATAATATATGACATGATCTCTCTGAAGAATACTAGCTTGTACTTTGCTTTTCGGGGCCAGATGCCCTCTAGCTCTGTGATGCCTCTTTTTCTTCGAGGCAGAACTGGTTCTCAAAGTGTTCTCAAACTCAGCGAGGAGCAGTGCTCTGGGACACTGGGACCTTCAGAGCAAATACCAGGACTGGTGGGGCAACTCAGCAGCACGACATCTGCCTAGTATGTTCCAAATTCTTGGTTTCTCTTCTGGTTCCAAAATTAACTGGTTAATTAGTAATCATAGGTGCCCTTTTGTTTATTTAATACCCTGGATTTATTTAAAAGCTGAACACAGTGCCACATGCATATGGTTGAGTATCTGAGGATACTCAAGAAGCTGGCCCAAGAAGGATGCTTGCATTCAGTATCCAAGGCCAGTAATATCAAATACTAATCAACACATATTGAATGGAAGGATATGATAAATATCTAAATATTTATTTCAGTAATGTTAATTATATTATTGGTATGTAGCATATATAATTAAATAAATATTAAGATATTTAATATAGAGCATATATAATTAGATAAATATTAAAGATATAAAGATATTAAATGGGGTTACTAACTTTTTAAAGTTTCTTCTAAAGTATCTAGTCTCTTTCTCATAGGGTATTGTCTCTTGAAAACTCAGATGTGGCTATTCCAGGATAAAGGAAGAGCTGTTGGCACTATTACTCTGGGTAGACCCCTGATAGAATCTTCCAGCTCTTGCTTACCACTGGAAGTCTCCATTTTGCCTTAAAAGCTAATGGAATGTCATAACAGATTTCTCTCTGGAAAGATGGGATGATGTGTCTTCTTGCCTAGCAGCAAAGTCAGTTTGTAAAGAAATTTCAGACATGATTGTCACAGTTCCAAATCTCTTCCCAACTGATTTAATTGTCTTTAACTCTGAAATTCAGCACTCCCATAGGAATGTCTTTTTTTTTTAATTTGGTGGAAATACTTCCGTGATAGAGGTCATAGAAGACTCACTAGAGCCTTGCAGCCCTAGAAAATACTGTATCAACTATTCTTCCCAAAACACACACCCTTCCCCAACTTCTTACAGCCCAGGTCAGTTCCCTTCCTCCCCTTCCCTCAGCTCCAGTTGAATTCTACTTCTCAGATACAGGAAGAGCTTGCCCTTGGGTTCAAGAACATGATTTATTAATGTGTATGTGCTAGACGTTGAGACCTGATTCTTAGCCTTCTGAGAGGACCATATGGCGAAACATCCTTAAAGTAAAGTCTCTGACCAAGTCTTGGCAGCCTGTCATTCTCCTGGGTGCAGCATCATCTGTCCTGCTTTGTCAAAAGAGCCTTTCAAGTCTGACTCCTGATTCTTCCCATATCTGACTCCAAGCAGACGGAATTGGTTTGCAGATGGTCCAGAGCTCGGAAGATTATCAAATGCCTTCCCATTTTTAGAAACCCCAAATTATTCAGTGCTAGTCGCAAAGTATGAAAGTTTTATTTGTGGCCACTCCGTTTTTGTTATCAATGCCCTTGAACAACGGACAGTTTTGTTGTCGGCCCACAGCACGCTGAGACAATGAACACACTCCATTGTGTGCACACCAGGGCATACTGGAGCAGGGTCATTTCCCCGTCTCAAAACAGCCATTACACGGTTGGTGTCGGCGCACGCTTTCAACACAGTTAAAGAATTAAAGGGCTGCTACCCTGAAACATTTGCTTTACTACATTAACTTCACATTCTCGTCCTAAAACTGTATCAGGCCCGTTCTGTCGCTCTGCGTTTGTCCCTTATTTGCCTTTGAAGGAACCAGGAAAAGTTGTAACTTTACTAACATCTTAGAAAGTGGAAGAAACGCTGGTTTCTGACACACTTATCCAATTCAGGTTCCATTTAGTCGGTGCTCCCCCAACCCCAAGGTTCCTGGATATATTAAGGTTCAAAGTTCTAACTACTTTATTGTGGCAATGCCACAGAATTATTAACTAGAATTCTACTCAGATATACTTTAAGCATAACACAGGAAGGTCCCCTGAGTGTGTGAATCTCAGACTTAAAGGGCCTAAAGATAAGAGTGCACCACATTTATTTATTTATTTATTTATTTATTTATTTATTTATTTATTTATTTATTTGAGACAGGGTTTCTCTGTGTAGCTGTGACTGTCCTGGAACTCAGTTCACTCTGAGACCTGGCTGACCTCAAACTCAAAAATCCACCTGCCTCTGCCTCCCAAGTGCTGGGATTAAAGGTGTGCACCACTACCACCCAGCTTTCTTATGGCTATATTTCATCAACTATGGGTAACCCAGACAGGGAACTACTGATACCAAGTCAGCCTCACCAATAGTAACTAAAGTTTAACTATTTAAAAACTACTTCACTCGATCTAGTAAGTCTCCTTAGGTATTTTCAAAATAAATGCCATTGTATACCTCTCTCAGGAAAAAAACAAAGTCTCTCAACTCACTTTCCAGGCTTCATGAAGGGACTCGTCCCTGCCTCAAATGACTCAGGTCTGACTCTACCATCAGGATTAAAGACCAATGGGCTCTGGATAGGGACAGGTTAAGCATGACCCAATTCAGAAAGTGAAACATGTGGTATCTGCAGAGGGGGTTCCGGAGAAGCTTTCCAGTCCCAAAGAATGGACAGGACTTAGTCTACTCCTAGACATACTGAAGCCATTTTGCAATTCTGCCAGGGGCCAGCCTCAGAGAAATGCACAGAAGGCAAAAGGAAGGAGAGGGTATTTCCTTATGCCTGTAAAGTCAGCCAGTCCTAAAATCTAGCATAGAAATACGTTACAAGTCACAAAGTCCTTTAAGTTAATGAACAGGGGTGGAGTGCTCTGACTTTGTAGTGACAGACATGGCAAAGATACTTACCCAGAATGATCACATTGGACAGTTGATCATGAATTTAAAAAGTTGATTCCTCAGTAGTGCTATAAAAATTCTATGAAGGTTATTTTCATTTTAGCATATCAACATATATTCACAGCTGCTGATTTTATGTAGGAGTTGTTTTGATAATTGGTACTGATACCATCTTTCTATCATAAAACATACTTTCATAGTTTAATAGACTGATAACTTTAATGTAGATTATAGCTACCTTAATATGCATACAGAATCCTTATAAAGTTTCTACAAGTTTTACAGTGACTTATGGTTGTATTATCCACATACGCTTAAAAAGCAATTTTTGTTGGCACGTTCTCAAAAAGTTTTTCTAAAGTGTTAAACTTCATTTACTGAGAAGCATCTTTTTGCTCTTGTCTTTAATTGATTCATATAATATTTAGCCAAATTAACTTATACTATTAAGCAAAATTCGCATAGATATACAAAGAGCAGATTGCCAGTGAATATAAGGCCTGAGTAGACGAGCTCTAGAAAGGTCTGCTCGCTCAGCCAGGTCGCTAATATCACAGCACGCTGTGGGCAACCTTCTTAAGGAAACAGAGCTGCGTTGATTGTGAAAGCTGATTACTCAGTTCCCATGCTGCCTTTGCTGAGTGAATGTAGTTCTCACAAAGAAACTTCCTTTTACAGCAGGTGGAGACCATTACAGAAAGACACAGCTGGACAAGATGCAGAGGACAGCTGACCACAGGCTGTCTAACACTAGTTGATTAATCTGCAGTACAACCCCTAAACCTAAGGAACATTGTAGATCATGTGGAAAGACTGTAACAGCCAAAAGACCATGGCGTTTGCTCCAAGAATAGTGTTGTCTATATGAGAGGGACGCGGCGTCCATGAAATCTCAATGTTACAGATGCCTAAACAAGACTTGTAAGACGGTATCACCAACCGACACATCAATGTGGATGGGGAAATCCCACAAGGCCCCGTCCCTAGACGAAGTGCTATCGGCAATGAAAGATTGATGTTAAGGGAAGGAAGAATCAGTCTTCCCCAGGGATAAGCCCCTGAGAAGTGATCCAGTCTTACATGGCCATTCCTATACAAATAGACAACTGAGCAACACAAAATAAACGCAGCAGGCTGTGTTTATAAATTGTGTGTGTGTGTGTGTGTGTGTAACAATAATAATTAAAGAATAAAAGACCACGAATTTTAAGTGGGAGTTGGAGTGAGGAGAAAGAGGGTAGGGGAAATGTTGTGAATTAGTAACTATATGAAATTCTCAATAAATAATATTTTCCATTTTTATTAGTTTTAATTAAACCATAATTATATCATGCTACCACTTCTTTTTTTTTCTCTCCAACTCCTTCCATGCACCACTCCTTGCTTCCTCTCAAACTCACGATCTCTTGGTGTGTGTGTGTGCACATATATTCCTAAATATATAAATATCCATTCAGTCCTTCCTGTGTGTGACTGATCATCTGGATAACCGACTGGGGGTTCTTCCCTGAAGAAGACTGTTCCTCCTACTATCAGCAATTGTTAGAGGCCTGCAGTTCTTCCTCTAGGGTTGGTCCTGGGGAAGAGCTTCCCTGTCCATGTTAGTATGTCTGCTATCAAGTCCTTCCTTGTTCAGATCTTGTTTAGGCTGTTGTGTTATTGACACTTCGTGAATATAGTTTCCAAGGCATTTCTAGGAGACACAACCTCACAGCTGACTTCCTGGTCCTCTGGCTCTTACAATGTTCAGCCCCTTTTCCATGCCCTCCCTGAGCCTTCAGTGCAAGAGTTGTTACAGGCACAGTAGTGGAAGCTGAGCAATACACGATCATTGTTCTCTTCAGTTGAATTGGTTGTGCTTTTCTGTAATGCTCTCCATCCCTTGCAAACAGGTCTGATTAGACAACTGTTGGTTGGTTGCTGCCGAGATAGGTGTATCACTATTGCACCCTCAGGATTACCCTGCCGTGCTGGCTGTTGTTTTCGCTCATAGGCATGACAACTTGGTAGGACTGTTGCTTGCTCCCCTCCCTGCAAGTTTGCACAGCATCTTCTGGTACTATGAGAGCTAGTCATCAGGGGAGGAGGCTTTCAAATCAAATCGAGTTCAGATCCTCTGCATCCTGGCTTCAAAGAGCATGGTGTCATCAGCAGTAGAATCTTATCTTCAGCCTCTGGGAAGCCATCAAGGGCAATAGCAACAGCCTATAATTCTTGGGGAGTCTCTTGGACTCCCCTGAAGAATAAAGGGGGCTTCTCATGCACAGTATTGGGTTTTCATTAGATAGTCTATGGATCCTGAGGGGTGTATGGTCAGCCCAGACTAGACAGACAGACATGATTTATAAATATTTTCTCTCATCCTATAGGTTGTTTTCTCACTTTCTTGATGCCTTTTGATGCACTGTGGTGGTTTGATTAAGAATGGCCTTCATAGGCTCATAGATTTGAATACTATTAGAAGGTGGCCTTGCTGGAATACTTGTTGGAGTATGTCATTGTGGTGGACTCTGCGGTTTCAAAAGCCCAAGCCAGCTCTTCCTGCTGTCTACAGAACAAGATAGACAGTTATAGTCACAGAGAAGGCCATCTGCGGGTGTCAGCTGGGAAGAGAGAATGCAGAGCAGTCATTCGATGGGGACTGAGGATTCATAAGGAGGAATAGAAAGCTCTGAAACTAGAAAGGCAGTGGCTGCACACCATTACAAACACACTCGGGGCCACTGAGTTTTCCATCTGAAGCGGATTACCTATCCTGTATGGCGTCTACCTGCATCTAAAAGGAAGAACAGTCTGTCACTGAAAGTGTATCTCTCTAAGTCAGCCGTAGCATCAGAGCTTCAGATAAGCACAGTGTTGCATGTGCAGGTAGGATGGATCGCTTCTACTAAACTTCACTCTACATGTGCTTGGCTTGAACTCAGGGACGTAACCAGGAGCAGCTGTGTGTAAACCACTATTGCAATGACTGGATCACCGTTCTGATCATCACTGCCAGACGACTGTAGAGATGCATGTCTCTCCGACCTCAGTTCCTAAAAGGTTCTCTCAATGGTATGTTGGAAAGGCTGTGTACGCCATGAATATGGTCACATTACAGGTATCCTTGGAAGCTATTCTGCTCGGTCACTTTCCTCCAATCTCTGGAGTGGGCATCAGGGCCTTGGACCTGGCGCCTTTGAGAACCAAGCATCTGAGCTCACTGGGAAAACACACCCAGGGCACCCAGTCAACTGTGACTCATATGGCCTGAGTTAGAAAGAATGAATTTCGGAAGATGACTTCCTTCTTGTGTGTTTGAACTGGGAAGGAAAGAGAAGAACCAGAATAAAATAACACACTCAGCCATCCAGTTGCAGTAGGGTGGAGTAAATCTGAAATGCTGGGAGCATTTGTAAAGTTTGTAAACACCAAAGACCCAGGAGCTGGCTCCCCTCAGGAACCCTACTCTCAGGGCCATGTGCAGCTCTGGCTCCTGCGCTATGACGCTGAGATTTGAGTTTATGTCCACAGCACATCCTGAAATAGGAAGCCTATGGACCCTACTGTAGCACATTCTCAAGGGGATCAGGCTATAAGGAGACACAGGAACAACAGGGAAATAAAAATGAATGTCATGCTACTGACCTTAACAGAAAGTAGAAACCCTCTCTCCAGGTTTAACTGCAGTGCCTCTGTGCAATGCTAAGATGACCTACCACTAAAGTAAGGATGTAAAAACAAATTCTTTAATTTCCTTACAAAATATTGCATCAATTTCCCATCCATGATTACACTATTTATCATAAACCTTAATCTGAAATTATCTCCTGTCTAAATCCTTCCCCTTTCTTAATTTAATTGTTTAAGATTCTGTTATTTTATGTGTATAAGTGTTTTGCCTGCATGTATGCTTGTGCACCACATACATGTCTGGTGCCAACGGAGGTCAGAGAAAGGCATCGGAGGCCCCGGCACTGGAGTTCAGATGGTTGTAAGCTGCCTTGTTGCGCTGGGAATCCAGTCCAGGCCCTCTGCAAGAACAGTGCTTGTAACCATTGAGTCAACTCTCCTGTCCCCTGCCTCAGAAAGCTAATACCGCCTGTCAGGACGAGCCTCTAATGTAGTTATTCTCCCCAAACCATCACATAATTTTATCATTTCTATAGTGGTTCAATTATATGGATGTTTTAATGTTGGCATACATTCACTCTATAAACTAGCACAGTTGACCAGATTTTTAAAATGACTCAATAAACTTTTGCTTCCTTTCTCATTTTTCCAGCCTCCCTCGCCATTAAAGGCCCAATGCATGCAATTTTGTTTATCAGGAGGAACAATTCTTTCATTGCACTTTGGGAAAATGTATGTCTGTTAATGCACAAGAGCATATGACAAGTTTAAATGAGATAGTTCTAAAACCACATGGGTCAAAGAAAAGAACCTCAAGAGAATTTTTTTTAAAAAGATTTTGAACTAAATGAAAAAAATTACAAAATCTGTGAGATGCAGAAGTAGCACTTAGGAGGAATTATAGCATTGGTGGCATTGAAGGAACATCACATCTGTGAAGAAGAAATGACTAAAACTGAGGGGCTAAGTAAGCAGGAGAGGAGAAACAATAAAAACTCAACAGAAATCAATAAAGCCGAACATTGAAAAACAATAAAGTCAACTAAGCCAGCAGTTCCTTTTTTGGCATAATCAATAAAATTTATAATCCTTAGCTCAGTCCCATTAGACAAAAAAGACAAAAGATAAGCACACAAATTATCAATAACATGAAAATTGGGCCATCACTGCTGACCCTCAAATCCTGAGAAAATAATAAAGGGACACTATGAACAACTCTGTCGATTTAATAGATTGCATGAAATGAACTAAGTCCTTGTAAGAAGTTCTACTAAAGCTCACATGAAGAGGAAAGATGATTCAAGTAGGTCTGTATACAGTACAAATGCTGTGCCCAGCAACCTTCCACACCAGAAAGGACCACGTACATAGAGATCCACTGGTGAATCTTACCAGACAATGAAGGAAGAAGCCACACCACTTCTCCATAATCTCTTCCAGAAAACAGAAGAGAGAATACATCCAATCTTCTATGAGGTCAGTGTTTCCTTATCAAACAAAGACAGGAAAACTACATACAAGTGTCTTTTTAGGAATGCAAAAATCGTCAAGAAAATATTAGTAAACAGAACCCAGCCATGCAGAAAACAGTGTGTGGAGTTAGCTGTAACGGTGCCTAAGGCACAGAGGATGTGACTCCAGTTTTGAGGTCATACTCACTTTGGTGTTAATGGTGACAGACTGCAGGTCTGAGCCTAAGCAAATACCTCAATGAAGTACAAGAGCCCACTACAAGCTCACAGGGAAATGGACTTCAGGATCCAGACCCTGACAATAGCTAGGATCCTGCATCTCTAGATCCCAGGTAAGCAACAGACAGCACTGTGGCCCCATGGTTTTACAAACACATTTATTTTCTACAGATTCTGGAAAACTGTTTTATCAATTTGTTTAAATAAAGAGGAGAAAATAGATCAAAAAATTTTCATTACCCATGGGATTCGTCACAGTTAATAGCAATTAATCAATTTTTTTCTGCTGGTGTAGAAAACCAGCCATACAAATGACAGCATTAAAGATTAATGGAATATTTGTTTCTCCCCTCTGCAAAATCGACTGGTCAAGGCTGGAGGTAGAGCCCAGTGATGGAGTGCTTGCCCAGCATGCATGGGGCCAGAGGTTTGATTGCCAGCACCAAACACTCAAAATAAAGCAGACCATCGGCTGAAACAATGCAGTTCGCAATCTTGTAGATGTTTAAAACCACTTTCAAAGAAAGGAACTTCATTTTTTTTTATTTGATAGAAAGAAATTCAGGGCTGGAAAGATGGCTCAGTGGGTGAGAACCCACATAGTTATTCACAACGATGTGTAACTCCAGTTTCTGGAGATCCGATGTCCTCTTCGGGCCTCCATGGGCACTAGACATACATGTGGTGCAGACCCACATGCAGGAAACATCCATACACATAAAATAAAAATAAAGAAGTATTAAGAAAAAACAAATCCACAGTCTCTCTCCACAGTTTGCTTTTAGCATTATTACAATCCTTTATGCATGTGCACATTAACACAGATGCATCTGACTACAAGACACATGCAACAAATACAGGCTAATTCTAAGATAAAACTTTAGGAATTGCCTTTTGTGTTTTAAGTAAGCACATGTCATTTGGAAATGTTCTATACATCAAAACAGCAAAGATATACTTCTTATAAATGTTTAAGTTTCTAAACTCAGGTTCTACCAACCTAAATTAAGAAAGTCTCACTCCCTTAACTGGGCAGTTTATTCTATAAAATAACTTGAATTTGGATGTTTGCATTGCCTTTATTACTGCTGAGATCACTGACATTTAAATTCTGTGTATTTTGCTACCCGTGCCAAAACTAACCCCACAGGGAGCTTCACTCCGATGCTCTTCATCATTACAAATCCATATTTGCGTAGTGGAAACTTGACGTTAACTGACAGTCATTGCAGCCCACATCCCTGAGATACTTGGCGTGGAGGCGGCAGTACTTCCCAGTGCCATGACAATCTGTCAGCTAAAAGGGCTCTCGATGCAAGGCACACAGCGGTGTACCCATGGTGGGCAAGCTACTGAAAAGTACGTAGCATCACATCCAGTCTCAGTCACCTTGTGACTGACTTCAGGTTGAACATAGTGCCTTGAATACCTTGGTAATATCACAAGCAAGATTAGGTCCTTAACTCCAGGGCCACAATAAGAAATAAAATCAGGAATGATAGAGGAGGCTCTAGCAGCAGTTACAACGAGCTAAAGACGCTCAGGTAAACTGTACCTGTGAGATGGAGATACCATCATTCCCACGTTACAGTTGAGGAAACTTGCTCCAAATGACAAAGGAAGAAACCAGAACTTAAACACAGCAGGCCGTCTCCTAAGGGTACCTAAACACTTCAGTTTTTGTTACTTGAGTAAAATGGTTGACCTTAATTCAGTTCTACAGGAAAATATATTTCTGTATGTCTATTAACCTAATAACAAATAGAAATTAGTAGGCTCTATCTGTTACTTAGCAGTTGTTTTATTTAGTTACTGTCATGTCAAACTGGACCTTTGGAGGCCCAGAAAAATAAAAATAAAAACTGGCCACCAGGTTCCCATTGTTGCCGATTAAAATTTTCTACGTGGCCCTTTCCTTTCTCGGTATAAATTTTTAAATTTCTCCGTGTCCTCTGGCCATTTTCTACACTGGCGATTACAAGTCATTAAAACTGCCTCTCATCATGGCCTCATAGTGACCATCAAGTCCTTCTGCCACCTGAAATAGCTGGAAGTCTATAACCAGTAGCAGGGGCTGCTCTAATGACTTCCAATCAATCAATATGAAGAAAATGAAATCCTGTGGGAAAGGGAAGACATTCCACGTAGCATGCACAGGATCCTGGCCATCGATAATTGTCAAAATTAGGACACTGAAGGAAAGGAGAGATGCAGAAAGCAGCAGCTGCAGCGTCCAATGGCTAGACTGACACCGAGCGCATTTAGTCTGCACTATTGATACTGAGAAGGGGGAAAACTTTTTTCTTTTTTTTTTCCTTCTTTTTTTTTTTTTGAAATAGAGTCTTACTATGTAGCCTAGACTGGCCAAAAACTCACCACATAGCCTGGGCAAATATTCTGTCTCAACTTCCATGTGCCAGAAGTATAAACATGTACAACGATGTCTAGCAAGAAAACGTATTCTTACACGGTAAGGAAATTTTTTCCTGGGACAAACAAAATAGGTGTCAAGATTATTTATGGCAGCAAAGAAGAGAGGAGAGGAAGGGGGAGAAAGAATGAACAAAGAGGGAGAAGAGGAGAGAGAATGAGAGAAAGAGAGAAAGGGAGAATGAGGGGTCAGTAGATGGAAAAGGACTAAGAGAAGACATGGAAGATAGGGAGCTCCTGATGAAGCAGGATTTTGATTGAAAACAGGCCAGAGTGGTCAGATATCAAGGGCAAAAAATGAGAAATGTGATCAAGTATCAAGGGGGAGAAGGAGTTCACTAAACAGACTCAGCAAGATTCTTGCTAGAACTTGGCTGGGCGAGAGCCGAGATAAGAGAGATTAATTAGCCACTAGGGCAAGACAAGCAAAGGGCTCAGGAACCTGAGTGCAGTCAAGGAGAGCGTTATCTCTGTCAACATTTTAGATCAAATCACTCTTGGCTGTAAGGCGTCATTTTATTCATGGTACAGTGGCCTCTTTCACTGGCACACATGTAGACACACACACTCTCATACAATGACACAGAACACATCTGAACACATTGCCAAATATCCTCTAGATGCACAATCTCCCACAGAAGACACTGCTGCTTTCGGTCAGAGTTGACAGGCTTTCTCCATACACAGAAAGGCAGGAAATACCTGTTTCTGCAGTTTGCATTTTCCATGCCTTGGCCTTCTCAGTTGCTATGTCATTGAAAAATAAGATAGATGGCTGGTCAGATTAGGCTTCTGGGCAATAATTCAACACAACAGCATCCCTTTCTCAGACAGCCTGTGGGAAAGGAGTCTAAAGAATTCCCACAGACCTTCCTGGATATATCCGAAACCTTGCATTCTTATTTCTAGTTCCCTAAATTCCCAGATAAATCTTGTTGGCATGGAATCTGGTCTGTTACTAACTGACAGCATTTGGGGTTATATTTAGAATTTTTATGCTCTTTCCTTATCTCTTGTTCTGTAACATATCTCTAAAATTTCTCTATTTCTGGCAACAGGCAAATAAAGTGGGTCACTGGGACACCCTATCGTCTTTCACGGTCTCACACGCAGCTCACCACACGCCACGACCCCTCAGCTTTGCCTCTAAGGCAATTATATATTCACATACTAATAGGATTATCCTAGAAATTATGACATGGTAATCCTGGTAAAGGGTACACAAGACACCACTACTGAACGTGAAATTTTAAACTTCACAGTGCATTTATGTCCAATGGCTTCAAGAAATACCTCAACAACAAAGTAAAAAAGGTATCAGACTTTTTTTTAAATTTCAAGTTACTGGGTTCCATAAGGGACATCTAAATGACTAAGAAAAAAAGGTCTCTTTGAAAACACAGGTGTGTGGGGGGAGGATGTCTAATAGGTAAATCAGAAGCCGTATAGACCTTTCTGCCATGCATGGACTCTTCTTTGATTAAAATATCAACAAAACATTTCAATACAAAGGCTCGTGTCTGTAGTCCCAGCTACTCAGGAGGCTGAGGCAGGAAGACAAGAATACTTCAGCCCAAGACTGAGCAACACAAGATCTGGATCCTCAATCTCATTCTCTCTCACCCTCCCTCCCTCTCCCTCTCTCCACCTCTCAATCTCTACTTCTCCCCTTCTCTCTCCCCCTCCCTCTCTCCTCCTCCCTCTCTCTCCCTCTTCCTCTTTCCCCTTTCCTCTTTCCCTCTCTCTTCCTCTGTGTGTGTGTAAGAGAGAGAGACAGACAGACAGACAGAGAGAATATATATTCTCTCTCTCTCTCTCTCTCTCTCTCTCTATATATATATATATATATATATATATATATATATATATATATATCACTATGCAGGCCTGTTGGCCTAGATCTCTGTAGAGCATCCCAGTCTCCGACTCAGAGAGATCCACTTTCCTCTCCCTCCCAAGTGCCAGGATTACAGCTATGTGCACCCAGCTAAGAGCTCCTACCCACAGTTCCAAGTATTAGCCAGGCTGAGGCAAGATGCACCCTGTAACCCTGAGCTACATGATGAGCACTTCATTAGCCTGAGTGACAGAAGACAGTTCTGTCTCAAAAACAAAAGCTTTCACATAAAAAAGAAAGCAGAAGCTGATCAATAAAATAATAAACATTATTTTAGCTAAATTAATTTTAAAGTGATCAACAGGAGCCACAACAGAAGAAAGTAGAGAAAGTATACAACATAATAAAAACCACTCATCACCACAAAAGACTAACTGCTTTTTAAAGTTTCGTATTTCTTTTCAGCTTAAGGTTAGGATAATTCTCTGCAGTCCTTAATGTGCTTTCTAATAAGTGCACCAGTTTTAAAATCAGGAGCATAACATATGTTTGTATACACACTCCACTTTGATTCCTGTATATTCCAATCAATACTATATCCTATGCATTATTCTAAGTCCTTAAGCAGTACCCCAACAAAAGATAGTCAGCTTTCACAGTGTTTCTCCTCCATGGTCCCTCCTGTATATAGTCCTCCTGTCACTATTGAACTGTGAGTTTGCTCCTACCAGAATACACTTCAAGAGATGACTATAATTTTGTTTGGTATTCTAACTTTTTATGATGGTTTTGTAGATAAAGAATAAATGGGAGCCGGGCGGTGGTGGCGCACGCCTTTAATCCCAGCACTCGGGAGGCAGAGGCAGGCGGATCTCTGTGAGTTCGAGGCCAGCCTGGTCTACAAGAGCTAGTTCTAGGACAGGCTCTAAAAAAGCTGCAGAGAAACCCTGTCTCGAAAAACCAAAAAAAGAAAAAAGAAAAAAAAAAGAATAA
The DNA here is from genome assembly GCF_903992535.2 of Arvicola amphibius. Taxonomy (NCBI): domain Eukaryota; kingdom Metazoa; phylum Chordata; class Mammalia; order Rodentia; family Cricetidae; genus Arvicola; species Arvicola amphibius. Next base: position 1,127,198 of record NC_052057.2, on the reverse strand, counting down.
ATGGGAGAGGCTATAGATGGTTTATTTCTTAATATCTATTGTCTAATCTTCTTGCTAGTGTTTTATCAATACCCTTCTACCAGAGTGGTCCAGGGAACATTTCAACAAAACCTTGAGAAGGTATATGATGAAATCAACAAGTGAAAAATCCTAGGGGGAAAATCATTGATAAGAGTGATCATTTAGATTTTGTATGTGCTTATAAAACAGCTAAATACTTAATTGTATATAGAGAGGTTAAAGACCAAACTAAAAGGTGACCTCAGGGAAGTAGAGAATAGAATATTATTTACCAGAGCCTGAAAGGGTATGAAGGAAGAGGTGGAGAGGAGGGAGGATGTGTTCTATATGTAGCACAGTGGGATAACCACGGCTGACAAACAACTCGCTGAATTATTTCTACATAGCCAAGAGGTTTTTTTCTCAACCTAATAAAATGATACAAGTCTGTATTAGTCAGGGTTCTCTAGAGGAACGGAGCCTATACAATGAAGAGGGGGGATATATTAGAATGGTTTATAGAAGCTTGAGAGTTGGCTCATTGTTAAGAGTACTTCTTGTTGCTGCAGAGGGCTTGGGTTCAATTCCCAGCACCCATATGAAGGTTCACCACCTCCTCAGGCACCAAGCATGAATGCAGTACACAGATATACATGCAGCAAAACACTCATACATGTAAGATAGTAAAAATACATCTAAAAAGATTTTAAAAGTAGAATGGCTTACAGGCTGTAGTCCAGCTATTCCAGCAATGGCTGTCTACCAAGAAAAGGTCCAAGAATCCAGTAGTTGTTCAGTTGACAAGGCTGGATGTCTCAGCTGGTCTTCAGTATCTGACAGAATCCTGGAGTAGGCTCTAATGCTAGTAAAGGAAGGGATGTGCCAGCCAGAGGAAGGGCAAGCAGGCAAAGAAAGAAAGTTTCCTTTTCCATGTCTTCTATATAGGCTGCCAACAAGAGTGGCCCAGGCTAAAGACGGATCTTCAAACCTCTAAAGATCTGGATTAAAGGTGTGTCTAACTACCTCAAAAGATCCAGATTAAAAATGCATCTTCCACTTCAAATTATTTAACTGAGAAAAAAATCTTTCACAGGTATACCCAGCCACTTGGGCTTTAGTTAATTCCAGATGTAGTCAGGCTGACAATCAAGAACAGCCATTACAATGTCTGAGATGATAGATATACCAATTACCAAAGTTGATCATTACAAATAGTGTGTAGGCATTGAAAGAGGAAGAGGTGTGGCTCTATGGGAGAATGCTTGCCCACCAAGAAAAAGGCCTGTTCAATACCTTGTATTACAAAAGGAAAGGAAGAAGGACACACAGAAGGGAGAGGGGGTAGACCTGAGAGAAGGGGAAGAAAGGGAGGGGGTGCTGTGGGACAAAGCTCTTGCACATTCATATTGGTTTAATAAAATGCTAATTGGCCTGCTGGGCAGTGTTGGTGGGTGAGCCTTTAATCCAAGCATACGGGGAGGCAAAGGCAGGTGGCTCTTTGTGAGTTCGAGGCCAGCCTGGTCTACTAGAGCTAGTTCCAGGACAAGCTCCAAAACTACATAGAAACTTGTCTTGTGGTGTGGGAGGGGAAATGCTGATTGGCCAGTAGCCAGACAGGAAGTATAGGCCAGGCAACCAGACTAGGAGAATTCTGGGAAGAGGAAAGGCAAAGACACTGTTATAAGCCAGACACAGAGGAAGCAAGATGAGAATGCCTTACTGAGAAAAGGTACCAAGCCATGTGGCTAAACATAGATAAGAATTATGGGTTAATTTGAGTTATAAAAACTAGTTAGTAATTAGCCTCAACAATAGACCAAATAGTTTATAATTAATATAAGCCTCTGTGTGTTTGAGACTGAATGGCTTCAGGGCTGGGTAGAACAGAAACTTCCATCTACAGGGGAGGAAAGGAAAGGGGGAGGAGCAAGTGGAAAAGGGGGGAGGTTAGCTCTACACATTACTCACTAAAGCTGCCTATGATCACTTAAGAGGAACTCATATTAACCTATGTAACAAGTCTTTTCAATCCTGTTAACACAATACCAATCAAATCACAAGCAGAAAGGGTCAGGCAAAATCTCAGTGCCCTGGTCCCTCTGGCAGTTACAAGTGATACCATGACAGGTCTCCTGAACGGCCTTTGAGGGTCCCAAGACAGAAGACTGGCATTTATTTCTAGAAGTGGGACCTACAGCCAGCCAGAGTTCTGCTCTCTCTCCAGAACACAGTATGAAAACAAGAATCACACCCAAGCACAGTAAAGCAGAGAGCTGGAGGCAGTGGAGCCTGACAGACAAAGAAGTGCTTGACTCCATGGAGAGTCTGGGTCCATATTTATTTTACTTAGAAGAAAAACAGTCCCTTAATTTGTTTGGTCATTGATTCTGACGGTTACTTCAAGACAAACCTAATCCTAACCTACATATCACCTACTAGGTATTTTAGTAAGATAAAAGCATATGTAAGTGGAAGTCATTATTTAGCTCATTTAAATATTCCCTGACTCTTCCATACAATCAATACCTATTGAGCATCTGTACTGGGTGACAGAAACACCAGAATAAATAAGGCCAGCATCAAGTCCAAAAGACACAACTAGACAACAAAGCAAAGTTGAACAAGTCCTAGGAACGGGGAAAGAATGGGGTCCTCTGGCAGCGCATCAGAAGGAAAAGTTCACCCAAACGTGAAGAAGTCAACAGGGTCTGAGAAGCCTTCCCAAGTGATGGGAAATTTAATTTGGAACCTGAGCAAAAGGCAGTGCTATGTAGCAATCTCCTGAAAGAGGAGCAGCCACAAAACAGAAATATACATGCAAAGCTTCAGAAGGAGGAAAGGGAGGGTGATGTACTTCAGGGAGGCAAAGTCGACTACAGAGGCCAAAACATAGCATCACAGTGGAGTGAAATGGAGCATCCTTTTCTGGGGACCCACAAAAAGTATAAACTATGTTTTCTCAGCTAGACTAGATAATGAATCTCTTTATTATGACTTCACCATAATGAGAAATTGAGGATTAAAATAGGCAAAGACTAATCAAGATTCATCATTTCTTTTTAATTCTCTACTTCTCAAAGTATCAGGTATCACTAGGGTGTGACTGACTCCCTTGCAGCTTTCTGCCTTATGGTGAGTTCTTAACTGTCTGAAGTATACTAGTCCCCAGAATTGGTAGGGCTTTCTCAACCATGAGGCAGACTCTGAAAAGGGGCTACCTGATGAGTAACTGATATATAAGATCGGGGCTGGTTTAAAAAAAAAAAGTGCTCAGATCACATTTAGTACTAGAAAGAATAACACTGTGACTATTTAAAAAGACGGTGGGTATGAATGTGAAGAGCCATTAATTATAATACTAAGAGGAGAGATAATAGATACCCAATCTAGAATCCTCACAATGGAATGCAGAGATGGCAAACACATTTTAAGAATGGTGAAGTCAAATGGCTCAACCAGACAAACAGGATTGAGAAGGGTCACCTGTGCTAGTTTTATGTCACCTTGACACAAGCTATAGTCATCTGGGAGGCGGAAACTTCAACTGAGATTTAAAAAAAAAAAAAAAAGCCTTCATAACTAGGGAGGACCTAGTTCAAGGCCAGCCTAGTCTACAGAGCTAGTTCCAGGACAGACAGGGCTACACAGAGAAACCCTGTCTCAAATGAAAGAGAGAGAGAGAGAGAGAGAGAGAGAGAGAGAGAGAGAGAACAACAACTTGGAAAATCCCTCCAGTCAAGGGATGGACTGCGGGAAAGAACTGAAGTCAAGAGAAGGACATGAAAACATTGATTCTAAAGATGTACTAAACTAAAGAAATAAGAGGTGAATAATATTGAGAAGAAGGAAGTATCAATCATAGGAAACTGTTGTGAAGACTCCACACAGAGAGCGGAGGCAGTGAGGAGCAGCCTAGAACCACTGTTTAAACCCAGTCGTTGTATGAACCACCCACAACTGCTTAGGAAACCCTAAGTTTATGAGAGTTAAAAGGTTCTTTTTGTAGTGATCTGTCTTACCACAGAGGATGAGTCTCAGAGAAAAACAGAGTAAGCTGGGTAGATAGATAAGGAAAAAAATCAAATCCAGACTTTTCAAGGGTAGAAATCGGAACACATTTGGCTTTCATGAAAAATAATTCAAATTGCAGTTTGCGAAGAAAACTCTGGCCTCAAGGTTTTGGTTACCAAGCCCAAAGAAGCCATTAAAACCACTCTGGCTTTGGAGCTGGAGAAGAAGGGTAGATATTCATCTCCTCTGGACCACAGCTATGAGAACTATTTTGGAGAGCTGACTGAACTGCAGATAACTGGGTCATCTAAAACCAGCCAAATGGCTGGCAGAGCTTGCGGTCAGAGGTTATTGACCCTGAGGCCGTGTGAGGGTTAGTTCCTGTTTTTATTTTGTTTGCTGGTTTTGATGTGTTGTTTGTGTTAGAGGGGTGATTTCGTTAAGTTTGCGAACAAGCTCAGAAAGGGTAAGAACACCTAATCTACCTGCTCAGGTACCATGGGCAATGGAACAAGAGTGGCTTCAACAGTAGCCATAACCATCTGGAGGAGTTGTCAGGCTACAACTGGCCCGGAAATTTACAGGGCAGCTTCTTAAACACAAACTTCGGGGTTCTGCCTCAGAGGTTTCTGATTTAAACCGAACGCACGCATTTTTAACAAATTCCCGGTAAGGATGACTGACTGGGCTGGTCTGAGGTCCACACTGAGAGAGCTCCTCTTGTGCAGTTGTTTGTTAGAGTCATTTTCTGAGTGTGCTCTGACCACTTAAACACACACACACACAAAAATAAAGTGTTTCAAACACCATGCACGGTAGCCACACCTGCAATCCCAGTACCTGGGAGGCTGACGCAAGAGGACTTCCATGAGTTCAAGGCTTCCCTGAGCTACTGAGTAAAACAGTGTCTCAAACAAACACAGAGCAGAATAGTAACAGGACATGTGATCAAACATAAATATCCTAAACCATTCAAGTCTATTAGAGGAGACATAAAAAGGCTGGAAACCAACCGAACTACAATGGAATGAAATTACAAAAGCCATGAACTGTCAAAACTGCGAGATTATGAAAAGGCATATACAAATAAAAAAATTGAAACTTTTGACTTTCAGTATTTATGTAGCTATTTGTCTGCCCAACCATAACTCATTTGGGAAGACCCCTTTAGTGTTATTCACTTAGAAAACCTGGTCCCAAACAACTCTTGAGGACAGATTTGTGTTCAAAACGATCTTTTAAAAGGGCCTCCCGCTGGTTCCACACAGGACCTGCGGTGCCTGCGAGGCCACAGAGGAATCTTCATCACCAGGCCTCTCCACGGGACTCATTCCCAGCATCCCCACCGAGGCTGCACTCGTGCTGCTGTAACCGCTACCACCTTATGTCGACCGCTCTTAACCCTGAAACAGTATATTCAAATATACGATTCTCTCTCAACAGCTCGGAATATCTGTAACTGCCTCTGTCTGCTGCTATTTGTCTTACTGTTCTGAGAACACCCAGAATTCACAACAGAAGAATTCCGCCGACAGCATCTCCTTGGGACGATCATGCGCGCTCTGTGCCACACTGCCTCAGAGGCTTGAAAGTCCATTTTCAAACCCATTTACCTCTGTGGCTCCTGCCGTGCTCCCTTAGTGTCTGTTATCTTTTCCTCCCAGGGCATCTGTAGACCTGAATGTTAGAGCCCTCAATACCCAAGTCACTCCTACCCCACACACCACACACACACACACACACACACACACACACACACACACACCACACTGCTCCCTCTGACTTTAGTCTCCCCACTCAGACGTCAGCCTTATGTATGTATATGTGGTAGAATATTTGATCTCATTTCTCTTTGCCCCTCCCTCCTGCCCTTGACAAAACAAAAACAAAAAAACAAAACACAAACAAACAAAACACTTCATTTTAAACAGTACAATATTTAGGGTGTGACTGTTAAAAAACAAAACAAAACACTGTTAAGAATTATTCAAGAATTATTCTTTCAACAAACACTACCCACTGACGCTAAGAGGCAAGAACCAGTCAAACAACTTCTACACAGGTGAACAGCTGGAGATGGCCACAGAGCTTTGGCAGGATTCCTTAGTAGCCATCTTTTCCCACGACAATGCTGAATCCACGTTGGCCCCAGACTAGTGCTTCCTAAAACATCAGAGGATAATGGGACCTAGAGTTACAGGAGTTGTAATGACAATAGCCTCCCATCAAAGTGGCCACTTCATTTCATGCTAGTGGTTCCTTTCATTTGCAGGGTTTGAAGCATCCCCAAGATCTCAGGGCAACAGAAAGAAATAAGCATAGCACAACCCTCAGCAGGATGCTCCTGAGAAAGCCTGCTCTGGATGCTCAGTGCGGGATCGAGGCAGCGTGATTCCTGGGGCCTCTGCTGGCTCCCTGTTATTCTTTGCCCTCGATTTACTAGGACATTTGAAAAGCAGATGCGAATACAACTTAGTGTGTGGCATCTAGATGAGGAAAACTAGACTTAACCATTCACATCTGAGGAAACACATACCCCTTCCAAATGTAGCTATAAAATCTCAATATTTTATTCAATTTTACCCTATTTGATCTTATAAGCTACTTGGAAATACAATTCTTTGTCAAAATAGTAGAACAAATTACTGCATTCCAAACAAAAAGCAAGTAAGTAACTACAGATGTGTGTGGGTATATGCATGCCTGGGTGTACATACATGTATATATACTCACAAACATATGCAGACATACATACAAATACTGAGTAGAAGTTTGGTTTTCTTCTTCAAAGGGTGCCAATCTTTGGTGACAATCATAAAAGGCAGACTCCCAGCCCTGTCCTGTACCGTTCTGATACTGACGTGACAGGAAGCTAGCAATCTGAATTGTTGAGCGTGTGAAGGATTGAACCAGGGCCTCATTCATGCTAAGCATGTTCTTCGCTGCACCCCAGCCCTGTAATTTGAAACTTTTAATGTGTATTTTAACAAGCACTCTGATAACACTTGGAGAAACATTCCAAAACACCTGCAGGGAGTCATTTATAAGAGGCAAATTAAAAAGCCTGAGAGGCACACAGTGCAAGAGAGTTTGGGTATCACTTGTTTAACCTGATTAGTACATGAACATTCCTAGAATCATGACAGATTGATTGATCTTAATAAGAAGGAACAACAATATTTATAAGCCAAATAAATAATGTTTCTCTATAAACTACAAAGTCTAACCACTGACTTTAGCAATACCATCTTGTTTAAAGACACACTCCCTTCTTAGGAGTCAACCACACACAGAGACAACAAAGAGGAAAGAGTAGCTACGTTATATTATTTCTTCTTTTTAGTTTCGGTCAAAGAAAGTGTTTCCTCTTATCATCCCACTCTCTCGAATACAATGCCACAGTGCTGACAGGTGCCCCTCCTCCCCCTCAGAAAACGGGATACTTAAACCAATGCCACTGGGGAGGGGGGGTCTGGGAGACAATTTCAAAAAGAATGCTTTGTAAGTACTTTTGAGTAGAAAATTGAATATAAATTCTCCAAAACTCATTTTTGAATAAGAAAATGTTCAGTTAGATATGCAGATGTTCAAGTAGACTTGATTTTAAAAATGGTTTGTTGAATATTACTAGATATATACCAATAGTAATACATGAATATCATAGTTTGCTTTCTGCTGTTATGATAAAAAACCATGACCAAAAAGTCTCTTGGGGAGGAGAGGTTTTATTTCATCTCATAGTTTATAATCCATCAATTGAGGGAAGCTCAGGCAGGAACCACAGAAAACATTACCTACTGGTCTATTCCATGGTTTGTTTTGTATGTATGTATGTATATGTGTATGTATCTATACATATGAATACATACATACAATGGAGGATCACCTATGAGGGATGGCACCACCCACAGTAGGCTGGACCTTGTCACATCAAACAATCACGAAAATGCCCCCCAGGCCAGTCTGGTTTTATTAAAGCAATTCCTTGGTTGAGGCTCCCTTCTCCCAGGTGACTCCCGACTGACACAAACTAAGAGCACAGTGAGGACATTACCTGTGAGTGCTGTCTTCACTGCACACTCTTGGGTTGTGTGTGCTCACTTCACCTTCCAGAGGAATGCAAAGGATGTTTCTAACATTTGGTTCTGTCAGGAAATCTCCAGAAGACTCAAAATCTGCAAAAAGAAATGAATAATGCCTCAGCAACACTAATAAACTACAAATCCCAATCTACATTTCTCCCCTTTATATACTGGGTAAATTATCCTCAGATCACATTTGTCTTTATCATAAATAACATGAGCAAGTCTCAGAGACATTGCCATTATTCTTGGTGGCCCACCTGAACTAGATGGGAAGACCCTATTACTGAAGACACCATACACTTTGATTGTGGGGCATGGGAAAGTTAAGCTGGAACTGAGTTGCAAGCTCCTCCCCCTCCCCCCCCCCCCGCCGTCCCACGCTGGCTATCTTTCATAGAGCCAGGAGACGCTGTGTAGACCACTGAGGTAAAATCGGTAGTCTTACCCTGTGGAAGATCCTAGGTACTACAATACTGGCCTGCCAATAAGATGTGCCCAGCGTAACAATAATGGTGTAACAGTCTGAGGTTAACCATCTGCTTTCTAATTGGATTAGAGGCCCACTCTATAGTAGGAAGATCATGCCTGGTACTGTAAACCCAGACAAAAGCCAATGACTGGGGAGGTAACAAGTTTAGTAGGGGAACAGCCTATTGTTTTACTAAAGGGACACGTCAATGGTCTTCAGATGTGTATGTTTATATCTGTCTTTCTTACTTTCTGTGTTGCTATAATAATACACCCTGACAAAAGTAACATAGGGAAGAAGAGTTTATTTTGGCTCAGAGTTCCAGGACCCAGTCTATCGCGGCAAGGAAGAGACAGAGCAGCATCAAGGGGCCAACTAGTCACACTGCATCCATAGCTGAGCAGCAGAAAGCAATGATTACTTCAGCTCAGCTGACTCTCTTCAGAGACTCTAGAAACTCCAGCCCAAGTAAGGATGCTGTCCACAGTGGGTGGGTCTTCCATTTCAATTAATCCTGCCCAAAGAATGCCCACAAGCAAGCCCAGAGATATCTCTCAGATGTTTCTAGACCAAGTTGATAACTAAGATTAACCATTACAACATCTGTAGGTCAAAGCAGCTTATTTTTGTAGTGGTAAATGGTTAATGTGGAGACTCATAACTGCAAAACAGCTGAGGATAACTGCTGAGTGCTTCACCCTAATCGAGATATGTGTATCACCCCCATCCGAGCCTCGGGGAACATCTTGGAAGAGGATGTGAAGAGACTGTGAGTGCCTGAGGATGTAGGGAAGCACTGTAAAATGTTATTTCCTAGACATGACAGGGCCACACTCAAGGAAGAAACCCTAATAAATGTCCCCTAGTACTTATTTAGATATGAAAAACTAAAAGTTTATTTTTTGCTCTCCCCTGCCCAAAGTCTACCTTGTTCTTAGACATGTGTTTCCTACCATTGGGCCTAACAGAAAGATGAGTTTTACAACAGACACATGACTACCCCTGCTGTACAACAGAATAAATGGAGGTCTACAGACAGAAATAAGAATATCGAAAATGACAAACCCCTAATGCTTAGAGGCATGAAAGGCAAAGGCCAGTGTAAATACCAGGTAAAATCACAAACTGTTACTCAACATCACAATGCATGAAAATCTGGAGAAAATGTACAAGGGAAAAAATTTAAGAAAATAGAAAGTACTGCAATTTTAATAATGGAAAACATTTAAATGTCCAGTGACAAAGAAACAGTCAACTAAATTTTTTACTACAATAATTCATTTCACATCATTCTTTCAGCTATTAATACTCTTCTGAGTTTATAATAAGATGAGTAAATGTCATTTATACTATAGAGAAAGAAGCTTCTCTCCTGATGGCATACACCTTTAATTTCAGAACTCGTGAGGCCGAGGCAGGAGGCTCAGGACTGGAAAGTTAGCCTGGGCTACACAAGAGGGAAGGAGACGGAAGGAAGGGGGAAGGAGGAAGTAGGGGAGGAAGGAAAGAAGGAAAAAAGGCAAAAAAGCAAGCAGGCAGGCAGCTCAAGATAGGTATTGGGCTGTCGTTACATATGGCCACAGCTACTAATGAACAAGGTAGGGGGAGGAAGTAACTCTTTCTTAGTACTGACTATAATATTTCCCATCTCTAGACAGGTTAAGGTAAGAATTCAAGTCAGAGAACACATGCATCCTTTTCCATAACTCTATAGACTAAGGATTTTCAAAGACATAGATGATAAACCACTCATTGATGTCACAAATGTTCTGCAGTAGTCCAATATAAAAAAAAAATGATTTCGTAGAACTTACTAGAAGAGATTGTGTGTTTGACTTATACGCAGGTAGTTTCAAAGTCTGAAATGTAATAACTTTGGTTACAACAAAAGGAAAGGGGGATTAACATGACTTTAATCTTCAAATCTGGACACACTCTGGTAGTAACCAGTAACACCCCTGTGTGAAGACTGGAGTGAACAGATGTTTCATGGGCAAAGAAATAAACCCTAACCCACCTTCTTCACTTAAATCAACCAATCTCTTACTAAGTACCCAGGACAGCAACACCTCATGATCCAATCTCAGGGCATTCAATGGTGAGAAGTTTTGGTAGTAACAAGTAATTCCCTCCACAATCCCACACAAACAATTTTATCATCACCACGTACTGGAGAAACACAGGCTCTTCGGCTGCCTCTTAAATTACAGATTGCTTCCAGGTGATTTCAAGTCTTTCCTCAGCCTGCAGCTCATGAATTATGAAAGGGCATCCCTAATTCATGAGACCAATTCTTCCTCTCAGGTCCATTATCATATATCCGCCCCATGCATGTTGCTTTTACGCACATAATAAGGCGTTGCTGTGGATCAGCAAGGACTCTATTGAAAGGCTGCTTATATTTTACCATCGTGACTCTGCCGGTAGCAGGGCTTCCCGACTTCAAAGGCAGCTGGTCTTCTGACGGTAATGCACAGAATGATATCAGAAGCAAGGTTAAATGGGACTTGAGGAAACTGAAAAAAGACTCTTAAAATTCACCGAGTCTTGATAAGTCTCTCGCTTGTCATCTCATTGAAAACCAAAATATGTCTCCTGCTCGGAAAGGGAGGAAGAGGGCAGTTAACAGTTCGGTCACACTCAGATCTCTCCCCAGGCAAGCACTTTCCCTCTAACAAAGCATCCTGCATCCACATAACAGAATCAAATTCAGGCTCACAGCATCCCTTGTAATAGCTATGTCACACCCCTAATTTCAACACAGGAACAAAATTTAAAGCTCATTTCCAGATGGCGTAAATCCCGTGAATTGAGACCTCAACCGTGCTGTTTAGGATTCTGCTGATAGGCAGGACTCACAAAAAGACAAGAAAATTGTCAAGTGAACACCAGTGCTGGTTAACCCACTTCACACATTTTGAAAGAAACTGGACAGGGTGTTTACTCAGATGGGTTCATCTGCAGCACTGTCTCAAGAGACCTGTGACAGAAACATGTGCTTTCCCAAAGGGTGATTAAGAAACCAACACAGAGAAAACAGTCAAAAAAAAAAATCAACAAGTTCCCATTACCTGAAGCTGACTATGAGCTAATTATTGAATAATTTCTTTCCCTAGAATGGCTGCACTGGGGCAGGTGACAGATGATATTCATGGGCGGAAACCTACACAGACGCACAATCTTCACTGACTCCATTCAATGCCGAATGATACCCTCAAGTCTTAAATACAGTCCACAGTGGTCTCCAAAATGCAGTCCCTGAATTTACCCATGATAAAGCTGAAGCTGGGGCGGCTAAGTGGCCTGTTCAAACATTCAGATGTAAGCAGATGGGAAATGCCAAAGATGGTTGGGATCTTTGACCTACCATGCTGATGCTACCTCCTGACAAGGTCAGGATTCCTCTGCAATCAACCTGTCGAGTTCCTTTCCCTCCTCCCATGACCAGCAATCCCTGTTTAAAATATTTTTGTACATTGTTAGATTATTTTTGTCATACTGTATGCATGGTTCTACTTCTGCTTAGGATATTTTGCATATTGATGCAAATTAAGGATATTTTTGCCATATTGTACTACACATTTCTACCTCTGATTAAGACATTTTTGTATATTGTCACAATTTTGAGGTCATTTTCCTTATACTGTGTATCTGTTACAGATCACTTATTTTTATAATGTGAAGCTTTAGTCTATAAACTATATAGGTTATTAAAATTACAGGTTAATAATCATCCATATTGGTCAAGTCTTCTAAATGCACAAAGATGTATTCCATATAGATAGGAAACCTTCAAACACTTCAAAGACCTACAGAATATGGCATTTAAATGTTTTAATAACTTAGAATTCTGTTGATGTGAGATATAACTGCTCCTAGCAGCACCAATATACTCCTGAGAATGATGTGCACTGAAGACACTCCATATGGAGCTGTTTTCTTCTCAGCAAAACTGGCCTATTGGACAAAAAACTGCCCTTGCCTCCACTTCTGACAGTAAGCATGCCGTCCAATCCAGACAAGCAGGATACAAGGAAAAGCAACTGCTGAACCCTGCCACGACAGGATAGGATAGCCTTTCCAATTTTTCTGCTTCTGAAAATGGTATGTCAGATATTCTAGGCCTATAGGCAAAGTTGGGTGTCCCAATGTTACAGAGAAACACTGGGTGACTGTCCAGGCAGCCAGCTGTTTCTGTCATTTCTGACATCTTTTGGAAGTTGCTTGCTTGCACTTCCTGCTTACTCAGGTAATATTACCTTCCTTCTCAGGTGTTTGATGGGGTTGAAGACTAGATAGTTACAGTTACGATCCTCCCATATCTTAGCTAAGGGCCTAGTAGGTACAAGGCTTAGACTCTTCAGGATAGGGCACTTACTAGAGTATTACCTATGGTTTGGACATTTAGAATGTGTTTCTTGCTTGATGTTGTTCTTGTTGGTTGTAGTTTCATTTTGGTTTATGTTATTACCTTTTTTTTCTTCTGGACAATACTTGATAGTTCTTATTGTATATAGTTTATGTCAGGATTAGAACCTATTAATTAGAAAAAAGAAGAAATGTTGTGGGAACTCCATTCATTTAGTCAATGACATTTGTAGTAACTTGCCATGGGCATGGTTTTATCTGAAGATGCGACTGGATAAAATGGAGAAGAGTCACACAGATTCTCTTGGTTGGTCGGCGCTGGAGGAAGCCTTTGTGGCTGGTCCTCATCGCCCGTGGCAGCAGCTGGATCAGCGGCAGCATCTATTTTGTTCTGTATTCATGAGCTCATCTTTCTATTGCACCCCTTAATAAACTGTTTAATAGACTTTTGTGGGTTCTCACTCCAATCTTCCTCTTCTACTTGTGAGGCAAATGAAAACTAACCATGTTTTTTACCCTAACAAGAATAGGACTGTCTTCAACTAGTAATTATTCTCTCCAGAAGCTGTAACTGGCCTTATGTAAACAAAGCCATCTTGGCTGGCCTGGGTATGATGGCACACACCTTAATTCAGCTTTCTGGTTAGCCTGGCTCACAGTGAGACCTTGCCTCCAACAAACAAATCTTATTACACAAATAAAAATACTATACACATTTTCACCAAACAGCATGTATTAGCAGTGCTTACAAGTTACTAGCTAAAGATATTCAGTGGTATTTTGTGATTCTGCATTTTCTAATGTTCATCCATAATATAATGAATTTTCTGAGTATCCCACAGTTGAACACTTGAGTTCTTTCCAATCTTTAGTGACTGTCAACACTACTATAATGTGTATCTTCTTATATAAATCATTTTCTCATGCATGTAATATAGAAATATGTGAATGATTTTTGACAGACTATATTAATGTAGGCATATCTAGGACAACTTGTATCAAGAATGAATTTCTAAAATGGAAGCCCCTGGTCAAACGAGCATGGTTCTTTTCATATTGTGAAATTTGTCAAACTGACCACTAAAGAGATGCTGCTGGCTTGCACTTTCATTCTCTCTGAAAATATTATAAAACTTTAATGACTGTTCATCTAACTCCAATGAGTAGTTCCTCCATAAAAGTCTGACATGCACATCTCCTAGAATGAGTAAAGTTATTTATCCCTCCATGTGTTTGAAACTCGTTTCCCTTCCTGTAAACGACTTTTGTGTCCTTTGTCCAATTTCCCACCAGACTTTTGTGCTTTTCCTATGCACCTGTAGGAGCTCTTTATTACTAAAACTGGTTCCTTCAGATAAGAAATGGAAAGCAAATATTATCTCCAGCTTTTCAGATAGAAACTGCAGAACTGGTTCAGTGTATTATGCTAGGTTTTATAACAATAATCAGTTACAAACCTCTTCCATGTCTCAGTTTTATGAAAATACCACATATCCTCTAAGATTATAAAATAAGTTCCCAATCTTCTTCTCAAACTTAGTTAATTTTTCAATTTTCTATTGAATATAGATCGATTTGGGCTTCATGTTTGAGGTTACTGTTCCAAACACTAATTTTTCCCCAGACCATATAGCATGATAATCCTACTTCCATTTATTTACCAGAACATCATTCTCTCAAAAATTTGCCACACCACCTTTATCCCATGTCAGATAAAGCATATCAACATTTCTGATATTATAACCCGAAAGCTATATTCTGGTCACTCAGACTGTTCTAGTTATTTGTGCTTATTTCCCCAAGTGAACATAGAATCAGATGTCAGACACCCCAAGTAAACCTTCTTGTTGTTTTTTTTTCTTTTTGGTTGATTTTGGTTTTTTGTTTTGTTTTGTTTTTATTAAACTAACACGAAACACATAGCTTCTTAAGGAAAACTACCATCTTCATAACCAAGAATATGACAACTTTTTTAACTTTTCACAGCTCTGTGCAACTCTCAGGTGCATTACCATAGCCTTCATGTAAGCATACATATTGCTTGCTTACTCTTTAATTTTTAATGGGTGTGTACGTGTCTATATGACTGCACATACCACAACATATGTGTGGAGGTCAGAAGACAACTTTGTGGAGTCGGCTTTCTTCTTCCTTATGTGGGTTCCAGATATCGAACTCAGGTGGACAGGTTTCCAGGGCAGGCACCCTAACCTGGGGGGGGGGGCGGGCATCTCAATGGTCCCCTTAAGTTTAATCTTGAGCGCTTTATTCGTTTTAATGATAATGGATTGTATTTCTTCAATCTTCTAACTGGCTATTGTTAGTACATTTAGAAGTTATGAGTGTTGACACATTTGCCAGCAGGGTACTTTTATTATCTTACTTTTTTCAGATTTAATTCACTTTATTTTTCTTGCATAAAAACCCTTATGTGGTGGCCACAGCTGGAGTCTGGGTCCTGTGAACAGAGCCTGGTGCACGTTTTCACAGATGGCCAGTGACTTCCTGACGAGGAGACCTCTTTCCAGAGGCCAGGGGTCAGGGGTCAGGCAACTGCTGAAGCTCTTGGAGATGGCATCAAATGTGACCTTTGCAAAGTTGCCCAGCCTGGCTGATGTGGAGGAATCATCAATACCAGCAGCAGGAGCAGAGACTATGCCAGTGCCTCTGGGGGCAGGGATCAGACCAACACAGAGCCACAGTGGCCTGTCACTTTGCATGGAACAGTGTGGGACTTGCCAATCTTGTTCCCCTAGTAGCCTCTCCACACAGGGACAATGGAAAGCTTAGCCAAGATGATGGTCTCTCCGATGGCAGTGGCTACCTCCTTGGAGCACTTAACACCAAACTAACATGACCACTGTAGTCCCCAATAGCAACAAAAGCCTTGAACCTGGAACCTCTGGCCAGCCTGAGTCTGCTTCTGCACTGGCAGGATCTTTAGAACCTCATCCTGTAGGGATATGCCCAGTAAAAAGTCAATAATGTTGGATTCCTTGATGGGCAGAGAGAACAGGCAGATCTCCTCCAGGGATACCTACCTGAGTCCTGTGGTCTGGACCCAAACTGTGGCCCCTAAGACCACTGCCAAATCCCTGTTGAAGCAGCTGCAGCCTCCCAATCCGGGGCCCCCCAGTCCTCTGGGCACTCCATTGGCCATTTGGTGTTTTCCTGAAGTTAAGAAGCTCTTTTTCGCCGGGCGGTGATGGCGCACGCCTTTAATCCCAGCACTCGGGAGGCAGAGGCAGGCAGACCTCTGAGTTCGAGGCCAGCCTGGTCTACAAGAGCTAGCTCCAGGACAGGCTCTAGAAACTACAGGGAAACCCTGTCTCGAAAAACAAAAAAAAAAAAAAAAAAAAAAAAAAAAAAAAAACAAAAAAAAAAAAACAAAAACAAAAAAAAAAGAAGAAGCTCTTTTTCTTTATAATTAGTTTTTTTTACTTGATTCTGTTATGATTTTATATCCCATTATTTTCCAACAGCAATTATTTATCTTTTTTTCTAGTTTTATGCCTTTCTGATTTTTTTTTCTTGTTCAGAAACATTCGCTTGTGATTCTAAAATACTGCTGGCAAATGGCGAAGACACTGGATTATCCTTATATGGTCCTGAACTTAATAGCAACGTTTTCATACTTCTTTATGAGTTTGAAAAGGTTTAGGGGTTAAAATGAACATAACTTACATTCCTGGGATATTTTCTTATTATGTTTTCAGGTCTTTTTTAAAAACAAAATCAGTAATGTTGAATTTTATCAAATGCCTCTACTGTAAAAATAATCAATTTTTCTATTTATAATAAATAAGATAATGTCATTAATAAATTTTATGGTATTACATTTTCTTACATTCTTAGACCTCACTTGCTATGGTGTTTTATTCCTTTTAAGTATACAAAGTACATGTTTAAAGTGTTACTTCACCCGATTTTCTAAGCAACCCTCGAGACGGTTTCCTCCCACCCCGCATGCCCCGCCCCCGTCAGTCTACGCCAGCCATACTGGCCTCCTCGTGTGCCAAGGTTGTTCTTGGCTCAGACAATAAGCTGCACCGGCCATACATGCTGTTGCCTGACTGTCTGTCCCCAGATGTCCCACACCATTCCTCTTCGTGTTTCTGTCCATATGTGACCTCATCGCCGAGGCCTTTCCTGCCTGCCCCACATAAATGCCTTCCGGTCGTGGTATGCTCTGCCCTGACTCTGGCTAATTTTTGTCTCCAGCCATGTTGCCAACTACCAGGTGGACTATGTATATTGCCAGACGACGGTGCGCCCAAGCAGGAAGCCGGCCCAAGAACAGACACATTTTACTTGCTCTGCTCCTTGCTCCAGCTTCCCAGCCTGAAGAACAGGCCCAACACTTTCAAACATCTTAGTATTCATTACATGTGCCAATGGAAAAGAACAGATGAAAATCCTGAAGCTTACAGAACCTGCTAAGGAAAATCCCACAGCCGCAAAGCTGCAACTGCGGCTTTAATCTAACTTTCCATTTCTTTCTTTAACCATTAAAACAAATGGCGCGTGGTTTTAGGTCACAGAAAACGGCCACACAATCTTAGAACTACTAAAGCGTCACCAAAAGTCAGAGCGAAGCCGGGCACAGATCACGTATGAGTGAGGGAAAACCATCGGTAGATGTTGTCCAAAGACCTCTTGGAAATTCCAGGCATCGTGCTAAGCTAGCTCTCTTCCCAGCACCCAAGAGCCTCTGAGCAAGCAGCACAGCGTAATGCTCAGAGTATCCGCGCATGTCCTTAACCAGCCAAGAGATAAAACTCGGAATTTCAGGACCAGGTGACCGGCATTTTGGTGAAATGCATACTAGAATGTCTACCTCCCAGGAGACTTATCTAGCTACATTATTGCCGATGATGACAAGGAGGGCCCAACTTTAAGAAGCTACTAACTTTCATCAAAGTTGACTTGGTTTTGGTTTCAACAGCCAAGTTAGAGTTAGGTACTCCTCACGGGTTTTCTTGTCTTGTTTTTCTTACATTTCTTTCCTCAAAGTAACTTTAGGCTAAAACTACACAAATGTCCATTTATGATATTGAGCAGCATCTTTGTTTTCAGAGTTTAATCAGACCTCATATTTAAGGAACTTCAGGGTTGATGCAACATGGCAACATGTCACATTTAATTCCATCCATGTAAATAAAATATAATGGGCACAGAGTGAGCCAGCAAGACACAGCTGAATGTCTGAACGTCTGGATTGAAGAGGCATGGCTCACTTGTGGTATTTCTAAACAGTAAATGTATCATTTTCCAACATCTCACTATCAAAATATAGTAGCTTTTCTGCTAGCACTTACTTGAGAAAAGCCACAAAAAGACTTTCCTAATAGTTTCTCCATACTGGCTTCTATTCAAAGGTAAATGGAAGGCAGTAAAATTAATGGGAAATATATGCAATTACTTAAGATGCATCAACCAAAAGAAAACCCGTTTCAGAGCTGCGATAAGCTGTGAGATCACATGACCTTCAGTTAATCTTCAACTCCAATGACAGGCAGCAAAACTGAAGACCGGTCACGTGACAAAACACCGCCTTTGCACAGCCTGATGCTTCCATCTCAAATTCTCATCTTGGTCAAAGGCAGAATAGACCCCTGCCCCTTAGCCTTTTACATCCTGTGTGCCATAGATGGGGAGGAGCAGATTTCAGGGCATCCAGCAGCTCTCCAGCCTCTCATGCCATCTGTGGACTGACTCGTTGGCTTTCTCAGCCATCCAGGTGACGAGGAAGAAAGGGGTCTTTCTGTGTAACTGTGAAGTGGCACCAGGTGTGCTGTCCTTTAAGTCTGCATACAGAGTGACAACAGAAAACTAAGATTTTAAATTTCACTGTGAAAACCATAGTCTAGCACTTGACTCAAATG
Source organism: Arvicola amphibius (assembly GCF_903992535.2). Lineage (NCBI taxonomy): Eukaryota > Metazoa > Chordata > Mammalia > Rodentia > Cricetidae > Arvicola > Arvicola amphibius. The sequence continues at coordinate 1,108,380 of NC_052057.2, read as the reverse complement.
TTTCAAAAATTTTAATAGATTATTGAAGTGAACTAAAGTCATTTTTCACACATAGTCGGCCAAAGAATTTTTAAAGTAATATTTTACAAATGCCATACTTCATTAAATTAGGGGGGTATGACAATTACACCAATTCAGAAATGTCTTAGAATTGGGAAGCAGCGAATCTAAACAGCATTTGCTATTTTTTTTAAATAAAGCCTAGTCTTAAATTTAAAAAAATAAAAAAGTAAGCAATTGAGAAAAACTCACCTTCATAAGCAAGCTTATGACTGGCCGTTAAGTCAGGTGGTAGAGCGCTTGCCTAGCTTGTATACAGCCCTACGTTTGATCGCCAGACCCACATATAACAGCTGTAGGAGTGCACACATGTCACCCCAGCACTCGGAAGATAAAGAGGCAGGAGAATCAGGAGCTCCTCAGCTCTATGCAGAGTTCAGTGGCAGCCTAGGCTACATGAGACCTTGAAGAGAGAGAGCCTAGGATATATGGGGGGGGGGGTAAGTAGGAGGAGGGGAGAGAGAGGAAGGGGGAAAAGAGTTTAATGCAGCAAAGTAGTCTATCCATCTCGATTAATACTATCATTTTGTCCTTTATCTAAGGGTTCTAGAGATTATAAATATCATCCAGTTCATCTCTTGTTTATGATTATCAGAGGAAAAGGGACCTTTATTATCATTTACAAATAGGGAAAAGGTTTTAGCAATGAGAAAAACAGAGGGGATCTGTGTTTTAAGAAACTTCAAACAAAGCAAAGGAAATAGGAAGTATAGCTTTTCTTTGGCTTGTGCTTTTTGGAGGGGAAAGAGGTAAATCACACAAGAATGGAAGCACATGCAATTGAACATATTTGGAGTTTACTGTGCTATGGCCATGCATGCACAGATGTGGAAAATTTACTGTGTAAATATATGCTGCTGTGATTAGTTTAATAAAGAAGATGACTGGTCAGTAACTGGACAGGATAAGGTTAGGTGGGAGAACCAGACACTGGGAAGAAGGGCAGAGTCAGGGGAGTCACCAGCCAGACACAGAGGGAAAACAGGAGGTGCAAGATGAAAGAGAGATAATGCCATGTGGTAGAATATAGATTAATAGAAATGGGTTAAGTTGTAAGAGCTACATGGCAATAAATCTGAGCTATTGGCCAAGCATTTATAATTCAAATTAAGTCTCTGTGTCGGTTATTTGGGAACTGGCAGGCAGGAAAGAAAAGTTCGCCTATACATGTAGCGCACTATGCCTCTTCTGCCCTCTACTCTGCAATGGTAGTACGCCGGTTCCCGAGCCGGACAAGGGGCTGGAGACTGAAATACACAAACACAGAGACACGGGTCATTCTTGAATTCCCCAAGAATGCCAACTTTAGTGTGCTCCAGGGAAGCTCATCTAGTGCCTTCTCTGAACCAATGGCCACGCCCCAGCTCTGAGGATTTTCAGCTGCAAACCCACCAGAAACCACTCACTCCCCTGTCTCGTTTTGCTCAGAGCAGCTGCAAGCACAGAAAAACAACAAGTTGTTTACAGGAAATTCAGGGTCTGGGGCTCCACAGTGCCCAACACATACACAAACTTGCAGTAAGAACAGGCTTGGCAGAAATCACTCCAACATTCAAAAGTGGCTTGTTCATGTCAACCTATGAATGTGCTGTTCTGTCGTCCCAACAAATACACTAACAACATCACCACATCTACTGGTGCTTTTCAATCATGGACGCAGGAAATGCTCACAGCTGTAAGTGGCTGACAACGTCCCAACTTCCGTATGCAATCTCTAGCACACCCACACACACACACACACACACACTGAAACAAGAAAACAAGGTACTGAGAAACAAAACAGAAAGAGGCCGTGAACATGAGAGGGTATAAGGAAAGGGAGTCCCAAAGAGCTGAAAGGGGAGAGGAAGGAATGGGAGGGATGTAAATACGGAACTGGTGTATGAGATTATCACAACAAATAACAGATCGGAAACACAAACCAGATGTTGGAAAGATGGTTCCATGGTTAACAACTCCCTGCTCTTACTTAGCTTGCATCTGACTGTAACTCCAGCTTCAGGTCTGACACCCTCTTGTAGCCTACATATGATATGTACTCACACAGATACATATACACGTGAATAAATAAAAATAAATCTAAAGAAAAAAAAGCCTAGATTGTCTTGGTTTGCTTTCTGTTGCTGTGATGAACGCCATGACCAAAGCAACCTCTTTCTGTGACAGTCAGAGCCGACATCAGAGCAGGGGCTCAAGGCAGGGAACTGAAGCAGGGATCATGGCAGACTGCTCTTTACTGGGTTGCTCCTCCTGGCTTGCTCTTGCCTTTCTTACACAATGCAGGACCACCTGCCCAGGGATAGCACTGTCCAGAGCAGGGCTGGGCCTTCCCAGCTTCATTATGAATCAAGAAAATGCCCCACAGGTTTGACTACAGACCAGTCTGATAGGAAAATTTTCTCAATTGTTGTTTCCTCCTCTCAGATGACTCTAGCTTATGTCAGCTGACAAAAAACAACCAACCCTAGCTCCTCCCATCATAGTTGGATTTACCTGTTCTATTTAGATGCAAATTCATTCTGTCATACCAGCTTCCACTACCTAAAGCAGAGATTTAGAGGGCTGTTTTGGTTTTGTTTTCTTATTGGAAAAAATAAATAAATTAAAAATTTTAAAGAAAAAAGATGTTGGTCACCAGGAAGGATCCAGAGTTAATAGGAACTTCAGAGGTTGTCAGAATAACTCACAACTGTAATCCTATAACTTGGGAAGTAGAGGCAGGAGAATTGCTGAGTTTGGCTTTCTTTTGAAGCCAGCCTGGGATACCTAGTGAATCCCAGTTCAGAAAAGAAAACTTGAGGGAAATCCAGAGCCAGTTTTACTTCAGGCTCCCTCCTAAAATAATCTCTGATATCAGATCCTGCTCCCTAGAAACAGATTCCCACCACAGGCTGGGAGATTGGCTCGCATCAAGCTCTCCAGCCCTGATCCCTCTGCATATGCACTCTCAGATCCCCAGACACTACACCCCTTACCCTCTCAGACAAAAACAAAAGAGCCTCATTCAAGTACAACTCTGATCTTTGTCATCATGTGCCAACTCAGAAAGGCCAAGTCTGCTCTGGCCAGCATCTGAGGCCATGGGTTAACATCATGCCCACTGTCTCTTTGCCGTAGAGTAAACTCACGGAGCAAAAACTCAGTGCGACCACAGGCCAAACAAGGGAAAGCAAAAACTTAGATGAAAGCAAAGGGTAATTTTCAATTCCCCAGCCTAAATTCATAACATGAACACACCAGTGACTAAACAAACACAGCTCTCACACGGACCACCGGGTTGGACTAGAGGACCGAGATAAGGCAGGGCAGGAAAACCTTCTCACCTGCATTACGTTCCACAAACCACAGTGAAAACCCTAAATCTAATAGATATTCTATATTCAGCTACAGAAAAATGCCCACATGGCATTAATATGCACATTCTTGATAAAGCCATCTACCTCAGAGTTATCAAAGCCCTTAACAGCTTTCGAGAGACCACCACCCACAAATGCATTTCCTACTCACCAGCTAACAGGAAACTAAAGCTAATTCAAGCCAGAGGAGACTCTTTCCAAGACAACTAAGCACAGCACTCCTGCTGGAAAAATGCGCTAGCCCAAGCCTCATCACAGACACCAGCCCAAATTCACAACATCAAAGCACGTGAAATGCCTACCTACAAAGCTCCATTTCCTACACTATTAAGCAAAAAGCACAAATGGAAGAAGCAGAGGCTTTGACCTCTGGCTTGAGCACAGATGGAATTACCTTGCTGCACATTATTTAAAAATGCAGAGCACAAGACTCCAGTTAATTTGTCACTCGGAGAAAGCACTGCGCTTTTATGAGAATTCATTTAGGAGATGCTCTCAGAACATTTCCCCCTTAACCTTCCCAATTTATCTTACATTTGCCGCTCTTCCATGGCAAACTTTTATGTGCAGTTTTAAAGCTATGTAATGTACATCACAGGGACACTGGTCTCCGAAACTCGAAGAACCCAGTGAGTAGGGGGTGATGCTACCAGCTGCCAGGGGTTTGCCCTCTCCTGACCTAACATGCTGAAAAACAGGTCGGTGGGATTCTGTTAGAGAACAGAAGAAGAGGGGCTGGGGCGAGCTTTTACTAGACTGAGGAACAAGGAAATTAAATCTATTGCATTCTGTACTCTTAAAAACATTAAATAAGAAATAGCAGAAAGAAATGCACATTTTAACATGATTCCCAATTCTGCAGCCTTTTAATACAGTTCTGCACATTGTGGTGACCCTACCTATAAAATTATTTTGCTGCTACTTCATGACTTTAATTTTGCTATTGCTGTGAATTGCAATGTAAATATCTGTGTTTTCCAGGGGTCTTAGGTGACTCTATGACAGGGTCTACCGACCCCACAAAGGGTCACGCCCCACAGGTTGAGAACCACTATAGAGCTAGAGCATAACAATGCTGACAAGCAGGCTCAGGCACAGTGAACTTTGGAGACTTCTCTAGGTGACATCTAAGCTGCACTTCTACCCTTTCCTTCTGCTTCTGTACCAGCCATGGAACACAAAACCTTGCATATGTCATGCTCTACTGCTGAGCTCCCCTCCCCCACCCCTGTCAGCTTAAGACCAGTTAGAAACTAGACTACAGTACAAGCCCAGTGGGCACATCCAAGCAGGACTCCTATAGTACCTCCTAGACACAACAGGGATGCTATATCCATTAAATCTCAACAACATGGCCGCCTAAACAAGACCTGCATAATGGCCACGCCCGTTGGATAGGGGAAATTTCACAAGACTCCATTTCTTGATAAAGAGTTACAGATTGTCAGTAGCTGTTAAGAGAAGGCGAACTCACATTCTTCAGGAACAAGTCCCAGATAGGTTATCAAATCCCAGATTGTTAACCTAAAACACAAGTACAAATCTCAGTAGGTTTTACACGAGTAACAACAATTACAGAAGTCATGAACTCCAGAGGGAGTGAGACGGACAGAGGAGAAGTTAGAGGGAGAAGAGGAAGGTATAGGAATAATGTAAACAGTGTACTCATCTATGAAATTCTCCAAAAAGTTTAAACCCTTAGCATAAATGGCTACATGTAGCAGGAAGCACCACACAGTGCATTACTGAAGATGACAGCAACACCTGTGCACTCACCCCAAATACAACAGCACAAAAGCGAGATCGCACCGGTGCTGAGATGGTCTTGCTCCACTTCATGCATACAGCAACTCCTGAGCAGCTAGGACAGAAACAGGGCTGCCACCTCTGAACCAAGGGGGCTTGGAAAACTTCTTAAAGAAATAATTAATCTGCATTTTTGGGTGGGGGAAGTGATGTAGTGAGTGTAGAAAGTAGATCCTTTCCAGAACCTGCTGAAAATTCTAGACCATTTTACATGCGTGCACACACACAGACATGCACACATGCACACACACACAGGTGCGCACATACACACACGCAGGTGCGCACATACACAGGCATGCACACACACATGCAGGTGCGCACATACACAGGCATGCACACATGCACACACACACACACACACACACACACACACACACACACAAGCACCCATATGCTCAAGCTTTTCTGTTTGTATGGTGATGAGGATCTAATATATCCCAAATATGATAGGCTCCACCACTGAGCTACACCCCAAGCCCTAAAGCTTAATTTTTCTGTTATCAGGGGTGGGTCTTTTGACCACAAGCTAGGAATTCTCAGTTACAGCCTACTGAGTGGCTATCTAAGTAACCATAAACATAGAATAAAAAAGAATTGGCTTATAAAAGTGTCCTGGCTAAGATGATTGAGGTGATACAGGAAACCGTCCATCAGACCCTGCTAGAGAAGCAAAGTTGAAAATCCTAGGGACCCTAGGCAGTTTTCAAATAAATCAGGGCCTCACACACCAAACAGAAAAGTCACTTTCTTTGAAAAACAGGCTCCCCAATTAAAGCATCATCTAGGAACATATGTTTATAAACAACCAGGAGCCTGCTTCAGAATCTCTACAGAGCAGGGGTGCCATCAAGCTAGAGGCCTGGGCTAGAGGACTTGCACTGGATATAGAGTTGCTTGGTTCATTTTTTTTGTTTGTTTTGGTTTTTCGAGACAGGGTTTCTCTGCAGGTTTGGAGCCTGTCCTAGAACTAGCTCTTGTAGACCAGGCTGGCCTCGAACTCACAAAGATCCACCTGCCCCTGCCTCCCGAGTGCTGGGATTAAAGGCGTGCGCCACCACCGCCCGGCGAGTTGCTTGATTCTTAACACAATTTTTTAATACTGAATTTCCACAGAAACCCAAGAAGCATGTTAGAGGAAGAGAAACAGGATGAGGCGCCCCAGGCCAGCCCTTAGCATCATCACTGGGCTCACTGAAACTAGCTCTCCTCAAGTTTTTGCAACAGAACCACCAGTTTATTAAATGTGAATTTCTAGGCTTTGGCTCTACCCAAAAAGATTCTGATTCAGCAGTTCTGGGAACATGGACTGTGGCAGGTTCTAGGGGAGACTGGTGCTTGTATTCCCAGGTCCTACTCTGAGAGTCACCAAAGGTCATGGTTTATTTTCCTTTTCCATGCCTTTAATTTGTTTTTGTTGCTGCAGCAAAGCATCCCAACAAATGCAACTCACAGAAGCGTTTACTTCAGCTCACAGTTCAAGGTAAAGTTTATTATGTCTGGGATTTAAAACAGAGGGAGCCTGAGACAGATGGTGACATCAAATCCATAGGCAGAGAGCACAGAAAAATGAATCCCTGGGCACAAGGGAATTTCTGTACTCTATACAGCCCTAGATTCCCACTGAGGGAGTGGCCCCGTCCACAGTTAAGAGGCATCCTCCCATGTCATCAACCCGATCAAAACCAGACCTTTCTAGATAATCCCCAAAGGCATGACCAGAGGCCTGCAGCAACTTTGTTTTTAACTCTACTCTTTGGGGGCCCCCCATCCAGCACCCAAATAATCACACAGAGACTTATTACTAATTATAAATGCCAGGCCTTAGCTTGGCTTATTTCTAACCAGCTTTTCTTAAATTATTCTATCTACCTTTTGCCTCTTGGCTTTTACCTTTCTCTATTCTATATTTTTTTTTTTTTTTTACTTCTTATTCGGTGGCTGCTTGTGTTGCTGGGTGGCTGCCCCCTAGAGTCTTCTCCTCCTTTTCTTGCTCTTTTTTCTCTTTTTCTCATTCTGTTTATTCTCTGGCAGCCCAACCTATCCCTCTCCCGACTAGTTATTGGCCATTCAGCTCTCTATTAAACCAATCAGGTGTTTTAGGAAGGCAAGGTAACACAGCCTCACAGAGTTAACCAAATGCAACATAAAAGAATACAAACGCATCTTTGTATCAGTAAACAAATATCCCACAGCTTAAAAGAATATAACACATCTTTAATGTCCCACAACAGCCTGATCCAGATCCTGAGAAGCTGACAATTAACATTAGCCATTATACCAACCTATATAATTGGAGTTCGACTCAGAATATCTCAACCTCTTAAGTGCTTTCACAGCCCCATCTAGAGACCAAAGCAAACTTAAAAGGCGAGCCGTACCACCCTGTCATCCAAACCAGTCCCTCACTGGTGGCGCCCACTGTACATGCTATGCTGGTGAGCCTTAATATTCAAGGCACACGGTGAGTTTCCTAAAAACTGGTTGGAAACTCACCATGGACAGATACAGAGGAAGGAATTGGAGTGGTTTTGTATAAATTTCCACCCCCAGGAAACAATACACAGCAAATTGGTGTTCTGAGGATTTACTCAACCACTTAGAAATCCCTTTCCTGGCTACACGAGCTGTGGTTTGCAAATTGAGCTCCACAGAATGCCAGATACCTCAAGGGTTGGGGTAGGAGGGAAGAAATGATGGTGGCGTTAGCTTTTCGTCTCTGCTCCTCTCTGAACCAGAAGTCCAGCTTTTCTCCAGCTAACATACTGGCATAAATTACATTTTTACTGATAATACTGCCATTCTTTTGTAGGAATAGTAAGAGGTTTTTAAGCAACCACTGAATTTAATTATACCCGGACCCTTCCATTTCTGATTTTACTGTATGGCAGCTAGTATGGTTTAGATCTGAAATGTGCCCTCCCCCACACACAAAGACTTGTATGTTGGAAGGTTGTTCAATAACCCAACAATGATCAGAAGTAGAGAACTTTGTGGAAATCCCTGGATCATGAGGGCTCTTACCACATCTTCTTGACACTATGACAAGATATTATCATCCATCAAGCTCATGGTTGAAACACACATCATCGAGTTTTTTTTAAAAAAAAACACACATACAAAAATTTCATAATGATATAAGTTTACAATTTTACACGAAGGTCCACATTCATGCTTTGCCACATGCAGCTGATGGGCTTCAGGTTGGACATATCTGATCTCACGGATATGTTCCTAACAGTGATAGATTGGGAGGTGATAAAAATTTGGGAGGCAGAACCCTAAAAGAAAGGGGTTAGCCGGGCGATGGTGGCGCACGCCTTTAATCCCAGCACTCGGGAGGCAGAGGCAGGCGGATCTCTGTGAGTTCGAGACCAGCCTGGTCTACAAGAGCTAGTTCCAGGACAGGCTCCAAAGCCACAGAGAAACCCTGTCTCGAAAAACCAAAAAAAAAGGGGGGGGGCGGTTATTGTGGGGCATTCCACTGGGGATTATATCTTGTCCTGACCCTTTCACCTCCCTGGCTTCCATGAGGCAAAGCAGCTTTGCTCCACCATGCCCTTCCCCACCATGACACATCACTGCCACTACTAAAAAAAAAAAAAAAAAAAAAAAAAAAAAAAAAAATACAGCTAAGAAACTATTGACTGGAATCTCTGAAACTATGAGCAAAAATAAATGTTCCCTCCTCTAAGCTGAAGTTCCTCAAGAATTCTAGCAGAAGTAGAAAGCAAACCCAACAAACAAAGATTCGATAAGTCATTACAAAAACAAAAATTACAAACCAGCCTGGGAGGCTCCCAGAGAGACACATGAAGCATGAGTGACAATCAGTTAAATCATGTTAGTGTCTAGACCTCATTCCCAGGAACTTCCAAACTCACCAAAGGCAGCCACTGAGTCCCTCTGTAAGGGGATTTTAAGAGAAGACCTGCCCCGGGGTAAGTACCTTTACTTAATCTTGTCCAGTTGTACAGATCCCTTTAGAAATCAAGGTCTTTGCAATGGCATGTGATACTGTGTCCAAAAGAAGATGCCACATACTGGTGCTTACTGTCATCAACTGATGCTAATAACGTCACCTACGACCCAGCTAAACCTTTGCTTTATAGCATGCACTTGTAAACTACTGGTTATGGAGAGTATAGAGCACCAGGATCAATACCATCACAGTCAGAAGGAAAAATGATGAGGAATCGGGAGACAGATGGGCATATCAGGAGACTGGATTTATAAGTTGCCCATAATGCTAGCCCTCAAAACCATCTGTGGCAGACAAAAGGAGAGGTGGAACCTTCTAGGGAGAACTTACTTTACTTTCCTGGTACACTGGAATTATCTACTCATGAAGGTGCCCTGACCTGTGAACACATCTGCTCTTCACCATTATTTTCAGTTAAGTGAGTGCCTACTCTGTGTCTTTCCCCATATCCCACCTCCACCTGGTTTTGTTCAACCTTCCAGCATTCTAAGACTTGGCCTCTATTTCCTGGAAGATGCAGCATGTTTAAATGCAAAAACGCGCAAAGAAAAATGCTTATGCCAGTCACATAACCTTCAACATACTCTCATATAACTATACGATCTAAGCACTGTCCCGTTTCCTTGGCTACAAACACTTCAGAAATCTTCCATTTCTCCCCAAGGCTTGAAATCATCATTTCTTCATTTGCTCCCTCAGTGAGTGCCTAGCTCCTCACAACGTTTACTGCGCGTGTCCTTGGTCCACACTTATCACCATCTTAAGTTCTTCGGCAGATTCTAGAAGTGGAAACTTTTGAGCAAGCAATTAAAAAAGACTAGAAAACCTGATCTTGTCAGGACAAGATTAACTAATGAGACAAGATGACAACTATATGGCTGGCTGCCAGGGTATCATCAGCAGTTTGAGAACTGCATTCAAATTAGCGGCTAGAGCCAACAAAGTGACCTCTGTACTTTATCTTTTGTTTGGCCGATACTGTACACCAGGTGTGCAATGGGTGTGCAATGTAAAATCTGTGGTAATTTAGGAAAAGGCTGTCAGTTCAACATGTAGTAAGAGGTGGCCATGGTTGGCAGTAGAGCAAAGATTTACTAACTAAATGTGAGTAACTATTTTATCTCCCAGATTATCAAATATATGATATACAGTATCCCTGCATTGTACGCTTTGAAACAATTTTTTCAACATTGGAAAATAACCATTTCTTTGCTAAAATGTTTATTTCTCACATATTTAGATTTAAGAAGATCTTTAGCCTAGGACCTCTACAAACTATTCAAGTGTAGAACATATTATAAATATACCTACATTTCAATAATGTCAGTAATCATATTGTCATAATAATATACCCTCAACTTTTTAAAAGAAATGTAATTTTTCAGTAGATATAATTTCAAAAATAAATATTCCCCTATATTGAAAGAAAATTAAACTGTTAAAATATGAAAATTATGACTTTAAAATAGCTAGCTATCTTAAAAGTCCCTTTATTTCACAGTATCCATTAAATAAATAACAAGCTGACTCAATATGCAAAAGATGTAAGATGCTAACTCCAAGCGTATGAAAAATCTTCCTCACTCCTCCCCAGCAGCATTAGTGCACAGCTGTAGCTTGGGATCGCTCCACAACAAAGGTATTAATACTGTAAGCCATCCTGCTTCAACGTTGTTCTACTTGGTGCATTAGAAACCATGGCTGCAAGTCTACACTGGAGATAAATCAGGGAGATTAACACAGTGTTACCTTGAAGAAGCAATTTAAAAAAGGCTGAAAAGCAGCAACTAAACCCCAAAGCATTTGCTCCCTCACAATAGGAAGCTGAAGATAATCTTATTTGCTAAACATAAATCACTGAGATCTAGCCAAATTCTTAAATGATATTCCAGGTGGAAATGCTGCCGAGCCGGGAGCTGGTTACAGAAGCATTTACTTCCAGCTCTGAAAACAGACTGGACCAGTTCGTCTTGTGGTTTCTAAGAAAGTGATCGTTCAAACCAACGAAACAATCAACAGAAGGGCTTTCCTGGAGCCGCTCGTTTTCTATGTCTCTCCCCACCCTCAGCAGTTCCTTTGAGCAGTATTAGATTTCTTGCCTCCAAGTTTTTCCCCTCCCTTCTCCTTGCTTATGTAAAAGCCTATGAAAAGTAGAAAGCTTCAGTTTTACTTCCTCATATACTTTTGGAGTGAATCCCTTTTTTTTAAAGTCAAGAAAGAGAGGTGTGTGTGTGTGTGTGTGTGTGTGTGTGTGTGTGTGTGTGTGTACAGACAATTTGTTCTTTTTAAACTCCAAGGTTTGTGAAGCAGGCTCTCACAGAAGCGGCTACTTCCTAGCAGGGTCCTTGTTCCCATGCAGCTGCTGGCAGCAGCCTGACTTTTCTTTTCATTTCCTCATGTTGACGGCCCTGAGACAGAGAGGCTTTGAGACCTTCAATACCCAAGTCAGTCAGCCATGTATTTGTTAAAGGTGCGACATTAACAGCAGAAAGTTTCAAAGGCGCTGCTGAGTCCAACAACTGAAGGTTGGAGAGGAGACGCTCTTCCTGGGCTGTCTCCTGAATCGCACGGGAAATGCCAGCTCCTGATAGAGATCCACTATGCCCCAGAAAGTTGAAGCTGCTGCGTGGTGTGGGTGCCAAGGAGACAGACCAGACAAAAGTCAGGTCCTGCATCAGACTAAAGCTTCATTTAGTTTTAAAGTTTACTGTAACAGGAAACCCTGTATTAAATCTCAGACCCCACACACATTTTAGATCGTTATTCTCCAACTCGAGGTAGTCCCTCATACTCAGTTAAGGGACCAAAAGAAACCTTGTTCGCATCTGCCAAAAGCAACAGTCTAAGCTGCTTCAAAACCGATTTAGTCTGAATTTTCCACTCCTTTGCGCTGCTCCCACATACCTCTTCTCCCTGGTGCATGAACTATTGCTTCTTTTCTCCCTACCTACCAAGGAAATTGCCTCCCAAAGCCGCTGCTGAAGAACTTTCCAGAACTTGACCTCCCCTTCTCAGACCTGGTCAGGATACTGTTTCTTCCCCAACACAGACGGTTGAGATGATTCATTGGTCTTCCTACCCGGCTGACTGCCCAACCATTTTCTCATCTCTGCCTCTCATTTTCCAGCCACTGCACAGGGAACGCCCTGTTCAGCACACCTGTAGACGGTCAAGGGGTTAAACTCAATAGCTTTGCCTGTGCCAGGAAGCTAAGTTGCCTGGTACTTAATATATGCATATTCTTACTAATTTAGCCTATACAGATTTCCATTAATGGTGAAGAGACAAAACAAGTAAGTAATGGCACAGTTCTTTTTTTTAAATTTCTTTAAATGTTTATACCATGTTGACTTTTTTTCCTTTTATTGAAAATAATTTTTATTCTCATATACTATATCTTGATTATAGTTTTCCCTTTTCTACTCCTCCAGCCCCCCACCTACCCTCCCATCAGTATCTACCTCTTTCCTGTCTCTCATTAGAAAACAGGCTTCTAAGTGATAATAATAAAACAAGATACAATAAGATAAAACAAAAAAGTCAGGCTGTGGTGGTGCACGTCTTTAATCCCAGCACTCAGCACTCAGGAGGCAGAAGCAGAAGGATTTCTACAGCCAGCCTGGTCTATAGAACAAGTTCCAGGACAGCCAGAGCTGTTACACAGAGAAACCCTGTCTTAATAAATAAACAAATAAATAAATGAATAAAAATAAAACAAAAACTAATACATCAGAATAGAAAAGACAAGCAAGCAAAAGGAAAAGAGCCCAAGAAAAGGCACAAGAAACAGATACAGGCACAGAGACCCACTCATTCCCACACTCAGAAGTCTGATAAAAACACTAAACTGGAAGCCATGACATTATGCAAAGGACCTGTAGGGTGTATAAAGATATAGATCTATAGATGGAAACATCCCATCTAGGACTGAGTGTTCCAAGGTGTCTCCTTCTCTGGGTGGTGCACTCCTTTAATCCGATCGCTCAGGAGGCAGAGACAGGCAGATCCCTGAGTCTGAGGCCAGCCTGATCTATGGAGCAAGTTCCAGGACAACCAGGGCTACACAGAAAAACACTGCCTCAAGAAACAAACAAAAGAAAGGAACATATATAAATGTATCTTAACATTTATTATTTCTTAAAAAGGATCTGCAGAAAGCACCCAAAAGTTACATGTTGGGCAAACCTATCAAGATACTTTCCTATTGCAGACATTTATCCACATGATTAGAGCAAAATCTCTATTTTATATCAGAAATGGTGGTGTACACCTATAATCCCAGTACTTGGGAGACGGAGGCACCCTGAAATTTAAATAGTGAGATAATCACAAAGAAAACCAAAAAGGGAGGAAAATTTTCTCCATCTCTTCTATCATGTCTCAAAAGTCGATTCATGAAAAGCATTCTCTCCCCCCTCTTCTCTGTGTGGGTGTGCATGCGTACATGCATGAGTGCATGTATGTGTTGTGTGCGTGTGTGTACGTGCGTGTGTGCGCACGTGTGTGTGCGTACATGCGTGCGTGCATGTGTGTGTGTGTGCGTGTGTGTAGCACATGTGTGGAGATTGGAGGACAACCGTGTTTGTCCTTCCTTTCTATCTCTGTCTCCCATTCTCCTTTCTTTACATCCCATCTTCTGGTAGGAGTACACGAGGATTATGGAAGCCAACATAACCAGGACCAACTTTTCTGTGGATTCTAGGGATCCAGACTCAAGTTTGTGCAGCAAGAGCCATCTCCTCAGCCCTGGACTCGATCTTTTTAAAGTGGAATTATCTAGTGCTGGACATGAAACTCGGTGATAAACTGCCAGCCCTGCCACCACAAGTCCCTGACTTCCCACCCCAGCATCACAGTAAAAAATACATAAACAATGCCATTCACTTTCAAATACTAAAAAACAGAAAGAGCAAAATGGTGGTTATTTCATAGCCAAACTAAAAGTGGTTTACATATTAATCTATTGATTTGGGCAGTACTGAGATTAGACCCAAAGCCTCAAACACTCCACCTCTGAACTCCAACCTCAGTCCCCTTTTGCAATTTTTACTTTTTAATATTGAGAACGGTGTCATTATGTTGCCCAGTAATCAGAGAAAGGGTTTAAACTTGCGATCCTCCAGCCTCAGCTTCCCCTGTTGTTGGATTATAGGCCTGCAGCACTCGGCCTGGCTTTCTTTTGTGTCCTTTGCTCTATGGAAGTAGTAACTTCATCATGAGATGAGAAATTTTTATTTGTGCATTATAAACAATGATGTACAGAACCAGGGCACATTTCCCAGGTGGCCATTAAGAAGTAAGGAGCTGAGAATACACAGCTGAAAGTAGCTCTCTCTCTGGTAATCATTCTCTGCTTATCCTGCTTCCTCTTCTGAGGGGTTTCATGACCAAGACAGTTCCTACATTCCCCCACACCAAGCTTTGTGTCAGACAGTGGCCCATTGAGGTGCCAGGTGGGCCATCAGTGCCTAACACTTCTGTCTAGACTTGCAGGTTGCTCAACAGGAATTGCTTTCTGTTTGTTTAACCTGTCTCCACATAACTTAGCTTTCAACACACAGTAGACCCGAGATGTCTATTTGTTAAACATAAAACAACTCACCAGTCAATTAGTGAACAGTACAGTCAGCTCAGCCCTCTGTTGCTCTGCTTTTAGAAGCAATGCTATACTCTACACAATAACAAAGTTGAAATGTGTCCCCTTGAGTAAAGTCAGGCCCACAAATGTGTCACACAGAACACACTATAGCCTGGGAAGAGAACACACTTTCTTCTTGACTAGCTCTATGAAGACTCATGGATCTGGGAGCGTGGCATGTTATGATATAACCCATGTGTGCTCCCTCCATTGTTCTTGGTACAGGCATGCAATGTCTGTGTGATTGTTAGCTTTGATTGACACAACCTAGTGTGAAGAATTATCTATGTTGGGTTGGCCTATAGGCATGTCTCTGAAGGACTGATCTTTTTTAAAAGATTTATTTATTTATTATGTATACAGTATTCTAACATATGTACCTACAAGTCAGAAGAGGGTACCAAACCTCATTACAGATGGATGTGAGCCACCACTTGGGTGCTGGGAATTGAACTCGGAACCTCTGGAAGAGCAGCCAGTGCTCTTATCCTCTGAGCCATCTCTCCAGCCCTGAAGGGCTGACTTAACTGATGTGGAGAGAACCAGTCCACTGAAGGTGGCACCATTCCCTAGGCAGGGGTGCCCTAAGTTTAAAGAGTAGAAAAGTCGGATTTAGCACAAGCAAGGAGGCTGACTGGGCTTTCATGCACTCTGACTGTGGACACAAGGTAACCAGCTGTCTCAAGCGCCTTCCGGGTGACTTTCCCACAATAGTGGACCATAAACAGAAATTATGAGCTAAATAAAAGAAACCTTTCTCCCCTTGGTTGATTTTTTTGTCAGGGTACTTTATCACAGTAACAGAAATGAAACTGGAACACCTAAGTTTTACTATTCTAGAGAATGAAGCCAGCAAACACCGCAAGGCTGGAGTGGCTAACCCTGCCATGGGACGACCTGCACCTGCCCTCCTTTAATGACAGTGGTAGCTGTCTGTTTGCAGCACCCATGAAGCATGGCAAGGCTTCCAATCCTCTCAGACAAGATATTATTATCACAATGATGCTGAAGACTGGCTAATAATAGGGGAAACATCTTTGGCTTCAATAGCTCTAATTATATTTCTGTGAAACCTCAAACCAGTTGGCATACAAATTACATAAAGGAAAATATGAGTTGTGTGTGTTAAATTAATTTTACTAGATCCTGTGATGCTACTGCTGTTGTTTTCTTAACACGGTGAACTTCTAATTAGGAAACTGAATGGCTTAAAAGTCAGATTGTCATCTGTACAATTTGGAGTTTGGAGTGCCTGGTGGTGGGAGGAGTCGGGGATGACTGGGATTTGACCTCCCAGTGACACTCAGCAACTTTTTCTGGCCCAAACCACGGAAAAGGAAGATCTGTGGTTTGCCAGTTTCAGCCTGAAGAATTACTGTTCGGGTGAGGGTAAATCATACAAGTGAGAAAAAGAAATAAAAACCCATGTAGTCTTTTCATGTTCATATACAAGCTAAAAGCTGCGGTATGTATTCATAAGTATTGCTAATTCAACTTCAAGCGCTTGTCATGCAACATCAAGGTCAATCTCTGTGATTTCAAATATGCCCTCGGGGAGCACCCGTGTGCCTCGCAGGTTTGTGTTTGACTATAAACTCCGCTTCAGAGTCCTGAGGCCTGATTTGCCTAAATATTGTTTTGTTTCCTTCCCTAGACTGTAATTTTCAAGTCCATGAATGTTTAAAACAAACACAGTCACAAATACACAGCAATGTAACACGGGGAAGAAAGGCAATCGGCCAGCGTCCTCTGTCTCAGAGAAGCTGCTGCAGTCTGCAGGACCCACGCTCCCACCTCCTGGGTCCTGCAGGACACCGCAGGCCCACGGTCACCACAAAGTCCTGCACCCAGAGAGGAGTCAGGAGATGGCAGTCTTCTCTCTCCATAACTCCAGTGGCTCCTGAAGAGCCTTCCGCCTGAATCAAGAGGCAACCTAATGCCACAGTAAACCCTCTGGGAACCTGCCGGCTTGACTAGTAACAATTAAAAGCCCAAATTTTATCACCCTCCCACAACAAAATCAAAAGGGAACTCCATTATGCCTGAGAGCGTAAATCCCCAGTTCATCATTCCCTAGAAATGCATTCCTAGAAAAAGAATTACGGCAAAGCATCTCCCCACGGCTCTGGATGTAATAGTGAAAATAGGCTTGAACGGGTGTCCAATAAATAAGGTGCTAAATATAATTCTGTGGAGTTGCATGATGAAATACTGCAGAGCAATTATATACCGTGTTATTAAATAAGAACAACGCTAACTGCTAGGCATGGTGACACACACCTGTAGCACCAGGAGGATTGTTAGACCAACTTGGGCTGCATAGCCAAGGCCTTGACCTCAGACCAAAGAAAGGAAAGGAGGGAGGATCCTCAGCACTCAAAATATGTCAACACCGTACTGACTGGTTTAAATACATTAACAAATGCATTGTAAGCATTACATTAATTTCATGTTTACAAATGTCTAAGGTAGGCGTCATTAGTATTACTGTCCTGGTTACAAACGGCTACAGTAAGGCACAGAGAGGTTGAGTGACTCTCAGAAGCTGCACAGTTACCTTATAGACTGATGTACAATAATATTTAGTGGCATGGAAAAATATTTATACCATAACATCAGATGAAAATGTTCAATTACATTCTGATTTTATAAAATAGCAATGCATGCTTGTGTGCACATGTGTGTTTCAGTGTTTGCCTGCAGGCACAGAAGAAAAACAAACACTACAAAGAAATGCACGGTAATTTCTCCAGTTGATGAAAGTACATTGGTTTTTTTTTACACTTTCTAAATATTCAAGATGTTCTAGAATGTATATATGACTTTTATAACCAGAAAAAATGTGTTTGAAAACTGAAAAGCTTGTTTAAGGCCTGCAAGTCATGTGCCCATATTTCCTCTCATTAATATGCTCACACTTTCCAGGTTCATACACACTGGTCTGGCAGCATCCACACTGAAAACCAAGGCGTTTTTCAAATGAGCGTTGACATAAGGCAACATCTTCAAGTTTCACGTTTAATAAAATCTCCCTGAAGAATTCTGCTAACCAGACCCATATACTGATTCCCACAAAGCTCACTAATGAAAGAACCCCTGTGAGGTTTGACTTGAAAAGGCATCTAACTGGAAAGAAAATGACTCTATTAGAAAAATGTCATCTAATGTACTTGAAGCTTATTGAAATTAAATTTTTAAATACATATGCTACCCTGCTAACATCAGAAGAAAAAAAATAACCAGCCAGCGATGGAGGATGGTCAGCCCATCAGCAGGAAGTAGCTACCGCTTGGATGAGACGGTCAGCCCATCAGCAGGAAGAAGCTAGCCACTTGGCTCCATCATCTTTATATGTTCTTTCTGCAAAACTGTGGGGAAGTAGAACAGTCTAGAAAAGGGGACTCTCAGAGCAAAGACCAAAAAGCCAGAAGAACAGTGGATTCCTTAGCCTCAGCCTCCTATTTAAAATTATAATTCAAA
Source organism: Arvicola amphibius (assembly GCF_903992535.2). Lineage (NCBI taxonomy): Eukaryota > Metazoa > Chordata > Mammalia > Rodentia > Cricetidae > Arvicola > Arvicola amphibius. The sequence continues at coordinate 1,090,061 of NC_052057.2, read as the reverse complement.
TGTCTACGCATTTCTTATGAATTTTCCTTATTACTCAAATTCAAATGTTAGGAAAGTGACATAAAGACAATCGGAGAAACACAGGTGAGCTGAAATCCCCAGGTCCATGAGAGAAAAGACTGCATCTCGCTGCACAAAAGTGAGGGGCTGGGGAGTGGATCCATCCAGTAATGCACCTGCATGAGAGGCGGAGTTCATGTCCCCAGAGTCCACATACAAGTCAGGCCCAGTGTGCACACCTCACAGTGTAATCTCAGTGACAGCAACAGCTCCCAGGAGCCTGAAGGTCAGCTGGGCTTCAAGCCGAAGAGAGACTGTCTCCCACGAAAGGTAGAAAGCCTCTGATGAACAGCATGAGATTATCTTCTGACCTCACTATGCATGTGCTTACATGTACACATGTGCATCTGCATAGACACGTGCACACATACGTGAAAACATACATATTTTTTAAAAGTTAAAGCAAAAATAAAGCTGAAAGAGAATCTGGCTTGTTTCATTTTAAAAAATCATTAAATGGGGCCGGGTGGTGGCGGAGCACGCTTTTAATCCCAGCACTTGGGAGGCAGAGGCAGGGGGATCTCTGTGAGTTCGAGGCCAGCCTGGTCTACAGGCTCCAAAGCTACACAGAGAAACCCTGTCTCAGGGATTGGGAAAAGACAGCTAACAGAGTCAGGGAGAGAGAGCATTGGCCTAGTACATGAAAGGCCTTGGGCAACCCTAAAATAAAAACAAATTAAAAGAGCACTTACAAGTCAATAACAATAAGAAACAGCAAGGGAAAGTGGGCAAGTGCTACAAATGTAATATCCAATTAGCCAAGAAATATATGAAAATAAGTAATATACATGCTTACACACACACTTAATAAAAATAAATCTATTTTAAGCTGTCACCACCAGTATTTATTAACTTACTTAAACTCATCTGCCCAAACCTCATGCCTGTACCTGAGAAACCTTCTTTGAAATATAGTCATGAGAGTGACTTGGAGATTAAGAGTATATACTCCTCCTCCAGAGGACCCAAGTCAATTCCCAGCCCCTATGTAAGGTGGCTCACAGCCATGTGTAACTCCAGCTCTGAGAGATCTGACACCTCTGGCCTACACACTCACACTTAAAAATAATAAAAAAGAATCTGTACCACACTCCCAATAGTACACATGCCAAGGAAGAAGACATGAGTTACTAAATATCAAAGACATTTTCTCTTCTAGAATTGCTTCACCCAAGGGATAGAAGACTGGGGGTGGGGAAAAGAGAGCAAGAGAAAAAAGATTTCAGTTTTAATATTGCCAAAACTTATTTCCTAAGATTAACCACCAGAAAAAGAAACAGAAGGGTGCCATGTTCACATTTGCAGAAAGCCAACTATTGGATATAAGCACTACTTTTCCCCCTGGTGCAATGGATTCTGCCTACCCAAACTAAAATCTATAATGCTAAGAATGTGTATGGAAAGCCAAATGGAAATACATGGCAAACTTTCAAGAAAGAAAAAGAAGAAACATTAAGAGTCACATGCAAGCATATTCTGAGCCTTTAACAAGTAGGACAGTGAAAATTAAAGGGACAAAGGGTAGATTTATATCTCAAATTCAAAACCATGCACTAAAGAATTATTCGATACTCACAAGTATCCTGGTTAGTTTTGCAATTAGCTTGATGCACCCAGGAAGAGAGAAAATCAGGTGAAGGATTCCCACCATCAGATAGCCTGTGGCTATATACGGATAGGTGCTTTGCTTAGATGTTTGTCTGGGCACCACATGTGTGACTTGCGTGCATATAAGCCAGAAGGGAACATCAGATCCTCTATAACTACAACCATGCATAGTTGTGAGCTGCCACGTGGGTGCTGGGAATTGAACCCTTGTCCTCTGGAAGAGCAGTCAGTGCTCTTAACCTCTGAACCATGTTTCCTGCGTCATTTGGTTCCTAACTGATGTAGGAAGGCACAGTTCATTGCAGCTTCCTCACAAGTGAACAAGAACAGATCCAAATGCTGGGGAATAGGGGGAAGCCTGAACTCTCCCAGCATAGGGAGGTGCCCCCAAGCTCAGAAATGCTGGAGAGTAGGGAGAAGCCTGAACTCTCCCAGCATAGGGAGGTGCCCCCAAGCTCAAAAATGCTGGAGAATGTGGAGAAGCCTGAATGCATAGGGAGGTGCCCCCAAGCTCAGAAATGCTGGAGAACAGGGAGAAGCCTGAACTCTCCCAGCATAGGAAGGTGCCCCCAATCTCAGACCCCTCCAGACTGCACCTGTGTCACCTGGATATGGTGTGTACACTTTACACAGGACTTGTAAAAAGTTGGCAACTATCCACTTTCCCTGGGAACCTGGGGAGGTGTTCACGGAACCCTGATTATAGCCAGCTTGGACAGAAGTTGTTGGTAAGCTGGGGGCCCACTACTCACAACTAACGTTTGAAGTGACAACATCGTGTGGGATTGAACCGTCAGCCCGTGAGGCCTCCAACTGTGTTACACTATAGGGCATATACCCAGAACTAAAGACTTCGGTTGCATCATTATGTGTACCTATGGGAGGAGATTTATCCTCTTTTTAAAAAGAATCACTGGGGAGATTTTGGTCAAAGGATAAAATTTTCAATGAGAATGGCTAAGTTCAAGAGATCTATTGTATAATATGGAGACAATAGGTAATAGCACTGGTTCCATACCCAGCACTGCAAGAGGAGAAATGAAAGGGAATACACTAAGAGAGCCCATCCTCACAGACATGTATGTGAGGTAATGCACACGAAAACCTCAAGATTCAGCCAAACTACACTATGCAGAAACTTCAAAATATCATGCTGTACATATAAATACATGCAAGTTTTCACACATGTTATATGTTCATGCAGGTGCATGTTTATGATAGGTGTGCGTGTGTGTTGAAGCTAGAGGCTGTCTCAGGAATCATTCCTCTGACACTGTCTCCACCACATTTGAGGGGAGGGGAGGGGAGAGACAGAGCCTCTGGCTGTCTAAGGGGCTCCAGGGATCTGCCTGTTCCTGCCTCCCAAGAACTGGAATTCATAGGTCTACCTTCCACAATAGACAGCATGTTTTTATACAGGTTCCATGGATCAAACTCAGGCCCTCACATGTGTATGGCAAGCATTTTATCAAATGAGGAATCTCCTTAGCCCGTAAACACATGCAATCTTATCTGTCAGCATCTTTATTTGGTTGCTAGAGAGGAAGAACTGAGTTCTCTCAAAGGATGAGCTCCCCGATAGATTAGCCAATCCCAAGAGGTCAGCCCTAAACACAAAAGACCAATGCTAAATAATCTCAGCAGGTTTCATTTATAAAATTATATACATATCTGTAAAAATTATAATTGAAGAATAAGAAACCATGGATTTGAGATGGAATGGGAGGGATGAAGGAGGAATGGGAAGTGGAGAACGATGTATATACAGCACTCACATATGAAATTCTCAAAAAAATAAATTTTAAAAACTTGTGGCACAGGTAACTGCTTACAGTGCAACAGTAAACAGTAGCAAAAGTAGATAAAAAACACAGCTTCATGAATAAATGGATGAACTTCAAAAATATAACCTTAAGCAAAACAGCGCAGTGGAGAAGTGGACGTGCTATGTGAGACCATTTGTAAAGAGAGGAAAAAGCAGCTAGAAGTAAACATTATGTGTCTGGAAGTGAACACACAAGAGGCAAATCCATCTTCATCCCAAGAATGACTTTAAAAGGATGATCACAATCACAGAGGTACACAGATAAGTGACAGATAACCAGGAGAGGAAATACAAGAACATCTGGATAATACAGAACTCCATTTCCTAGGCTGTGTGGATAGGGGCTGGTGTTCATTTTAATAATTTTCTCTAAGTTATACAAGTGCTTTTATTTGTGGGGTTTGGTGGTGCTTTGGTTTGGTCTGGGGCTCTTTTGCAGCAGGGTTCACTATATCCCTGCTGTCCTTGAACTGACAGCAATCCCTCTGCCTCTGCCTCCCAGGTGCCAGGATAGTCAGCATACACCAACATACCCAACATAGACATCCATTTGTGTGTATTTATATGTGTGATTCTCAGTTTAAAAACCAAAATGGGGCTGGCAAGGTGGTTCTGTGGGTAAAGGTACTTGCTACTGAGGCTGAGTTCAATCCCTAGAATTTATAGGGTACAGCAGGAGGAATATCAAGAAAAGAAAAGGGGGAAGTAGAGGAAGTGTGTGTGTATGTGTGTGTGTGTGTGTGTGTGAGAGAGAGAGAGAGAGAGAGACAGAGAGAGAGACAGAGACAGAGACAGAGACAGAGATAATGCATGCTCCTAGGAAGCCAGCCATCTGTGTCTCCTGGAGCTGGGGTACAAGTGCGCACCACACACCTGGCTTTTCACATGAGGGCCGAGACTCAAACCCAAGTCCTTCTGTTTGTACAGCACGTGTTATACTGATCACGCCACACACACCCCAGCCCTGACGCTTCGTGTTTGTTATGAACGGCGACCAATAGAAACCAGTAACAGGGAGAAGGAAGAAAACCGACCCCAACCAGTGGCACAGTTAACTCTGGAAATACAGGAGCACTTTTAAAAGAATAACTACCACCCAACTCAGAGACTCAAGACACTGTAACCATTAAATGAGAATAAATAGTAAAGAAAGCTCTCAAAATGTGAAAACAAAACAAAAAAGCATAGGCCATATGAAAGAATAGATTAATAACAAAGATTCCAGGCTGGGGACTGGAGAGATGGCTCAGGGGCTATGAGCACCAACTGCTCTTACGGAAGACCTGCGGTTCAATTCCCAGCACCCACATGGCAGCTCACAAGTCTCTGTAACTGCAAGATCTGACACCCTCACACATACACGCAGGCAAAACACCAACGCACATTCAAAAATTTAAAAAGGTCCAACTGAAAGCTCCCCAGCTTCTGCCTCCCTGTCCCAACCCCAAAAGATCCCCGAACTCAGGGTAGCTACCCCCACCCAGGGATTGGATCCTCTGGTTGAGGCCATCAAATTGTGTTTTAAGAATGTGACTTAAGAAAAACAGAAGCTCTAATTAAGAGCCTGAAACCAGAAGATTATGAGTTCCATTGGGTATAGATAACTTGAGAGAAGAGCCAACACGGAGCAATGAAGGCTGACGGAGAGGGCAGTCAAGAGAACTCCTGCCATGCTGGCCTCTCTGCATGCTCCTGGTGGGGACTGCTAATGTCACTGAGTCTGAGGACTAACTCCTACATTTTTCTAAGGCTTTGGCGCTTTCTCGTTCCTTGATTAGCCCTCTGTTCTACAACATACAACCATCACACACCTCCTGAAAAGCCTCCGCTCAGCAGCTGTGCAGAGAGTGCACCGTCTTGGCTCCTGCTGCCTGTCACTCTGACAGCGTTTTGTACAAATGTGAGCTGTGTGGTGGTGTTGAACATCATTAGAATTATGTGATCAAACACTCCTAATAATTAGCATGTCAAAATCCAACAGTAAATATACAGTGAATTTGATGAACTGTTCAATGAGAACGTGAAATTGTGGAACAATTAGAAAAAGGAGAATGTTAACCTGCCTTACAATAGGGATTAGGAGAACAAATAATTTGAGCTTTAGAAAGAAAAGGAGTAAATTAGTGTCCTCTGTTTGCCCAGAGTTCTTTAATCAGCTGAGAAGTTAGAAAGCTGTGCAAATTTCTTTCCTGGTGACCTGCATAAATCTGATTTACTTATAAAGGGCACAGGATGCCACTGTCTAGATTAATCTGCACTGAACAAGAAAAAAAACATATTCTTTGAAGTTCAGGAAAGGGAAGGAACTCTTTTGCATACCTGGAAGGTGACTCTTTTGCATATGGAAAAGGGTACATTCATTCATCTCCTCCTGGATAAGCACATTCAAACCATAGCCCAAGAATCTTGAGTCAATATCTAGTAGACCCTGAAAGACATGGAAGTATATGCTCCTGGGATTGGCTGCCATCAAGACTCTCAGTCTCTGGCCTCACAGAGCCGGGAATTGCTTTAAATATACAGAGACTGGTGGGTGGGCTAGTCTGCTTCCCTGCTGCTGAGATAAAACAACCACCAAGAGCGACTTGGGAAAGGGAAGGAGGGTTTCTGTTCCTTATTGGCTTCATTATGGAGGAAAGCCAAGACAGGAAGCTCAAGGTAGGAGCTTGAAACAGAAACCAAAGGAGGAAGCCTGAATATGGGCTTGCTTCCCCAGGGTTTCTCAGCTACCTCTCTTACACAGCTTGGGCCACCTGCCCAGGGATGGGCCCGCCCACGGTGGACTGGGCCTTCCTACATCAGTTAGAAATTAAAAAAATGTCTCACAGACAGGCTAATCTGACAGAGACAATTCTTCAGTTAAGGTTCCTCTTCCCAAGTGTGCCAAGCTGATAACTAAAGCTGCTGATGCCAGGGTGGGAGGCTGCGGGGAGAGGGTCCGTGAAGTGTACGTATATACTTGATCAGCTGAATAGCCCATCTCCTATCTTTCCAAGCAGAGATGATTCATTTGAAGTCATTACTACTGTTAGATAGTTTAACAATTACGTTTAAGAGGATATTTTAATGGCTCCCCGAAATTGGAAGGACTTGATCTCAGAATGTTCTAAGCCTCTTGAAACTTTCCGACACAATAGAAAGGCACACGCATCAGGTCAGTTTTGTAGCACAATTTATCGGGTTTCATCTCAGCTCTGATTTATGATATAATAATATTACAAATAATGAGACAGTCATGAATCATGGAGCATTTGGAAGTACACAGGCAGGACCTGAAGGCTTCAGGCATGTGAGGCGTGAAAATTTTGCTTCATTGAGTGAGAAGGATGGGTCTGAGGTAGAGTACAGAACCACAGCACAGCGAATGAGAGAGAAGTAGGATCAATGAACCATCAAGGAAGTCCTGGCCTGGGCAGGACACCAGCATGAGGGGCTGGTGTGAGACACAGTTGAAAAGCCCTGGAAGCTTCCACTACATGAGCACCGGCTGTGGAGCCTGAACGTGGAAGTCACATGGAGTGTGGAATTACTATGATACAGGACGAGTTTATTAATAACTTCTGGTAATTTGGAATAGATTCCAGTTGCCTCTTGTTGTAGCCCTTGAGGTTCTAATAGAGAAGACAGCTCCGTCTTGTATAGCGCAATTACAGACAGCTTTATTTTGTATAAGAAAGTCCTAGCAATTGTGTCTGCAGCTAGAACCATGTGGCTACCCAAATCATCCCTACAGTCACCCCCCCCACCCAAGGCCAACTCCATTGTCAGTGCTTGAATTTAGCTCTTGTAGTCAACACTTTTAATACTGTCATTGTTTTGTTTCTGTGTTTTGGAGATGTTTGTTTATTACTGGGTGGGGGGGGGGGGGAGACAAGTGTGGTATGAGCCAAAGTCTGTAGCCCACGCTAGCTTCTAACTCCTTATGAGGCTGAGGATGACAAGGAACTTCTGATCCCCATGCTTCTACCCTCCACATGCTGAGACCACAAGTGTGAGCCTCACGCTAGCTTCTGCAGTGCTAGGGATCAGACCCAGGGCTTCATGCATGCTACACAAGCGCTCTACCAACTGGCTACATCCCCAGCCCGGCACTGTATTCTTACCAACATAAATCCATGTCCCTCAGCATATTCAAAAGCTTCATTGGTAGAAACTTTCTGGGCAATGTTGCTAAATCTCCAGCCAAGGAACTATTCTTAAACAGGGTACTGATACTCATTCAGCCATTGTCAAGGTATCACATACGCACAAAGCATTTCAAAGAACAGCAATGTTGGAAGCACTGTCTGCAGGCAGATTTTAAAGACTCAGGGGAAGCAGGTGCAACACTAACAGCAGCCACAAGAAGAGAGAGCCAGGAAGAAACACCACCACAAATGGCAGTAGGAATGAAGCGCAAAGGGGAGGATCTCTGGGCTTTGCTGCCATCTGCATGAAAACAGAAATGTGATCTGCCCTAAGAATATTCCGTATCCACAGGGTAAAAATAAACCAGTTGGCCTAGAGAAAGAGCAACTATTTTTGATAACGAGATCAGAAAGAAATTTATCTGGGCTTCTTAGTAGAAGATTCTGTTTAATGTAATAAAAATCCTACAGATACTTTTTCTACAATAAACAGTGATCAGTTTTCATGGAGATGAACAGTTCTGGTACTTTAAAAAGAATTAAAAAAAAAAACAGGTCATTTAAGGTGCACACAACCAGAAGAGCATTCAGCTCCCTGCCTGGGCCATCCATGAAAAAGCCACTATGGCACTGCTGACTTCTTTCAAACAACTGCATCTCTCCAGCTGGAACCAAACTTAGCCAGGGTCTGAAAATGCCACCGTGTTGTTGAGCGAAACTCATTTCCTTCTCATATAAATTAAATCACAAACACATCGTGACCCGACATAGAAACAGAAAATAGGTCACTAGTCTAAATCAAAGTGCATTCCTGGGGACTTTTTATTTTCATAATATGGTAAGCTGCCATATGGGTACTGTGATTTGATCTGGACTCTCTGGAAGAGCAATTGGTGCTCATAACTGCTGAGCCACCTCTACAATCCAGGTTCATCCACTTTATAGAAACAGAAGAGCTGGGTGGTGGTGGTGGTGGTGGTGGTGGTGGGGGTGGGGGTGGTGGTGGTGGTGGTATACATCTTTAATTCTTGCACTTGAGAAGCAGAGGCAGACAGATCTCGAGGTTTGAGGCCAACCTGGTCTACAGAGCAAGTGCCAGAGAGTCAAGACTACACAGAGAAACCCTGCCTCAGAACAAAACAAAAATGAAGAAACTGAAAGATAGGCTTGAGGTAATAAAGAAATTATAGGAGACTAAACAGAATAAATCTAGCCATCACAACTATTCATTTAGACATTAAGTGTTTAATATGTTTAAGTATTTAACTATATACCTATTTGTCTATCTTAATTAAAAATAGTGTTATCAAAATGGCATCTGACCACCGAGGAAAAAAGTGTTTGGCTTTCACAAAGCAAAAACAGATCTCTCTTTATACAGCAGAATCTGGAGAGCAAAGAAATAGCATTCTTTACCTATTCAGCAGCTACTAAACACCCAGAAATAATCAATCCCAACATGCTACATAGCATAAGTTGATTAGAAATAAAAGTAATATCAAATTGAGTTAGCTCAACTCTAAGGATTCACTCCAGACCATTAGGGATGTGAACTTTAAGTTTCCAAATGGAGCCATTACTGATGTGGGAGAGTCTTCTGTTTGAGTTGATTTCATTGGCTAATAAAGAAACTGCCTGGCCCATTTGATAGACCGCCCCTTAGGTGGGTGGAGTAGACAGAACAGGAAGAGGAAGTGAGGTAGAAGGATCAGTCAGATGCTACACCTCTCCTAAGTTAGACAGACCGCTGTGCCTCTCCTCAGAGAGAGAAGCCAGACGCGATGAAGCTCGAGCCCAAGATGGACATATGCTAGAATCTACCTGGTAAGGCACCACTTTGTGGTGCTATACAGATTATTAGATATGGGTTAGTCAAGATGTGAGTAAGAGGCTGGAAGTAATGGGCCAGGCAGTATTTAAAAGAATACAATTTGTGTAATGTTATTTCGGGTGTAAAGCTAAGTATGCGGGAGCAGGGCTGCAGGAAAGCAGCCCATAGCCCCCCACTACAGAATGGCACCCAACGTGGATAACTGAATCCAAAGAAAACCTGAGAAAGCTTGGGAAAGAATAGAGTAAAGCATGTTTTCTTGGTAGCAGCAATTTCTCGGATCTGAGCAAGCGCTCTCATCTAAGAGAGGCTTCCTGACTCAGCTTTAGCTGCAAAACCCTGCAGCTCTTTTAAGAGGTCCTGCTACGAAACACTTAAATGGCGTTGATAAAAGCTGACTGCATGCTTGTTTGTTTTCAGCCATAGCAGGAAAAAAGTTGTGCTGTTTTAAAATGCTGGTGTTCTGGTCTGTACTGTCAGGACAAACTCTGACTCTTTCAAGCAGGCGGTCCTGACTGTTGTTTGACACTGTTGCAGCTTGCTTGCTGGCAGGGACCTTGAAATGCCATAGAGTTGTGGCGATAAACATGGCTTCTGCGGGAACCTCCGC